>NC_077224.1:16263707-16935867 GCF_024763615.1 Phlebotomus papatasi
ACCGTTTGACTTGTTATAAACCGTGTAGTTCATTTAAACTCATGTCGCGGAAATTCAGTAAAAGGCCCGGAGAATCATGATAAAATAAGAGGAACTACAGCGAATTTGAGCAAATTTGCTTCATAATTAAACGTAAAAATTGCCAACAAAATTTTTCTCCCGATTTAAGAAGAGCCGATTGAGCGAGAGTCTACTGTAAAACCAAGATTTAATGATCTCTAAACAGTTAAACGATTTAAAATAAGTTTGTGGTAGTTTAAGGATCAAGAAAAAAAAACCCTCGAAAAAATAACATCCTGATAAAGATCACTTGAAGATCGCATAGAGATTAGTTGAGGGGATATCAAGATTCGTTGACAAGGTGATAAAACTAAGATTCTGATGATCTTTAAACTAGGTTTAATATAAATTGTGATATTTAAAGCTTTGAGGATCAAGAAAAAAGAGTAACCTCCTGATAAAGATCACTTGAAGATCGCATGAAGATCACACGAAAGATCAATGACACAGCTTATAAAATGTCATAAAGGAGCAGTTTGAGAATTAAGTTGATGACAAATATCGCGAGATTTTGGTGATGGAGGATCATCAAAGAATGAGACGAGACGAGAGTATGGGGGAGTGTCTGGTGGGGGAAAAATAACAAATTCAACTTTCTGACGACAAACGGTCTGGGTTCTTGCGATGTTTGTCCAAGATGATGGTGGGTTTCTTATTTTCATCACCAAATCTTCTATATTTTCTTTCTCTTTTGCCTAGAATTATTCGTCATTGGGAGACGAACAGAGAGATCCCAGAGAATCGTGCAGAAAAAAAAATCGTGGGAGTGCAATTTATTCACCTTGATGAGGAGAAAAGAAATAATAATAATAAAAAAATCCGACAATTGCACGCTCCCGCGCACAATTTGCGCTAAAAATACCAAAGGAAAGGCATACCAAATGCGACAGAAATACGGGGTTTTAGTGTGGAGGTGAAGAATTGGAAATTAGCAAAGTAGCTATTTATAATATTTTGTGCTGGTGATCTTTTTTTTTTATTCTTATATTCTCCAGTTTCTCCATCTTCTCGTTCTCAATTTAAAAAAAAAAGAAGAAAGATGTGTGATAAAAATCGCAAAGTTTTGTGCGAATTTTTTTTTGCACCGAAGAGTCAGGGGATAGACGCTCAAGAAATGGTAAAAAAATGTTAAAGTTTATGGTGGTTAGGAGATGAAAAAGAATTTTAACACTTACATAAAATTGGAGAGAAGATTGGGAAGTCGTCAAATTTCTTTAAAAAAATAATTAATTGGTGAGAAAGAAGTCTTTCTCGTCGATGAATTCATATAAAGAATGGATTTGTTGGTTGGATTGTTTTCCTTTTCTCCAGGTTTTTGCACTTTTTTTTTAAACTTTTTTTTTAGTCCACCATGGATTTCATTTTCTCAACTGACCAGTTGGTCTTCTTGAAATCTTTTCTGCACTCTTTGGCACACCACAAATCATATATGAAACAATACGGAGGCACTCGATCTTTGTCACAAGAAACTGCCTTTAATTGCTCCAGCCTTAATTGGCCACTTGGAAGCACCACAGAAAAATTGTGTAAAAGAAATTAAAAAAAAAGAACACTAAATAAACCGACACACAGCACAAAAATTATTGGATTGATGGCAAAAATGTGAAGATTCTTCTTTTCAAGTTAAAAAGGAATTTATATATAATATTATTTTTTTATGAGAAACAAAAAGAATCCCCTTTGAGAGTTCCTAAAGGAGAGGACGCCTCTTGTACGACGGTCTTAAAGTAATCGTTTAAGAACAAAAAAAAAATGTCTTGTACCTTCAGCAGCTCAATGGTGACTGGTTTGGCGAGAAAAGGCAAGAGCAAGATGTGCTTGAGAATTTGGATCGTTTTGTGCTCCCATACGACAAAGATCGTTTTCACTCTGGCTTCTCCTTCGTGCTTCGGTATCATTTTCTTTTACTCTTTTCTTCATCTTCTGATCTCTTTGCTTCTCAGCTTGATCGTCTTTTTTATTATGGTTCTTCCTTCTTCATCTCTCTGTGCCGTGGTAACTTGTGCCTCTTTTTCTCATCTTCCTTTGGCGCGCAATTTTCCACCATGCGCTCTGCAATTATGCCATTTGTGCTCAAACACACTTTATCACTTGCAATTTCACGTGATTTTCTCTAATACACATTTCTTACCTGCCTGGAACTCTATGAATCACACAGCTATTGGCGTTTGGGAAGGATGCAATCAACATAAATTGGCTAGTAGATTTCTAGAACATTGAAGCTTTCTATACCTACTGCTGTGAGCGCTTCTTCCTTGATCAGAAATTATCGGAAATTCACTAAATCTAAATTTTGATTTTGAAAATTTAACGGTTTTGCATTGTAAGGTCTCTTCAGACTTGAGTTTTATCCACAATAATTTTAGACTATTTGAGATTTTTGAAAAAACTATGACTTCAGGTTTACAAGTTCGGTATCTTCACCATGGTGTCACTATATAAGATTAATACTTTCTGAACTGCAAGAATTTGCAAAAAAGATAGCAAAATTTTGTTTTATCTTTCCTCTCTCTCGCATTTCCTCACTGCGTACAAAGTTGGCAGCGAAACAATCTTTTTTGTTGAACAAACGATTTTTTTTTGAACAAAGTATAATTTTGACAATATTTTTAAAAGATTTTACAGAAAAAACTTTATAACGAATATAGGTAGCGAAAAATCTTGTTAGGGGAGACCGGGGTGCAATTAGCCAGGGGTAGAAGTAGACAGTGGATTTTTCTCATATCCCTTAAAATGTACATTGAGCAAAGTATTTTTTAATGAAAGCAGGAATACATCCCCATATTCCCAGAAATATTTATAAGTATGATCCTGTTATCCTATACAATTTAGAAGCATTTTTATAAAATGGGTATAAAATTGTAATTTTAATGTGACAGTTTTTGGACCAGCATTTGGTTTTCTAAGTTTTACTTTGTTTCTGGTTTAATAAAGTTAATTAAGAGATATTTTCAGCTTGTACAATAATTATCTACTTTTTTATATAAGATGATAAACACTGAAACAGCCCTCGGGGCAGATGTAGCCACTCTTCCGTGGCGGGATAAAACTGTTGATGATTTTTCACTAATGCATGGATAATTGTTAGATGAAAAAGTACTATTGATATTCCAAGCAATATTGCCATTTGAATGAGCAATTTGTAAAATAGATTTTTTCAGGATGTTTGCATCAATTTTGCCGCAATTACAAAAATGTCATAAATGTAAATGTCATTGTCGGCTCTTTGAGGTATAAGTGACATATTTAGCATCAATGGGCTTCAGCGGCTTCAGTGTATCAAGCGAAATAATATTTGGTATCTCCAGTTTAAAATTCAGTCTTGAAAACTGGTGGCAATTAGTACCCCAAAAGTGGCTATATCTACCCAGGCCGGGGTACGTGTAGCCAATGTATCATACTTTTTTCATTATCTTTCTAGAAAAAAGCCAAGGATTTTAGGGCTTTGAACTATACTGTTTCATATAGCCAATATCCTAATGCTACTAATGAAACATAAAAATATTATGCCCTAGACACACTTACGACTTAAGCCGAGAGACAACTTAGTGGAATATGATGGAAATGCACTTTAACCATTATTTCGAATATATTTACGCTAAGCCGTCTCTGGGCTAATCCTCAGGTCTGTCAAGACCCTTATGGCCTCTACACACTAGAGAAATTTATGTCAATATTTGCCAATTTTTCCTAGACGAGCGCAGGCAATTTGCTTCAATATGGACATAATTTTCTCTAGTGTGTAGATGCCATTAGACAAACCTTATCATTTCTTCACATATCATGCGCGAAAAAAAACATCATTTGCTGGCTAAAAGTACCCCAGTCTCCCCTACTATCTTTCCAATATTTTTTTTTAAATATATTTTTGCGAATATTGTTTCCTTCCACGATTCAAATTTTCTAAAAGAAAGTTTAACAAGATTTAATTAGTCATAGAATTTTAAAAATAAAGAGGAAAACTCTTTCGGTTTGTTTATTAAAATATTCTCTATGATTTTTTTTCTTTTTTTCATTTTCCAAGATATAGAATAAATAGTATCCTGATTAAAGATTGTCAAAAATGACAACATTTATAACCAATTTATTCTAAAAAAAAACATAAATTTTATGAAAAAGTAGTAATTTTTGCGAAAATCTACATTGCATTAGCTTTCCTACGGTACAATGGGTACAATATTATTGGAAAAACCCCCAGTAATTTTTCTGCACTCTGAAATTTCCTGAACTACTTTAAATACAAAAAAGCAATTAAATAAATAAGTTCTCAACTAACTGAGAAAAAGAATATATTTATGTGTTAACTATTACATCAAAGTTCAAGTTCTGAAAAATTGCTCAAAATTCCAATATCTAATCCTAAAATTTGAAACCAGTTTTAAGCCGGTTAACCGGTTTCAGACCCTTTCAAAACCGGCTAACCGTCTATCCTAAAAACCCGATTATTTGGAATCACTAGTTAAAACATTAGTCTGGTGAAACCTATATTAACCTAAGATGGTTTTCACACTGGAAATATTTAGCTCAATTCCTGAATGTATCGAAGGCTAAGAGATAAGCTTTATTTGTGTGCAGGGAGAGGATTCTGGTTTAAAAGACCAACAAACAATACTTTTATCTTATTTTTACTTGAAATTGAAATCTATTTTAAACACTTTAAGACATTTCGATATCTTTTTAAAAAATAAAGTAATAATAAAAATAAGAGGGAATAATTTTGAAATTTTGAATTGTTAAATGTGTTTTTAATATTATTTTGTAGCAAGAAGTTACCTAATGAAAATTTAATATCTTTAAAATATAAATTTGTTAAGATACCTCTCTCATAAATTTTCACATAACTTCCTCATGGAAGTTTTTTTTTCGAAATTCTTCAATATGTTTTGCAGTATGATGAGGCCTCCTCAAGGTCATTAAGGTCATTACTTAAAAAGTCTCTATAGAAGGGCGAATTTCTCAACCGATTTGGACAAGATTGGGTGCATTGGAAAGGTCTTGGATCCTCAAATAAAAGTTTGAACTGGTTTAGAACAGGTATTTTATTATTAATTAATCGTATCGAGATATATTCATTACAGAGGTAATCATTTTTACAATGTCCATATCCTGTGTTAGAAGAATCTGCTAATCCGTTTGTAGATTCGCCCCAGGAGCACCTTCCCCGCATTGTGGATGCTTCTTCCATGCTCCCGGAGTTGTTGGGCGTAGGCGGTGCATTATATTACGTTATTAACATATGAAAATTATCTAAATTAGAGAAATTAGACATTCAGATCTTTGTACCGGGCGGGACTCGAACTCACAACAGTAAGTCGAGCCGGGGAATCGATCCGACCAAGAGCCAACGGTCTTGCCTATTGCGCCACTGATTCCCCAGGTATTCTATTGATAAATATATAGTCATTTTTATGGGATCTATAATCGGCTATTGATTGGTGTAAAATTACGAAGTAAGAACAAACTTTGTAAAATTCATAAATTCGTAATCATGATTCTTTTGGACCGAAAAATTATGGATAAAATTATGCGGAATTACTTTTCGGCAACGATATCTGTGAAATGTGATCGAGCATTTTGCAAAGCTCGGCTGCTTTGCACACTCATTTTTGACTTATTCAATTTGTTTTTACTGATCATGAATTAGATTTATAAGCTTATTATTTATTTTACTGTTCGAACTCTACGGAGAGAGCAGTATATAATCCCTGGATTTTTCACCCCCCCCCAAAATTTCCACTACCCCCCCCCCCCCCCCCCCCCGGAGACCACTTTTGTCAACAAATCTTCACGTTTCAGACGATTTCTGAGAAATGTCGTCACGCTGTTTGTCCGTCCGGCTGTCGCCAGCTCCAGAGGCCAAACGGTTAGAGATAGCGACTTAAGACCTTCGGGGGACCCCCCTATAAGTCGACCCAAGGATCGTTAACCTGCCCCTAATTTTTCCCCCACTCCTCCCCTTCCCCTCCAAAACTATGTTTTTTGGGGATTGCTCGAAAACACATCGTTCGATTTTCTTCATTTTTAGATATGTTTTGGAGATTACCCAGGCGAACATTTCGTCCTTAGACGAAAATCCCGTTGAATCATTTCTAATAACGGTTTTTTAAGATCAAAGGTTAAAAGGCCCTATAGAGCACATTTATCAAGTAAATGGGTCATGTTTGGGTTCGTTGGAAAGGTCTTGGAATTTCCGACAAAACTTAACCGGTTCTAATCGGTTTTGAATCGGTAATGAACCGGTTCATAACCGATAAAAAAATTTTATCTGAAAATCAATCCTATTACTCTTAACACTATTTTGGGGATCTTTTGAGAGATTTATGAATCGGTTCAAATCAATTGAGAACCGGTAAACGATAAATGATGCGAAAGTACTTTTACGGTATAGCATCTAAGTCACAAGTTCGAGCATTTCGCAAAGCCTGGGACGCTTTGCCACCCCTTTTTTTTGGTTTCCGAAATCGAAGTAGGATAAAATAATTTTGAATTGGTGTTACAAGTTGGACAATTCTCCGGTACAAGTTGAACATGGCTTTTTTCTTGATAAATACAATACCAAATTTGTTTTTAAGCACAAGGAACCATATTATAAAACTAAAGCATTACAAATATACAAATAAAAATTAAGTACTAAATTTATGACGACAAAAAGCCCTGTCCAAATTGTACCATTGCATTGTCCAACTTGTACCACTTTACCCTATCAGGTTTAAACCGTTTAAAAACGGATAAAGTTATACTTGATTCATCTTTGTCTTTTACAGAACGTTCTTTTAAAAAGAAAAGAGAATCATGGATGACTTTGGAGAAGTCCAGAAAAATTCTCTAAAGAAGCAAAAGTTCACTGAAAGTAGCGTCTGTCCTGGAGCTTCTACTTCAAAGGGAGGTCTTTCATCCCTCAAAGAATTCACAGCAATCCTTGAGAAACAAATCGAACGAGAGGAACTTCAGAAAGCAGGTCTTACGCCTCAAGAACAAGATCTCTACTTTGAATTCCGGGAAAATCCGCAGCTTAAGAAAGAGACCCAATCCTTCCGGGACAAGCTTTGCGTGATAAATGAAAAGATCATGGATTATTTCAAGTAATATCTTTTTTAATGAAATTTTATTGAGAAATTACAGTGACTTGGTTTTTTTTCGTTTTTTCAGGGACGATTCCCAAGGAACAAAATTCAGACGACCAATTGATGATATTGCTAAAATTGAGATGGAGCTATTGGATGATCTTTCGGATGTTCCCAGCCTCAAGAAACGCAGGAAATTGATGTTGAAGGAAGAGAAGAAACTGGAGAAAATCCTCAGAACACCATTTAGTTCAGAAGTGAGGCCAGATGTTGGTAAGAAGTCATCGAAATCAAAATGGGATCAACGTTGAGAGCGCTTGGATTTATTCATCTGCGTGGAATTCGGCAGAGACTTTTCTCCGTGGACTTCCTTGTACTGCTCCACAAAGCACTCGGCAGGTCTGTTCAGGAGCTGCAAATGGAAGCAGGAATGGTAAGTAAAATTTTACATTACGCAAGATTTTTGTCTCCGTGAGATTACCGTTGAAACGTAATCCAGGATTTCCTTCTTGGAGAGTTCAAGAGTACTCCTTGGGCCCCAGGAATAATAAACTCTGAAAGTTAGAAAGAGGTTGAGTATTTCAGGAGATTATTTTATGGTATCAGGACAATGTTTTTACATGAATTCTGTTCCACCCTCCTCGTCAATTTTGTTTCTGGTCAGGTAGAGTTGCTTCACAAAGGTCTCTGTGATGTGTTTCTTGACGTTTCCAAAGTACAGGTGATTCTCATCGTCCAGGCTGACCTGTAGACTGTCGAGGAACTTTATCACAGATAATTCTGGTACATCATTGCCCTTCATGAAAATGTAGGTGAGCAGAAGGTAGAGAAGAGTAGTCTCGGGCTGTTTTTCCGGAGGAACAACCAAATGTGAGGTTATGTCCTTTGGTACAATGAGCAAAACTTTGCTAGTTTTCACTGATACCTCCTTGACACTGTACCCAAAAATCTGGACAAGGATATCTGTTAGTCTCCACGAAGGTTTTGCTGATGTTTTCTTAAGTACTTGCCTGTGTAAGATGCTTTTCTGCTCGCAAGAAAACTTCCAAGTAGTTCTGGTTGGTTACTCCTTTGTCCCTGAGTGCACCAATTATTTCACTCTTTTTCGTTGATGCCTTCTTCTCAGCGATGTTGAGGAAGAATTTAGTCATTGAAATTGCAAGTTCATCCAGAGACATGATTAATTTGGGCTGTTTTTCCTGACCAAATCACAAAAACAGAAAAATGCGCGCCGGAATGATTTTGACAACTAAATCCAAGACACAAACCTTTGGATAAAAGAAATATTTTATCCAGAAATACAATATGGATAGTTTTGAAAGTAACGGTTTTTAAATTCATGAAAAACTAAAACAATTTTAAGCTTATTGAGCGATAATAATATTATCAAATAAATTAGTAAAATGAATAAAATTAATTAGTTAATTCCTAACTATCTCTCACAGAGTCATATCTGCCTAAAGTCTGAAAATCAAGCCCCATCATAATTTTATATTTTAATTCTCTTTTCTGTTTAAAAAATCAACATTTTGGTCAATAACGTCGTAGTGCGTTTGTCTAGTGAAAATCTAATTCGGTAAACAAATAATTAAAACGAATATCGTTAATTTTTAATACATAAAATCCATAAAATTAGTGAAATATTCTTAAATAAGAGAAAATAAGGAAATTTAACCATATAAAAAAATTAAACATTCTTTTTTTGATTATTTTTTTTTCTTTTTAAGATAATTTAGTAGGGGAAAGTGGTCTGCCTTTGAACGAAAAATGATGTTCAAAATTTGAGATTTTTTTCAGAGTAAACTACAACATGAGTTTTACTTTGCACTACACCAAAAAATTCTCTTGTTCATTAAGCTTCTATGCTTACCCCATTCAGGACTCGCAAGTCCTCAGTTTTTCCTGGTGAGGAACTTGAAAATGTGATGTCGATATATTCAAAGGCAGCCTGCATGGTCTGCCTTTTAATGTGTTTGGGCAGCCTTTGAATCTTAATTTTTCACTGAGAATATTAGGGCTGTAATATTAAACGGCCCATAATTGATTAGCATGAACCCTAATGCACTCAATAAAACCACCACTGTAGTCAAAATTCATTATACAACAACATTTTTTACATTTTTCTGAAACACTATTTTTCACTTGAAAATTTGTAATAAAACGCCATTGAAGTTGACAATTATCAGTTTGAAACATCCCGGCCGGAGCAAGATAGCATGTTATAAGTATTTGTATGACATTCGTCAGGCCAAAAGTAGGAGTTCTATTCTGCTCCCGAACAGGAAGCTGTCAGATGTTTCAATGCATGGAAAGAGAGGATTCAAAGGCACACAACATTAAGATTCAAAGGCTGCCGCAGAGCAATATTTGCAAACTTTTATCACCCACAAAATTTGTCTCATCTGAATCAAAATGTATTTGGTGAAATACCATCCAAGAATAACCTTCTATGACTCACAATAGAAGATTTGTTCGAAAAATTATTTTAATTATGAAAAAACACATGAATTGTGGAACATCAAATTTACAGTTTAGAGCTCAGATTCGTTTTTTTGCCCTAGTACCTAGAAAATAAGAGCTAGGGTCTGCATTTTTTGATGACTTGTGAGGATTATGAATAGCTATCTAATAGTTAATAGAAAAGAATTTATGCTTTAACGAAAAGTGAAAAAATTACAATATTCAAAGGCTGCCGCATTCAAAGGCAGACCACTTTCCCCTAACTAAAATAGAATATTTTTTACCACAAAATTTTTTCCTTGACCGAAATGCTAATCTAGGGGAAAACGTACTACCTTCGGAATTATGTTTTATGAATAATTAAGATCACCAAGAAAATATATCCATAATTAACAAATTGGCATTTCTTCACTTTTATTTTCAAGTGTCAAATTATCTCAATCAGTTTATTGGCCACCGCGAGTAGTGGTCGAGAATAAATCAGCGACTAATCAGTTATTTGCTGATTTCTCTGATATGTCTGAATATGGAAATGGCTTAGGAGCTTTTTGGAGACTTTTTAAATCAGTAATCAGTAATCAGCTGAATCTGTGAATTGACCCCTTATACCGATTTATAAACTACTCAAAAGATTCCCAAAAATAGTTTAAACTTTAAAGTGTTAATAGAATTCACTTTCGGAAGAAAATTACTTATCAGTTCATAAACGGTTCATTACCGGTACGCAACTGATTTGTACTTATTTATAAATCACTCAAAACATTGCCCAAAATACACTTCCTGGAGCAATATAATTGAATTTCGAAGAAAAGTTACGGGTTATGAACTAGTTCATAAGATTCATAAGTTCATAAGAGTTCATAACCGGCTTAGAACCGGTTCAGCTTTATCGGAAATTCCAAGACTTTTCCAACGTGCCCAAACTGCACAAATATGATACTCTTTAGATGAGAAATACGCTCTTTAGAGCGCTTTTTTAACCTTTGACCTTGAAAAACCGTTTCGAAACCGAAATCTTTCAACGGTTTCAAAGATATTTTCGTATATGGACATAATGTCCGCATGGGTAATCTTTAAAACAGGCCTGAGTGAGCTTCATTTTCTCTACGTGAATTTTCGTGGCATTTCGAAGAATAGGCACCACCAAATTCACTTCGGCTTTCCTCTTAGCTCAGGGCTGCTTTAAAACATAGGGGAGGGTGGGGCAGTTTAACGACGGGGCAGTTTCAATTTTTGCATATTCTTCTTATCCCTTTGAAAGGAATGGGATAAAACCTTTATGTTATTGAAGAGATAACTGAGACCCATGTTCATAAAAAATAATTAATTTCGTGACGCTCTCGTTTGAATTCTGTAATTGATTTTGTAAAACTGCAACAAAATGAAACATTTTGTAATATTTTATTTTCAAGAATTTCTGAACTATTGCACTTATCTATCGAAGTAACATAATTGTATTAAATTACTAGTGGTTTTATGTTTATTTTAAGGCATTTAGCGTTGAATGAAATCTAAGACGTTTCTAACAATTTTGATTTGAGTTCCGAAACTTCGTGAGGGGCAGTTTCATGCAAGCACACGAAGAAGTTTCCAGTGTCTAACAATTTACTTTTTTAATCAAAATTAACTTAAAATGATAATTGAAAACATTTTGTAGCTGTTTTTGTCGATAAAGTTCGAAATTATGGAAAATAGCATTTCCTAAAGTTCATTAAAAAAATTTAAAAAATAATCTTTCAGTGTTTTTTAAGTGCTTGAAAATGATAAATTTAATTGTTATAATATCTTTTCAGAATGTTTTCAGCAAGATATTGTAAATTTTTTTAGTATTATAAAAATTCAAGACTTTAAAATAATATTATAAAACTGTTATGACTGTTATAACTGTTAATGATCCAATAATGTACAGAATTGGCCTAGCACTCCAAAAGACACTTCTTTCGTATAAAAATTCTAAGAAAATTGCTCATTCAATGAGAAATAGGCTTCAAAATCTTTGGCGATATTTTATTTTCTCTGTATCATTAATTAGTGTTCAAATTCTGTTATAAAGTTTTTGTTCGATTATATTTTTAGGTTTTAGAGTCTAAGAAGACTTCAAAATAGTAATTTTAATCAATTCTGGTATCGCAAGGTTCCTATAAACACGTTTTATCTTTCTCAAAAATTGGCTCATATTTATCTTAAAATTGCCCCGCAACGGGGGACTTTCACGCCTTCTGCCATTCAAGTAAAATCATCTTCTCCACAATAGACCAATGAAATTAAAGGTTTATTATTATTATTTTTATTAACCCTAAACCCAACTGTAATTCACAGAATATACAAAGTTTTACTTCTGTTTATCATCTTTTTGCAAAATAGTCCTAAAATCCATTTTGCAATTTAGGGGTGAAACTGCCCCACCCTCCCCTATTCAAAAATGAAACGAATCCTTAAAAACCTTACAATCCTAAAATATGATTAATTTTGCTAGAAATTAGTATGACAGTAGGTGGTTTAAGCGACGGTATATGTAAATAACTTGGGTCCCGGTCAAATCCCGAAAGCCAAAATCCCGAACGTCAAAATCTCGAACGCCAAAATCCCGAAAGCCTTAATCAAGAATTCTTAAAAGTCTCTTTATTATTCTACACATTATCCTCCAAATAATTTCATCCTTTTTTGGGATTTTGGCATTCAGGATTTTGGCTTTCGGGATTTTGACGTTCGGGAATCGTGATTTTGGCTGTCTCTGAAATAACTCTTCTTATCCCTGATCCTAAATTGTCACTGTATGACAATTTAGGCTGATAGCTGATCATTTAAAAGCAAAACTTTACAACAGGCTAAATATTATCGAAAATCAGTCTAAGGAAGTCTTTTTGATACGTCTAGAGCAAAAACTCTCTAACTTGTATGCATTTTCTTATTACAAGAGCGTTTTTTCTCTGAACGACTCATTTAGGACTAAGTAAATAATTTAGAACTTCTATATCCTTCAAAATTAAAAATCTAAGAGTCCAAATTTTTGTCATACCTAAACCCTTCCATTGTAGATCGACCAAAGAAAATTCGGTCAATCGAATAAATCCACTAATGGCCGTCAAAATATCAACTGGAGAACAGATGGCCAACGAAGGAAATCCAAATTCAGCCTGGGGAGAACAGAGCCACCAGGCGAGTAGCTGAGGACCTAAGGACACGGAAGGGCCGCTAATATCTGGTCCGTGGAATACATGGTGTTTGAAATGGCTTCCGAGAAGGTAAGTAACTATATATTTACGTTTTTCGTCCCAATTCGTAGATTTTTATTTTTTGATTGTGATTTTGAGAATTTTTAATACGCAGAATATTGAATTTTACGGAAATAATTAATTTTGATGAAAATTTGAGACATTTATGAAATTTTGGAAATTTATGAAATTTTCAGGAAATTTTGAAAATTGATATGAAATTTTACGATTTTTTGGATGATATGATTAAATTTCTGACATAGACACTCACAACCGTATACATATCTACTCTAATTTTCCTAAATTGAAAAGACTAAGTTTTGAAATTTAAAAGAATATTATGGAAATTTAAAGAAACTAAGTTTTTGGTATCAAGATTAATTGATAAGGACTTTTGACTAAGTACTTGGAAAGATAAGCACATTGCTTTCAAATCTGTTCGATTGTTCGAGTAAACACATTTTCCGCAATAGTTGCAACTATTGCCAGACGGAATTGTTGTCCTCAAATCCGTTAGTAATTGCTTCTGATTCATCTGGAACAAAAAATCGATAATACAATCAATTAAAAAATATAATATAATCTCTTTCTATCTAATGGTTAACTTGTATCCCTCGCATTCTCTCTTCTGATTTTCATTCTGCCGCCAGATGTCATTTCTTTTCGCGAAAAATCTTAACTAAAGACTTAATAATTACTTATTATGAACTTATTTTATGCATTTGACAAAACTGTATTAGCCAGATAGGTCCACTTCGTCTCCTGTTCGGCTTTCTACCCTTTTAAAGCCGAGAAAATGATTTTTCTTTTTCTTGAAAAAAAAAAAAATAATAATAACTTTAAAAAAGTGATTTAGAAAGCACATTTCTCATTAATATTTCGTAAATTTTCACCTGCCACTGAAAATTTATGGAACTTTTAAAGCGAAATATTCAAAATAAACGGCAATTTTTTAATGTAAAATACTTTGCAAGATGCTCTAATTTAAGACTTCAACGCACCTCCATGAAAAACCGAACCGAAAACGTCTGTTGATACACAGTCTGTGTATCAAATCCAGTGTTTTCCCAATTAATTCGTTACATTAATTTGGAAAAATTTTAGGAATGTAATAAAAAAATTCAAAATAATAATATCTTTAAATTCGAGTGTTAATTGGTTCAGTGAAAAATTTTATTAAATCAGTAATGGCTCTAGCACACCTTTTTGGTCAGGAAAATTTCATGAAGTCGAAATTCGAATCACTTTCTTTCTCACACATTTTGCATATGACTATCTCATTCTTTCGCACTCTTCTTTTTTTGAACATCACACCAAATTCAATTTAGCTCAATCGAATTTAGAGAGCAAAAGAATGAGACAAACATACGTAAAACGTGTAAGAAAGGGATTCAAATTTCGGCTTCGTGAAATTTTCCTGATCTAAAAGGTGTGTGCCGAAGGTATAAAGAACGAAATTTCATGTAATATGAATTTATAACCCCATTACTTTCTCACATAGGGTGGAATCACCACTTCTCGCCAGTGTCCCACTTTTCGCCACTCATATTGAAGTCGCTATTTTTCGCGATTTATTAAATAAATGAGCCGCAAAGTTACAAATTTTCAAATTTATTCAAATTTTCATCAAGCAAAATATACCTTTTTGGATAAATAATTTGTCTATTGAATATTTATTTACACTTGTGGAATAGATAAAATTTGTATTTAGTTAATTAATATTTCATTTTATATTATATTTATATAAAAATGAGGCATGGCGAAAAGTGGTAATATTTTGGAACGATTTTACCACCTGTCGCCATTGCTTTTTATTAGGCGACGCTAACTTCACTTCGTAGATTCTCAGTTGTCAAATCTGGATTGTTTACTTTATGCAATAGTCCAATAGTTTGATTTCTCAAATAAAAGTGAAGAAAAATCATTTAAAATGAGTAATAATAGGGTGATCATGAGGAAAGAGAAATACTGAATGTATTCTTTGCATAATATTGTTCAAAATAATTGAGTTTGAACCATTCCAAGTGGGTGGCGAGAAGTGGTTACAGAACTGGCGAAAAGTGGTAAAAAGTGGCGACGAAGTGGTTATTTTTGCATTGTTAATAAAAATCAGTTTTTTAAGTAGTCCAAGGTTAAATTGGAGGACTATTGTTTTCATGAATCTGCAGCCAATACATTTAAGTAACTTTATGTCAAATTTGAGTTATCTTGTAATAAGGATTCAGAAGTTATAATAAAATTAAATCCCGTTTTTCCTAAACATGGCGATAAGTGGTTACTCCACCCTATTGCACATATCTATCGTATCTCGTATCCT
Source organism: Phlebotomus papatasi (assembly GCF_024763615.1). Classification (NCBI taxonomy): domain Eukaryota; kingdom Metazoa; phylum Arthropoda; class Insecta; order Diptera; family Psychodidae; genus Phlebotomus; species Phlebotomus papatasi. Next base: position 16,278,824 of record NC_077224.1, read on the forward strand.
TACACATCCAAATCTAAATTGAATTTGCTGTGACGCTTAAAAGAAGAAGAAGAGTGTGAAAGAGTGGGATAGACATATTCAAAACGTTTTAGAAAGAAAAGGATAGAAATTTTGATTTTATGAAATTTTCCTGTGTCATGGGATGTAACAGAGACATTATAAAAGCACTGAAAGCATCATATAAGATTTATAAGTTTTGTAGCGTCCAAAATTTAATCTTTCTTAGCCAAAAATATGTTGATTTTATCGATTAAAAAATATTACCATTTTTATTGCTCTCGTTTTAAATTCGAGCAATAGTAACGTGTTTGCTTATCATTTGACTCTTTCAACTGATAAGCTGATAAACTCTCTTCAAGCTCAATCCCACTCCGAGAAAAAAAGTCACACTAAAAAGTTGTAATTACTTCCAAGACATTGGCCTTTAACAGTGAAAGTGCAGTGAAAGTGATTCAGTGTTTTACCTGCATTGAAGATGGATCGTTGGGTGAATAAAGTGGCTGTTGTGACGGGAGCTAGTTCGGGAATTGGTGCAGAAATCGCCAAAGATTTGGCAAAAGCTGGAATGATTGTTGTGGGATTGGCCAGGAGAGTTGAAAGAGTTGAGAGTCTGAGGCAAGAATTACCAGAATCAGCTCGAAAGCTGCTGCATGCAGTAAAGTGCGATGTTACAAGTGAAGAAGAAATCGTCAAGACTTTTGAGTGGATTGAAAAGACTCTTGGAGGAGTTGATGTCCTCATCAATAATGCTGGGATTGGGAGTATTGATAAGAAGCTCGTGGACAGTGGAAATTCGGATTTGATCAAAAATACTGTCAATACGAATCTTCTGGGAGTTGTTTTCTGCACCCGGGAGGCTTTTCAGTCAATGAAGAAACGTTCAGTTCCTGGACACATTGTCAACATCAATAGCGTCCTTGGACATTCAATCCCGATGATTCCCAAGGAATTTGGTACTTTCAACTTCAACGTGTACCCAGCAACGAAATTTGGCGTGACTGCTCTCACGGAAACCTATCGACAGGAGTTCTTTAGGGAAAGATTTGGCGTGAAGATCACCAGTATCAGTCCAGGCACTGTGCAGACAGAAATTGGACCGGCTTTCAGTGAGAAAGCCCTCAAAAATATTCCCCATTTAATGCCTAAAGACATCTCAGAGGCAGTTCTCTATACTCTTGGTACCCCACCTCATGTCAATGTCCAAGAACTTTTGATAAGACCAACTTGCTCTTTGTAACTTTTCCACAGTGGAAGAGTTTTCGCTATTCTTGCCATTCCATTGCAAAATTAATTAAAAGTGATGATGAGATAATCTAAGTGTCATCAATCCCTTTTATGAATTTTTTTAAAGACATAATTTTTTTTTGAATTTCTTGAAAAACAATTTTTTGTATTGCAAATACTTTTTTTTCTTCGAGGTTCCGGGGATATGCAACGTAATACAATTCTAACTTGTTAAACATTTTTTTTTTCTTAATAAAAACTTCTTGGAGAAAAACAAGTGTATAATTTTACAAATTACTTTTTTAAGGCTAAATTCCATAAACACGCATTTCATTAACATTATCCCTTGGTATAGTAGAGACTTTACCTTATGGAGAGGTCTAATATTTTTATTATTGTAATAAAAATGTTTTTCTTTGAATGTTATGAGACTAGACGGACTTGACGTATTTATTTCTATTTTTGTGAGACTCTAAACATGTTTTGAAAAACAAACTTATAAAATAATTGCTCTAATTCTGAAACGAAAGCAACGGGAATATTCAAATGAGTTCTTTAAAACTTTAAAAACAAATTTGTGAAATCAAAAACGCAAAATTAAGATTTATTCATGATTTTTTTATAATAAAACTTTGATTTTTAGGTATTGGCCATGATAATAGGTTGGCTATTAATTGGTATGTTAATTAAACAGGGGTCAAAATAAATTATTGAGTAGCATCACTTCACAGCTGTCCAGCAAGAAAGACTATCGGAAACACATAATAAAGTTTTCCGCGCAATAATTACAATAATTAGTAAGAACATGGATAAGCCTGATAAACCCGAATGCACTTAATAGAACTGAAATTCTTACAAAAATCAATCTCGGCATTTCAATTAATATTCGGAACTTGCTTTAAATTGCACTTTAGGACAGAATCAATTTGACAATAAAATGCTAGCCGTATTTCGTTAATTTACGCATTTTCATTGCAATTCTTACGCAAATTTTCCATTGCCGTATTACCTTATCTCATACTCGGTGGCACTAGGTAAAAATAATAATAGAAAATTGAAGAAATAATACGAAAATGTGATAAACGGTGAGAAAAAAAATTGTACGATAATTTCTCTTACAGTTTCTTTTTCGCTCACCGTTTATCGAATTTTCGTTTTATTTTTTTCAATTTTCTTAAATTATTTTCACCTAGTGGCACCGACTATGAGATAAGGTAATACGGTAATGGAAAATTTGCATAAGAATTGCAATGAAAAGGCGTAAATTAACGAAATACGGTGAGGTTGCGGCGAGCATTTTCCTGTCAATGTGATTCTGCTCTAAATTGTACAATTGAATTTAAGTTGGATAAAAAAAATAGTTAGAATAATAAATAATTTAAAAGGATTAGGCCATTTAAAAGGTGTGCCAGAGCCATTAAAGAAAAAAAATCATAAAGTCAAAAAAGATATCTTCTTCTTTTTTTTAACGTTATACGAATTCAATTTAATTTAGTCCAATTTTAAGACCGAGAGAGTGGGATAGACCTATGTAAATCTTTTGCAAAAATAAGAGAAGTGAAATTTGATTTTATGAAATTGTACCGAGCTAAAAGGTGTGCCGAAGGCATAAAGTTCAAACATAGAGGAGACTGTGTCAAAATTTGTCAAGTCGAAAATTTCAAATTTAAATTATTTTCAAAATTAAAGAGATTTTTACAACATTTTAAGAGATTCAAGCAAGGAGTATGGAAAATAAAATATATTGAATTTTTGAGCTCTTTTTTGAATATTTTCCTTTCAGAAAATATCAATACTGCTGATTAGATTACCTTAATTAAAGCGATTAAAGCACATTTCTTAGTAAGATGGAGTAAAATGGTCTTTGGCGAAATTGTAGAAGAAGAATTTTCCTTGAAGCAATCATCCTATAGATGAAGCCCTAATAATTTTCCTGTAAAAATATGTCAATTTGATATTATTGACGTTTGAGAGAGTAATAGTCGTAATAGTGCTATATTTCAATGAAAAATGAACATGTTTTTTTTAGCACTCCACTGTTCTCAAGTGCTTCTACATTATCGACTTTTCTTTGTAGCAGTCGAGACAGGAAATAACATAAAATATGTCGATAATGCAGAAGTGCTTGAGATTCTCAAGCACAATCATGTGCTAAAAAACATGTTTTTTCTTCATTGTAATAGCACCATAAAGCGTCGCAAATTATTCCATGTTTGACAAAATTTATCCCATCAGTTTTGAAAATCTCTAGAAATTTTACTTTTAAAATGTTTGTCAAAAAGCACACTTTGGAGATGGAGGAAAGTAGTCTTAACTCTTTCGTCTCTTTTGGGACTGTAGTACCGGTAGTACCCAAAGCAGCAATAGCATTTTCTATGAAAAACAATTTTTTTTAATTATTCAGAACTGATAAAAATCCGATTATTGTGGATGATTACAAACTATAAGGATGTCCAAATGTAAGATATTTTTTGTAGGACCTCAATTAATTCCTGAGCTTAGATATTTTTGATTAAAAATTGTGAAATTGGCTTGCAGCATATGCTGCGGTCCGGAAAGAGTTAAGGAAAGTTGTAGAGGGAAATGGATCGCCTGTAATCTGGGACACTTTTGAAATTGGGCTTTTCTCTCCGATTTTTAAATGAAACTGGGCCGTATCATCAAGTAATTTCAATTAGTTTGTCGAGCTAAATTATATCATAACAAGGCTCAATTCCATTGAAAAATGCTAGAAAAAAGCCCAATTTCAAAGGTGCCCCAATTCAAAAGTGCTCGACTTCCCTCTAGAGGTCTAGAGCGTTAAATTTTCTATGAATATATATGCTCATTAGCAAAATGTTAAAGTCTCTCCTACTTTAAAGAGAACATAAAACTAGTGATGGTCCATTTAACGGAAGGATTTTGACTCCAAATTTCGTCACACAGAATTTTTCTTTTCGAAAGTTCCGTTTATGTTCGAATATTTGCACTCTTTCTCTCCGAAATAGTACTTGATAATATTTGGAAAATGTTTGGTGCCACAGTGAGTTATTGTTCGTTACGAAATAAACGAGAAAGTCTGCCAAACTTTTTATTTTAGTCAGGACACACTTGAGAAATTTATAAAAGAGAGTGGCGAAAATTTATCTCAGGAATGAACCACTAGGGGAGATTTCCAAAGACTCATCGGTGCATAGCACAGTGGAATGCAATTCGAAATTCTCTCGTACAAAAGACGTCTAAAGGTTTAATTTTAATGTAAAAGAAATTAAAGATCTTTGTTGTAAGATACCAATAAGATTTTTAAGGCTGACTTAAAGAATCAAAGCTTAAAGCTTAAATTCATAAAATTTCGGCATAGTTGCATGCAAGCACCAAAGTCTTAAGTTTGAAATGTAAATTGATTTTTTGTTACTTTTTTTAAGGAGTATTGTGTAAAACCTTGTAGATAGTTTACTATCTTTGTCTTCTCTAAAATTATTCCTAATATATTTTAAAATGAATTATTATTAATCGTATTAATCGTATTGGGATATTTGTTACAATGTAATCATTTTATATTACTAATGTATCCCGTGTTGGAAGAATCTGCTAAAAGTCTCCATGTGTAGACCGCCCAGGAGCACCTTCCCCGTAATGCAGATGCTGCTTCCATGCCCTCGGAGTTTTTTGGGCAATGATAACTAAAATAAATAAAACATAGAAATAGCTTTGGGTAATATTTCGGCTACCTTGATTTTCACAATTTCTTGCTCTTCCGGAATTCTTCCAAGATCTTTTTTACATCATTTCGTTAGTAGAAGGGATATTTTTTGTTTTATTGTGCATTGTATATTCGCTAGAGTATGCAAAAACTAAAAATTCATGATAATTTGAAGAGTAAAAGAAATGGCCGAAATTGCAAGCTGACCGAAATTTCGTACACTTACCCGACTTACCCTATTGTTAACTTATTTTAACATTTTCCGATTTTTCTCGTGCATAAGTGATCTTGAAACTTGTATATTTGAGCGTTCTACGAAGTATATCGTACTTCTAAATATCTAAATCCTTTTTTATTGAATATTTTTCAAGGGCAGACACATTAACCGATTTTACGCAAGACTTAGAGTACAATAAACTGTGTTTTGGTATAAAATGATGAACAAATTTCTAAAATATTTAATTCAGTGCTGAAATATCTAACAAGTGAGACAAAATATGGATCGTTGGGTGAATAAAGTGGCTGTTGTGACGGGAGCTAGTTCGGGAATTGGTGCTGGAATTGCTAAGGATTTAGTCAGGGCTGGAATGATTGTTGTGGGATTGGCTAGAAAAGTGAAAAAAGTCGAAGAACTGAAGGATGATTTGCCTGAAAAGGTGCGAGATAATCTGCATGCAGTCAAGTGCGATGTGATGAAGGAGGAAGAGATCATTCAGACATTTGAGTGGATTGGAGAGAATGTTGGTGGAGTTGATGTCTTGGTCAATAATGCTGGATTTCTTGATACATCTGTACGTTTAATTGATGAGAATAATTCTGCAGCAATCTACAATACAATCAATACAAATATTATGGGATTGATTTTGTGCACGAGGGAAGCTTTTAAGACGATGAAGAAGGGATCATTTGTTGGGCATGTGATTAATATTAATAGTGTTGCTGGTCATATTGTTCCTCAGACTGTTGATCCCTATACGCTCAATGTCTATCCAGCATCTAAATTTGCCGTGACGGCATTGACGGAAATGTTTCGGCAGGAATTCTACAAAGAGAGTTCCAAAGTCAAAATCACGAGTATCAGTCCAGGAGTTGTTCAGACAGAAATGGTGCCAGTTGATAGTGAAAATGTCCCTGTCTATCCTTATCTTCACATTCAGGATGTTTGTGAAGCTGTGAGGTACACTCTAGCAACGCCTCCAAATCTCAATATCCAGGAAATCATAATGAAACCTCTTGGTGCAAATTATTGAGAACTTTTTTTTCTAGAATCACTCTTTTAGAATTTATTGTGTGACTATTGTTGATGTGGGGAAATGTGAATAAAGATGAATAAAATAAATGAAAAAAAAAAATCTTTGTTGTTGTAGAGATCACGCTATAGATTTTAGGTGTGATTCCTTCTAATCACACCTATTGTAATCCTCGGATTTTCTCAAAGTGCTCCGATTGAGCTGAAATTCACAGGGTATATGTTTTGAACATCCCTGATGGCGAAAATCATAAGCCGGCAATTTCGGGTCCGGCTGCCGTCCGGCCGGCCGTCCGTAGTACGCAATATCTCTGGTTTGGAAAGAGATATCTTCATTTTTTTTTAAAATATATCTACGCGAGCGTACGACGATTTCTGTGCTATTAGTTTTTTGAAAAACTGGTTCTAAATCGATTAAAAATCACGTTTTGTAGTTTATCTCGAAAATTAGGTATCCAATTTTGAATTTTTTATGTTTATGTTATAGTCCAGAAAATTTAGACCAATTTAAAAAAAAGATATTAGGACATTCGTCGAACGGTTCTCGAGATATCGTCGGTTGCGTCTACCTCTGTCGTATCTGCAAATGTTTTGTATCTGCATTTGGTGCAAGCAACAATACAGACGTTCCCTCTTGCGTGAAATGCTGACACAAAAGAAATGCAGATACGACAGAGGTAGACGCAACCGACGATATTTCACTTTAAAGATTCCAATTTTAAGAAAATTTGCTATTAACGTTAGACGGGAAAAAAAGCGGGAGAAGCGGCGTCGGAAAAGCTTTCCCCATATAGGGTAGAGTAAGCCCTTTTCGCCACCTTAAGGTTTTATACCATTGTAATTCTTACAATTTTTGTCGAAATAAAATGAAATTTTCTGTACAGATTCTTTGAAGCATTGTCTATTAAACCAGAAAACTTCCCGGAGAGTTTTGGGCATCTAGTTGAAAAAATACATTTCTTGCAGCAATGCATGTTTCAGTACTTTTCGCCACCTTGTAAACACTTTTTCGCCACTTGTTTTTAATTGAATTTTAAGAAACAGCAGCTTTCGGAAACCCCCAAAAGTAGATGGCACAGTACTTTTCTCATTTATCACCGATACCAGACAATTATTAGAGTATTTCAAATTATTTTTTGCACATTTTTTATGTGAAAGAAAAATTAATCGAAAATTACACTCGTTTTGACTATAATCCGTGAGGTGTGCCACTTGTAAAATGCTTGGAAAAATATGTGGCGAAAAGTATTTACACAGCCGAAAAAAGTAAGCACTTTTCACCACATCCGAATTTCATTAACTTTGTTAGATAACATTATTATAAATAATATTATAATAAAGTTTAGTTAATAAGAGATTGAGTTTCAGTGAAAAATATCAAATACTCTATAGCAAAAACACAAAATAATGCAAGATAATTTCTTTTAGCGTTGACAAGTTTCTTAAGAACTCCATATTTTTTTTGGTAATTGTTCACCATGTCGAGAATTTCTCTTAATAATTTGCAAATAATCTATTCGGCAAAGAACCTGATATGGTTTTCTGATTCGTTGGACTAAATGTCACGAAATTATACTCATTTCGTAGTTCCATGAGCTCATAATACCCTTAAATAGTGATTTTATTTGTAGGTGGCGAAAAAGTGCTTACTGGCGAAAAAGTACTGACTCTACCCTATATAGCACTCTCTCACCCTCCCTCTCTACATAGTGAGTGTATATTCGAAGATTTGTAAGGTGGCATATACAATTCACGATCCGCGATGTCTTTCGCGAATTTTCGCGGGGCTCGAATATTTTCGGTGATTTTCGCGGGGCGCGAATTTTTTCGCGGAGTTTCGCGTGTCGCGTATTTTTTCGCGAATTTTCGCGGGGCGCGAATGTTTTCGCTGATTTTCGCGGGGCACAAATTTTTTCACTGATTTTTACGGAGCACGAATTTTTCGCGGATTTTCGCAGGGCGTGAAATTTTTCGCGGGTCGCGTATTTTTTCACGAATTTTCGCGGGGCGCAAATTTTTCCGCGGATATTCACGGGGCGCGTAATTTTTCGCGGAGTTTCGCGGGTCGCGTATTTTTTCGAAAAATTTCACGGGGCGCGAATTTTTTCACGAATTTTCGCGGGGCGCGAATTTTTTCACGAATTTTCGCGGGGCGCGAATTTTTTCGCGTGTTTTCACGGGGCGCGTAATTTTTCACGAAGTTTCGCGGGTCGCGTATTTTTTGCGAATTTTCGCGGGGCACGAATTTTTTCGCTGATTTTCGCGGGGACGAATTTTTTCCCTGATTTTTGCGGGTCGCGTCTTTTTCGCGAATTTTCGCGGGGCGTGAATTTTTTTCGCGGATTTTCGCCGGGCGCGAATTTTTTCGGGGATATTCGCGGGGCGCGTAATTTTTCGTGGAGTTTCGCGGTGCGCGAATTTTTTTCCTGATTTTTGAGGGGAGCGAATTTTTTGCGGATTTTCGCGGTGCGCGTATATTTTCGAAAAATTTCACGGGGCGCGAATTCTTTCGCGGATTTTCGCGGGGCGCGATTTTCTCGGGTCGCTGACAGAGGTTCTCAATAAATGTAAAGTTGAGGCCCCTATCTCTCATTAGTTTCCGTGATAATCGACTTTAAAGATTTTCAGACACTTTTATGCATTTCTCATCCAATTTTCCTCATTAATAACGATATGTTACATACGATTTGAACGAAATTTGCATTATTTATGTACAAATATCGTTCGAGTTTGCCACAATCCAAATTTGCAATGAAGGAATCGCACCTCTATAAGCTGATCTAGGCTTATCACTGGCTTTCTGTATATATTGGAAATGCAAATTGATTTCTCCAATTGCCGCGAGATAATTATACAATATTGTTCCATCGTGCAATTGTTGTGAGATTGTGTCGGGTTTATTATAAAAAGGTGGAGAAGTGATGAATAAAAGTTCAGTTGATAGTCAAATGCCTAGAAGAAAAATTTCCTGTTCAGGAAAACGTGCAATTAAGATGGATCGTTGGGTGAATAGAGTGGCTGTGGTGACGGGAGCTAGTTCGGGAATTGGTGCAGAAATTGCCAAAGATCTCACAAAATCTGGAATGATTGTTGTGGGATTGGCCAGGAGAGTTGAGCGTTTTGATGAGTTGAAAAGTGGTCTGCCGGATGAGCAGAAAAACAATTTTCACGGATTGAAGTGCGATGTGATGGATGAGGAGGAAGTTGCAAAGACTTTTGCAGCAATTGAGGAAAAATTTGGTGGAATTGATGTTTTGGTGAATAATGCTGGAGTCTATGATCCCTCCATGAAACTCTTCCAGGAGGGTAATTCGTCAAAAATCAGCGAAACTATCAATACAAATATCACGGGATTTATTTCATGTACCCGAGAAGCCTTCAAGTCCATGAAGAAACGCTCTTTTCCTGGTCATATCATCAACATGAACAGCATCTCGGGGCACAATGTACCCAATTTACCCACGGATTACTACTTCAATGTCTACGCAGCCACAAAGCATGCCATCACAGCTCTAACTGAGACAGAAAGGCAGGAATTTGCCAAGGAACGATTGGGAATTAAAGTTTCCAGCATAAGTCCAGGAATTTGCCAGACAGACTTATCCCCCCATTTCAGCAAAGAAGCCCTGGTCAGCTATCCACATCTCTATCCCCGAGACGTCTCAAATGCCGTCCTGTACGTTCTGGGAACTCCGCCACATGTTCAGATCCAGGAACTAACAATTAAACCCATCAGAGTGAATTCGTAAATTGCTGTGAAGTTTTTTTTTCTAAAATTCTTTAATAAAAGCATTTGTTTCTGCTTTACGTCTGAACATGTTTTACGTACTTCAGAGTTGTGATTTTTTTTTAATTACAATTTAATTGTGGACAGATGTTTAGTTCCTCTACAATGTCGTTACGTGTTACCTCATTCCAAAATTAGAGATTAGGAAAATGTAGGCATGATTCACACACAGTGAACCTTCAAACGATGTGAATTTTTCCTTTTGTTGCAAGGACCTAGTTCGTCATTTCTTAACCATACACTGAGAAAAAAAGAGGCTGCGATTAACTTTTTTTCGTCATAACTTTAACACTTTTTGGGTATAAAAATATAAACATAATATAATAAACATAATATAAACATAACATACAAATATAAAAAATATAAACTTTTTAATTTTAATTTTACACCTTTTAAGGGTCAAATCAACATGTAAGAAGGGTAACTTTAACCCATAATACACCTAAAAAGGGTAATATTTACACCGTTTTCGAATCAATACTGCAGGGTAAAATTAACATTTTCAGAATGTTATTTTGACTTTTTCGGATTTCTCTCACTCAGTGTAAGGTAGATAATCATTAACTTCATGGGACGAAATGAAAAAATGATAAACCAGATTTTTGCAAACAAAGAGAAAATTCTTATCGCTTGAAGGTTTACTGTGTGAGAACCATACCTACATTCCCCTAAGGTAATTGCACCAAATTTCGGCATAATTGCATACAAGCGTTAATCTTAAGTTTGAAACAGGGGTCCATCAAGCCTAATAAAAAGTGAAGCTATTTTTCACTTTTCCTTGTAAAAATTTTGCATCTATTGCACAGAGACTTAAACAAATTTTCTCGTAGTTCTTGTATTATTTCGGCGAGCATTATGAAATATGTATTTTTAGATAGCTTTTTATGCACAATTTGGAAATATATCAGATTGATAAGTCAATTCTCTTTGGGGAAAAACTTGCCAGGACTCTTCAGTGCCTCTATGCAAAAACGTTTGGAAAAATGAAATGTCGAGAGGCCTCTGTTTGAAATGTAATATTTTTAATACAAATTGATTTTTTTATTACTTATTTTTAAGGAGTGTTGCTTGAAACCTTGTAGACACTTTATTGTCTTTATTTTATCTACAATCATACTTAATACATTTTAAAAAAAATAAAAAAAATAGAGACATAGCTTTGGTGGCATATTTCGGACACCTTCATTCTCATAGTTTCTTGCCCTTCCGGAATCCTTCCAAACTCTTCTTTATATCATCTCGTTCGTCGAAACGATGTTTTTGTCATTTTTTAGCATCGTATAATCTCTAGAGTAAACCTAAAAATTCATGGAAACTTGAAGAACAAAAAAAGTGGCTGAAACTGCAAGCTGGCCGAATTTTGGTACACTTACCCTATTATAATTTCTACTTTTCCATACTTACTATTTTTTCATTTTAATTATTTTAGAATTCGGAGAACTCTCTGAAATCTTTATAAAAATCTACTAAATCAGCTTCCTGAAGTTTTGAAGTTTAAAGAAACATTAACCTCTCGATATTTGCCAGTTTTTTTTTTTTGATTTTTTTGCTTAAATTTACCGGCCTAAGGTAAAGTTTGGAAAAACGGACATAGTGAATAATGGTATGTTATATGAAATTCGCAGAAAAACAATTGTTGGGATTTTCTTACGTAGTGGAAAATGCTCTCCCTTCGAACGTTTATGCCTTCGAATAATGTGAATTTCTTTTGTTTTTCGTAAGAGATTTATACTAAATTATCACGGAATTATCAACAATTGATGATAAGCCAACTAATATTTAATAAAAATGTGTAAGTCTCTTAGGAAAACTAAAAGAAAATTGACATTATTCTTTTCTCACTTTGTTGATAAAAAGGTAGACTTGGCCCGCAAAATTTGATATAAATTGATTTATAGCATTAATGCGAAAAATTAATGCGATTTTGTCTTCAATTTTTTAATGTGAAAAATATTTATGCTTTAGGTAAATTTAAACTTATTTTTGCAGGCCAAGTCCACTTCTTTATCAATAAATAGAAAAACCCCAAATATTAAGTGGCTCAAAGACACAAATAACATATTTGGACGCTCACAAGCGACAATTAATGTGAATCACATTAAAATTTTAATGTGCAAGTGTGATAACGCCGTAAGGATCCGAGGTATCTGAAACTCTTGGAGCTCTTGTATCTTTGCGCAGCAGGGTCGGTTGTTGCCATGTCCTTTTCTACCGCTTCCGCATAAAAAACATATGAAGTTGAGCTGTTTCTTAGGTGTCTACCTTTCTAAATTTTACCCTATTAATCATTTAGAAATTATACTGAAAATTCAAGTAAAGTATTTAGACATTTACAACGTATTTTTTTCACAGATATTGTTTGTAGCATAATAACTTGACGAGCATTTTTTGTTCTTTTAGAAACATTTTGTCATTTGTTCGAAAAGTTTTGCCAAACAAACAAAAATATACGAACAAATGTTTCTAAAAGAACATACAATGTTCGTAAAGTGATCATGTTACGAACAATGTTTGTGAAAAAAACTACAAACTTTTACAAATTTGTTTGTGGGTTGATTTACGAACATTTCGCAAGTTCCTAGTGGGAATTTACAAACATTTACGATTATATTTTTCAGTGTAGAGGATAAATGAAAAGAAATATAAACTTTTTTGCTTTTTTAACTTTGCTATAAAATTCACAAAAATCTATGTAAAGGAAAGTACTCTCCCTTCGAATGTTTATGCCTTCGAATAATGTGAATTTTCTTTTAGCTTTCTTAAGAGACTTACGCATTTCTATTAAATATTAGTTGGCTTATCATCAATTGTTGTTAATTCTGTGTTAATTTAATGAAAATCTCTTACGAGAAACCAAAGAAATTCACATTATTCGAAGGCATGAACGTTCGAAGGGAGAGTACTTTCCCCTAGATAGCGCAATTATATAATTTGCCAATTAATTTAAGAAACATATTCTGCTGTTTTCTTTTGCATATACTCGTATGACTTTAGACAAGTCTTCCTATTTATGAACGTACAGTCTTGTCGCGGAATCTTGAGTGCAAATTTCTATCAATACAAGATAACACAAAGTGCTTATTTTTGAAGATGAATTGCTAAAATACACGATAAAGACTGATACAGAGTCTCTCAGTGTAAAATGGATCGTTGGGTGAATAAAGTGGCTGTTGTGACGGGAGCGAGTGCAGGAATTGGTGCTCAAGTTGCCAAGGATTTGGCCACATTGGGAGTGATTGTCGTAGGATTGGCTCGAAGGGATGAAAGAGTCGAAGCTCTGAAAAATGAATTACCGGAAAAGGTGCGAAAAAACCTGCATGGAATGAAGTGCGATGTGACAAACGAAGCCGAGATTGTCTCAGTATTTTCCAAGATTGTGGAAAAGTTTGGTGGAATTGATATTCTTATCAATAACGCTGGGATTGGGAATTTTCATGTGAGGCTCATCGATCCTGGAAGTTCATCTTCAATCAATGATACAGTGCAGACAAATATTTTGGGATTGATCAATTGCACAAGACAAGCTTTCTCGTCCATGAAAGATAGAAAAGTTGCTGGTCACATTATCAATATTAGCAGTATGGCTGCTCATCGGTACTTGATACCTCCTCCAGGTCTTTCACATTTCAATTTCAATGTCTATCCAGCTACAAAGCATGCAGTGAAAGCCCTTACTGAACAATTTCGCCAGGAAGTGACCAAAGAGGGATTAGGGATCAAAGTCAGCAGCATTAGTCCACCAATTGTTGAATCAGAATTTGCTGAAGAATATCAAAGTGATATAATGAAGAAGCTACCGCATCTATTGCCCTCTGATATCTCTCAATCTGTTATCTACATCTTATCAACACCTCCACATGTGAATGTTCAAGACGTGCTGCTAAAACCCGTGGGAGCGTTGGCTTAAGCTCTTCTATATAAATCTTAGTCATTTTTAAATAAATTCTCAATAAATTATGAGAACGCACGCAAACTTCAATTATTATAAACAATTATATCATTCTTGACGGAATATTAACATTCCTGGGTGTTTGATAAATAGAGAAATTGTATATGGAAATTTTACTGGTTTCTATTGTTATTGTCAATTTGAAAAAAAGTGAATATTGGATTATGGAGATGTTACACTGCTATTAAACATAATTCGCAATTCTGGATTGGATTCCTTATCTTGTTTTATTCAAAAATCACGCGATTTTTGTTCTCCAAACTGCGCGATCTGTGATCTTTATGTATTTATCGTTGCAGTTTTACTAATTTTGTCATTAACTTTTTATAAAATACGTACTAAATCACCCCTTGATAAGTACATTCACTGAGAAAAAAAAGAGGGTGCGATTAACATTTTTTCCTCAGAAATTTAACACTTTTTAGGTGTAAAAATATATGAACATTTTTTAATGTTAATTTTACACCTTATTAAGGATAAAATTAACACGAAAAAGGGTACCTTTAACCCCTAATACACCTAAAAAAGGTAATATTTACACCGATTTTGGATCAATACTGCAGGGTAAAATTAACATTTCCGGAATGTTATTTTAACTTTTTCGGATTTCTCTCAGTGTTAATACAATTTAAGATTTGGAAGAGGTAATTTCGTAAAATTGTTCGTAAATCTTTGTGGATTCCTATTGGGAACTTATGAAATGTTCGTAAATCGTATAACCCACTAAAAAGTTAACAAATATTGTTCGTAACATAATTATTTGACAAGCTTTTATATGTTCTTCTGATAATTTGTTCGTAAATGTTTGTAAAAACACAAAAAATTTCGTAAAATTGTGTCATTTGTAAATGCTTGTCTGACAAACAAAAATGTACGTGTAAAAGAAGAAAAATGATCATTAAGTGATTATACGACACTGAGAAAAAAAGGGTATGCGATTACCTTTTTTTCCTCGTAATTTTAACACTTTTTAGGAGTAAAAATGTTTTTAATGTTATTTTTACACCTTTTTAAGTGTAAAATTAATATGAAAAAAGGTAACTTTAACCCACAATACACCTAAAAAGCATAATATTTACACCGATTTCGGATCAATACTGCAGGGTAAAATTAACATTTCCGGAATGTTATTTTAACTTTTTCGGATTTCTCTCAAGTGGAATAATGTTTGTGAAAAAAGAACAAGCTTTTACAAACTTGTTTGTGAGTAAGTTCCCAATTGAAATTCACAAACATTTACGAGCAATTTTAAGAAATATTTTTTTCTGTACGGTAATTTACCAAAAGTCGGACAGTGCTAAAAGTCGGACACATCTAAAATCGTACTTTAATGAAAGATCTTTTTAGAAGACAATTGCATATAAAATTGAGCTATTTTTAAAGTTCTGTACTAATTGGAGATTATTTCATCAAAAATTATTTTAGAAAATTTTGAAGGAAAATTTCCAATTTTTGAATGAAAATGCCTCCATATTGGGTTTAATTTATTTCACGAAATTTTTGACAGTTTTCTTGCATTTTCCAAGTGCCTTGCGCTTTTTAGTAGCAAGAGTTAGAAATGTGTTTTTGTCGATTGTCTAGCCATTTCTAGCGAAAAATCAGAGGAAATCATCCTTCAAATCTTGCTTGGATTCCACTAGACATTTTCAGAAGAACACTCTTCGCATTTTTGGGAAACCACAAACACTTTTTTCACTTTTACCTGAAGTAAAACGACTAATTTTCATGAAAAAAACAATTTCGAATCGTATTGATTTTCTTTTGAAATTTTGTCAATAATGACTTTGATGTATTTTGTTTCGATGTGTACCGATTCATATTTAAGAAAATTTTTTAAGCGAAATACCTCAAATTGGATATGACTTTTGTAGAAATTGCCTACACTTTTGACAAATTTCCTGCAAAAATCCTTCTTTTTGCCATTTTTTGAAGATCGTTTTTCATAGAATTTCCCCATACATCTTCAGTGTCCGCCTTTCCATATTTTACATTAAGTATCGTAAAAATTCTATAATTCGTACATCCTGAAGCTGTAAAAAATTAGAAACATTCCATAGGGTATATGTGCCAAATTTCGACCAGCTTTAAATTTCGGCCATTTTGAGTGTAACTTCAGCCAAGCAACTAAATTAATTAGAATTATGGATTTAATCTTCAAATAGTTAATGATTTTTTTCCTTTTAGATTTTTATCATTTTTAGAATAAATTAAAGTTAGGTTAATTCACACATAACCTTAACTATTATTAATCGTATCGAGATATTGTATTACAAGGTAATCATTTTTACAGTGTCAATTCTCGTATTGGAAGAATCTGTCAAGTTCGTTGTAGACTGCCCAGGAGCGCCTTCCCGTTATGTGGATGCTTCTTTCATGCTCCCGAAGTTGTTATGCGAAGGCGGTGCATTATATTACGTTATTGTTACATGTGGAAATGCTCTAAATCAAACATCCATGTCTTTTGCACCGGGCGGCACTCGAACTCACAACTGTGAGAGTCGAGTCAGAGATCTCATCCGCCCAAGAGGCAACGATCTTACCTATTGTGCCACTGAGATCCCCATAACCTTAACTATATATTTTTTTCCTTTTAAAGTTGTACGGCCCCAGCCATGCAAGCCACAAGGCCAAACCTTAACTATAACTGAAATATTACAAAAATACGAATGGTTTTACCAAAACCATTAGAGACATCTCTTGCTTAACTATCAAAGAAGCACGTTATGAGAATTATATTTCAAACTAACCTCAAATATAAAACCGGTTTGAAACGATTTATCATACCACCAACACCTTTTATTCTTGCTACAAGGCTTGATAAGTTTTCAAATTCTGTTCAGTAGGGGAAAGTATTCTCCTTTCGAATGTTCATGCCTTCGAATAATGTGAATTTTCTTTTAGTTTTCCTAAGAGATTACACATTTCTATCATTCACTGGACGAATTCGAGACTATTACAGCAGCTGAAAAATCTGCAGCTGCCTAGTCCCGAACCCTCGACCTCACAGTCACAGAGCCACTGCTCTATCCACTGATCCACTGAGGCCCTACACATTTCTATCAAATATTAATTGGATTATCATCAATTGTTGATAATTCCGTGAAAATAATGTGTAAATCTCTTAAGAAAAGTGGAAGAATTTCACATTATTCGAAGGCATGAACGTTCGAAGGGAGAGTACTTTCCCCTACTAAATAAATTTTGATGCTCTTTAGAAATTTTAAAATATTACTCAATGTAACAGGTCTATAATACAATAACAGTCCCAATAATTCTCAATTCATTCACAAATTTATCCCAAAAATTGTAAACTCTGTCAAATGTTTACATTGTATGATTTTACAGCCAACCTATTTATAAAATGATTCTAAAATTGTTGAGTAGTTTTCCGAATGGCTTTTAGTCACTCGCAGTTCATCTCAAAGAGTACTCGTAAATTTTTTGTGCATCTTGGAGGAATTCTCAAGAAAGATTTGAAGAAAAATTGTGTAGAAAATGGATCGTTGGGTGAATAAAGTGGCTGTTGTTACTGGAGCTAGTTCAGGAATTGGTGCAGCAATTGTCAAAGATTTGGCCATATCGGGAATGATTGTCATTGGATTGGCCAGGAGAGTTGAAAGAGTTGAAGCGATGAAAAATGATTTGCCTGAAAATGTGAGGAAAAATCTTCATGCCGTCAAATGTGACGTGATGAATGAAGATGAAATTGTAAAGACCTTTGCATTGATTGAGGAAAAATTCGGTGGAGTTGATGTTTTGGTGAATAATGCTGGAATTCTTGATTCTTCAATTCGTTTGATTGACGAAGATAACTCCTCAACTATTCGTAATACAGTAAATACGAATATTCTGGGCGTGGTATTTTGCACCAGGGAAGCTTTCAAATCCATGAAGAAACGTTCCCTTGCTGGTCATATTGTTCATATCAATAGCGTTGCTGGACACTTTATCCCACAAATGCTCAGTGAATTTCCCGATTATCACTTTAACGTCTACTGTGCAACGAAATATGCTGTAACTGCACTCACAGAAGGCCATCGTCAGGAGTTTGTGCAGGAAAAGCTAAATATTAAAGTTACCAGCATCAGTCCAGCTGTTGTTCAGACAGACATTGTACCTTCGTACAGTGCGGAAAATCTCAAAGATTTCCCTCATCTAAAGGCTGAGGACATTTCTGCAGCGGTCCTCTACACCCTGGGAACTCCTCCTCATGTCAATGTCCAGGAGATCACTATCAAACCAGTTGGATCATTTATTTAAATTTTTGTTGTGTTTTATTTCATTCAAGCAAAATACAAACTTATGAAAAACGTACAAAATATATTTAAACTATTTGGTATTTTAATAAATATCCCAATCGGCATCTGTAAGTGGTAAGTCTGGTAGTTCAAAGTAGTCATCTATGTTGAACTCCATCTGTTTCAGTTGATCATTTATGAGACTCCTGAAAGTTTCTTCAGGGAGATCGTACTTCATGTCCTTCCCGGTTCTTTTAGACCCTTGTTGCTTCTTGTAGTCAAGGTTTGGTATAGGTAGTCTGGCTACAAGAACTAAAAAAAAACATTTTTACAATCAAGAAGGTATTTTGAAAATCTTTAAGGTTCTTATATGTTATCCCTAAAGTCCGTACCTCTCTGTGATTCCTCTTCGCGGGGTATTAGTGGAAAGGGTAACTGTCGTATTGATCTAGCTGACTTACTAGTATTAGAAAGAACGCACGTTGCGAAGTCTATAACAGTTTCTTTGACGTCGCCTACAGTCTTCCGTATACAATCTGTTATATTTCCAGTCCCTATTATGCTTTCTAGAAGTTTTGATGCAGTATCAGCTAAATGAGTACTTATCATGGCTGTTTTGTTGGTTGTTGTTCCTATAAAGGCCGTAAGGCAGGCCGCTTGAGGGAAGGATTTCTTTGAGTTGTTCTTAACGCAAGCTTCAAAGTGATCCGTAACTCCTGTAAAGACTTTGCCAGTTATACCAGCCAGCTCCGTTGTATTTTTCACAACATTCCCTATCACGTTGCTTAACTTAGATACCGCACAGCCGACGGTGTGATTGCTTAAACCCTGAACACTCTTCACCATCATGGGCAGAACATCTGCAGCACAATCCAGTTTTCCTGCTACAAATTCTCCAAACTTTCCTGTTATGTTGTTAGCTAGTTGCACAACGCCCTTAGCTACTGTTGATATGGTCCCTCCTAAAGTTGAAACTACGCTCATTAGAGCATTCTTCGTAGTAAATATTATGTTGTCGAAGCCATGTGTTATGTTTCCCAACATCTTTCCTATTGAAGCTAGGGATTTGTCCATCAAACGCGTCCCATTGGTTCCTACCTTGTTGACCAAGGCCAGGAACGTAGTACCATGCTTCTTTATCCTTTCATTCAGTATTTCGCTTAATTTTGTTGTAGTATTCGTAACAAGTTTCTGCAACTTTGGTATTTTTGACAACAATGTAACTGCCGTTCCGTTAACGGTTTTGTGAACACCATCAACTATTGTCTCTACAGCGTCCGTTGATATGTTAAATATCGCTCCAATGACATCATGTATCTTATCCACGAGTATTGTTGATGTTATATTGAGCTTATCAACTAGAGATTCAGTGAAGGATATTGCAGGATCTGTTATCAAGTCTGCTAAGTTTCCAACAACCGCAACAAGGGCATCGGTTTTGTTGGCAAAGGAATCAACAAGGACACCCTTTGCCCCTTTCAGTACAACCTTTGTTATCTCTCCCAAGTTGTCCAGCAGACCAGAAATACTGTGGAATAGGGCTGTCGAACTGTGTCCAAAATTGTGCTTTGTTGCATTCGATGTCTTGTTAGTTACTAACAACAACACGTCAATTAGGGAATCTACAACATTTCCCGAAGTCTTCACGAAAGCTGATACTAGAGTTTGGGTAAAGTTAACTTTAGTTAGGGAAACTGTAGAGTTTACTAGATGTGTCAGGAGATCTGTAACTCCAGTTAAGAGAAGATTTGGCAGTTGATGTAAATGGTTGATTTTTGTTGTGTTTAATGATGAAACCAACGCCTTTACAACATCTCCTACAGCCTCAACAAGTGTTGCTGTATTATTAGTAGCACCTTTTACAAGGAGATCCACGTGCTTATGAGCTGAATCTATCACAGTTTCAACGAGATTGACCACAGTGTTTAACGTGTAGTTTGTTGTAGCTATGTTCTTGTTGATGTGGCTAGCAACAGCATTGGCTATAGCACTTGTTAAGTTTTTTGTTATAGTCACATGAGTGGATATTCCTTCAAGAACATTTGTTGCTACACCCTGGATAGCTGCAAAAATAAAATTAGATAAAATTCGTAGCTTTATAGTTTATACTTATACCAAACTACAACACAATCAACATGTTGATATTGATCCTTGGGATTGATGAGAATTCACTTACCAGCTGTTGTATTCTTATGCAAATTATCCTGGACTTTTATTATTTCTTTTATTGTTGTAGTCGTAGCTCCCACAGCCTGGTTTATTTTATTTGATATCACATTTCCAACTTTATTCACGGTCTGAGCAATTCCCGTTGCTATCCCTGTCCCTATGTTTGATATTAGATTTATCGTACTCCCTATTGCACTCAAGAACCCTCGACCTTCCTCAACATTTTTCTTATCAGCTACTTTAACTTTTCCAGCAGTTATTGTATCAGTGACTATCCCAAAGAAAAGCAATATCACTATTATTTTCATTTCTGGGGAAAAAGAAAAATCTTTCTGGGAAATTCAACTTGATACTGGAATATTCAGCATCATGAGTACTTTCTTATATACGACAGATCTTGAATTTTCTGAATTACAAAATGCATCTGTACAAATAGAGTATTTCATTATTTTGGGAATTATAGGTCAGTATATCTGAGTTATATTTCTCAATTTATTTCATGTTGCACTTCAACCTAAATTTCAGTATTCTGGGCTACGGGAATAATTTAGGAATATTGCATCGGATCGAATTGAATTTATTCGGTACTTGATTACATTCTGTTGTAGAAATATTACACAAAGTTTATTATATTGAAAATAATCTGCATTTACTAACAAGTTGCCGGTAGGTTTAGAACACTGAGAAAAAAAGAGGTTGCGATTAACTTTTTTTCGTCATAACTTTAACACTTTTTAGGCGTAAAAATATATCAACATTTTTTTATGTTAATTTTATACCTTTTAAGGGTAAAATCAACATGAAGGAAGGGTAACTTTAACCCATAATACACCTAAAAAGGGTAATATTTACACCGTTTTCGGATCAATACTGCAGGGTAAAATTAACATTTCCGGTAAGATATTTTAACTTTTCGGATTTCTCTCAGTGAACAAAACTCTTGCAGGAAAAAATCTTTCAATATAATTAAATTTGTTAATTTTTATATTTTGGTACACTTTGGGTGCCGATCAGTGCCATCATTGCAGCTGATTGCGCAATCAGTGCGATCTTGGAGACTGATCAAAGCAATTTGCCGATGTGCCACTCACGGTTCACTCGCTAACCCTTACTTATTCACCCCACATTAAGTTTGAAGCGTGTATACACGGAATCCCGGGATTATGAACATTTTTCGGACCGAAAAAAATCGGGAAATAAAATTTATCGAAATGATTACGATTTTAAAGTGTTAGTACCTCTATTATGCCAAGAGGTTTCATCTTTCATCCTCTTGACCAAGTGACAAAGCAAGAAACTCTAGATATGCACACTGAGGAGTGTTTGGAGTGCATGCTAAAAGCTGTTACGAATCTTTGTTTATTTTCTATTGCTCTAACTCTACTGAGAGAGCAATATATTTAATCACTTTATTTTCTCACTCACTAAAATTTCCACCTTCTACACCCCACGGAGATCACTTTTTTCGACAAATCTTCGCGTGTCAGACGATTTCTGAGAAGTGAAGTCACGCTGTTTGTCCGTCTGTCGCCAGCTCTAGAGGACAAACGGTAAGAGATAGCAACTTGGGACCTTAGAGGGACCCCGCATAAGTCGACCCGGATCATTAACATGCTCTTCATTTTCACCCCATCCTTCTCCTTCCCTTCCAAAACCACGCTTTTTGGAATTTCTCGAACATGCGTCGTGTGATTTCATACAAAAATACCGTTGAATCATTCCTAATAATGGTTTTTTCTCAAAGCTCAAAGCTTAACTCTCTAAGGACGATTGGAATACCGGTGTCCCATAAAGAAAATAATTTTTCCTAACTACCTAAAGTTATTTTTTTCTAATATTTGTACATAATGGCAAAATAGAAGGCTGAAAGAATTTAGAATATTTTTTGCAAGTCTACGTGACGATTTTTTTAAATTCTCATACTCATAATTGATTTTATTTAATTTTTATACCTCCAATTTTTTTTAAACAAAACCCTTTTGAGAATAAAAACTACAATAATCATACGTAATATTTTTCACTAGAGCGATAATTATCATCCGCTGTATTGTCAGAAAAATGACTTAAATTTTTGGGCTATTTTTGTCCCTATCGTTCAGCAAATATAGACAGCAAATTAGACTTTGTTGGATTTTCCAAGATCAGAGGGGCAATTCACGAAATTGACCAGTCAAAATTTTGACTGGTTATTGCATGTTTTCTGTGAGGCGAATTTCGCCATTCTGTGTTTTTTTACAAAAATCTTATGAAAAAGTTATTTATTTGTATTATTTTATTAAGTAAAAATACCTAGACAAAACAATAATAAGAAAATCTTGGATTTTAAAATTTTATAAACGTTCAAATACTTCATGCGTTCTGAAAAATAGGTTTTGGGAAAGTTCAGGGATTAAAGGAATTACTATTTAGGGATTTTCTAGGTCTCAGATTGTTTATTGTTAAATTTTACATACAATATTTCACCAAGCTAAGACTTCTACAATGATATTAAAAAAAATTGTGATATCAAAATAACCTTCTCAAGACCATCACGTGTCAATAAATACACGCATCAAATATATTATATTTGCAACGTTTGAAGTACCATTTACCACGTTTAAGTACAAAATGAATAAATTTTTTATTATCAGAATAAATACAAATTTTCCGATACTACTCCTGACTCTCGAGAGGTAGGGGAAAGTCGTCTGCCTTTAAATGCAGCAGCCTTCAAATGTTGCGATTTTTTCGTTGTTCTCAAAAGCATAAATTATATTCTATAAATTATTAGGTAGATATCGATCATCCTCACAAATCATCAAAAAATGGAGAGCCTAGCTCCTATTTCCTAGATGCTAGATCAAAAAAAATGAAAATGAGCTCTAAACTGTAATTTTGATGTTCCACAAATCATGTGATTTTTCATAGTAAAAATCATTTTACAAATAAATCTTCCATTGTGACACATAGAAGGTTAATCATGCTTAATATTTCTGTTAATACATTTTGGTTCAGATGACACAATTTTTGTGGGTGGCAAAAATTTGCAAATATCACCCTGCAGCAGCCTTTAAATGCTAATGTCGTGTGCCTTTAAATCCTATCTTTCCATACATCAAAACATGTGAAATCGAACTCCTACTTTTCTTTGACGAACGTCATACAAATACTTATAACCTGCTATCTTGCTCCGGCCGGGATGTTTCAAGTTGACAATTTTCAACTTCAATGGCTTTTTCTTCCGAATTTTCAAGTGCAAAACAGTTCTTCAGAAAAATGTGAAGAAAAGTTATTGTTTAATGTCTTTTGACTACAGTGATGATTTTAGTGAGTGCGTTAGGCTTCAACCTAATCATTTATAGCCCATTTAGTTTTATTGATTTGATATTCTCAGTGAAAAAAAAACATTTAAAGGCAGCTTCCTCGCGTTTGAAGGCAGACTATGCCAGCTGCCTTCATACAAATCGACATCACTTTTTTAATTTCCTCAGAAGGAAAAACTGAGGACTTGCGAGTGCTAAATGAGGTAATCATATACGCCGAATGAACAAGAGAATTTTTTGGTGTAGTAGAAAATAAAATCCATTTTGTGGATTCTTCAGAAAAAAATTTTAAATTTGGAACTCTATTTTTCGTTTGAAGGCAGACGACTTTCCCCTAATTGGTCTTTACAGACTTACAACATTTATCATAATTATTAGAAAATACATGTGACGACATCTTCAATACCCAAATCATTTTTTAACATTCTAATATTTAAAGTTTAAATTGTATTTAGAATTTAAAACGAACAACTTAAAGTTAGTTTGGAAAAATGGATTAAAAAATAAACATTTATATTTGCACTAAACCAATATTGCGATATTTATTTTATTTGATATGAAGCAATATAAGTACACCATTCAATCTTCAACAAACTTCACCAAAATATAAATTAAATTGGTATTTGGATTAGATTTAGAATGCTTCTTCAAATATTATAACGACTCCAAATTTTAAATACGCGCTATAAATTACCTGTCAATTGACGTGTTGCCTACTTTTCGGCGAGTAAAGACAGACTGAAAAATGCATTAATTAGGGTTATTTCACTTTTCGTCACACCAAATATGTCTCCGCCATATTCGCCGCCCAGTCAATTTTGACTGGTTATTTCGTGAATTGCCCCTCAGATATAAGACTTATGATTGATTATGTTTATCAGTTTCATGTTTAATGTTGATTTTCGATCAGAAAAAACGTCTCGTCCTTAAAGGGTTAAAAAGGCTCTAAAGAGCGTTAAAAATGAACCGGTTCTAAGCGGTTGTGAACCGGTAATAACCTGGTTCATAACTGATAAGTAATTTTTATTTGAAATTCTATTTATATTACTCCTGATGTGTATTTTGGACAATATTTTGAGTGATTTATAAATCAGTTCAAATCGGTTGCGTACCGGTAATGAATCGATTATGAATCGATTCTATTACCCTTAAAACCGGTTGAAAACCAGTTAACAGTAAATGACGCGAAAGTACTTTTGAGGTATAGCATCTAAGTCACGAGTTCGAGCACTTCGCAAAGCTTGGAACGCTTCGCTACCCCTTTTGTGTGTGAAGTATTACAAATCATTGTTCACGACAAAGGAGTACAAGTCAAGAAATTGTTTTTTTTATATTTTCCAATGTCATCTATCTTCGGAATTTTTAAATCGGAAATATTGCACGGTGAATAAAAAAAAACAAACTTAGAAAATATTAAAATTGCGCGAGATGCCGCAGAATCGGACACATTATGCTGAATTGTCATTCGATGATGGCTGAGTATTGTGCACTTATTAAGCACATTATTTATGGAAATTTTCTTGGAAAATATTTATTGTGCTAACACTTAAATGTGGCTTAAGAGATTATAAATAAAATTTGCACACTTTTTCAAACATTCTGCTCCTTGCAATTACTTCATTTAATTTTGTTACGTAATTTGAATCCCATAATGATGAACCATACGGTATTAAAAAATAACTGTTTTATTTGATGATAGTGAAAAAAATTGAGACACCATCTGTTTAAACATTAATTAAAATTATGATGTTTATTCGTTTTTTTTTACAATCTCAGTTTCTGTGGTTTTTGAATTCATTTATTTTTATGCCTTTATACAGTGTTATTGTTGTCTTAAGAGCTATAGTGGATCAAGATGGTTTGAGTTCAGAGTTTTTATTTGTTGTAAGCATAAAAGGTGTGTGGGGTATTTATCCCACAATTTGGTCGGTTGCGTTGATAGCAGTCTCAATGAGGAGGAGTTTGAACTGAGCTTTAAGGAGGAATGGCAACAAGGGCCACAGAAGAACATTGCCGGCGGCAAGTTCAGTTAGGTTTGCAGCCAATTCAGATAAATTGGATGAAGCATTCAGAAGAGGGTCAAGGAATGTGTCACCTCCAGCAAGGAAATTGGTAACAACACTGGAAACGTCGTTGATATTGAAAACGGGAGCAATGTCATCGAGACTGAGATTGGGCAGGGAAAAACTGCTGAGGAGTCCTCCAGTGAAGCCCGAAACGGTGTCCATCATGGTATTGAGGTTGCCTGGCATGGTGCCTCCGGTGCAGAAATTGTTAATGACATCACTGAGGAGATTGTTGATGTCTTCCATGAGGGTTGTTCCACTTGTGGGACTAAGGTTTCCAGACAAGGTATTATCTATTCCTTCAATCACATTATCAGCTGCGGTTTGGAAGCTGTCTGCGATGTCGTTGGTAGTATCGGCCATGGTATCTGCTGTATTATCAATTACGGTCTCCATCTGATCGATGCCACTTGCTGCAGTATCTGCAACGGTACCGATTATGGGTACATCTTCCACGACGTCAGCCATAACGTCCGCAGTGTCTGATACAATATCCGTTGCACCATCTATAACGTTGGTAGCTGTATCGGTAAAAGTGTTAACAACATTGCTGGCTGTATCAGTAATGGTCTTGAAGATGCTGCCAAAAAGTCCTGGAAACGGTGATGCTGTTGCCAGCTGAAAAAAAAATTAATTTTTCTAGCTAGATTCAATTTGAACAGCTCAGGTTCGAACCTAGGGACACTTGCATCATAGAGCGAGCACTCCACTTAGCATCAGACTAATAAGTTTCACCATCGAGCTTTTGCCACTCGTTAGTATCTTACCTGAAGGGTGCACAGCACAGCCAAAACAGCCACACAAATTTTCATGATTGATTCTCTCTCTTTGTTTTACTAGAGCAATAATCAGAATTAATATCAAAATAAACCCTACCGAATGGGTAGAAAAATCGACACTGCAAATGGATTTCTTCTTCAGGAGACTTTTTATAGGCACGATAAAAATTTGAGGAAGATTCCTCCAACCATCTGAATAAATCCAACAATATTGAACTTTGGACGATTAATTAATAGTGGTATAAATTAAAATATCAAATAGATTAAAGAGCCATTTGTGTAATCATATTTCAGATGATTTTCCAATAGCTTAAGAACGATCTTTTTGGAAAAAATGTGCGTATTTTTTTTAATATTGTCGTCATTAAATTCAATCGATCATCACGTTTTTATTATTACAAAATATGTTTATTTTAATTGTACATTTGGCGAGACATGTTTTTTCTTTCACATAGAAAATTTGTCTAGTTTCTAATTAAATCTATTTGAGAGTTTTCGCAATACTGTCTCAAATAAGGTTCTTATTATGTTATTTTCACGAGATAAACACATGGAGTTTTTTTGTTAGTACCGTCGTTGCGGGTGACTTTGCACTCTATTGTCTGTAAGGGCCATGACAGACATGAGGATTAGCCGAGAGACGGCTTAGCGTAATTATATTAGAAATAATGGTTAAACTACCTTTCCATCATTTTCCACTAAGTCGTCTCTCGGCTTAAGTCGTAAGTGTGTCTAGGGCATAAGACTCTTAAATTCTAGCACTTTTAGTGATGATCTTCGCCGATCCGGTCTACCATGTCAAAGTGTATAGGACAGGATATGCCATGTATCAAGAAACGTACACTCACCCCGGGATTAAGCACATTTTCCAGACCGAAAAAAACGCGCGAAATGGCATTAGGCATCGAAAAAATTTGCATACTTGCAGGGGCGTTCTTTTGAGTAAATCTGCCGTAGAATGAATTTCGCGCGGAGTAAAAGTAGTTCAAAAAAAAAGTTTCAACTGTTTTATAGACAAGTATTAACAAACAGTACTTTTTGGCCAGTTCTTCAATAAATGGTTAGAATATTTAAAAAATTTACCTTAATAAAAGAAATTAGAGATTTATTCTGAAAAAGTAGCAAAATATTTTAAAATTTCCCGCGTCGCAAAATAATAGCCGTACTCACTATGGCGTTGTTATCTCGTAATCTCCGTAATCTGTTATCTTGTTATAATTTTTCATATATAAAATACATTACGAGAACATAACGAGATAACGAGATAACGATATTACAAGATAACAGCGCCATAGTGAGTACGGCTAATATACACTCAACTCTTCGTTATCCGGCACTTCGTTATCCGGGTGACAGCTGCCAAACACTGGCGGTTGATATATTCAAAATTATTTTCACTAAACATGAAGTTTGTCCAGAGTGAAATTAAGTATTATTAACATTGTATCGAAGTTTTTAATACATAATTGTGATAAAAAATGAAACATAAGCACACCATGAAAAAATTTTTTTTTCTTTGTCAGACAGAAAATAAATTCACACTGCACAAAATAGAAAAACCGTTGATCATTCAAAAAACCTAAATGTCATTTTGTCCCCCAGTCAGCCGGATAACGAAGAGTCTACTGTACATTCAGGCGTATTTCAAAAATGATTTCCCAAAGTGAAAGTGACTCCCAAAGGTAGGCAAACTTGCATAATTGTATGTGCATAATTCCGTCAGGTGGGTCAGATGCATAATCCCGCAGGACTTAATGCCGGGACTGAGTGTACAAGAGATCCTCAAAATGATACTTGTAGTTTCAGTAATATATTCAATAAAATACAAATATAGGTTCTTCCTGAAGTGGCGGAGGATCGACAAGCGTGGGCTGCTAAATTGGGTGTCATGGGCGCGCGACCCCAATAGGGATAAGCGATTGAAAATGAATGAATGAATGAAATATAGGTATTTTGCCAAAAAAAACGGCGCCGTGAAAAAGTTATCTGAAGGTGTCATTCCAAAACCGATTTCAGAGTAGTAAATTACCCAAATCTATTTTTTTTATAATTGTGATACTCCGATTTTCTAAAAGTGTTCCGATCGAGCTGAACTTCACAGGGTATATGTTTTTAACATCTCTGATGCCGAAAATGGTAGGCCGCCATTTTCGGGTCCGGCCGGCCGTCCGGTCGTCCGTAGTACGCAATATCTTCGGATTGGAAAGAGATATTTTCATATTTTTTTTTTAAAAAAATATATCTACTTGCGCGTACGACGATTTCTATGCTATTAGTTTTTTGAAAAACCGGTTCTAAACCGGTTTAAAACCGGTTTTTCTAGGTTTTCTCGAAATTGGCCTATGCAATTTGAACCATTTTATGTTCATGTTGTAGCGCTACTTGAGTAGACCAAATTAAAAAAAAATTGGAGATTGCTCCATGATTTCTCGAGATATTTTAAGTTGAAGATTGTAATTTTAAGAAATTTTGCTCGTAGCGTCGTCGGGTGGGAAAAAAAGCGGGAGAAGCGGCGTGACACCTAGGGCCAATTTTTGAAATTCTCACTCGCACCCGCGAGCTCTTTAGTGGCCGAGAGAAATTGACTCGCACACCCCGGAAATTCTTGAGTACGTGCAACGAGTTATTTATGTTATAAAGAAGTCGTTACAGAAGGATTTGAATCTGCGGGGTGTGCGAGTCAATTTCTCTCGGCCACTAAAGAGCTCGCGGGTGCTAGTGAGAGTTTCAAAAATTAGCCCTCAGATGCAGTTAGCACAGTTGCTGAGGCAACCGACGACGATATGTAGAATCCGACCTAGGTCAAAGGCTTTTTTGGATACAGGGAGTCTAAGATAAAAAAAAAATTTGACACTCTCATGTAGGGGAAAGTGCCCATGCTTGATACCATTGGAAGCTTTGTTATGACTAAATTTTCTATGTTTCACAATATATATGTGACTCATCGCAACCATATTTTGAAAACTATGGGAAAGTGGCCAATTTTTAAAATATATTGCGGAGTCACGTTTATTGAAAAACATAGGAAAAATTTAATCATTACGAAGCTTTCAACGGTATCAAGCATGGGCACTTTCCCTTATCAGAGTGATCTATGATTGTCAAAACGTGTAAATAGAAAATTTGGGCCCGATCTGACGAGATCGCATTTCACCTGTGACCACAAATACTGAGATTGTAAAGAATGTCAGCTAACTTAGAATATATCAGGTAAAAAAATCTTTCCGAGTTGAAAGAGACGCCTGGTACCAGGTGTTATTGCAAAGTTCTTTTGTTGCTTTTGTATAGGGTAAATTAAACTAATTCAAAACCTGCTCCAAATGGAAATTTTTCGCTACTCCAAATGGAAACTTCATTGTTTTTATGATAAATACAGTACTAAATTACTATATTTATATATTTTCTATACCACAGTTTCATTATTGAGTTAATTTTGCTTCAAATATGACGAAAATCCATTCATATTCACAAATTTTAATTTGTTAATTTCTCAGAAAAATTAAAAGTGTTCCTTTTCACCATCGATTTTTTCATCGATCGACCGTGTTTTCCAATGAAAAACACAATGAGGTGACTGTTGTTTATTCGTTTTGTTTAACATTTATGTCATATTTCTCGCTAATTTCAACTAAAATAATTACTTATTTCGTGAACAAAAAGGATTTTGAACTAAAAGTGTCTGCAAGTGCTTCAATAGGAAACCCCGAAAATATGATTTTTTTGGAGAGATTTTCTTATTGTTTTAGATGAGAAAGGAGAAAAGACCAGGAATAAGAACAAATCCTGCTCTCAGGAGCAATTCAACAAGGTTTTGGAAGCCTTTTGTCGCGGTTTCACTTGAACTGTTTGTCTCCAATTAGAAACATTCCCTTGTCTCCATTTGGATTAATATGTTTCCAATACAAGCATTTTACTATTGTAACTAAACAGTAACATTCTAGAAGAGTCAAGGAGCAAATTTATGTAATTCTCTTCGGAAAAAATATGAACTTAATGTGTTGAATCTTCTGCCAAAGTTAAGGCGTCTGGAAATGGTTCTGAATTAGGCCATTTACCCTACAGTGAGAAAAAAACGGGGGTGCAATTAACTTTTTTTCCTCGTAACTTTAACACTTTTTAGGTGTAAAAATATACCAACATTTTTTAATGCTAAATTTACACCTTTTTAAGGGTAAAATTAACACGAAAAAGGGTAACTTTAACCCATAATACACCTAAAAAGGGTAATATTTACACCGATTTTGGATCAATACTGCAGGGTAAAATTAACATTTCCGTAATGTTATTTTAACTTTTTCGGATTTCCAAAATCAATTCATAAAATCGACAAAGTTGTATTTTTTTAATAATTGTTTTTATTTTAATCACTTTTGTCCTAAAATTTTCAATATTAATTTGATTAATTTACATATAAGCGGTATTTGATTCTTGGTTGAAACTGGCTCAGCATCTTTTGTCCACTTTTCGGCGCTTCTGAGGTTCGATTTCCGGAGTGCAAGTTTTTCTCATTTGTTTTTTCGAGGTATTTTCCTGGGGATGCCCCTGGGCAAGGTAAAAAAAATGCAACTCTCCATTTTTAAGTATACGAGAAATCTTATTGATAAGGGAATAAATATTGAACAATTAGCTACAATCCCATGTAAGAGCACAGCATGAATGTGAGAAAGAGAATGACGATGATGAGGATAATTGCTGCCCAGGCGGGAAGGGTATCTGTTGGGAGAGAAGATAAGATTGTTTTTTTTTTTTTGGCGTTGCAGGGGGTTTTTGGTTTTTACTTACGTCTGTACTGGAGACTGTGGATGCAGATGCGATTGTCCACGGAGATGGAGAGAACAGCTGCTTCGGAATCGCTGGAGATGGCTGGGCCATCGGAGCTGAGAACGGGCAAAAATTGAAGTCCGGTGACAAACATGGAATGGGCATTGGGTATATGGAGCACTCGCTGAAGGCTGAAGGCAATGTGAATGGACACTGAGCCACTGAACATGGTTCCAATTGCCACGAAACGTCCGTCATCTCGCACCGAGAGTGCCGAGAGACTTTCATCGACGCCAACTGCTCGCTGTAGGATTCCCGTTTCCGGATCCCATTGCTGCAGGAAACCTTTCTGCTTTCCGGACTTGCCCAGTGGATTGGCCAGAGTGAACAGGCGACATTTGTTCCTCTTGTCCTCAATCACGCCAAAGCGGCAGCGTTTGAAGAGATACTTGATACCTTCCGGCGGTTGCCAGGTAAGTGTTCCTGCTTCCTTTCCCGTAGCCACATCCCAGACCACTCCCAAGCCATCTTTGGCTATTGACACCACGAGTTTCCCATCTGGACTGAAATCCAGGTCATCCAGTTCTTTCGAATGTGCCGCAATGTCACGTGATTTGGTCATTCGGGGAAAATTCCACAGCCTCAGGCGACCATCTGTCCCACCTGTGGCCATCAACTTACAATCCCAGCTCAATCGCACCACCCTCTGGATTGGTTCCCTGTCCAGAAAATCCGTCTGTACCGAGTCTCCTGGCTTGATGTCAAATGACAGACGTCTGAAGGACATTTTCCTTTCCGGAGGGATATCCTCAACTCCCGAATTCTGAGATTGACGCGTGGACGTGCGTCTCTGACGAACAGTTGTCTTCTCCGTCTCTCCCTCCTTTCCACTGCCCGTAGATTCATCGATTACCTTAGTATTTACATGATACATCTGACAATGACTCTCCTGACCAGCCACAAGAAATGACCGTCGACCGTCACTTCGGACGGCACAGTTCATAACGACACTGGGTCCAGTCTCATGCCTGATGACCTCTTCAGCCACAAATCTGTCTCCGTTGTGGTAAATCTCGTAGATTTCAAATCCATTGGCCACACCAGTCTTTGAGGATCCTCCTCCGCCAGCCACCAAAACATGACGACTGCTCAGCATTTCGATGGAGTACAGCGGGAAATTCACTCGCGCCAGAAGGCCCTCATTGGGCCGACGAATTGGTGGCATTTCGGAAGCCACTGCACTAGCTAGGAATCCTGATTTTGGGCTTTTCGCGGAGCTCCGGAGGATTCTTCCACGTTTTCTCTTTCTGTCACGCACAAACACACACAAACAGGCGGCTGGAAGTGTGACTGGAAGGTCATGTCACTTCCAATGGACATTCAAAAACTATGTCGTTATTCAAGGGGGAGTTATCTCATCGCTGGAACAAAAAATACTCGCTTGCTTTTGGTAAGTTAAATGTTAAAAATCTAACACATTTTTTAATCCTCAGTAGGGGAAAGTGTCCATTCTTGATACGATCCAAGCTTAATAATACAGTAGTCTCTCGCTAATTCGGCTCTTTTAAAATCGGGTTACTTTCTAATTCGGGCAGCAGTTAAATTTGAAAAAAGTTTGTTGACATTTTTCAAGTTCGATTATGATTATCGAATCAAGAAAATATGCTCAAATTTGCTATGTTCTCTTAGTTCTGATGTGTTTTTGTATTATTAAGAGATTTTCATGAAATTTACAATATTATATGAGCATATAAACTTAATATGTGCATGCGGATGAACAAAAAGTCGTTGCGTTTCAAAAAATTTGTCGCCCGAATTTCTCTCTAATTCCGGTGACATTTTGGTCCCATGCCCGAATTTGAGAGAGTCTACTGTAACTATTTTTTTCTATGTTAATCAATAGTTTTGACTCATAGCAATATATTTCAATAGCTGGTTCTAAGCCTCATATTTCCTAAAAAAGATTAGGATCCTAGCTCTTTTTTCCTAGTTTCAGGAAGTAAAAATCAGAAATAGGTCCAAAACTGTAATTACAATACATGATATTTCATAAGTTTTTTCTTAATTAATGTCGCTATACTGGAAAACTGCTATCATAGGCACATAGAGGGTTCATCAGTATTATTTATGCAAAAATATTTTTACTCGGTGGACACTGTTTTTGTGGGTAGTGACAAATTCATAAATTCTACCTGTGTCTATCCTACATTTTAAGAAGAGTCCATGAATAATAATTTAAATGTAGCAATTCTATCATTAAATGATTCTTTCATAATTACACCTATTGTAATCCTCCAATTTTATCGACAATTGACATAGCCTTCAACACTGTTGCCTGAATTTTAAGGTTGCAAAGTGACATTTTCATGGACTCAAAGTGAAAAAATGGTTTTCGCTAGCGCCCTAATGTCATAAAAACACCGCTTAGAAAAGTTACATAAAAGTGATTTTAAAACTAATAACTAGTTGTACAAACGATTTTAGTAGATAGATTATAGTTCCGTCTAAACATTGATGTGCAATTTTTGGTATCCGGTGAAATTTTTACAGTGAAAATGGGCCTTCGAATTCTCGAATCAATCATTATACAGGAAGGCCCCGGACCCAACTTGTATAAAAATCGCCACTGAATTTCCATTTTCTTCTTGAAGAAAATCTAAGGATTTCCAGGAACTATTTGAGGTGGGATTATGAACCTAATAAGTGATACATTTTTTTGTCATAGTGGAAGAATCGCTTCGGTTTGTGTGTTAAATCAGAAAAAAATCACGAACCTTGGATATCATTTTACAGTATCAAGCATGGGCGCTTTCCCCTATCACCCGTATCACCATTTTCGCTCTGAATATATGGATAGGGAATTGAGCATGTATGACAGCTTACTGATGCGGGGTTTTGCGCTAGTGTGCGGTTTTTTCAATTCTCGGTTTTTTTGCATGCGGTATGCTTCCACATTTATTTTAGTTTTTCGCTAATTAAGTAGGGTAAATGACCTAATTCAAAACCATTTCCAGACACTTTAACTTTGACAGAAGATTCAACACATTATGTTCATATTTTTTCTGAAGAGAATTAAAGGTTTTCTTTATTTCTTTAATTATATATGCTTCCAAGAGCGCAAGCTCAAAAGCATAATTAATTTAAAATAAATAAATAAATAAATAAATAAATAACATAACATAAATTTGCTCCTTGACTCTTCTAGAATGTTACTGTTTAGTGAAAATTCTTTAGATATAATTTGAAATACAACTTAAATACAAGAAAATACGCAAGCGTAAAATGCTTCTATTGGACACATATTAATCCAAATGGAGACAAGGGAAAGTTTCTAATTGGAGACAAACAGTGTAAGTAAAATCGCGACGAAAGGCTTCCAAAACCTTGTTGAATTGCTCTTGAGTGCAGAATTTGTTCTTATTCTTGGTTTTTTCTCTTTTCCCATCTAAAAAAATAAGAAAATCTCCCAAAAAAATCATATTTTCGGGGTTTCCTATTGAAGCATTTGTAGGCACTTCAGAAAGACCCTTTTTGTTCACGAAATAAGTAATTATTTAATTTGAAAACTTCACGTACCATTAACAATAAAGATTAACACTTAAATTCCTTAAATTAACTAAAATAACCAGAAATATGACATAAATATTAAACAAAACGAATAAACAAAATCACCTAATTGTGTTTTTCATTGGAAAACATGGTCAGATATATGAACAATTCAATGGTGAAAAGGAACACTTTTAATTTTTCTGAGAAATTAACAAATTAAAATTTGTGAATATGAATGGATTTTCGCTTTATTTGGAGCAAAATTAACTAAATAATGAAACTGTGGTAATAGAAAATTATATAAATGATAATTTAGTACTGTATTTATTATGAAAACAATGACATTTCCATTTGGAATAGAGAAAAATTTCCATTTGGAGAAGGTTTTGAATTAGCTTAATTTACCCTACTGGCACACCTTTTAGAAGATCAAGAAAATTTCATGAAATCGGAATTCACATCATTTTCCTTCTCATGTTTGCTTAGGTCTCCTATACATTATCGCACTCTTCTTCTTCCTTTGAACATCACCTCAAATTTAATTTAGTTCAGTATAAATATAAAATCTAATTTGAAGCGGGAAAATGTCAGATAGATATATGGGAAACGTTTAAAAGAGAAAATGATGTGAATTTTAATTTAATGAAATTTTCCTGCTCTAAAGGGTGGGCGGTCGAGGCCATTACTGCTTAACCCATTCCTTACCATGGTATTATACATCATACGCAAATTGAGTGATTTTAATGATTTATTCCAGAGCAATTGATATTCGAATTTCTGTCGGGAATGAATTTTTAGTTACTTTAGTCCTTCAATTACTTGGAAAAAAATAGCCCGACAGAGATTGCAATACATTTTGTTGTTCTTTTCTCGCTTTGCGTGAAGTCATCCCGTCGAATTCAGACGACATCCCGTCGAATTTCTTAAAAATGACCTCCATCCTCTTTCCTGATTTGAATTCTAGTTGCCAATTTGTTTTCTTGGATAGTTACTCTATCTAAATCAAAAGAGTTTGTAATGAATTAATGTACAGAATTTAAATTCAGTGACCTGTTTGAGGGCGGCTCCTCGCGCCCCCATCAGAGTTAATTTTTTTTTCTTTTCAAAAAATTCATCTATTAATCTGTAGGAATAGGAAACTAATCCCAAAATATGAACATTCTATCTCAAGTATTTCTGGTACATTGACTGAATGGGTTAATCCAAATTCCAGTAAATTTGAATTTCCAGCCTTCTGAACGCGTTCTGTGGCTGGAAAGGCTGGAAAGATACTGGAAGTATTTTCATGATTGGAACAATGACAACTCAGCTGATTGTCAAATAAGCTGTCAAATTGGAGTACAAGAATCTTATCAGTGCACAAGAGCTTTGTTATTATTCCACTTTTCTGCACAGTAAAATGTTCTTTGCAATTGAATGAGTGTCTCAGTGAATTTACGAAAGACTTTTTCATCGAGTTCAAGAAGAATTCAAGCCATCATCTGCCTGGGATTGAGTGGAAAAGTGTTGTGAAAAGACAGGAGATGTCTCAGCAGCAAGTCAAGTACGAATTACTCGAGGGTCAGCGTGAAAATAGGTATTTCCTGAAATTCCTCTATTTGCCAATTCCCAGAGTAACTTCCTTGTTGTTGGTGTGTTTGCAGACTCAAGTACTCATCCTACCTCCAGGTCACACTCCTAATTCTCCTGTGTGCAGTGTCCAGTGTGACTGTGTACACGACATGGACAATAATCTACCGGAACAGTTTCAATTACCCCCCAAAATTATTTGGTTAGTATTCTCATGATTAATTTTTCATATCCGTTTTTTGGGTTGGTCGTGTCTCGTCACTTTCTGGGCTGTGGTTTGTTTTGGGCAGAAAAGTCATCCATTTTCAGGGATTACGGAAGACTTGAGATATTATGCGCTCACTCATTCAACTTTGTTTTTATCATTTCGCATTGAAATTGCAAAAAAAACAACTGCGAATAATGAAAGAGGGAATAACAAGGTCTTGTGCACTAGAAATCCGCAATTTGCGTCAACACAATTGTTTTCTAATAAATAAAGCTGGTTAAACATTCTGGAAAATGACCCAGAATAAAGCAATTGAGTATTTTAAAAGAAATTTTAAAGATTATTTTGTATTATTTTGAGGTACGTAGGGGAAGTCGGGGATAACTTAGCTACTAAATTATTTTTTTATATACGTATAAATGTCCAAAATTGACTGATAATTTCAGTGAAAATATGAGGAAATTTAATTTTGCTCAATGTCCCTTCTAAAATTTTCAAGTTATCCAAATGTCCCAGTTTCAAAAATACAACGATAGTCGTAGTCTTGGATTGTGAAAAAATTACTACGATTATCATGTGTAATGTAGTTCATTTTTTATACGTAAATTGAATTTTACAACGATTATCGTTTGAAATTAGTTGGCGTAGTAAAACAGCGTTGAATTCCGAAAACAAGCTACAACGGTAGTCGTAGTAATCTTCAACTGTGAAATAAATTACTACGATTATCGTCAGCATCGTCAGTAATGGAACTATCATGGTTTTCATTATATTATTTCCAAGGATTATCTAAGCAAGAAGATCCTTTAGCATTTGCTGCTGAAAAAATAATTTTGCAACCGTTATCGTTAGAAATTTTGTCTTTGATTAAAAATTACTACGATTATCATTTTATTTTTGAGAATCCACAGGAAGGTTTGACACGTTTTTATTGTGTTAACTAATCGTTGAAAAAATCAATTTTAGATCAAAAAAGAACTTTTGCTTTGATAATAATCGTTGGAAATAATACAATGATAATCGAGTTACTTCCATTACGGAGCTAATCGTAATACGGAATCGTTTCTGTCTTAGAAATAAGGAATTTAATCAAGGAATTTTTAAACATTACAAAGACTGCGGGATCGTACCGTGATCGATGCAATGAATATGGAAACGTTTTTTTTATCCAAAGAACATAGAAGGGTCTGTATCCAAGAAACACAGGATAACTTTTATCCAAAAAATACCGAATCGTTTCTTTACAAGAAACACGCATACGTTCTTATTCAATGAACTCGAAAATGTTACTATTTGGTAAAAATCGTTTCTATCCAAGCAACACGGAAAGGATGTTTATCAAAAAAAAAAAAAAACTGAAATGTTTTTTTATCCAAGGAATACAAAAACGTCTATAGTCAAGGTTCACGAATTCGTTTCTATCAAAGAAACACCGAATCGTGTCTTTAAAAAAGACACGGAATCATTCCTACATAAAAAACGGAAACGATGTTTATCAAATAAAAAAAAGAAAAACGGAAATGTTTTTTTATGCAAGCAATACGGAAAACTTTATATTCAAGGCTCATAAATTCGTTTCTTCTTAAAAAAGATACGGAATTGTTTCTATAAACAAAAATACGAAAACTATTTTTATCCAGATGGTAATTTTTTTTTTATTCAAGGAATACGAAAACGTTTGTATTCAAGGCTCGCGAATTCGTTTCTATCTAAGAAACATCGAATCGTTTCTTAAGACACGTAATCGTTTCTATCTTGAAAAAAAATATGACAGCTATTTTTATCCAAAGAAGATGGAAATGTTTTTTTTATCCAAGGAATACGGAAACGCTCATATTCAAGGCTCACGAATTCGTTTTTATCCAAGACACCCAACCTAACCGTTTCTTAAAAATGATACGGAATCATTTCTATCTAAAAAAGAATACGAAAACGATTTTTATCCAAAGAAGATGGAAATGCTTTTCACCCAAGGAATACGGAAACGCTTATTTTTAAGACTCATGAATTCGTTTCTATCCAAGAAACACTGAATCGTTTCTTTAAAAAGACATGGAATCTTTTCTATCTAAAATTTAAAAAAATACAAAAATGAATTTTATCCAAAAGAAACACAAACAATATTTATCCAAGGAATACGGAAAGGTTTATTTATATTCAAGGCTCACGAATTCGTTTCTATCCAAGAAAACCTAACCGTTTCTGAAAAATGATACGGAATCATTTCTATCTAAAAAAAATACGGAAACGTTTTTTATCCAATGAAGACGGAAATGTTTTTTATCCAAGAAATACCGAAACGTTTATATTCAAGGCTCACAAGTTCGTTTCTTTCCAACAAACACTAATAGTTTCTACCTAAAAAAAATACGAAAACTTTTTTTATCCAATGAAGACGGTAATGTTTTTTTTTTATCCAAGGAATACGAAACGTTTATATTCAAGGCTCACGAATTCTTTTCTATCCAAGAAACACTAAATCGTTTCTTTGAAAAAGACACGAAAGAGTTTCTACTAAAAAAAAACTGAAAATGATTTTTATCCAAAGAAGATGGAAATGTTTTTTTATCCAAAGAAGACGGAAACACTTATATTCAAGGCTCATGAATTCGTTTCTATCCAAGAAACACTGAATCCTTTTTCAAAAAAGACACGGAATTGTTTCCATCTAAAAAAAAATGCGTAGACTATTTTTATCCAAGGAAGACGGAAATGTTTTTTATCCTAGGAATGCGAAAACGTTTAAATTCAAGGCTCACGAATTCCTTTCTATCCAAGAAAACCTAATCGTTTCTTAAAAATTATACGGAATTATTTCTATCTAAAAAAAATACGAAAACGATTTTTATCCAAAGACGGAAATGTTTTTTTTTATCCAAGGAATACGAAAACGTTTATATTCAGGGCTCACGAATTCGTTTCTATTCAAGAAACACTGAATCGTTTCTATCTAAAAAAAATACGAAAACGTTTTTTTATCCAATGAAGACGGAAATGCTTTTTACCCAAAGAATACGGAAACGCTTATATTCAAGGCTCATGTATTCGTTTCTATCCAAGAAACACTAATCGTTTCTATCTAAAAAAAATACGCGAAAACGTTTTTTATCCGATGAAGACGGAAATGTTTTTTTATCCAAGGAATACGGAAAGGTTTATATTAAAGACTCACGAATTCGTTTCTATCCAAGAAAATCGAATCGTTTCTATCTTAAAAAAAATACGATACGAAAACGATTTTTATCCAAAGAAGACGGAAATATTTTTATCCAAGGAATACTGCAACGTTTTATCTAAGAAATGTGGAAACATTTTAATTTATTCGACACCGGATTATATTTTAAGATGAAATACGGAAATGTTATTTTATCAATGGTACACGAAAACATTCCTTGAAACCCAGAAATGCAACAAAGAAACACAGACAGGGTTTCAAAACGTAAAATTTGCATCTTAAAATCATAGAAACTTACTAAAATCGAATAATCATGATTTTCATTAAGTCAGGAAAAAATTAAAAACAAAAATGCGCAACAGCATGTTCCGATTATCACTCGGCTAAGTGACTTTCAAAATACTTCTTATAATTCGTATTAAAAATGTTTGATTAGTATAGATAGGATTGGTCAATGAAAACGTATTTTGGTCAATAAATAACTAAAAAGAGGTCAGGAATATTTTTGAAAAAAATCCCCAATCTCCATTAAATAAACTAAGTCAAATCAATATTATTGTTCCGATTAAGTATTTGGGTTGCCTTATCAAAGGAATTTGTTCCTTCAATCTCTCGTAGATGTTCCAAAGCTCTGGATTCATCGAACAGAATTGTATTCTCAGTATCTGAGTGATTATTCAGTCCCGGAGACGCACAATGCGACAAATGGGACTGACAGTGCCTTGGAGAGTGCACAGAGATCTCCAGTGGGAGTCAAAGAGCTCGACAATGAGCGTATCTCCCCATCGCGCTACGGAAATTTCATTCCGGGAGCTGCGAGTGGGAAGAAGAAGTTGGTGTGTTACTACACTGCTCCCTATGATGTCATTAATGGGCGAGAATTGCTCGCCAAAGACATAGATCCGCATCTCTGCACCCATATCAATGTGGGATTTGCAGGAGTGGTCAATAATTCCTTGTTCCTGGACGATGTGCTGCGGGAGACTTTTGTCAAAGTGACAGCACTGAAGAAGATCAATCAGGAATTGAAGATTCTCGTGTGGACGGGTGGGATGGATTCGGGGGGATTTTCGGAAATGGTGAAAGATCATGCTAGTAGGAAGCATTTTATTCAGAGTGTCAAGAGTGTCTTGGAGACTTACAGGTTGGATGGGATTGATCTCGATTGGGAATTTCCGGGGGGATTTGATCGGCAGAGGCAGCATTTTTCGCAGCTTCTGCATGAGATCCGGAGGGAGTATCAGCGAGAGCATAGAACTTACTTGCTGACTGTGGCTGTGGCAGCTCCACGGCCAATCATTGATGTGGCGTATGATGTTGGAGAGATCAATAGCTATGCGGATTTTATCAATGTTATGACGTATGATTATCACTTTTATGCCCCTTCCACCCCATTTACGGGCATCAATGCTCCCCTGTTTCCGCGAGAAAATGAAAAAGGACTCCTTGGGATGCTCAATATCAACTATACTGCCAATTATTGGCTGGAAAGGGGCATGGACAAGGACAAAATTGTCATTGGACTGCCCACTTATGGACATTCCTTCCGTCTGGCCAATCCCCTCAATAGGCACATTGGGAGCCCCTCAACGGCCAATGGGGCAACGGGAGTGCTAGGATTCACGTCCTACTCGGAAGTTTGCTGGTTTCAGCAGAACAATATCTTCGTAACGACAGTTTACGACAATGCCACCTGTTCGCCCTACACGACAGCCGGAACTGAGTGGATCTCCTACGATGACGTCGTCAGTCTCGAGTGCAAGACAAAATGGGTGAAGGATAGTGATTTTGGAGGTGTAATGATCTATTCCCTGAACGCAGATGATCATGGGCTGTACTGCAGAAGGCAGGGAGATGCCCTAGTCAAGCAAGAAACATTCCCACTCTCCCGGAAAATCCATTCGGTTCTCTTCAGTAATTTCTCCACCACGGGCAATTGAGGGTAGAATTCCCGGAGGTAAGTGTCTAGCATTGATGATAAGAATAGCCCCAGGGGATGCATTAGGAAATTATTGAGGTGTTTATCCCGGAGAAATGCGTAAAATTGCAATTTTATCTCATCAAAATATTCTTATTGAATGACTTACCATCCGATTTGGAAAATGTACAGTCTTTCTCCCAAAGAAAATTATCCGAATTTGATTTTAGCATTTTCAAATTTACCACATCCCGGAAGTAGGCTTTTAGGTCTCTTGAAAATAGTGTAAGTGGCTTTAGGCTTTGTTGCAGAGCTTAATATGAAGAAAAATTGCTGTTTAATATGGAATATTTTTGTAGTAATTATTTTGTCGTAGGGAAAACCGCGGTAACCTCGGATGACTGTAGCTTCGGACAACTCGATCGTTTTCTAATATTCTAATGAAGTTGATCTATGGCTCTTTTCGGGAAATTTGAGGCATTGGACTAGGTTATAATGGATAAAATTCATAAAAAAAATATGTTGAGAAAAATTATTTGTTCAAAGCTTGAGGCGTGCGAACACCGAGAGAAATCCGAGAAAGTTAAAATAACATTCCGGAAATGTTAATTTTACCCTGCAGTATTGATCCAAAATCTGTGTAAATATTACCCTTTTTAGGTGTATTAGGGATTAAAGTTACCCTTTTTCATGTTAATTTTACACTTCTAATGGTGTAAAATTAACATTAAAAAATGTTAATATATTTTTACACCTAAAAAGTGTTAAAGTTACGAAGAAAAAAAAGTTAATCGCACCCTCTTTTTTCTCTCAGTGAAGGTAGCGCATTTTCTTAAAAATTGATTACCGAAGGAGCAAATGAAAGGCCTTGTAAAATACTGCAATTTTGTGTGCATTATAACTTCGTGGGCCCACCACGAGGGGTGATAAAATCGAAAAAATCGGTTTTCGAAAATTCAATATCGAATATTTCGAACAAACAGATTATGTATTAGTTTCAAGTGCTCTTGGACAGTCTGTAAAGAATTTCAGTTACCATTAGGTGTCATGCAAACATTTTGTTATCAAATTATAAACTTGATGTAAGGAAAACATAATTTTCACGGTAATAAAATAACTTCGAAAACCGCGAAACGCATCCAAAAATCACAGAAATGTTTTTAGAAATGCTGGTATACAACAATTCCATGGAAGAACTAGGCCTTCCCGATAGGAGAGTTTGGGACTACCATTATTATTTTTTCCTAGACAAGAATGAGCTGTGGAATCAAGTGCCACTCATTTTCTTTTAAAACTGCTGTTTTCAAGAAAATCGTCCGTACGTAGCAGCAA
Source organism: Phlebotomus papatasi (assembly GCF_024763615.1). Taxonomy (NCBI): domain Eukaryota; kingdom Metazoa; phylum Arthropoda; class Insecta; order Diptera; family Psychodidae; genus Phlebotomus; species Phlebotomus papatasi. Next base: position 16,321,781 of record NC_077224.1, read on the forward strand.
ATGTCAAAATTTAAACAAAAAGAAATTTTTTGTCTAAAATTGCTCCCGATTAGAACGTTCGTAGAAAGGGTTTTTCCAAACGAAAATACATTCGAGGATCAGTTTGCAAAGCAAAGCAAAGCAGACAGTTTTATTTTTCGTTTCGTCCGCGTGGTGGCCGAATTGTTAGAATTTCGAGGTTTCTAGAGTAGGGTGGAGTCATCACATGTTATACATTGAGAGAAATCCGAAAAAGTTAAAATAACATTCCCGAAATGTTTATTTTACCCTGCAGTATTGATTCGAAAACGGTGTAAATATTACCCTTTTCAGGTGTATTAGGGGTTAAAGTTACCCTTCTTTCATGTTAATTTTACCCTCAAAAAGGTGTAAAATTAACATTAAAAAATGTTGATATATTTTTACACCTAAAAAGTGTTAAAGTTATGAGGAAAAAAAGTTAATCGCACCCTCTTTTTTTCTCTCAGTGTACAGTAGACTCTCGCTCAATCGGCTCTTTTTCAATCGGGCGAAAAATTTTGTTGACAATTTTCACATTTACAAAGGCGTTGACGCCCAAATCTATCGATAAACCGGATGACATTTTGTCCCAAATGCCCAATTGAGAGAGAGTCTACTGTACACTTATAGACAGCTTGCAAAAATCTTAAGTTCTTATCTAAAATAGATTTCGAAAAATCACAAAATTGTTAATCACATTATAAACTAATAATTTTATGACTTCAAAATCTTGTTTATTAGGTAAGAACTCGAGATTTTTGCACGCTGTCCATAAGTGTATAACCTCCATAACTGATGACTCCACCCTATCACCATAATTCCACGGAGAAAAAATAGAGGGTGCGTTTAACTTTTTTTCCTCGTAACTTTAACACTTTTTTGGTGTAAAAATATATCAACATTTTTTAATGTTAATTTTACACCTTTTTAAGGCTAAAGTTAACATGAAAAAAGATAACTTTAACCCCTAATACACCTAAAAAGCATAATATTTACACCGATTTCGGATCAATACTGCAGGATAAAATTAACATTTCCGGAATGTTATTTTAACTTTTTCGGATTTCTCTCAGTGTCAGTATTTACTTTGTTGTGGAATATAATTCAAAACAACGATGTGACGCTCATTATTTTCGGTCTCATTATTAAATCCCTTCATAAACGTTTTAACAGTTTCTTTTTACTGCATTTTATAAATATTTATAACTTCGGGCGAATTTTTAGTACGAGAATTTTGAATGATCTCAGCGAGCACAGTTACTTAAAAAAGACAGCGTTTTCAGCATATTTTTGCTGAAAACTCTGCCTTTTTTTAGCTAACTGTACTCGGTAGGATGTTCGAATTTTACGAATATAAACGACATTTTGAAAGTGATTTTTTCGTAGTTTTGTCGAAAAAGAAGGATGGTGGAACGTTTGAATTTCAATTTCATTAAACTTAGGGTAAGTGTGGCAAATTTCGGCATAGTTTCATGCAAGCGCCAAAGTCTTAAATTTGAAATGTAATATTTTAAATACAAATAGAATTTATTTGTTACTTTTTTTATAAGGACTGTTGCTTGGAACCTTGTAGACAGTTTATCTTCTTTTTTTTTCTCTAAAATCATTCGTAACACATTTTGAAATGAATAAAAATGTAGACATAGCATTGATGGCCTATTCCGGTCACCTTCATTCTCATAGTTCCTTAACATTCCGGAATTCTTCAAATGCCTTTCTAAGATCATCTTGCTCGTCGAAGCGATATTTTTTTGTTATTTTTTTGCATTGTATAATCTCCAGTAGAGTATACAAAAAATAAAAATTCATGAAAATTCGAGGAAAAAAAATGTGGCCGAAATTGTAAGCTGGTCGGAATTTGGTACACTTACCTTATATGTTGAAAAATTGCTTGCTTTAAGTAATTTGAATGTTATTTTTTGCATTGTATAATCTCTAGAGTATGCAAAAACTAAAAATTCGTGGAAATTTGAGGAGCAAAAAATGTGTCCGGAATTGCAAGCTGGCCGGAATTTGGTACACTTACACTAATGTCGTTTTGATAATCTCATTCAACTTTTACACTATTGTGCAATTCATCAGTTCAAATTTTCAAAACTTCCAACGAGTTCTTAAGGAAATTTTCTCTGATATACTGTATTAGCTAGCAACATGATTTGAGAGGTTTAGTTCCATTTTGAAGATAACTAAAGCTTTTGGGAAAATTTCCATAAAAGAATTGCAATTTTTGTTCATAAAAGTTCTGTAGAATTTTTTGGGACACGACTTTGGAACATTCTAGCATTCATTTTCTCATAACGAATGAGATGTCAGGATTCTTAATTGCCAATTTTACGCATTTCTTAGCATAAACACCCCCTATAAATCCCAAATAAAAAGAAAATTCCATACAGTTTTTGAGACGTTAATTGAAGATCAAAGAGATGGAATATTTTTGTTGAAAATTGTGGCAATATTATTAAGTTTTAACTAGCTTTATATACAAGTATAAGTAGGTCATTAATCTCCCTCTTGATCTTCAATTGACAATATTTAGTACAATGTTAATCAAAAAAAAAGAACAGTATAATATGAGGAAGATCAGAAGCTATCAGTATCTCTTCGCCTAAAACCATGTGATTTATCATCGTTGGACAAATGACATAATTCCATATTTATTTTATTTATTATTGATGAGTTCGATGAAGATCTGCGGGAATTACCCTCTTTTTTTTTGTCGTGGATTAGGAAGCTCTTGTCTAAATTCACTTAATTTGCTGAATTTTTTCTTGGTGCTCTCTTGTCAGAAGGAAAGAAGTGATAGAGGGTGGAATGTGGTGGATGTTGCGGAAGAAAAGTATTTGGGAAGATTTACGGTGATTTTGAGAGGATTCGCAACATAATGGGATTTTTTTTTGTGTGTGTGTTTAAAGTGATGCAGAGGGGAAAGGGTATTTTGGGGCAAAAATCAATTGTTGGAAAAATGTCTTTCACGTGAATCTCAAATGGAATACTTCTTTGGCTAAATTTCTAAAGTTTTATGTTTCAGTCATTATCAAATTTGTGAAGGGAGTACAGTTTTCAAAGGGGCATTTCATTGCGGTAACGCAGGTAAAATTAGTGTTCTCAACGATATTTTTTTGCAGTATTTGCAATATTCGCTTGGAAAAATTCTCTCGAATTTTTATTTGGCGCAGTTATTTTACTAAAAGCTTGAGAACTAAAATTGGGAACAGTTGCCAGCGCCATTATCGGTAGAAAACAGTGCCCTCACTCGGAGAATGTTGTCCTTCGATTTTATTTACATGCCCCATAGCAAAATTCCGCCGAAATTCCAGTGGAAAACTAGCGTCCAAATTGCAAAAATCCGCGTAATTTGACGCAAAAATTCCATTAAGTTTTCCATGGAATTTGCAGTCGGAAATTCCATTGGAATCATAGCTCTCCATGGAATTTCAAGTATGATCCACTGGAATTCCAACGTTGAATTCCGCGGTGTTCCGCGGAAGATTTATATGGAAACTCACACGTGAAACGTCCGCGGGATAAGCTGGAAAAATCCTATGGAAATTTCCACTATCTTTCCATAGGGTTTTATATGGTTTTTTCCACTTTTTTTTCTCGAATGTCAAACAAATAAAACGGTGTTGTGACAACGTGGATAATTTATTTTCAAACCTTCCGCAAACATTTTTAGTGACTCCTGCGACGAATTATAATATAGTTAATTATGCGACACTGCGTTTCGTGTACATAATAGTGAAGTGATTACATTAAATAGATCACCAACCTAAACTAAAACTGTTTTTATATCATATAATATCTATTTTATGAAAAAATATTTTTTTTATAAAATAGTTTTTTTTAAATCTAAAGTGCTAATTCGTTATCGCTGGTTCAGTAAAATTTAATTAAATCACCGTGATCTTTGCTATTTCTTTAATATTCGGAAGTAAAATCACGAGGTGCGTGTGACAGCTTCATTTTTTTCCATTTTATTTAGGTGGAAAAATCCACATAAATTCCACGAACATTCCATGGATATATTCCACAGAAAAAATCCAGCATAAATCCATCAAATTTTCCTTGGAACCTATTATGGAAAACTTCTATGGATTTTTTCAAGGAAAAATACTGGAAAATTCCGAGGAGTTTTTCGCTTGAATTCGCTTGATTTTTATGCGCTTTTCGCATAAAAATCAAGATTTTCCGAGGCGGAAGTAGTTATTATTATTATTAATCGTATATTAATATCAAAGCATTCAAATGTAACTGAAAAATTACCCTGTTATTCAAATGAGAGCTTTTTGCAAGCTTTTCGATGTTAGAAGAAGTAGTTGTTGGTCTTTTGAGAATTTTGTCTCCTCATGCATGCATAAAGACTAATAAGACCCATTTAAACTAAGGCATTTTGATTGAAAATCTACTTTTCGATGTAAAAATTCCCCATTGAGCTTTTCCTTTTCTCGTTTTTGTCTATGTTTTGGAGTACTAAACTTGCACTCAAAAACTTTATTTGCTTCATATCGCTCCTTGGAAATTACAAGGGGCCAACTCAATCTGAGCCATTTTTCAGGAGACAGCATGAAAGGAGCATTTAAACGGGCATTTATTTCGAAACCGCTATTTTGACACAAAAGTCCCCCACTGAGCTCTAGATCAGTGCATTTTTGCCTATCTTTCGGCGCCTAAAATCTCCCTCTTCGAAAGCTTCATTCGTTTATGTTCGAATATTTTGACATTTCAAGCGATTTTAAATATTTTTGTTTTGTTTTTCAAGAGTTGTTTTTCTCGTGAACTATTTTCAAAGTTATCAAGAGTCGAAAAGCAGGTGAAATAGTGACACGGTAACGATCACTGTTCTGAATGTATCGTTTAATCTTCATTTAGAATATGGTCACTAGAAAAATCATTCATTAGAAAAATAAAAACTTAGGATATTTTTTTAATTTAGCAACAATATTGGCATAAAATCCTGCGGTAAGACGGTTTTGATATAGAGGATCGCTGCCTTATCTCGTCTTCTTTATGGAGTGTTCGTCACCAGACATAAATATTAACTTTACCACTCTTTAACAAATTCTTTGTAAAACACTCTGTGATTGACGTTTGAAACGTTTCGAAATAAAATAGAAAGTCTTCCAGACTATCTATTTTAGTTAGAACACGCTTGGAGAATTTTTAACAGAGGGTGGAGAAAATTTATCTCAGACATGAACCACTAGGGGTGATTTCCCGAGACTCACCGGTGCATAGCACAGTGGGGTGCATTTCGAAATCCCCCCGTAAAGAAGACGCCTTATAGGGTTTTTTTTGATTCAAAATTACTCTTTGGAAATAAAAATTTCCCACTGAGCTTATTCACAAAGTCATTTTGCCTACTTTCTGGCACACGTTATTTCGAAACGTTTCGAAATAAAATAGAAAATCTGCCAGACTTTCTATTTCAGTCGAGACACAAATGAGAGTTTTATAACAGCTGAGAGATTTTATTCAGACACAAACCTGCTAGGGGAGATTTTCCAAGACATTCTGGTGCATAGCACTATACAAAGCATTTTTATAATGCCCTGGCTTAGAAGCAGGATTAAGGTCCTATTTAAACGAAGGTAATTCGAAATCTCTCTTTTCAAATATTTTTTTTTTATTACTAAAATATTAAACTCAACGCAGTTTTTATATCTTTCGACGTATACCATCTTCTCTGAAAGATTTAATTTTTGAAATTTTGTATGTTTCTGCGCTGAGAATAGTTTCATATAAAAGTTGAATTATCTATCTTCTCTACCGTCTCTAATTTTCATTACCGGGCATTAAATTACACCAGTTTTTTTTTGTTTAATGTCCTGTTAATGAAGGTCCCTTTCCCGTACTTTTACAACGTTTGAAAATGAAGTAGAAAGCCTACCGAATATTTTTAGCCAAGACACACGGGGAAATTGTAACTAACTCATAAAGGTTTTATCTAAGAAAAGAACCACGAGAAGAGAATTTTTCCAAGACAATTTCATTAACTTTTATTGAAGAAATACTCGTAAAATTTTCGCATATTTTGTATTCAATATTCATCAGTGAAATGCCCCTTGGAGGTGATTTCCGAGCCTTCTGGGCTAAAGGAAAATTGTGCTATTGTTTTTGCGTTGAAAGCAAAGTTCTAAGGATGGGAGGGATTGGGTGGGGAAATTCGAATTAGGGGGGAAGGGGAGGACCATGAGGAGGAAAAATTAAAGAAAAATTATCTATGTTAAAGTTGTGTGTTTTACAAAGAGAAAAAAAGAAAGGAAAAATGCCATCATAAGAAGGCGAATTAATGATTCTCAACGCATAGAATTCTAATTTCCCTTCTCATTAAAATCCTCTTGTAGACGTCTTTTTCCCCCCTTCCCCTCATTTTGCAAAAGTTTTTCTTTCGTACTCCCTCTGGCTCAACAGAAAAGCGCCCCCCTTTGAGAGGAAGAGGGAAGATGCCTTTTCATTGAGGCTGAGGACATGGATGGATCTATTGTAAATGGAGCTTGAAAGTGTATTTCCGGGGGACAATTTTGGGGGTAGGTTTGCGCCATCACCCCAGAAAATTCTCCTTAAATACCAATTTATCAAAATGTGTGATAATTTTTCAATTTTCTGGCAGTTTGCTGAAAAAAGGGGAGGAAAAACCCGTTTTATTTGCTTGCCTATATTTTCAAGCCCTGCGTTCAGAAGTAATTTTTCGGATTCAATATTTTTAATTTTGACAATATAAAAACTATATGAAAATTTTTGAATTAAAATATCTAGGTCTAGGAGACAGCTAGAAAAAAGTAGCATATAAAGCAAAGGTACCAATTAAAATTTGCAAAAGAAGGAAGATATAAAAAAATTGGTGCTTAAGATGTCTTAGTCAAAATTTTTTATTAAAAAAAATACAATTTTTCCCAGCGTATTTAATTAAGATTATCCTAAGGCCTTCCATTTGGTATAAAGAAGAATAAAATCGGTTCAGTAGAAGTAGAGCTAAGATCACTTTTGCTTTAGAAACGAAGAAAAAAACATTTTGCCTAGATTACGGGGCAAATGGAAATTAAAATAAATATAAAAAGCATTTTTATAAGCTTCTGCCTTACTTTTTAGTAAAGTAAAGAATAAATAAAGTCGGACAAATGCAATATTACAATATTAATACAGCATTTTTTAATAACTGCAACAGTTTTGTCGGTAAGGTTAAGTAGTTTGACGCAATTTATTTTTTAACAGTTTCTTTTGTTGCATCCAAGATGACTATGGCACGTTTTATTTCGCTAGGATTTTTAGGTATAACTTAAAATATTACGCACAATTTCTAGGTATTAATTTCTTACCTTTAAAATATTATATTTTTTAAAAGGTCACATATGCGTTAAACTGCTTTATCTTTACTTAATTTTTATATCTCACCTGAAGAATAAAAAAAGTAACAATTTCGAGCTTAAAAACAATTAAAAATGCCTTAATGCATTTTTGCAGTTCTATCTGTGTTTGTATTTAAGCCCCGCCCATAAATAATTTTCACTCAATTCTCTTTTAGGAGCTTCTTCTTTCATATAATAAAATTCTTAAGAGTTTCTATATCTTTAATAGAAGGAGTATTATAACACCTTTAAGTAATCAGTCTCATAATTTCAATTTCGAACATTTTCCTGAAGAAATTCGCCCTCGGAAAAATAAGCCACGCCCTCTACGTTATTCTAATACAAAAAATATATAAGTAATAAAGAAAATCATTATTGTTTTTTTTTAATAGAAACACTATGAAAAAATAGGCGGAGTTTCTGTAAGTGGAAAAGGCCATAGAAAGAAGATGTTATAGTATTAATATTTTGGAATCAAAAAGACTACAACGATATAACATTTAACGTCTCTTTTGCCTTTTAATCTTCGATAATGTGTAAATAAGTGTTTTTAAGCACTGACTGATTTCACTGAAAGACATTATAAATTCTTCAAAGGTAACTTAAAATTGTGCTAGATCTTTAAGGCATTTGATAACTTCGCAATATCCTGTTGTATAACGAAATTAATTATTAATGGGGATCAATTAGGATTTAATAATTCCTAACCTTAAATGAAGAAAATGTCTAAAAATACCCTGAGAGAAACTAAGTGAACGTTTGTATTACTTTTTAAACCTCTTGTAATTCTAATTGTCATTGATTTTTCTTAGAAGTAGTTCTCTCTAAAGGCACACATAATGAGAAATTTCTGTGAAAAATTAGCTTCAAAAAGTGTGGATCAAAAAATTTGCCTACACATTATTGGTATGACCGGTATGACTTTTTGATGAAAAGATGGGTTTTTGAAGAAAATTTGTCTAAAGATGTCTACACATTGGGAGCAATTTTCGTCAAAAATTGCGTTTTTGACAAAAATTTGACGTTTCCCCCTACAACTCTACAGGGAATTTCCTTCAAAAAAGCAATTTTTGACAAAAATTTCTCACAATGTGTAGAGGCCATAAAGCTGTCTACACATTGAGCACAATTTTCGCCAAAAAGAGCTTTTTTGAAGGAAATTGGCTGCAGTGCTGTAGGCAGAAACGTCAAAATTCTGTCAAAAATGCAATTTTTGACAAAAATTGCTTTTTGAAGGAAATCGTCTGGACTTCTCTAGGCGAAAACGTCAAAATTCTGTCAAAAATACAATTTTTGACGAAAATTGCTTCCAATGTGTAGAGGCCTTAATGTGTAGGCAATTTCTTTCAAAAATCATATCCAGTTCAAGGTAATTTCCACCAAAAATTTTTGAAAGAAATTACCCACTGCACATTGGAACAAAATTCAATAGGAACGGCATCTCCAGAAAAACACTCTACCTACGCATTTTTGGGAAATTTTCCACATAAATTCACTAAATACTATCCCAAGAAACTTCCACAAACACTTTTCTCGCTTTTTTCAGAGAAAAAACCAATTTTCATGAAAAGCAATTACAAGAACAGGAGACTTGGGAATGATAGCAATCTGTCAAAAAATTTTGATGTAAAATAAACCCAATATGGAGGCATTTTTGTTCAAAAATAGGACTTTGGCTTTCGGGATTTTGGCTTTCGGGATTTTGGCTTTCGGGATTTTGAAGAAGTCATCCCGAATCACATTTTTTTTACATTTTTATGCTATAAAAAATTGAAGGTTAAATTCGTAGAGGGCGTGGCTTATTTTTCTTGTTGGATTTTCCCAAGCTTCTTTCTACATTAAATACAGTGAGTAATTTATTCATACTTTTTATTGTATCTCTTTTAGTAAATATTTCTCTTACAATTTTACTGCAGTTGTAGGACATTCCCATTGAAGGGGGCGTGTCGCACAGTGTTACTTATGGGCGGAGCGTAAATTAAAATTATAACAAAATTAAGACATTAGAAGTTTTTGCATTTTTCCATTGACAAAACCCATTTTTTCGAATTTATTTTCAAAAATTCGTTTGTAAGCATTTCGAACTTTTCGGAATGGAACTTCCAAAGGCTCTATAAGTCCGAATTATTGCTTCTGAACGTTGGGGAATGAGTATTATTTCACTTGTTAGAATGTATTTTCCAGTAGAAGATAGGAATTGAAGAAAAAAAAAAACAAAATAGAGAGAGTGGTGGATGAGCCACAGGTGCCAAATTGTCATTAAATAAATAACCAAATAAGTGAGAGAAAGTGAGGGAGGGAGAGAGAGGCAAAAAGGAAAATGTGAAGAAATTTGTGGTTTGAGGAATGAAATATGCTTCCAATGAGAGTTGTTTCTTCTTGTGAAATGTCTGGGCAGGAAAGAAGAAAAGCGTACTGTGGCGGAAGGAAAGGGGCCAAAAAGTGCGAATACTGAAAAGGAAAGAATGAAAAAGAAAAAGTTGGAAGGCTCAAAAGTATGATGGAAAACAAAAAAAAAGGAAATGTGAAATTTAATTCTATTGTGCTATATGGCAGACGGAGGAAATTGATTTTTCCCATAACACTGTGTCTGCTTTCCTCTCCTCTCTCTCTCTCTCTGGAGCGACATGGATTTTTTCCTGTTATAAACATAAATGTTCTCTTTTTTTTCTTTCACTCTTGATGTATTTGTTACCATTGTGTTTTTGTTTTTTAAATTTATGTTGTTCCTGTCTTAAAATAAATATATAATGTAAGATTTAATATGGAGTAGAGTAATGTAGAGAAATGATATGAGTAAAATTTATCAGAAGAAGAAAAAGCAATATGAATAAAAAATGAAGGAAAAATAAAGGAAATCAACCAAAGAAAAATACTAAGGGATTTCTTTTGCCACAAAAGAAAATACAATATTGTGTGTTTTATTTGTCTGCAAAATATATTTCTTGGTTATATAGATTTGAGGTCAGTGCCTTTGGAGTTACATCCCTGCTGCACTTTACCATTTATAATACCAAATAAATATCCCCCAAAGGGAAATGTACAAGATATCAAATGTTTTCCATATATACTACTTTTTATTATTTCTCAAATTCAAAATGGAATAGCAATATTATAATACCTCAAGTTTTCGATACCTTTCATTGCTTCACTCGTCTCCTCCCGAGAGGTTATATTTTTGCAAAATTACGAGAGCCACATGGTATCAGAAAAGTTAGCCCAGGGGTCCAATTATGAAGATTTATGAGAATTGTCATAGTGCCAATTGTCGTTAGCTAAATATATTATAGCTTCCGAAATGAGTAATTTGGGATTTTATAATGTTGGTAAAGTTATATTTTAGCTCATGACTATTCTCACTGAATTGATTCACATTCATGACAATTCTCATTTGTATGCAGAATCTGGCCTCTGATACTTGATTGCTTTCCATTTATTTCTTCCGGAGTACGAGGACAAACAGTAAGAAATACCGTGTCTAATAATTCTTTTTATTTGTTTTTGTAGGTCAAAAGGTTAAACTTTGTAAAATGTGTATATGGATTCCCCAGGGGGTGGATTAAATAAAAATCGTGAACGTTCAATGGTGAAACGTTCACAACACTGAGAAAAAAAAGAGGGTGCGATTAACATTTTTTCCTCATAACATTAACACTTTTTAGGTGTAAAAATATATCATCATTTTTTAATGCTAATTTTACACCTTTTTAAGGGTAAAATGGGTAAAATTAACATGAAAAAAAGATAACATTAACCCCTAATACACCTAAAAAGGGTATTATTTACACCGATTTCGGATCAATACTGCAGGGTAAAATTAACATTTCCGGAATGTTATTTTAACTTTTTCGGATTTCTCTCAGTGAAGTGAACGTTTCACCGCTCGCGTTCACAACTGCTAGAAAAGTTATTATGAATGAGTGAGTGAATCAGTTGCAGTGAAAAACTGCTAGAGTGAATTCGAAGACGTCAAAAGTTATTGTTTTTGTTCAGTGGTCATGTAGTTTTTCACAAATCCGCAATATTTTAGCAAAATTGGAGTGAAATTGGTGGTAAAAGTGTGATAAAAGAGTGTGTACAAACCCGAGAGCAGCGTCTATTAACGTGAGTGAGAAATTTTGTCAATCTTTTCGATTTGTCCGGGTGCCACGAAAACAGTGTTGCGATAAATTATATTTTGGCAATTTTTTTTTGTGTTAAATGCATTATATACTCAATGATTTCGAGTCACATGATATACTAGTTAGGTGAAAAAGCCTTATTTCCGGTTCTGCAATGTATTTTTCGTTCTAAAAATTGCATTCACTTCCAGTTTCACCCCATCAAAAGATGGTGAAAAACCTAATCTCAAAAAACTGAGTGAAGTGTGTCGTTCACCGCGTTCATAATCGCATTTTAGCGGTTCACTAGTGAAATGTTCACTTTGATCTGTCAAGTGAATCATTTACCGGGTTCATTTACTTACATAATCCACCCCCAGGCTTTCGCTGTCAATTGTACGCATGATACCGTTTCTTATGCTCGGTGTGAATCAAAACGAGTTGATGTGCACATGGCAATTGGTTGAGATCAGTGGCAAAGACAATCAGAGCCAATGTCCCTATAGCTGAGTGGGTAGAGCATTCGCCTAGACAGCGAAAGGCCCCTGGGTGGAGGCAGGAATTTTTTCCTGTCGCTATTTATGTGAAATTGGTGGTGTTGGGAATCACTTGTTCCGACTGTCGCCTCTCTGTAAAATACCTATATGGGTTGTCTACATTCCTTGAAAAACATATGGATTGCTTGGTTTCCTTGATCCCTGTCAGTTCTCTGAAAAATATATGGGTTCCTAGTGTTCCTTGACAGATATATCCATTACCTAGCTTCCCCGGGTTTCTCCTGACTTCCCTGCAAAACCTATGGGTTGTCGAGGTTCTTTAAAATATGAATTCCTTGGGTTCATTGAAAATTTTATTGGTTCCGTGTGAATTACCTGAAAAAAGAAACATATGAGTTTCTCGGGTTCCCTGAAAAATATCCGTTCCCTAGCTTCCCCGGGCTCCTAATGAATTCCCTGAAAAACTTATGGGATGCCCGAGTTCCTTGAAAAATGTATCGGTTCCCCAGGCTCGCTAAAAAATTAATGGGTTCTTCGGCCTTTCTACGAATTCCTTAAAAAAATACATGGGTTCTTCAGGTTCCTTGAATAATATATGGGATCCCTCTGAGTTTCCTAAAAAGTATAGGATTCCTCGTAAGTTTCCTGAAATACCTATGGGTTGTCTAGGTTCCTTGAAATATGTCTGAATACTTGGGTTCCTTGATACATCGATGGTATCCCTGTGAGTTCCTTAAAAAATATATCCGTTCTTTAGCTTTCCCGGCTTCCTCATGAGTTTTCTGAAAAACGATTGTGTTTCCCGGGGTCCCTACAAAATATAAAGGTTTCCAGAGATCCTCTTGTGGGTTCTCGTCAATTCCCTAAAAAAACGTATGAATTCCCTAAAAAAATTTATACGGGCCCGTAGGTGCCGTATGTTTTATATGAATATCCTGACCAGTAGGGGAATTCTCTAACAATATGACAATGTCATATGACAAATTTTCGTAGTAAATTTTGGAGCAGGATAACGTAAAAGCTCAATGAGCAATCAATGGCGATTTTAACGAGCTTTGTGAAGCTCTCAGTAACGGATATGAAACTGATTTTCAACTAATTTATCCGAATTTACTATATAAAAATTTTAAAATTTCTCACATGACATTATCATACTGTTACAGAATTCCTCTACAGATTGGCTCAAGTCCTCTGAAATAAATTATCCCTTGATTTATTTTCTTTAATCAATTTATTTATTGTTTTTTTTTTTGAATTCTACATTGCAAATGGTTCCTTAGAAATTTTTTTATTAAAGAGCAAAATTAAAAAAAAGGGTTTTAATCCCCATTTATTAATCTTATGTTTTCCTTTTCTTGAATTTTATTTAAATTAATTAGAAACGATTTTTTCTAATGAAACATTAATAATTATACTACTAGTTGCCTTTGAAGAAAAGTTCGAGATTCCATTTTCTCTGAACACATTTAAGGGATTTAAAGGATTTTATTGAGAAAAAATGCATCCAATCATTTTATTTTGTTGAATGAATATTCTTTGTTCCTTGTTTTTCTCGTCTTTTAATTGAATTATTGAACATTATTATCTTGCATAAGTGAATTCCTTTGAATTTGCCTTTAATTAGCTTCACCTTGGGCTCTGCAGGGATTTAATTATTAATGCTGAGGATGCAATTCCGACACGCAAAAAATAAAGGACATATAAATGCAGGATTTTTTTTTCAATAAACTATCAGTTAGTGCTTGTGTTAAGTGTTCAATCGAAATGGCCAAGAAGAGTCCCTCTGAAGCGTGTCGGGAAAATTTTGAGGCACTTAATAAAGCAGTAAAGTTCACTGGACTTCATATCTACGAAAATAATGTCCCTGGTCCTCTGTACAAGGCAGTACGAACCGTTTTAACCGGAACAGGCTACTTGGCAATGGCTTTTACGTCCATCATTCAATATTCTGATAATATGCCCAAAATGACGATGGCAATTTTGTCATTTATAATGGCCAGTCAAGGATGTGTTAAGATATTCATGCAAATTATTCATAAAAAGAATACGGCTCAATTGGTTCATCAAGCCTGTGACTTTATTGCCAAGTTCGAGGACAACCCAAAAGTTTGCAAAGTTTCCTGGAAATACGTGAACTTCTGCAATCGTTTCCGTCCACTGATCCACAAAACGTATCTTGCGGTTGGAGTTTGTCTTTTCTCCCTGTGCATCATTGTTTCGTATTTTACCAAGAAATTGACCATTCCCTACGGAGCTGTCCTGCCCTACATTGATCCTGAATCGTACATTGGATTTGCAATGAATATGGTCATTTTCTCAAATGTCTTCTATGTCGGAACATTTGGGTACTTTGCCACGGAATATGCATTTCTTTCGTTGCTGGCCATGGGCTGTGCACAGATTGAGACTGCTGCTGTTGCTTGCAACGAACTTACGGATTACTTGGAGGAGTATGGAATGGGTGATAATAGGAAAGTTGACGAAATGATTGCAACAATCATAAAGATTTTGCAGATTCACACCAAGTAATAACCATTACTCTTTTTGTCTGAAGCCTATTTCACCATTAAAAAATTTGTTTAAAATTTAAGGGATGGTTCATACGAAAAACTCTGACAATATCGATCACTCAGTATAAGAAACGAATAACTCATAGAAGTCAAATTTTACAGAGTACAGGATTTTTGAAATTTAAAATACCTTTGAAAATAATTATCTTTGAAGTATAATATTTATTCAAGGGAAGGTAGAGTATATAAAGAAGTGCCCAAAAGCGAATAAAACGAATTTTGTAAAAATCGAGTTATTCGACTTATATTCTGAGTCGTCGGAACTAAAGAAACTCAAGAACCTTCGCGAAACACAAACTCGATTCAAAAATTTTGTGCATCAGCCGCGGAAAATTTGGAATTTCGGACCAATCATTTTAAAGTTCGAATAGGGTAAGTGTGCCAAATTTTGGTCAGCTTTATATTTCGGCCACTTTGAGTGTAATTTCGGCCAATAAATTAAATGAATTACAATATTATGGATTTAATCTTCAAATAGTCAATGAATTTATTTTGCTTTTAAATATTTATTCATTTTAGGATGTATTAACACAAAAATCGTCAAATTTTACACAGAAAAAACTTTTTTGTGAAAATGTTCGTAAATGTTTGTAAATTCCTAATGCGGGAGTTACGAAATGCTCGTGAATCGCATAACCCACAAACATGTTCTTTTTTCACAAACATTGTTCGTAACATCATCATTTGACGAACATTTTTTGTACTTTTACAAACATTTGTTCGTAAATGTTCGTAAACACACAAAAATGTTCGTAAAATTTTGTCATTTGTTCGTAAATGTTTGTAAAATGTTCGACAGGAAAACAAAGGACCAAAAACCAAATATACTCTTTTAGAGGATTAGTTGGACCCCTAAATGAACAAAAGATTTTTGAAAAAAACAAAATTTGGATTTTTGTCAAAAGTTTTTGTAAAAAAGTATTAATTTTACCCTATATTTTTCAACACATTTTGTATTGTAAAAATGGTTCTGATTAAAGGAAGTGCAAATCCTTCGTTCAAACACTAGATAAACAAGTATGCAAAATTGTAGAAAAATCGGTTCAGTAGACTCTGAGTGAATAATCTTGACTCTACCGCATTATAAAACGGTGTTTTGAGAAAAACGCGTTTAAAGTTTTACAACAATATGCGCGCGCGGGCGGAATTGATTAATTTTCATTTGAAGATTCTTTCTGTTTAAGTTGATAGTGAATCATTCTTTAAATTTCGAGTAAAATTTCCCAGCTGGATCCTGTATTTCGCGTAAAAAGTAGATACTTTGTGAGCGTCTCTCCGGTGAGGTAGTGTTGTCTATTCCGGCAATATCTTTTGCTTTCCTAAATTTATTCATTTTATTTTTTTTTCAATTTCTGAGTTATAAAATGATCTTTGAAAAAATGGATCATCTCTATGAAAAAGATGATGTGGAATAGGTCTTGGAAGAATTCAGGAAGGGCAAACTGCTACGGGAATCTGCGGGTAAATTTTGGATATCAATGTAAAATATTCTGGACAAATTACACTGAAGATCTCAAGGCTTATGGGTCATCTAAGCGTATTAAAGTAAATATTTTTTAAACTCGTTCCGTTTGACGTTTTGAAATTTTCTATCCGTTGCGTCACAAAAGGTGGTCAGAAACAAGGTGGCCGGTATTACACTCAAAGTTGCCGGAATACTACCCAAAGGAATGTTTATATGTTTATTAATTTTTCAACATTTTAGGAACTGATTTAAAGAGAACAAAGATGATAAAAGGAAGTAACAAGAAATTTCAATATATGTATTAAAAAAATTGCATAAATTGGTAAAGAAGATTTTATTAATGTTTTTAATTATAATAATAATAATAATGCTGGTACTACATTCCATGAAGGAACAAGGCCTTCCCGCAAGGGGATTTCTAGACATATATTATTATTTTTTCTTATACGAGATGAGGTTATCAGTTGCATGCCTATGGAATCAAGTGCAGTGAAGCTCATTGGATGCAATCCGGACACCTTTACTTTAACGCCAGAAAAATTTCTTGTGACCTAAAGGGGATTCGAACCCGGGACTTTTAATTAATGTTAAATGTTTTTTTATTAATGTTTTTAGTAAGCCTAAATTCATAAAAACAGATTGAAATTAATATTTTTGTACAATTTTTTGAGAAAAATCTTGAAAAATACTTTAAAAATATTTTCGTCGAATAACAACTGAAATACTTTCAAATATGGCCTCACTTTTACTAAAATTCTGACTACGTCTTTGATACTGGTTACTTGTATGATGATCATTCTTTCGATCCTTCATTGGAAGGATCATAATGAACATCTTAATTAATATTCACCATAACGTCAGGACTTCGACACTAAACTTTACATTTTGATTGCTGTCAAACTAGTAAAATTTTGATCATTATAGGGTAACTGTACGAAATTTCGGCATGTTGTATGCAAGTGTCAAAGTATAAGTTTGCAATGTACAGTAGAGTCTCGCTATAGTCCATATTTGGTTTCAAATTTGACACTTGGGTCGCACTATAGTCCATGCAATTTTTTAAAATTATCAACGATTTTTAGTATTGAAATTGCTCGACGGCTTCCACTTTCTTTGCGATTGTGGTACTTGTCCTTGCTTTCTTCATTGTGGATCACAATTATCACAACTACTTAATAAAGTTTGCCAAAAATATTAAAATAATTATGCATGTCGCATACTAAAAAACATAACCTAAAAAATCAGTGTTTTGAAATCAACGGTCGATAAATTGTGGACTATAGAGCGATGGCCTATAGCGAGACTCTACTGTAATATTTTTTAGTACAAATTGATTTTTTTGTTACTTCTTTTGTAAGAGAGTTGCTTGAAAACTTGTTGAGTTTATCGTATTTGTTACCTTCATAGCTACATAGTTTTAGGTCATATTTCGGCCACCTTGATTTTCATAGTTCCTTGACCTTCCGGAATTCTTCCAAAATTCTTTTTCACATTATTTCGTTCGTCGAAACGATACTTTTTTGTTTTTTTTTGCATTAATCGATAGAGTATGGAAAAACTAAAAACTCATGGAAATTTGAGGAAGGAAAGAAGTGGCCGAAATTGCAAGCTGTTTAAAATTTGGCCCAGTTACCCTACTGACGTTTTTTTTAATTATTTTCTTTAGACTTTGTTAGTGCAGAATATTTTGCAAAAGAACCCAGATTGATGAAAAGTTATAATTTTTAATGGTGGAATAGATTACAGTTTGCAAGATTTAATAACGACCTTCTTGGTCATAGGTTCATGAGACAACATGATGATGTCTACGGCTTCCACTCTTTTGCCATCATATTCAGTAGCATGGTCAGCATTGCCATTGCTCTCTTTGAATTCATTCAGGAGACTCAGATGTTCGGCATGATCATGATTGTGGTTTTTATTTGGCAAATTTCTGCACTTTGCATCGTGGGCGAAGTGTACATGATGACGGTGGATAAGGTACAAATCAAGGTGAACAGAACAGATTTCTACCTTTTACCATGGAGAAAGCAGAAGATGGCCATTGGGATTATTCACATTACCCAAAGTCTAGTGGCTCCTTCAGCCTGGACATTTTTTCCGCTGAATTTTAAAACATTGATCAAGGTAATGACTTTTTTAGAAACCAACAAATTGACCTCAATTAAAATTGGAAATTTTGCAGTGTATCAAGGCTATGTATCAATTTTTAATGTTGCTCCTGAATGTCTCCGATGAGTGAATAGGGCAAGATCAAAGGCATTGCAAAAAGGGGAAAATGGCAAAGTCAAAAGGTATATTGCGTATGTTAATTACTAATTTAAACTTACAGCTGGCAGAATCCCATCATACATCGAGCTTATTCCCACCCTCTTAAAGCACAAACAAGATTTTGTGGGACAAAGAGCAGCAACATTTAGAAACTTTATGATTCTGTGCACTATATGCAAATTCTCAAATAAAATTTACCAGACTTTCCACTCAACAGAGCACAATATCTTAAAGTATTTAAATTTTATTGCTTAAAATCCAAAGACAGGGAACGTGGTTCGAATGACAAATCCCTTAGGGGGGATCCCTTTTAGAAGACAGCATTTATCATTATGATTTGGACAAAATGTCAAAGACTTTTAGAAAGTCTTTGAATCTCTGATTTGACTAAAATGGATAATGTTAGTGTTGTAATTGCTTCAGAAATCTGTAATAAAATTCTTGTTAAACAATATCATCGTCTTTTAAAGTCGCTTGCACAAGTTTTACACTTAAAAAACAATTAAAAGTCCAAACAAATCCCAATTAAAACAATTAAAAGTGACTAGAAACCGTAATTCTCAATATTTCTGGATGAAATTCACACAGAATACTTGAAATGGTCCTACTAATTGATTTCCGTTGCAGAATTTGCAAAATCTCGACAAAAAATTTTTTGACCAAAAAAATCGATAGGCTAACCCCTTACAGTTTTTTTAAAAAATCGAAAATCTGCCCTAAAAACCGTAATTCTCAATATTTCTGGATGAAATTCACACAGAATACTTGAAATGGCCCTACTAATTGATTTCCGTTGCAGAATTTGCAAAATCTCGACAAAAAAATTTTTGACCAAAAAAATCGATAGGCTAACCCCTTACAGTTTTTTCAAAAAATCGAAAATCTGTCCTAAAAACCGTAATTCTCAATATTTCTGGATGAAATTCACACAGAATACTTGAAATGGTCCTACTAATTGATTTCCGTTGCAGAATTTGCAAAATCTCGACAAAAATTTTTTGACCAAAAAAATCGATAGGCTAACCCCTTACAGTTTTTTCAAAAAATCGAAAATCTGCCCTAAAAACCGTAATTCTCAATATTTCTGGATGAAATTCACACAGAATACTTGAAATGGTCCTACTAATTGATTTCCGTTGCAGAATTTGCAAAATCTCGACAAAAAATTTTTTGACCAAAAAAATCGATAGGCTAACCCCTTACAGTTTTTTCAAAAAATCGAAAATCTGCCCTAAAAACCGTAATTCTCAATATTTCTGGATGAAATTCACACAGAATACTTGAAATGGTCCTACTAATTGATTTCCGTTGCAGAATTTGCAAAATCTCGACAAAAAATTTTTTGACCAAAAAAATCGATAGGCTAACCCCTTACAGTTTTTTTTAAAAAATCGAAAATCTGCCCTAAAAACCGTAATTCTCAATATTTCTGGATGAAATTCACACAGAATACTTGAAATGGTCCTACTAATTGATTTCCGTTGCAGAATTTGCAAAATCTCGACAAAAAATTTTTTGATCAAAAAAATCGATAGGCTAACCCCTTACAGTTTTTTCAAAAAATCGAAAATCTGCCCTAAAAACCGTAATTCTCAATATTTCTGGATGAAATTCACACAGAATACTTGAAATGGTCCTACTAATTGATTTCCGTTGCAGAATTTGCATAATCTCGACAAAAAAATTTTTGACCAAAAAAATCGATAGGCTAACCCCTTACAGTTTTTTCAAAAAATCGAAAATCTGCCCTGAAAACCGTAATTCTCAATATTTCTGGATGAAATTCACACAGAATACTTGAAATGGTCCTACTAATTGATTTCCGTTGCAGAATTTGCAAAATCTCGACAAAAAATTTTTTGACCAAAAAAATCGATAGGCTAACCCCTTACAGTTTTTTTAAAAAATCGAAAATCTGCCCTAAAAACCGTAATTCTCAATATTTCTGGATGAAATTCACACAGAATACTTGAAATGGTCCTACTAATTGATTTCCGTTGCAGAATTTGCAAAATCTCGACAAAAAATTTTTTGACCAAAAAAATCGATAGGCTAACCCCTTACAGTTTTTTCAAAAAATCGAAAATCTGTCCTAAAAACCGTAATTCTCAATATTTCTGGATGAAATTCACACAGAATACTTGAAATGGTCCTACTAATTGATTTCCGTTGCAGAATTTGCATAATCTCGACAAAAAAATTTTTGACCAAAAAAATCGATAGGCTAACCCCTTACAGTTTTTTCAAAAAATCGAAAATCTGCCCTAAAAACCGTAATTCTCAATATTTCTGGATGAAATTCACACAGAATACTTGAAATGGTCCTACTAATTGATTTCCGTTGCAGAATTTGCAAAATCTCGACAAAAAATTTTTTGACCAAAAAAATCGATAGGCTAACCCCTTACAGTTTTTTCAAAAAATCGAAAATCTGCCCTAAAAACCGTAATTCTCAATATTTCTGGATGAAATTCACACAGAATACTTGAAATGGTCCTACTAATTGATTTCCGTTGCAGAATTTGCAAAATCTCGACAAAAAATTTTTTGACCAAAAAAATCGATACGCTAATCCCTTACAGTTTTTTCAAAAAATCGAAAATCTGTCCTAAAAACCGTAATTCTCAATATTTCTGGATGAAATTCACACAGAATACTTGAAATGGTCCTACTAATTGATTTCCGTTGCAGAATTTGCATAATCTCGACAAAAAAATTTTTGACCAAAAAAATCGATAGGCTAACCCCTTACAGTTTTTTCAAAAAATCGAAAATCTGCCCTGAAAACCGTAATTCTCAATATTTCTGGATGAAATTCACACAGAATACTTGAAATGGTCCTACTAATTGATTTCCGTTGCAGAATTTGCAAAATCTCGACAAAAAATTCTTTGACCAAAAAAATCGATAGGCTAACCCCTTACAGTTTTTTCAAAAAATCGAAAATCTGCCCTAAAAACCGTAATTCTCAATATTTCTGGATGAAATTCACACAGAATACTTGAAATGGTCCTACTAATTGATTTCCGTTGCAGAATTTGCAAAATCTCGACAAAAAATTTTTTGACCAAAAAAATTGATAGGCTAACCCCTTACAGTTTTTTCAAAAACTCGAAAATCTGCCCTAAAAACCGTAATTCTCAATATTTCTGGATGAAATTCACACAGAATACTTGAAATGGTCCTACTAATTGATTTCCGTTGCAGAATTTGCAAAATCTCGACAAAAAATTTTTTGACCAAAAAAATCGATAGGCTAACCCCTTACAGTTTTTTCAAAAAATCGAAAATCTGCCCTAAAAACCGTAATTCTCAATATTTCTGGATGAAATTCACACAGAATACTTGAAATGGTCCTACTAATTGATTTCCGTTGCAGAATTTGCAAAATCTCGACAAAAAATTTTTTGACCAAAAAAATCGATAGGCTAACCCCTTACAGTTTTTTCAAAAAATCGAAAATCTGCCCTAAAAACCGTAATTCTCAATATTTCTGGATGAAATTCACACAGAATACTTGAAATGGTCCTACTAATTGATTTCCGTTGCAGAATTTGTAAAATCTCGACAAAAAATTTTTTGACCAAAAAAATCGATAACCCCTTACAGTTTTTTCAAAAAATCGAAAATCTGCCCTAAAAACCGTAATTCTCAATATTTCTGGATGAAATTCACACAGAATACTTGAAATGGTCCTACTAATTGATTTCCGTTGCAGAATTTGCAAAATCTCGACAAAAAATTTTTTGACCAAAAAAATCGATAGGCTAACCCCTTACAGTTTTTTTTTAAAAAATCGAAAATCTGCCCTAAAAACCGTAATTCTCAATATTTCTGGATGAAATTCACACAGAATACTTGAAATGGTCCTACTAATTGATTTCCGTTGCAGAATTTGCAAAATCTCGACAAAAAAATTTTTGACCAAAAAAATCGATAGGCTAACCCCTTACAGTTTTTTTAAAAAATCGAAAATCTGCCCTAAAAGCCGTAATTCTCAATATTTCTGGATGAAATTCACACAGAATACTTGAAATGGTCCTACTAATTGATTTCCGTTGCAGAATTTGCAAAATCTCGACAAAAAATTTTTTGACCAAAAAAATCGATAGGCTAACCCCTTACAGTTTTTTCAAAAAATCGAAAATCTGCCCTAAAAACCGTAATTCTCAATATTTCTGGATGAAATTCACACGGTGTTAACGACTTAATTCAAATTTAAAAAAAAAAGAGAAAAGAAAGAAGATATTGAACTTTGAAAGGTTTATTGGAAAGCCTATTGTTGAAGGGAGCGACCTCTGCCTTAATTTTCTCTCCCTAATTTTTTCTCTCTCTCTTTGATGTCTGGCGAAAACAAAACACCATTTTTTCTATCGCGCAATTAAATCTAAAAATATCATTAGATTATCAAAACTTTTGCTGTTGAATTTAATTGAATTATAACCATAAAAGACTTTACGAAATATTGTTAATGGAATTTGTGAAGAAATATAAGTGAAGTGTGAAAAAATCTGATTTTATTATCCACCCTCATATATCGACGCAAGACACTGGGAAAAATTTGATCCTCCTTCACACGGATAATAGCTCTGCCACTGATTTATCGTAATATTCCAGGTTAGTCCCCAACATTTGATCCTCCTTCACACGGATAATAGCTCTGCCACTGATTTATCGTAATATTCCAGGTTAGTCCCCAACATTTGGACCTTCGCCCGTGAGGCGCAAGAGTGACGCCTCGTGAGAAGAATTGCGAATTTTCGTCCGCCATATTTAGAGGAAATTTTACACAGAGTGCTAAGATGTCTTTGGTAAAAGTCAGAGGAGGCTACAAAAGCACACTCACATCGATCACAAATTTCTTGGAAAGTTTGGAGGAGAGTCCTCAGGCTCTTTCTCAGCCAGACCTTCGTGCGGAACTGGAATCCAAGCTGGTTATTATCGAGAAGCTTCAGCCAAAATACCGAGATGTTCAAAGAGCCATAATTGCTGAGAAGACAACGCAAGAAGATAAAGCGCAAGAAGAAGAAGATTTTGTGAACTTCTGTCAAGATTGTGACGATATCGAGGCCCGTCTTGTAAAGCTAATTACGGATTTGAAGCTGAAGCAAGAAAAGATTGATGCAGCAACTGTAAGATACAGTCCGACGAAGATGTTTGAGCTCATGCGAGAGGACAGGAAGTCTCAAGAACAAGTTCTTGAGCGACTGATGAGGGAACAACAAAACACTCTGAAGACAATTGTTGGAGAATTTGCCAACATAGTGTCAGAACAGGCTGTGAGTTCCACTCCATCTACTCCACAAACGCCTCCACAGGGTTCAGTTCCTGCGGTAAAGTTGGAAGCAATTACAGTTCCAACATTCGACGGGAAGTACACCAAGTGGACAGATTTCAAGAGTCTTTTCATCAGCATTGTTCATGAGAATCCGAATTTGCCAGATTCTCAAAAGTTCCATTATTTGAGAAAAGCTCTCGTGGGTGATGCAACGCAATCCATCGAGCACATCGATGTACGAGGAGAGAATTACACTGAAGCTTGGGAAGCAGTACAGGAGAGATTTAACAACAAGATGAACATCGTCTCAAGCTACCTGGATGCCTTCCACAAGCAACCATCGGTTACTACGCCATCTTGGGAGAAGCTCCGTAAGTTGCATGACACTTCCAAATGCATCCTCAAATCTTTGAAGTCCATTGGGGTATGTATAACTGGGTGGGATCCTTGGATCATCTTTATACTCACTCAAAAGCTTGATCATGAGACTCAATCCGAGTGGGCAAAAATAAATACGGATCCCTCAGAGCTTCCCACTTGGGAAAGATTTGACAAGTTTCTTTCTGGGAGATGTCGAGCATTGGAAATGTGTCCATCGATCAACACCACTTCTAACGTAAAGAAAAATTCCAAGAATGTTGTAACCAATAGCAAAAGTTCTCTCGCTCACATGGCTGCCGTTGATAGCACAAAAGAATTGTGCACCGTTTGCTCAAAGTCGAGTCATAAGTTGTACAAATGTGAGACTTTTAAGTCGCTTCCAGCGGTAAAAAGGCTCTCAATTGTACGTAACTTGAACATTTGCGTGAATTGTATCGCGGATAAACACAATCTCGATCAATGTAAATATCCATCGTGCAGACATTGCAAAGAGAAGCATAATTTCTGGCTTCACGACGCGTACGAAGGGGGTGTGGAAAAGTCTACCGCTCATAATCTTCAGGTTCAGGAAACCACTCAGGCGGCTCCTTCTCAATCTGTTTCGCGAGAAAAAGAGTCTACTGTTGATGGTAAAAATTCCATTGTGAATGCTGGAGTGGGGGTGACAGCCCAACTCAAGGGAAGGCGCGTGATGATAAAAACTGCTCGAATTTTAGTCTATGACGTCCACAACCAACCGCATGTTTGCAGGGCATTTGTAGATGAGGGTGCGCAGGGTGATTTTATCTCGGAAAGGTTATGCGGGATCTTGGGTCTGAAGAAGTATCCGATCAATGAAGTTGTCAATGGTTTGGAATACCAACAGTCAAGTCCGCGTTTTGCCGTTGAGGCCAAAATTGCGTCACGTCTCACTATGAATCCACATAAATTGTGGTGTCGCGTTGTCGGTAGAGTGTCAGTTGATCTTCCTAACTGGCCAATCCAAGAAAAGGATCTTTCTATTCCAAAGGGCTTTGATCTCGCAGATCCTCTATGGTTCAAGACGGAAAGAATTGATATCCTTATTGGGGGTTTCCTATTGAATGAAATTCTTTACGACAAAACGCACAAATTGGGTGAGGGATTGCCATGCTTGAAGAGCAGTGAATTTGGTTGGATGTTGTTTGGCGGTTGGAATGTTGAAACCCCTCAGAACATTGCTTGTGGTGTTACCACGTTCGCGAGAATTGAAAAGACTTTCAAAGATTTTTTCGAATCTGAAGAAGTAGGGTCAGATCAAACTGAAAAATCGCTTACTGAAGAACAGGAAGAAGTCGAGAAGTTGTTTGTAGACACTACCATTCGTACAAATGAAGGTCAATTTGAGGTACACATTCCACTAAAAGATGAATACAAGAACTTGGAGAATAACCGCGATAAGGCTTTACAAATGCTTAAGAGAGCAGATAGACAATTGGATAAAGATCCAGAGCTCAAAGTGGAGGTTCAGAATATTTTCCAAGAATATAAAGATGAAGGAATTATTGAGCCAGTCCCTGATGTTGATTTGGACAAGCCGTCTTATTATGCTCCATATCATTTTGTAGTCAAGAGAAAAGCGGCCTCGACTAAGGTACGTCCGGTTTTTAACTTCAGTTCGAAATCAGCGTCTGGCATGAGCCTTAATGATGTCATAAAAGTTGGACCAGTCGTCCAACCCGATTTGCTCTCCAGTCTTTGGGGGCTCCGTCGCTACGCAAAAGCTGCTGTTTGTGACTTTGTGAAGATGTTTCTTCATGTACTAGTAACGCCAGCCCATCGCGATTTCCAAAGATTTTTGTTGCGCGATGTCCCGAACGGTCCGATAAAAGATTACAGATTTCGCACTTTGTGCTTCGGAAATTCCGCTTCACCACATTTGGCTACGCGTTCAACGATACAACTGGCAAATGATGTCGGAGAAAAGTATCCGAAAGCAGCTAACGTGATTAAGTTCCATACTTATATGGACGATTGTCTGTTTTGCGCCCAGACCATTTCAGAACTTCTTGAGATACAATCTCAATTGATTGAGATGTGTGCTACAGCTAAGTTCAAACTTTCAAAGTGGCATTCTAATGCCACAGAAATCCTTCAAGCAGTTAATGCTTGTTCTGATGATTCACAACCGGTTAGTTTGTCAGGTGAGGAAATCAAAACGCTAGGTCTTTCATGGAACACTTTAACAGATACTTTCTGTTTCCATGTAGCATTCGAGTTTGATGAGTCCACTGCGACTAAACGTACGATTTTGTCGGTAATAGCGCGTATTTTCGACCCAATGGGGTTAATAAGCCCAATTGTAGTTGTGGCAAAGATGCTACTCCAACTAGTTTGGAAAGCAAATTTGGACTGGGATGAGCCTGTCCCCGAAGAGTTAAATATGAAGTGGATAAATTTCACGTGTGACTTACCAAAATTCAAGATATTGAAATCCCAAGATGGGCAGCGAGTATTCAATTTGCGGTTCAAGAACAATTGCATGTGTTCTGCGATGCCAGTAAACTGGCATACGGTGTCGTGATTTATCTGGTAGTTCAGGATTCTCACGGAAACCAGAGCGCGAAAATGTTAACCGCAAAGAGTAAAGTTTCACCAATTAAAGAGAAAACTATACCTAAGCTTGAGCTATGTGCAGCACATTTGGGTGCACGCCTTTTGCGACGTGTTCAAGATTCACTGAAGATCGATTCCAATCAATGTTTTTGTTGGACTGATGCTAAAGTAGTTTTGGGTCAGATTTTTTCTAATCGAAGCCAAGAAGTTTTTGTTCGTAATCGCGTAAAGGCCATTCATGAGATCTCCGTTCCCATTCAATGGAGATACGTGCCAACACAGGATAATCCTGCGGATATTTTGTCGAGGGGTTCGACTCCTGAGAGATTGGCATCATCGTCCCTTTGGTGGAATGGGCCTGAATGGTTGGTGCGGGGGGAAGATTCCTGGCCAGAGCCATATCAACAAGGTGGACAAGAAGATCCAGTGATACTTTCTGTTGCTGTACAACGACCTGCTGATAATATGACCAAGGAACATGAGTTCCACGAACATATTCTCGCAACTGCATCGAATTGGACAAATGCCAAAAAGCTGGCAGCTCTGATTATGCGACATGATTTCAAGGAGAAATTTGACGAAGACAAAGCCATTGCTGCTGAATTTTCATTTGAGGAACTTCTGACCGCGGAAAATTGTCTCATCAAATGGGATCAGCAGATCAATCTGCACGAAATTTATGATGGACTTAAAAGATCTAATTTCAAGGGAAAGAAGGGACCTCATATTTGCCGACAGTTAAGACCTTTCCTGGATGATAAGGAAGTTATGAGGGTGGGGGGTCGTATACAAGAATCCGAAGAGGACTATGATGCCATTCATCCGCGTATTATTCCAAAAGGGAAGCTCGCTGAAATGATTGCTAAGCATGAGCACATCGCTTTGCTACATGCTGGCCCAAGTGCATTAATTTGCTCTCTAAGACGTAAATTTTGGCCTCTTGGAGGTAGATACTTGGTGAGAAAAATCACTCACTATTGTAACGTTTGTTACCCGTTCAAAGTCAAGCTCGAAAACCAAGTCATGGGAAATTTGCCCCGACCAAGAGTTACATTGGCACGAGCATTCCGTTCAGTGGGAATTGATTTTGCAGGCCCGTTCAATATTAGAGTAGATTTATCCTCCCGAACAAGGACTCAAAAAGTATACGTGTGTGTGTTCGTTTGCATGGGCGTTAAAGCTGTTCACTTAGAAGTAGTGAGTTCTATGACGACAGAAGCATTCATTGCTGCTTTTCGCCGATTTGTGAGTCGCAGAAATGTCCCAGCTGAAGTCTACACCGACAATGGTAGAAATTTTGTAGGCGCAGCCCGCGAGTTTCAACGTTTGCTATCTCAAGCTATATCTCAAAGAGAAGTACGAGATTCAACCGTAAATCTTGGCGTTCAATGGCATTTCCAACCTCCATCAGCTCCACACCACGGAGGCTTATATGAAGCCGCTGTAAAATCCATGAAATACCATTTGAAACGGGTAATGGGAGATGTGATCCTTAATTTTGAAGAGTTTCTGACTGTGATTAATCAAATCGAGGGTACATTAAATTCAAGACCACTCACACACTTGTCTGAGGATCCTTCAGATCCACTGCCATTGACCCCTGGGCATTTTTTGACTTTAGCTCCGCTAAACCAATTGCCTGATCCTGATGTGACTGAACTTCGTTCCAATACCCTGAGCAGATGGCAACTTTGCCAAAAACTGTATCAGCATTTTACTAAGCGCTGGCAAAATGAATATCTACAGACTTTGCAACAGCGGGGGAAGTGGACGGAAGTTAAGAAAGATTTATCCGTTGGAGATGATGTCTTGTTGATTGAAGAAGGATTAGTCGATCCGAAGTGGTTCAAGGGACAAATATCGAAGATATATCGTGGTCCTGATGGTCACGTTCGAACGGTAGATATTTCCACAGAGAAGGGCACATTTACCCGCCCAATTACAAAGATTGCTAAATATCCAACAGAGAAAATCTGGGGATCGAAGACCCCAAACTCCCCCCGGGAATAATGTTAACGACTTAATTCAAATTTAAAAAAAAAGAGAAAAGAAAGAAGATATTGAACTTCACACAGAATACTTGAAATGGTCCTACTAATTGATTTCCGTTGCAGAATTTGCAAAATCTCGACAAAAAATTTTTTGACCAAAAAAATCGATAGGCTAACCCCTTACAGTTTTTTCAAAAAATCGAAAATCTGCCCTAAAAACCGTAATTCTCAATATTTCTGGATGAAATTCACACAGAATACTTGAAATGGTCCTACTAATTGATTTCCGTTGCAGAATTTGCAAAATCTCGACAAAAAATTTTTTGACCAAAAAAATCGATAGGCTAACCCCTTACAGTTTTTTCAAAAAATCGAAAATCTGCCCTAAAAACCGTAATTCTCAATATTTCTGGATGAAATTCACACAGAATACTTGAAATGGTCCTACTAATTGATTTCCGTTGCAGAATTTGCAAAATCTCGACAAAAAATTTTTTGACCAAAAAAATCGATAGGCTAACCCCTTACAGTTTTTTCAAAAAATCGAAAATCTGCCCTAAAAACCGTAATTCTCAATATTTCTGGATGAAATTCACACAGAATACTTGAAATGGTCCTACTAATTGATTTCCGTTGCAGAATTTGCAAAATCTCGACAAAAAATTTTTTGACCAAAAAAATCGATAGGCTAACCCCTTACAGTTTTTTCAAAAAATCGAAAATCTGCCCTAAAAACCGTAATTCTCAATATTTCTGGATGAAATTCACACAGAATACTTGAAATGGTCCTACTAATTGATTTCCGTTGCAGAATTTGCAAAATCTCGACAAAAAATTTTTTGACCAAAAAAATCGATAGGCTAACCCCTTACAGTTTTTTCAAAAAATCGAAAATCTGCCCTAAAAACCGTAATTCTCAATATTTCTGGATGAAATTCACACAGAATACTTGAAATGGTCCTACTAATTGATTTCCGTTGCAGAATTTGCAAAATCTCGACAAAAAATTTTTTGACCAAAAAAATCGATAGGCTAACCCCTTACAGTTTTTTCAAAAAATCGAAAATCTGCCCTAAAAACCGTAATTCTCAATATTTCTGGATGAAATTCACACAGAATACTTGAAATGGTCCTACTAATTGATTTCCGTTGCAGAATTTGCAAAATCTCGACAAAAAATTTTTTGACCAAAAAAATCGATAGGCTAACCCCTTACAGTTTTTTCAAAAAATCGAAAATCTGCCCTAAAAACCGTAATTCTCAATATTTCTGGATGAAATTCACACAGAATACTTGAAATGGTCCTACTAATTGATTTCCGTTGCAGAATTTGCAAAATCTCGACAAAAAATTTTTTGACCAAAAAAATCGATAGGCTAACCCCTTACAGTTTTTTCAAAAAATCGAAAATCTGCCCTAAAAACCGTAATTCTCAATATTTCTGGATGAAATTCACACAGAATACTTGAAATGGTCCTACTAATTGATTTCCGTTGCAGAATTTGCAAAATCTCGACAAAAAATTTTTTTTGACCAAAAAAATCGATAGGCTAACCCCTTACAGTTTTTTCAAAAAATCGAAAATCTGCCCTAAAAACCGTAATTCTCAATATTTCTGGATGAAATTCACACAGAATACTTGAAATGGTCCTACTAATTGATTTCCGTTGCAGAATTTGCAAAATCTCGACAAAAAATTTTTTGACCAAAAAAATCGATAGGCTAACCCCTTACAGTTTTTTCAAAAAATCGAAAATCTGCCCTAAAAACCGTAATTCTCAATATTTCTGGATGAAATTCACACAGAATACTTGAAATGGTCCTACTAATTGATTTCCGTTGCAGAATTTGCAAAATCTCGACAAAAAATTTTTTGACCAAAAAAATCGATAGGCTAACCCCTTACAGTTTTTTCAAAAAATCGAAAATCTGCCCTAAAAACCGTAATTCTCAATATTTCTGGATGAAATTCACACAGAATACTTGAAATGGTCCTACTAATTGATTTCCGTTGCAGAATTTGCAAAATCTCGACAAAAAATTTTTTGACCAAAAAAATCGATAGGCTAACCCCTTACAGTTTTTTCAAAAAATCGAAAATCTGCCCTAAAAACCGTAATTCTCAATATTTCTGGATGAAATTCACACAGAATACTTGAAATGGTCCTACTAATTGATTTCCGTTGCAGAATTTGCAAAATCTCGACAAAAAATTTTTTGACCAAAAAAATCGATAGGCTAACCCCTTACAGTTTTTTCAAAAAATCGAAAATCTGCCCTAAAAACCGTAATTCTCAATATTTCTGGATGAAATTCACACAGAATACTTGAAATGGTCCTACTAATTGATTTCCGTTGCAGAATTTGCAAAATCTCGACAAAAAATTTTTTGACCAAAAAAATCGATAGGCTAACCCCTTACAGTTTTTTCAAAAAATCGAAAATCTGCCCTAAAAACCGTAATTCTCAATATTTCTGGATGAAATTCACACAGAATACTTGAAATGGTCCTACTAATTGATTTCCGTTGCAGAATTTGCAAAATCTCGACAAAAAATTTTTTGACCAAAAAAATCGATAGGCTAACCCCTTACAGTTTTTTCAAAAAATCGAAAATCTGCCCTAAAAACCGTAATTCTCAATATTTCTGGATGAAATTCACACAGAATACTTGAAATGGTCCTACTAATTGATTTCCGTTGCAGAATTTGCAAAATCTCGACAAAAAATTTTTTGACCAAAAAAATCGATAGGCTAACCCCTTACAGTTTTTTCAAAAAATCGAAAATCTGCCCTAAAAACCGTAATTCTCAATATTTCTGGATGAAATTCACACAGAATACTTGAAATGGTCCTACTAATTGATTTCCGTTGCAGAATTTGCAAAATCTCGACAAAAAATTTTTTGACCAAAAAAATCGATAGGCTAACCCCTTACAGTTTTTTCAAAAAATCGAAAATCTGCCCTAAAAACCGTAATTCTCAATATTTCTGGATGAAATTCACACAGAATACTTGAAATGGTCCTACTAATTGATTTCCGTTGCAGAATTTGCAAAATCTCGACAAAAAATTTTTTGACCAAAAAAATCGATAGGCTAACCCCTTACAGTTTTTTCAAAAAATCGAAAATCTGCCCTAAAAACCGTAATTCTCAATATTTCTGGATGAAATTCACACAGAATACTTGAAATGGTCCTACTAATTGATTTCCGTTGCAGAATTTGCAAAATCTCGACAAAAAATTTTTTGACCAAAAAAATCGATAGGCTAACCCCTTACAGTTTTTTCAAAAAATCGAAAATCTGCCCTAAAAACCGTAATTCTCAATATTTCTGGATGAAATTCACACAGAATACTTGAAATGGTCCTACTAATTGATTTCCGTTGCAGAATTTGCAAAATCTCGACAAAAAATTTTTTGACCAAAAAAATCGATAGGCTAACCCCTTACAGTTTTTTCAAAAAATCGAAAATCTGCCCTAAAAACCGTAATTCTCAATATTTCTGGATGAAATTCACACAGAATACTTGAAATGGTCCTACTAATTGATTTCCGTTGCAGAATTTGCAAAATCTCGACAAAAAATTTTTTGACCAAAAAAATCGATAGGCTAACCCCTTACAGTTTTTTCAAAAAATCGAAAATCTGCCCTAAAAACCGTAATTCTCAATATTTCTGGATGAAATTCACACAGAATACTTGAAATGGTCCTACTAATTGATTTCCGTTGCAGAATTTGCAAAATCTCGACAAAAAATTTTTTGACCAAAAAAATCGATAGGCTAACCCCTTACAGTTTTTTCAAAAAATCGAAAATCTGCCCTAAAAACCGTAATTCTCAATATTTCTGGATGAAATTCACACAGAATACTTGAAATGGTCCTACTAATTGATTTCCGTTGCAGAATTTGCAAAATCTCGACAAAAAATTTTTTGACCAAAAAAATCGATAGGCTAACCCCTTACAGTTTTTTCAAAAAATCGAAAATCTGCCCTAAAAACCGTAATTCTCAATATTTCTGGATGAAATTCACACAGAATACTTGAAATGGTCCTACTAATTGATTTCCGTTGCAGAATTTGCAAAATCTCGACAAAAAATTTTTTGACCAAAAAAATCGATAGGCTAACCCCTTACAGTTTTTTCAAAAAATCGAAAATCTGCCCTAAAAACCGTAATTCTCAATATTTCTGGATGAAATTCACACAGAATACTTGAAATGGTCCTACTAATTGATTTCCGTTGCAGAATTTGCAAAATCTCGACAAAAAATTTTTTGACCAAAAAAATCGATAGGCTAACCCCTTACAGTTTTTTCAAAAAATCGAAAATCTGCCCTAAAAACCGTAATTCTCAATATTTCTGGATGAAATTCACACAGAATACTTGAAATGGTCCTACTAATTGATTTCCGTTGCAGAATTTGCAAAATCTCGACAAAAAATTTTTTGACCAAAAAAATCGATAGGCTAACCCCTTACAGTTTTTTCAAAAAATCGAAAATCTGCCCTAAAAACCGTAATTCTCAATATTTCTGGATGAAATTCACACAGAATACTTGAAATGGTCCTACTAATTGATTTCCGTTGCAGAATTTGCAAAATCTCGACAAAAAATTTTTTGACCAAAAAAATCGATAGGCTAACCCCTTACAGTTTTTTCAAAAAATCGAAAATCTGCCCTAAAAACCGTAATTCTCAATATTTCTGGATGAAATTCACACAGAATACTTGAAATGGTCCTACTAATTGATTTCCGTTGCAGAATTTGCAAAATCTCGACAAAAAATTTTTTGACCAAAAAAATCGATAGGCTAACCCCTTACAGTTTTTTCAAAAAATCGAAAATCTGCCCTAAAAACCGTAATTCTCAATATTTCTGGATGAAATTCACACAGAATACTTGAAATGGTCCTACTAATTGATTTCCGTTGCAGAATTTGCAAAATCTCGACAAAAAATTTTTTGACCAAAAAAATCGATAGGCTAACCCCTTACAGTTTTTTCAAAAAATCGAAAATCTGCCCTAAAAACCGTAATTCTCAATATTTCTGGATGAAATTCACACAGAATACTTGAAATGGTCCTACTAATTGATTTCCGTTGCAGAATTTGCAAAATCTCGACAAAAAATTTTTTGACCAAAAAAATCGATAGGCTAACCCCTTACAGTTTTTTCAAAAAATCGAAAATCTGCCCTAAAAACCGTAATTCTCAATATTTCTGGATGAAATTCACACAGAATACTTGAAATGGTCCTACTAATTGATTTCCGTTGCAGAATTTGCAAAATCTCGACAAAAAATTTTTTGACCAAAAAAATCGATAGGCTAACCCCTTACAGTTTTTTCAAAAAATCGAAAATCTGCCCTAAAAACCGTAATTCTCAATATTTCTGGATGAAATTCACACAGAATACTTGAAATGGTCCTACTAATTGATTTCCGTTGCAGAATTTGCAAAATCTCGACAAAAAATTTTTTGACCAAAAAAATCGATAGGCTAACCCCTTACAGTTTTTTCAAAAAATCGAAAATCTGCCCTAAAAACCGTAATTCTCAATATTTCTGGATGAAATTCACACAGAATACTTGAAATGGTCCTACTAATTGATTTCCGTTGCAGAATTTGCAAAATCTCGACAAAAAATTTTTTGACCAAAAAAATCGATAGGCTAACCCCTTACAGTTTTTTCAAAAAATCGAAAATCTGCCCTAAAAACCGTAATTCTCAATATTTCTGGATGAAATTCACACAGAATACTTGAAATGGTCCTACTAATTGATTTCCGTTGCAGAATTTGCAAAATCTCGACAAAAAATTTTTTGACCAAAAAAATCGATAGGCTAACCCCTTACAGTTTTTTCAAAAAATCGAAAATCTGCCCTAAAAACCGTAATTCTCAATATTTCTGGATGAAATTCACACAGAATACTTGAAATGGTCCTACTAATTGATTTCCGTTGCAGAATTTGCAAAATCTCGACAAAAAATTTTTTGACCAAAAAAATCGATAGGCTAACCCCTTACAGTTTTTTCAAAAAATCGAAAATCTGCCCTAAAAACCGTAATTCTCAATATTTCTGGATGAAATTCACACAGAATACTTGAAATGGTCCTACTAATTGATTTCCGTTGCAGAATTTGCAAAATCTCGACAAAAAATTTTTTGACCAAAAAAATCGATAGGCTAACCCCTTACAGTTTTTTCAAAAAATCGAAAATCTGCCCTAAAAACCGTAATTCTCAATATTTCTGGATGAAATTCACACAGAATACTTGAAATGGTCCTACTAATTGATTTCCGTTGCAGAATTTGCAAAATCTCGACAAAAAATTTTTTGACCAAAAAAATCGATAGGCTAACCCCTTACAGTTTTTTCAAAAAATCGAAAATCTGCCCTAAAAACCGTAATTCTCAATATTTCTGGATGAAATTCACACAGAATACTTGAAATGGTCCTACTAATTGATTTCCGTTGCAGAATTTGCAAAATCTCGACAAAAAATTTTTTGACCAAAAAAATCGATAGGCTAACCCCTTACAGTTTTTTCAAAAAATCGAAAATCTGCCCTAAAAACCGTAATTCTCAATATTTCTGGATGAAATTCACACAGAATACTTGAAATGGTCCTACTAATTGATTTCCGTTGCAGAATTTGCAAAATCTCGACAAAAAATTTTTTGACCAAAAAAATCGATAGGCTAACCCCTTACAGTTTTTTCAAAAAATCGAAAATCTGCCCTAAAAACCGTAATTCTCAATATTTCTGGATGAAATTCACACAGAATACTTGAAATGGTCCTACTAATTGATTTCCGTTGCAGAATTTGCAAAATCTCGACAAAAAATTTTTTGACCAAAAAAATCGATAGGCTAACCCCTTACAGTTTTTTCAAAAAATCGAAAATCTGCCCTAAAAACCGTAATTCTCAATATTTCTGGATGAAATTCACACAGAATACTTGAAATGGTCCTACTAATTGATTTCCGTTGCAGAATTTGCAAAATCTCGACAAAAAATTTTTTGACCAAAAAAATCGATAGGCTAACCCCTTACAGTTTTTTCAAAAAATCGAAAATCTGCCCTAAAAACCGTAATTCTCAATATTTCTGGATGAAATTCACACAGAATACTTGAAATGGTCCTACTAATTGATTTCCGTTGCAGAATTTGCAAAATCTCTTGTCGAGATTTTGGAAATTTCGGAATGAAAATCAAGTAGTAGAACCATTTTAAGTATTCGTTGATGATTTCACCCAGAAATATTGAGAAATGCGGCTTTTGATGGAAATGGAAATAGAAAAACTAAATGTTGACTGTTTTCATCTTATTTATTTTTGAATGAATAAAATAACATTGCATTTTATTACATTGTACAATAATTGATAGAATATAGATTAAAAATAAAAACAATTATCTCTCAATCCTCCACAAGTTCTCTCTTAAAACCATTTCGTTTATATCTTTTTCCTTAATCACTTAAACTCCTCTTCTTGTCTGAATCTATTTTTTTTCCTCAAAATTTGTGGAATTTCTTCTTAAGCACAAAATCTCTGATGCAACTTTATTTTTCTTTCAATTAACCAGAAAAATAATCCACAAAAGATTTATCTTAAATTGTTTTTCTTCTCTTATAAGTAGGATGTTTTTTTTAAATTTCTTTTTTTCTTCTTTTGTCTATTTCTTCTTTTTTTTATTTACACAACAAACACACAGGCTGATTAAAGTTTTGAGGGGGAGAATTACACAATTATTATCATGAATTACACAATACTTGATTTGTTTCATTTTATTTATTTTTCATCTCTTTTTTTTAATATTTAAATCTTTTCAATGGTAATTGTTTTATGATCATTTTACTTTAATTTAAATAATTACAATTATAAGTACAAATGCCATTTAGTTAAAACCACATTTAGAGACATTTTTTTTTCTTTAAATCTCTTTAATTATTTCACTTTTTTTTAATATGCATGTATCAACATCGAGATAGCTTAATTTGTTAAAGAAAGAAAATATAATAATGTTCATCTCAATGATGGATTTTTTTTCTTCATTTTTAACAAGATTAATATTTTCTTCAATTTATACATAAAATATGTTTAAAAACTTTGAACATTTATAGTCTCAAAATGTAGAATTACTTTTTTTCTCTTATTCTTCTTCCTATTTTTCTTCTTTTTTTTTAAATGTAATCACGCTCTCTAAAAGTCTATTTTGAATATTCGAAAGAGAAATTCAATGAGACACAGATTAATTTGATGCAGTAATTAGAAATTTTTGGTACTTAATTCAAAATTTCTGGGAAAATTTATTTAAAAATCAATACAGAAATATTTTCTGGCTCTTTCATTATCTCTGATTTTTTCTACTATCAATATTGCAGATTTTCTTTACCGATTGTCAATGACTGATATCGCATTTTTCTATTTTTTTCCATTGATTGATTTTGCATGGATTGCAAGAAAACAGACTGAAATAATTAACTTGAAATATTATCCAGAATATCAACATATAGCAATTTTATTAATTAAAACCCCTCGCAAATGGTTTTCAAAGACAAATAAACATAATAAAAAAAGTATATAAAATAAAATAAAATAAAATTGAAAAATAAATGGAGTTATATGTGCCAATTTATCATGTTTTCCACCTTCCGATGGATCATTGGAATTTATTTTATTATTTATTTTTATTCTGTTTTATTTTCAGTTTTCTGCGAATTTCCTCTTTTATTGTATCTCACTCTCAACTGTTGTTCTTTTATTTTTAAATTGTGCGCATTATTGATTGTTTCAGAAAATTGTTGTCGCATTTACGGTTTTCCTGGTAAACTTTTTCTCTTTTTTTTTTTTAGGAAAGTCAATACCGCTGTGTTCAAAAAATGTCGACTTTTATTGTACTTTTGCTTTATTCCATTCACTTTATTCATAAATTTTCAATTTAAGCAAGAATTTAATTATAGTTGAAATTTTACTTTGACAGATTCTCTTGTAAGTTCTAAAACTTTGCTTCACTTTAAAACACTTCTAAAAGTGAAACTTTGCTCTCTACAAGAAATATCCCAAAATGTTCAAATATTAGTAAGGTTTGAGTGACTTACAGCACATTAAAGACTTAATATTTAAATATATTTCAAAACTTTGTATGAGGACTTGAAAATCGCGAACCATGTGCAGCTAATTACGAGGAAGTAATCTCCTTCAAATACTTTTAAATAAAATTTTACTTCATTTTAAAAAAAAGGGGTGGCAAAGCGTCTCATGTTTTACGTACAGGCCTGAGCTAAAAGAAAAGCCGAAGTGAATTTGGTGGTGCCTGTTGGCATTCTTCGAAATGCCGCGAAAATTCATGTAGAGAAAATGAGAGAATTTTTAATGTGAAAACTGTTTAATTCCTTAAGAGTTAAGTCATTTTCAAAAGAAAATCCTTTTAATAATTTATTTGAATGCAGTTATTTGGGTTAATTGTGAATAATTGTCGAAATTACAACAAAAAGATTGGGATGAAATTTTGAGCTGGAAGACTCATACTCTTTTGAGCTGTCCCAAAATTCAGGATAGGTTTGAGAAAAACCCCTTTTGTACAACATTATTTTGGTTAATAAGGAATGCAAAAGTACATATTACAAGAAGGGACACAACCTGATAATAAGGATAAAATAGAGAAGAAAATATTTTGTCGCATTTTAGAGATTTTTTTGCAACCGCAGCGCCGCCAGACGTTTGTCAAGTGAGTTATTTGTGTCTCTATCTCTCTAACAGTTGAATTGCGCGCGATTTAGGATGCTTGTCATTTGAAATGATATTTTCTTTAAACTTCTTCATATTTCCGCAAGATTCAAGTAAAAGGGTGTTTAGTGAACAGCTATCCGTCTTCCGACAAAGATATCAAGAAGACAATTTCTTTCAATATGAGTTTTTACAGGGGCATGACGTTTCCTATGTTTCCCATATGTTTCTAGCATGCCGAAAAAACTTTTAAGTTTATTATCTGTTTTCTGTCATTGTAGAGTGAATTGTCAAAAAATTACAAATACAAAATAAAAGCCAATTTAATAACAAAAAGGCAACCAAAAACCAAAAATTGGCAACCTACGTAGTTTTGGAGGTATCTCGTGAAATGTGTACAAAAACAGGGAAAAATTTACACTAAAACTGGTCGCATTTTTCAGAGGTAATGTCACCCCCCTGAGTTTTTATGTCTGTTATGTCTTTTTGGCGCAAAAATATTTATCATGGCACCGTGAATGAGCGGGATTAGTGTTACCAGTATGGCTATCTGTAATTTCCATTAAAAATATCAACACAAAATTTCCGATACTACACGACTTTTAACGAGCACAGGTCTGTTTTACGAACTGCTCGAACTCGTGACTTAGATGCTATCCCTCAAAAGTACTATTGCATTATTTACGGTTTATGGATTCTCAAACAATTTAAGCCGATTTATAAATTGTTCAAAAGATCCCACAAAAATAGTTCCAAGAGTAATAGAATTGATTTTCTAACTAAAATTACTTATCGTTTATAGATCGGTTTATTACCGGTACGCAACCGATTCGAACCGATTCGAACCGATTCGAACCGATTTATAAACCACTCAAAAAATTGCCCAAAATACACCTATGGAGCGTCTGGAGCAATATAAATGAATTTCGGCAAAAATTACTTATCGGTTATGTACCGGTTAATTATGGCCTTAGAACCAATTGGAACCGGTACAGTTTTATCAGGAATTCCAAGACCTTTCCAATGAGCCCAAACATAATCCCATCCGCTTTATAAATGCGCTCTCTAGTGCCTTTTTAACCTTTGACCTTGAAAAAATCGTTGTTAGCACGTTCAAAAAGAAGAGGTCAGGCGTCAAAAGAGGTCAGAGGAAAGACACTAAGTGTCATCAAATTTTCATCAAGCAAAATATACTTTTCTGGATAAATAATTTGTCTATTGAATATTTAATTACACTTGTGGAATACATAAAATTTGTATAATTTTATTTGTGAAATTAAAGTGAAGAAAAATTAATTAAAGCGAGTAATAATAAGATGATCAAGAGGAAAAAGAAATGCTGAATGTACACAGCTCTCTTCGATATCCGGCACTTCGATATCCGGCTGACAGCTGCCAAACACTGACGGTCAATCAATTCAAAACATTTTTGACGAAACATGAAGCTTCTCACTCGGCAATTTCTGCAGAATTCTGCAGAGTCGTCAGATTTGAAAATGTAACTGCCGAAAATTCTGCAGAATTTTGCTCTAAGGCGGATCCGATCGTTGTATGAAAATTCTGCAGAATTTTCTACAGAATTTCTATAGAAAATTTCATGAACTTTCGGCACTTTCCTCAAGATGTTCTGTCAAAATTAGCTTGGAATATTTTCTCTAAAATTATCAACATGGTAGAATTTATAATCACGATTTTCATTTTTTTTTATATATATAAATACTGCGAGGGTATGCTGTCTATAAAGAATGATTAAATAGGTGTATTAAACATATTCCCGATCAAAAATTCTGCATATTTTGATAAATTGCTCCAGAATTTTCTTGAGCCCAAAAAAAAAATTTACTATGGGATTTTCAGCTGAGGGCAATAAAATTATTTATTATTTATGAAAAAAATATTTGTTCACTTCAAGAAGTATATTTTCCTCAATTTTTGCAATAAAATGTAGAGATTTGAAATAACCGTTTCTGAAGCAGCCATTAGGTAACGGGTGTGAGACTTCGATTACTCGAGACAAATTTTGATAACTTTGGTTAATCACCGGTACGATCGCTAGTGCGGCTAGCGATGGATGGCCGTTAAAAAAGGAAGAAGAAGAAAAATTGCGGAATTGCAGAACGAAGTTTTTCTGAGTTGCCCAGCATGAATTAAAATGTTATTTTCACTTTATCAAAGTCTTTGATACTTAATTGTGGTACAAAATGAAACATAAGCGCACCATCGAAGAAATTTCTGTTGTTTTTGGACAGAAAATAAGTTCACACAGCGGGAAATAGAAAAACCGTTGACCAGATTGAAAAAACCCAATTGTCATTTTGTCCCCACGTCAACCGGATATCGGAGAGAGCTGTTAATTCTTTTTATTAACATTGCGTAAAATAATCGAGCTTGGACCTTTAAAAGTGGGTGGCGAGAAGTGGTTACAAAACTGGCGAAAAGTGGTGAAAAGTGGCGACGAAGTAGTTATTTTTGCTTTGTTAATAAAAATGAGATTTTTAAGTAGTCAAGCGTTTAATTGTAGGACTATTTTTTTCACGACGCTAGTGCCAATACATCCAAGTAGTTTTGTGTCAAATTTGAGTTATTCTGTAATAAGAGTTCAAAAGTAATAATAAAATCAATTCCTCTTTTTCCTAAATATGGCGATAAGTGGTTACTTCGCTCTTTTCGCTGGTTTCTTTGTGGAGTTCGAGCAGTATTTTAAAGTTTAATTAATTTATTAATTATAAAACTTATTCACAAACTCAAAAATTGCATTCGAAAACTCTGGTAAGTACTTACTATTGATAATTAATGTTATTCCCGTGTCCATCGCCCGAGGGCAGTACTAGCGCTGAAACAATCTAGTTTACTAAATTTGAACAATTCTTAACATTTTAGGGATTGAAGAAGTGAAATTTTAGAAGCTTTTTGGATTTTATTCAATTGCAATGCATATAAGAAACATTACTTCTCCTGCCGATTTTGTATAGAAACTGTTAATGTTTTGCATTAGCAGTAAGTTTTTGAACACAGCAGTAAAAAGTCTCTCCCGACGATTGGAATACTTTAAGTTTAAAAGAGGAAATTGTGATTTTCTCTGTCTATTCTTGTAAAAATTGTCACAATATTTGAGTGATATGGTGGGCTTATTTTTCATCGTCCTCCCTCAATTTATTATTTATTTTCCAAATAATTCCCTCCCGTCTAAATAAAAAAAAAATATGTATATATATCCAACTAAATTCTTCACCTAAATTTAATCTAACAGTTTATTTTCTTTTATTTTCCACCTAATATTGCCCAAAATATTTTCTCTCATCAATTTTTTTTTCTTTTCGATTCCATTGGCCAGAGAAAATATAAAAGAAAAAAAATGAGTCTTTTTTTTATTTCTGGGAAAATCTCTTTTGCAATTGTTTGTTCATTGGAACATTGTTGCCTCAGGTACACAATAATAAGAGAGAAAGAAGAACAAAATCAAGTGACAAAATTCATTTAGAAAATAGAAGGGATGTCCTTTCCTTCTTCATACTTTCTTGACCTAAAACATAACTTTTTTATTCTTCTTGTTTGGCGTTCTTTTTTTTTCGTATCGTTCCCAAGTGAATTTTTTGATTATCCAAGAGCACGAAAAATGAACAAAAGAGTGATCTTTTTTTTGTTGGAAAAAGGATGTTCATAAATACCTAATAAAACTCAGCTAACCTCCTTTTCTTCTTCATTTCCCATCTTTTTCCCATTGTCAACCCTCACACTCATATTTTTTTTAAGAGAATTTTGTGTAGTTTTTTCTTTCGCAAAGAAATAGCAATAAAATCTTCAAATTTCTTTTAAACTAGCATTTTTTTTCTAAAGACTAAATAATTTTTCACATTTTCTTTTTTAATTTTTATAAATCCTAACTTTTCGTAAATGTTTTCCTTGTTTCTTTTCACTCCAAAAATTTCAATATAGATTTTTTTTGTTTTACAATAACAAGCACTCAGCCTGAGTGTATGAAGTTTGTTTTTTTTAAATTAGTTTTCTCAATTGTTCTCTCATTTAAATTTAGTATTTGTCATATTGAAAAAATTGTCTCTCTCCCAAATATTTGTATATATATATATTTATTATTTTATATCAATTAAATAACAATTGTGCCAATTTAGATTAAATTGAGGCGTTATCTTACTTCATCGTAATTTAAAAAAAAACTTTTTGCAGAAAGGTAGTATTAGATCTTCTTATGACCTTCCCACAATTTCAATCAGAAGTGGGATTAGCAGTTTCATTCGCAAAAAAATAGGCCACGCCCCTTATAAAAACTGAAGAGAAATTATCGTTCACCCGTTTTGAATCTTTTGTAAAGAGCTTTATAAGTAATCTTACCATTCCCAAGTAGAGTTTAGAAATTCAAAGATCGATTTGAAAAGTAAAAAGGGGTGACAAAGCATCCCAGGCTTTGCAAAATCCTCGAACTCGTGACTTAGATGCTATATCTCAAAAATACTTTCGCATCATTTACCGTTTACCGATTCTTAACCGATTTAAATGGATTCATAAATCACTCAATAGATTTTACAAAATAGTTTAGAGTAATAAAAATCGAATATTCGAACAAAAATTACTTATCGGTAAATAATCGGTTCATTACCTATTCACAACTGATTAGAACCGATTTATAAATCACTCAAAATACTTTCCAAAATACACCTCAGGAGCAATTTAATTGAATTTCGTATAAAAGGTATTTATCGGTTATGAACCGGTTCATTACTGATTCAGGACCGATTGGAACCGGTTCAGTTTTATCGGTAATTTCAAGACCTTTCCAACTAACCCAAAATATGACCACATTCGCCTGATAAATGCGCTCTCTAATGTATTTTTAACCTTTGATCTTGAAAAACCGTTATTAGGAATCAACGAAAT
The DNA here is from genome assembly GCF_024763615.1 of Phlebotomus papatasi. Classification (NCBI taxonomy): domain Eukaryota; kingdom Metazoa; phylum Arthropoda; class Insecta; order Diptera; family Psychodidae; genus Phlebotomus; species Phlebotomus papatasi. The sequence continues at coordinate 16,364,888 of NC_077224.1, forward strand.
GTTCTTCATTATTCAATATTCTTCATCTTATTTTCGTGAATTTTGAGAATATTTCCTGAGTTTTGGGTAAATAATCTCGCCTTGAGTTTAATTGTATAAGCTACCATTAAAAAAAACAAACTAATTAGCTGTCAAAAGCTTGTCTAGTCCACTCGTCTTCCCTGGCTCTAAAAGGGAACGAACCGATTAACCGTATTTATTAGAGGGTTTCTGTTAAAGATCAATGGACATGATAGATATTAGAGAAAAGCTTAGTTTATTAGCTTCCAGAATCTGGTCCTTTTGGTCCGCTATCTTCAACGGTTTGGCCAAAAAATTGGCCACAATAACTTTTGCAATTATTTCTTCACGATCATAATGGTAAAATTGTTGAATATTTGGCTGAATAAGAATTATGAACTTTTCTAGGAACAAACGATTCTTCCACAATTTATACTCCCAAAGATCCAATAATAAAATCTCCACGTACCACTAGCTTATTACGCTATTCTTGGTGTAAGAAATGGATGACCGAAAAATAGTATGTTTTTCAAGAAAGGGAGTGGACGTTAGGACACGACACCGTCAAAGAAATCGCACACCAACAAATATTAGCCAAGAAGTGCTTAATGTTTTCGAGCGTACAATGATCTCCATTGCCGTCGAATGCAAATCAAAATCGGTCAAAATTGGTTTTCTCAAAGTGTCCAGTGTCCCTATTTTCCTTTAGTTACTCAGAGTCCCAAAGAATAGAAAAATAAAATAAAATACAGCGTTTTAAAAAATTGCAGTTTAATTAGTCGACCCGATCCACTCTGTGTATTTATGATTTTTCGCCCTAAGGCTATAATTCTTGAGAGTAACACATATGTATGCAATTGCAAGTTTTGCTTTGAGACAGAGGGAGTTTTCTCTGTCTTTTTGGTACTCTGGAGATCCTCCTCGATTTGCCCAGGACTGATTTTTGAACCCCCCCCCCCTTCTAACAGCTTCTAAAATCGCTCATCTGCCCCCCGGACAGAGAAGAAGTTCGTCCGTTAAATTGACTTATTTCGCTACTAGTAAAGGAGAAGAACACCCTAGGACTAAGGAATGCTCAGAAGCCATGGACACACAGAGATGTAGCTGAAAACACCTTGGTGTACTGAAGATACACTGAATAGTAGGAAACGTCCCCAGTAGGGGAAATTTCTAACGATATGACAATCTCATATGACAAATTTTCGTGATAAATTTGGGAATAAAACAATATTAATGGCCAATAAGCATCGAATAGACATTGCAAGAAGCTCTGTGAAGGTCTTAGGAAGTGATATAAATCTGATTTTCAAATATTTTTTTCGAATTTACAACATAAAAATTCTTAAGAATGTCATATGACATTGTCATACTGTTACAGAATTCCGCTTAAGGAGATATGGAAGAGCAGGAGTTTAGGACGACGCGACTCAGAGGGTAAGAAAAAACGCTTTTTTCTTACCCTCGCGTGCTTAAAGCTGTCTACACATTAGACAAATTATTGAAATAATAGCATTTCAAAGTGACATTGAAAAGAAACTTCAATATTGAAGCGAATATTGAAACTAATATTTCAATCATTGCCTACACACTGAACAAATTTACTTCAATATTAAAACTTCAATATTAAAAACACCAGTCTAGTTCAGGGATTCACAGATCTTCTGGGATTTTCTTCCGTATTTTGTCAAGAACACCCAAACATAACCAAGTTGGACAGAAGATTTCTCCAGCTTCCTCCAGGAAATCCCAGATCTTCTGGGATTTTCTTGTTCATTATGCCCAAAGCAATTCAGATACATTCTGTGGTCAGAGGATTCCTGGAGCTTCCTCCAAGAAATCCCAGATCTTCTGGGATTTTCTTTTATATTAAAAACACTTCAGATTGGAAACAAAAGCCAAATAGAATTAATAACTTGAATTCTCACAGACTTTCAGGATCATGCGTCGTATCATACCGTAGGAAGTTTACCATCGCTAGCAAAAGGACTGGATGGCCACAACCACAAGCCTTCGTTCCCTCTGTATGATTCCAATTCGTATCATAAAATTATACTTATATTATGAAGTGCTTTGGGCATAATGAACAAGAAAATCCCAGAAGATCTGGAATTTCTGGAGGAAGCTCCAGGAATCCTCTGACCACAGAATGTATCTGAAGTGTTTTGGGCATAATATACAAGAAAATCCCAGAAGATCTGGAATTTCTGGAGGAAGCTCCAGGAATCCTCTGACCACAGTATGTATCTGAAGTGTCTTGGTCATAATGAACAAGAAAATCCCAGAAGTTCTGAGATTTTCTGGAGGAAGCAGGTGATTAGTGCTGACCAAGTTGGGTTCTTGAGGAGATTGAACAAAATATATAACCAAACTCCAAGAATCTGGGATTTTCTGGACGAAGCAGGAGAGATGTGTCTGGACTTGGATTTTGATCTTGGATGTGTTTTCATTCATGAACAAGGAAAATCCGGCAATTCTGTGATGTTCTGAAGGCAGAAGATTCCTGACCATTAAAAAATATTGAAGGAAATATGAAATCAATTTGATATTTAGAATTTCTTTGAAATTTTATTTAAATGTGACTTTGAAATTTTTTATTAGCATAATTGAGCCTAGTTTGTAGCCATTCAAAATAATGAAATAAAATATTGAATAAAATGTTCCATATTGAAGCAAATATTTCAATATTTGCCTACACACTGGACAATTTTCTTCAATATTGAAACATTTATGTCAATAAATCTTTGCAATGTGGAAGCAATCCTTGTCAATATTTGACATTGAAAAGAAATATTTCAATAAATTATGTCTAATGTATAGCCAGCTTAAAGGATTAAGGAACAACTTAATTTGATAATGTGTTTGCATGCTGGAGCATGCCTTTTTTCGTCCGACTTTCGATGTGTCCGACATTCAGCGCTGTCCGACTTTTAGCAAATCATCCTAAGGGACTTTGGAAATTTCTGTAGACCACAATTATCAGCCAATCTTTCTGAAAATTTAGAAAAGTGCTCCTCAAATTATACCAAATAATATTAAAATATATTAAAAGCGGCTAAAAATATTGAAAATATTTTTTGAATAGTTCGGCCTATCTGTGATATCTTACTTTGCGCAGTTGTCAACCCCTCGAGTCTGTTAAAGTGGGCGTGGCTAATTTTTCCTCTAGATATTTTTCCTGACGATTTAATGCTACCGTTCTTGCAAAATGAGAGATTTTCTCAAAATTACGATAATCCGAAGGAATCCTCAAAAATTGGCAAAAAACACACTTACACTTTAATGCTCAATTGAAAAGTTACATTATTAGTATCTCATTTGAATTGTTTTTTACATTTTTTTCTCATTATCCATCTTCTTTTGGGATATCTTGTGTAAATACTTTGGGGGGGGGGGGCGAGGGGAAGAAGGATAAATGGCATGCACATTGAAATCTTTTTCGCAAAAAAATGTTTTCCAGTATTTTTTTTTCTCTTCAAAAATGGCACAACATCAGAAGAAAATTTATTCATTCTGATTGTTTTCTTTCTAAATATTTCACTTTCTTCTCATCTCCTCCCTTCTTAAACATTGTCTATCAATATTTTGATGAAGGAGGGGTTCTTTTTCTCTTCAGATTTATTCTTTTTTTAATTTTTGTTTTTACACAATTAATAACCACATTTTCATTAAAAGTTTCTCCTTTTTCTCATTTTCTATTAAAATTTCTGATGTCTTTGCGATTCTTTTTTTTTTGCTGCAGCGCAGAATCAACCACAATCAATTAATTCTCAATAACGTATACAACATTATTCTCAAGCATGCTTCCTTATCATGAAAATCCATCAATATTTTAGACTCACCTCTTCACCAGCTGCTCCTTTCTCCCCATTAACCATCCTCCGTCATCATCGCAAATTGTTGCGGAAAAGACCTCAGTATAATGCTTACGTAACTACCGGATCGGGATTCTTCTCCTTGAACAGCAATGTTTCCTCGTAGATGAGTTGCTTGAGTGTCTCTTTTGGTAAATCATCCAATTCCATGGCAATGCTGAACGGTTCATCGGATATTGGCTGGCAAAAGACGAGCACCGAGTCAAAGACAAAAAGAAGGAAAAAAAAAGAAATCAATTTTGTTTTTTAATCTCAGCAACCGAACAAAACGTGCATACTATCGAATGATGAGGGATAAATGTCTCGAAGGGTTTACTCTGTATCTCAGCAAAATTTTCCTGATTTTCTTATTCTTTTGCATATTAACTCTTTGCAGAGAAATGAGACAGTCACACGTCAAATTATTCATCTTTTAAAACAGAATTATTTATCTTTTTTCTTCTACCCCAGTCACTCACCCAGAAGATAATTAAAACGCTGAAAAATCTTTGTAAAATCATATTTCAAATACGTTTTTTTGTTCAATTTTGAAATACAGTGGGACCTCGATAGAGTCAACTAATTATTTCCAGGCCTGTTGACTCTATTGGATTCGTTGACTCTATTGGAGTCCGAAAAAAATTATTAAAATATGAAATTTTGATAGAAAGGTGTATTATTTTATGTTTGTACTAAATCATTGATAAAATCAAAACGATAGTCGAATATTATTTAATTAAACCATAAATTCTACAACCTCTGATCCAAAAAAAAAATCATATGTTTGGGCAAAAGTTGGAGATAAAGGAATGATCTTACGGAATTTTTTTATTATTAGTAAATATCTTGAGTATAAATCACTCTTCATGTGGTAATATTGAGGTCCACCCATGATGTTAATATACGGAAATGGTGTATTAAAGATTTCTTTTTTCAATTTTTTTTAGAAGAGCTCCGGTAGATATTTAATTATTGAAAATTCTGATGTAATTAACTTTGTTAACTACACAGAAAAAAATATTTTGTAAAAATGTTTGTGAATTCCTATGGGGGAGTTACGAAATGCTCGTGAATCGTACAACCCACAAACAAGTTCGTAAAAGTTTGTACTTTTTTCATAAACATTGTTCGTAACATGATCATTTGACGAACATTTTTTGTACTTTTACGAACATTTGTTCGTAAATGTTCCTAAACACACAAAAATGTTCGTAAAATTTTGTCATTTGTTCGTAAAATGTTCGACAGAAAAACAGACTTTTACGAACAAACGTCAAAATTTTACGAACATTTTTTGTGTGTTTACGGACAAATGTTTGTAAAAGTACAAAAAATGTTCGTCAAATGATCATGTTACGAACAATGTTTGTGAAGAAAGCACAAACTTTTCCCAACTTGTTTGTGGGTTATACGATTCACGAGCATTTCGTAACTCCCCCATAGGAATTCACAAATATTTACGAACATTTTTAAAAAATATTTTTTTCTGTCTAGAATTTTATTTATTAATGCATACACTCGAGCTCAATAGATTTTTTTTTAACTTTTATTGTATAAAAGAAGAGATTGATAGCTCTTTTAACTGGCTCTAAACTTCACAAAAAGAGCAATAAAACCAATTTTTCTCATTTTTTGTTCGTGTTCTGTAATATGGGCGCTAAATAAATATCGACTTGATGTCTTCAGATGACCCCTAATAAGTCAACCTGAAGATTATTAATATGACTCTCATTTTCTCCCTACCCCTCCCCTTCACCGCCAAAATCGTTTTTTTATTATTGCAGGAAAACAAGTCATACGGTTTTTTTTTTCGGAAGATCATAGTCAATCATAATAAAATCATGTAATTTTGGTAGTTCAATAAAAAAGAAAAGTTGACTCTATGGAAGTCAATTTGGGTCCAAGTTGACTCTATCGGAGTCCGTAGAGTAAAAAAATAGCTGTTGACTCTATTGGAGATTGACGACTCTATCGGGGGTTGACTCTATCGAAGTCCCACTGTATCTATTAATTTCCTTTCGATCAATTAAAATGCTGGGAAGCTACGCTAGACTTTCAATTCTATTGCGCTTTCATCCTTTTAAAGCCCGCTTATACCAGGATATTTTGATTCGAAATCTCCCTGGCGAAATTGAAATCCCCCATTGAGGTTAACTACGATTTAATTTTCCCTATTTTTGGGCGTATGAAACCTATTCGAAAAAAATCAGTTGCTTCTCACAAAAAAAAAAACAAACTTTGAGCTATTTTTATTTTCGCTTGATTTTAAGCTAGGAAAATCCTATGGAAAATTCTACTATCTTTCCACAGGCTTTCCCATGGTTTTTTCCACAATTTTTATCGAATGTCAAACAAATAAAATGGTGGTGTGACAACGTGGATAATTATTTCAGAGGTGTGCAAAAACCGTTGAAACCGAATAAACGTCAAAATAAGTTTGTTCTATTAGGGTTTTGACTATAGATGTACATGTTTCTTTTGACGTTTATTCGGTTTCAAGGGTTCTTGCACGCCTCTGATTTATTTCCAAACCTTCCGCAAACATTTTTAGTGATTCATGTGGCAATTATAATATAATTAATTATGCGACACTGCGTTTCGTGTAGATAATAGTGAAGTGATTACATTAAATAGCTCGCCAACCTAAAATAATACTCTTTTTATGTCATTTAATATATATTTTAGGAAGAATTTTTTTTTAAAATATTTTTTTATTGCATAAAGTGTTAATTCGTTATTGCTGGTTTAGTAAAACATACACCCAGCGAAATTTAATTAAGAAGTTTGCATAAAATGGGTGGTGTGGGTCGTGTGTAGATCCGATCAGCCTAAATTTTTTTGTACAATATAGGTCTGTATAACAACTTTTTCTATGGTAGTGAGCCGCGCTCACTACCATTCGCTCACTACCATTAATTATGTTGGTCATTAATTTTTTAATAAAAACCTAAAAAAATTAAAAATATATTATTTTTATATTCTATGCGGTCGTGAAGCGATTTGTAATCCTGACATATAGTTTTTGAAGCGGCTGCAGTAATTACCTTCCACACCCATTTTATGGCAGTTTCAGCGCTAAAGTCAAACTGTACTGACAGCAGCTCTCAAAAAATTACCTAGATAGTATCACCTACAAGATAATGGATTTAACCCCGAAAAGAGCGCTGATTAGTCAAGAACCTTTAATTCCTTTTCACCATTGTAAAACTCGTTGTTTTCTTGAAAGATCACATTTTTAAGGGGCTAGGTCTGAATAAATGGGATCAGTAGGATCACATATCAAAGGTCTTAACACCAAGAAGCATTTACATCAAATTTTGGCTACAAATAACTTTAAGTGTGGAAAACCACCTGAGAAACCTATCTTATCAAAAAATTGTTCGGTGTACATTGTCTGAAAGAAACACTTAAATGAGTTTGGAGTGTAAGGACGTTACTTTTTCGGGAAGAAAGGTTTATTCTATATGGTATTGATGAACTAATAAAATATTTACAGCATAAGTGGCAGAAAAGTCACTTATTGATGATTAGAAATTTTGGCGATGAAAGTATCATGATAGAGGCGTCCTTTTTGTACTACAGAAAGATACCCAAAATCTGGATTTCCAGTATTAGCAGAGATCTATAAGAATCTTTTAAAGATCATACTGACCTCGGTGATTCAGAGCTATCTTTCAAGAAAACAAAACTTTTAATAACGTTTTTATAAGAAGTTAAAGATTCTTGACTAATCAGCGCTCTTTTCGGGTTTAAATCCATTATAAAAACCTGTAAGTGATACTATCCAGTAAAATTTTTAAGAGCTGCTATCAATACAATCCGACTTTATTTAGGTGTGGAAAAAATTCCACATAAAATTTCCACGACCGCATAGAATATAAAAATAATACATTTTTAAATTTTTATTAGGTTTTTATCCATGGATATACAGTAGCAGCTCCCGCTATATTGTACAAAAAAATTTTAGGCTGATCGGATCACTCTATAGTCCACAATATTATCGACCGTTGATTTCCACGAAATTCACTGATATTTCTATAGTTATCGGTTATGATTTTAAGTTAGGTTATGCTTTTTAGTACGCGACATGAAATGTTGTCATAATTATTTTAATATTTTTGGCAAACTTTATTGAGTAGTTGTGATAATTGTGATCCATAATGAAGAGAGCGAAGACAAGTACCACAATCTCAAAGAAAGTAGAAGCTGTCGAGCAACTTCAATACTAAAAGTCGTTGATAATTTTAAAAAATGACATGGACAGTACGACCCAAGTGTCAAATCTGGAACCAAATATGGACTATAGCGAAGCTCTACTGTATTCCACAGAAAAAATCCAGAATCCATCAAATTTTCCTTGGAACCTATAATGGAAAATTTCCATGGATTTTTTCAAGGAAAAATACTGGAAAATTCCGAGGAATTTTTCGCTTGTTATTCCTATACCGCTTGCTTTTGCTATGGGGAAAAGTCCAAGCGGGAGCGACATTTTTGCCAATATGGCCGATAATTTTGACATTTGGCAGCGCGAGAGATTGCTTTCGGGGAAGTTTTTCCTATTCGTCCTGATTTTGGTGAATTCTGATTGTCCAGGAAGTGTCTTTTATGCTTTTGAGAAAGCTTAGTGTGTCTACAATAACATCGTGTTGAGAGAAATGTGTTTTAAAGTGTTTTTGTGTGAAATATTTTGAGGAATCTGTTGGCAAGCAGGCATTTGGTGTCTTCTTGATCACTTCCTGGACATCCCACAAGATACTGGTCAATAATTCTTCTTGTTTTAGTGATCAACATTCTAAAGGAGTCATTTGACACGCAAAAATAATTCACAAAATTGATATTATTGACTTTTGGAAAATTGAAGTTTGTCTCCTTTTCGTTCTTTTGGGGACGAGAGTTCCCATGAGTTTTCCAATTTCCCAGAGGCGGAAAAAATTCTTTCTCTACAAAAGTATCATATTTGACCACTAAGACTTACAATAAAGTGACTTTTACTGAAATTCGTTCGCTGGATATGTTGTGGTCCGGAAAGAGTTAATTTTTTTTCTGTTCGTAAACTTGTTACCCATCTAGAGGCAAAACGGTAACGAACTTCGAATCTTCGGATGACCCCCCCCCCCCCATAAGTTTACACAAGGAACATAAATAATATTTTTATTTCCCTTCACCCCTTCCATCCTCTCCAAAACCATGTTTTTTTTCGTTTTTCACGAAAACGGCTTTTACGATTTCTTTTATTTTTGGATATGTTTTAGAAGTTGCCCAGGCGAACTTTTCGTTTAAACATACCTGTGACCTAAAAAAAATCGCCATCTTGAATTTTCTAAAACCAAAGTGTAAGTGGTCTGGAAATCAGTAGAATGATAGATAGATAGATAGATATTTTATTTCCAATCTATAACTCAGTTCATGAATCGGTTAAATATCTGTGAGTGACTTATCTTTTTCGTGTTTATATTTTCTGTTTGTCCTTATGCTTGTAACTCATGCCAGAACATTCTAAATCTAAAATGATCATTTATTTACCAATTTTTTATTTTGAAATGCTTTTGTGTTTCTATGAAACAACTTGATCTCTAGTAGATCACTAAGCATCAAAACATCATGCGAAAAACTATTTCACGGAGAGCTCTATCTCGTGAGTTTGAGCATTCCAAAAGGCTGTGACGCTGTGTCATCTCTTTTATGTTCTATTTAGCTAATTATCTATAGATTTCTCTCCCGAAGTATACGATTAAGTGTTAATCTCTTTAAAAAGATTGATTTGAAGAAACGTTAAAGGCATCTGTGAAGAAATTCTTTAAAAAAAATATTATTTGGACAATCGTTAGTTAAAAAGTTTTTGTTGATGCATGATTTGCTAAAAGCTTTTTGAAATAATAATAATAGAAAGAACATAATAATAGAAAGAACAGCATTTGGCAAACTTTTAACAAACATCGTTGGAAATATTTTCTTTTGGAATATAAAATTGGGTTAAATCTGTTATGAGCTGATGAACAAAAAATATTTATACGAAGAAAACTTTAGGAAATTCTCGAACTTTCTCATAAATTGCTTTGTTACCATGAATTTGAATCTGCTACATACGCTATTATTAAGGTAAAATCCCTCTAACATATGATATTCCCATGAATATCTCTTGCAATTCTTTGAGCTGAATTTTCGCTGAAAATGCAAAATCTCTCCGGATAAATGGAAATTTTGAAAAAACAAAACTTGGTCTATTCATAATTTCTAGTGCTAAAATTCTTAGAAAATATTTTATTGATACAGAGTTACTCAATGTATAATTATGATAATTTGTACCATATCCAAATACGATACGGATCTCTTTACATTACAAATTATTCACGATGCCTTTACCCTTACCTTTCCCTCAGGCCTCAAGGAAAAATGATCCTTGTGATGTAATGTAATTAAATTCCAGAAATTGCTACCTTTGACAAATACCCTCTTCGATATTGGATACAAATGTTCTCATTTCGCATCCACCACCTATCCCTCCCCCTGGCCACAGTACGTGTAAAACGAAAAAAAGAAATAGATGGTAAGTACTCACCTCATCATCTGGCTCATAATACTGCTCCAAGTAGGGATGCGATAGGGCCTCTTCCACCGAATATCGATTGTGAGGATTGAACGTGAGCATCTTGTCGAGCAGGTCGAGTGCTCGTGGATCGGCATTGGGGAAGAGCTTAGCCCATGGTACCTTTGGCTTGTACGGCAATGTCTGCAGATAATTGCGTGCCTTCTCATTTATGATACATTGCAAATCCTCCTCGGATGGTGATCCGAGAACCCCAAGAATGTGATTCAATTGATCCAAATAGTGCTTCCCGGGGAAAATAGGCCGATTACTCAGCATTTCAGCCAAGATACATCCAACTGACCAGATATCAATTGATTGTGTGTAACCCTGAGAAAGGCAGACACAAAGAAAAACAAAGAAATGTACCAAAGCCTTTATCGTTTAAAATCAATTTTGTGGCTCTTTCAAGGGATCAAATAAACCTTGTCAAAAGATTCATTAAAACCCTTTGCTGTTCAATCAATTTGATTCTTTATAGAGGTATCAAATTTTCATATGTTCTAAGAATTCCATTGAGGGACATTTTAAATTCATCATCAAGTGATACTTTTCAATGGGTTAAAAAACAGAACTTTTAAAGAGAGATAACTTTTCTATCAAAGTTCATTACTTTGACTTTTCTCTTTTCTTTCTGCCCGAGAGTCATAGACTTTTATAAGCAGAAATTCTTTCCTAACAGAAAACTTTCAGGAAGAAACTCCATCTAAAGTAGTTATTATATGCTTTTTAAACATTTTTGATTTCAGAGAAACTCCAGAAGAAACATCTCACATTTAGATGCTACATCAGGGAAGCAGACAAAATGGCATGGTACTGATGGTACACTAAAAATCCCCCTTAAACTATGCTACCTAGAACAATATTATGATTTATCTCTTGTCAAACTATTCTATTTACTTTATTCTCTACAGTTTTCTCTCCCGAAGTATAAGACTAAGTGTTAATCTCTCTGAAAAGATTGAAATTATTTCTGCATAGGATCCTTCACTGAAAGCTGTCAAGGTATTTTTTTAACACTTTAACATGTAGGAGAATACTTTCAGGCTTCTCAGAGACTATGCCTTCGAGCAGGATGAGTTAATTGAACTGCAACTAATTTTATTTATTTAGCATGCTCAAATGTTGCATAAAGTTAGTTCATTTTATTGGTTATGCCCAGCGCACAATAACTTTTGTTTGTAAACATGTTTTCAAAATTGTCTATGAGAGTGAAAGAAACGACTAGATATAGATCTCACTCCCTCTCATTGAAATGTCAAATACATGTTTATAAAACAAAAATTATTGTGCGTTGGGCATTACAAACCCACAAAAGCATTTATGATTTTGTTTGTGATTTTTTTTTATCCGTAGGGTAAATTAAGCTAATTCAAAACCTGCCCCAAATGGAAATTTTTCGCTATTCCAAATGGAAACGTCACTGTTTTCATGATAAATACAGTACTAAATCACTATATTTATATATTTTCTATACCACAGTTTCATTATTTAGTTAATTTTACTCCAAAAAAAAGCGAAAATCCATTCATATTCACAAATTTTAATTTGTTAATTTTTAAGAAAAATTAAATGTGTACCTTTTCACCATCGAATTTTTCATTGAACGACCATGTTTTCCAATGAAAAACACAATAAAGTGACTGTTGTTTATACGTTTCGTTTAACATTTCTGTCATATTTCTGGCTAATTTTAATTAAATTAAGTGCTAATCTTTATTGTTAACGGTACGTGAAGTTTTCAAATGAAATAATTACCTTTTTCGTGAACAAAAAGGGTTTTTCTGAAGTGTCTGCAAATGCTTCAATAGGAAACCCCGGAAATATGATTTTTTTGGAGAGATTTTCTTATTGTTTTAGACAGGAAAGGAGAAAAAACAAAGAATAAGAACAAATTCTGCACTCAGGAGCAACTCAACAAGGTTTTGGAAGCCTTTCGTCTGCCGGTTTCACTTCCACTGTTTGTCTCCAGTTAGAAACTATCCCTTGTCTCCAATTGGATTAATTTGTTTCCAATATGTAAGACGAATCGGTTCTGCGGCTAAAGACCCTGCCGTTATTATGAATTCCCAGAGACTGATTGGGTACACAACGTGCCTTGTCCCTAGGGTTAGCCCTCTGAGTGGGAGGTGAAGGGTGTGCATCTTTAAGCAAAGAGCGATCATGCCTTCCGATGGTATAATGCTCTGTGCCGACAGACAGTTGATCCTGAGCTACGAGTGCATCAACACACCCTTAACAAGAGAAATCTTGTCGGGCCACCACCACCAGTTGTGCTACTATGCCCGTTTTCCAAGTTCTCGGTTATTTTGATCTCACAAATAGACGCATTTTACACTCGAGTATTTTTCTTTTATTTAAGAAGTTTTCAAATTATATTTAAAGAATTTTCACTAAACTGTAACATTCTAGAAGAGTTAAGGAGCAAATTTATGTAATTCTCTTCAGAAAAAATATGAACTTAATGTGTTGAATCTTCTGTCAAAGTTAAAGCGTCTGGAAATTGTTTTGAATTAGGACATTTACCAGAAGAAGAAGCAAATAACAAAAGGAAATTACTGTAAAGAATTTTAGTTGAGATTGTGTAATAATTGCAATATTATTTGCCTTTTTGTAAATCTTCTTGGGGCGTGGCCTGTTTTTCGATAGGAAGTCTCTCTTATTTTCAACTTAATATTTAACTGTTTGCGATCGTTATTTTGAGAAGGGCAGTAGAAATACCTCAATAAACATTAAAAGTACAATAAATTAATTTTTAAATCCTTATAAGCACTTGCAGGGGCGTGACTTATTTTATGGGCGGAACCTAAAGAAGCTGAATACTTTAAAAATAATTTTAAAAAAACGTAGAGAATTTAATGCAATATTTTAATTATTCTAAATTTTAAATTATGTTCTATTTTTTGTTCAAGTACTAGAAAACGTAACAAATCATTAAAAATGTAATAAAAATATATTTTTGGTGATCAGTAAAATGCACAAAATTTATCCGAAATAATTTTGAGTACCTGAGATACCCAGTTTTTCAATATTAAAAAATTGCGATTCTCTTTTTAATTATTTGTTTAGCAAGATTTTATTAGTACAATTTACTATAATATCAATCAATCCGCTGTAGCCGTATAAAATTTATAAATAAAAAAAAAAGCGAAAAAACATTGTTAGTACTTCACCACAGCTAAATAAGACTGAAGTAAACATAAAGTTCTGTCATATTTCTCGTAAGCAATTGCTTACATTGAATTTTCAACAAAACAATTTCAACTCAAATCATATTCAAAATTTACCGTATTTAGTGTTAAAATCTTCCAACAAGAACAAATATTAGTTAGAATTCATTATTTATCAAATATTGGAATAAAAATCCATGATTTAAATCAATTTACTTTTAGTGTCCAATTTTACCCTCAAAGTGTCCAAAATAAGAAACTAGTCAAAATTATGAGCCTTTCCCCAAGTTACTCATAAAATTATAACTTAAAAACGATTTATTTAATGTTTTTGCTTAGAAAACTTTATCCCAAAAGGTAATTCGGCCTTTTGAAGAATATTTTATGAATTTATAGTTTGAAATTTAAGATTTTTATGCCTATAATTATAAAAATGTCCATAGGGATAATCGTTCAAATTTCAGTCTTTATCTATCCTTCTTTAACTCTGTTCATAAAATCCTCCTGTTAACCGTGAGATTTTTGCAAAAAACAAAATTGGATTTACCTTGGAATTGAGCATTATTTCAGGAGCCCTGTACCACCTTGTTGCTACGTATTCAGTGAGAAATCCGGTGTGATCGTGCTCTGGATCAGCAACTCGTGCAAGACCAAAATCACAAATCTGCAAAAATAAAAAAAAATAAAAACATTTTATGCTTTAATTCGCCCAGCAACACCAAAAACCACTTCCAAAAAGAAAAATTCCGAGAAAACTCAATTTCCCTGGCAGAGGCATTTCGTTTAAAGTTAAATTAATTTAACTACACTTTCTCTAACACCCAACTTTTATTTACAATTGACCCAAAAGAGGAAAAGTCCCATCAAGTATCTCCCTCTCACACAAAATTCACAGATTAAATATTTAAACACCCTTACAAGATTGTTACGTCACGCAGGACGGAGGAAGGCGGAGAGGAAAAATACACAAACATACATTTTATTGAGAGGGGTGCAAAGGGGCGGAAGAATAAAATAGAATTAATCTTGCTCGTATGCTTTTACGCTGCCTCTTGGCATGTTGTTTCTCTCTTGGGCGCGGGAAAATCGCGGAAAACTGTATTATGATCAAACATTAACTTTTCATGAAATTTTAATGAGTTTTCCATTAATCCAAACGAGGTAAATTAATGTTAATCCCTCAAACTAGAACCACTTTTTTTCTCTGCTTCTCTGACACGAGTATGTAATTATTAAGCCCTTAGAGTTGAGAACAGCCTAGATTAGATTGATAGTCAGGAACATACTTCTTAATTCTGAGATAAAGGAAGATTAATTTTCGACATTTTCAGTAATTAAAGGGTTATAAATTTCCTCCCACGAAGAGCGAAATTTGTCAGATTGTTAAACTATTGCACAGCCGCTTAATATAAGAAATTTTCACATTAAACTTATAATTCACGTGAGCAACACTGCCATATTTCTATAAAGTAATAATAATGAAAGTAGTGGCACGACAGTCGATAGGGGAAAAAGATCTTCTCGCAAGCGAGATTTTCGGCACATCCATTATTATTTTAGCTGAGATTCTCTACAATCTCAGCTTTTGTGGTCACAGATGAAATCCGACCTCGTCAGTTCGGGTCCAAATTTTGGATTTACACGTTTTCACACTCGTAGATCACGAATATCATATACGCCAAAAATCGATTTTCGTGGACGTCCCGTCCGTCCTTCCGTCCGTCCGTAGTATAACCACTTCTGGAGAGAGAACGGAAAAAGATATCGACAAGCGGTTTTCGGCAAAGGTTAAATGACGATGGGCGGCTAGAAGTAGGTGATGTCAGATTTAAAAACAGTTTACCCGACGCGATTCTTTACCCTCAAAATTCAACTCACAATCGAATTTTCATACATTCCGTGTTGCAAGTACCCCGAGTTGCATACATTTGGAGGTCGCCTGTAAAGAATCTCAGCTACCGTAAGCTTATCTGGGGTTATCACTGGTTTAGTGAATAATGTAATTATTTAGTTAGAAGATTTTATTTCAATCCAAGAACATGATACTCCATTCTACGTGAGATAAAAGAGAATGAAGTGTAGTGAAATCTCAGACAATCATAGATTTCTAATACAGAGTAGATGGGGAACCTGCTTGCTAGACAGAATTTCACAAAAGCGTAATATTCCTAAAAAGAGAATTCAAGATCTAATAATATCAGAGTATAATTCAAACACTAAAGTTCGAAACGTTTCGAAATTAAAGATAATGCCAACTACGCCAAATAGGCTTTCAATTTTAAGCAGGGCATACTTAGAAAATTTATAACAGAGAGCAGAGAACGAACCACTAGGGGAGATTTCCAAAGATTTAACCGTGCAGAGCACAGTGCGCAGTGGGTTTCATTTATAAATTCCCCCATACAAAAAAAACATAACTGTCTTATTTGAAGGGTTAATATTCTTAGGGGAAACTGGGGTACCACCAAACACTAATTTTTATTTCTAAACTACTTGGACTATCTCAACCATTCCTTCAGTGGACGAGCATCCCTATAGTGCCTATAAATTCCTATAGGTCTTATCCTCTGAAGTCGAATATCCGATTAAAAAATCGCAGTGTTTGGTGGTACCCCGTGTTTGGTGGTGCCCCAATTTCCCCTATATCTGAAAATTAGGGAAATTATCAGAAAATTACACCTCCCATTTCCATACAGTAAAATTATTTCATAATATTTTCTGATATCTTTTACAATGTCAGCTTCAGTAGATGTACGTGAAATTCACAATGTCAGATCAGATCAAAACTTTGTAAAAAGACCTTTGGACACCCGTAATTTAATTGATAGAAATCCATTTTTTGCCTATCCGAATCTCTGTAATAACTTACTGGTTGTGGAGAGAACACAGTAAGAGATATTAACTTGTGGTTTTCAGAAGAGGTTCAATATTAACGTCACTTTATATTTAAATCTGTTAACGTTCTATGGCATGGATAGGTCTAAACTTCAAAAAAAAATCTTGTTCTCTTTCGACTCAAGATACGGGAAATCTATAAAGATAGGTTTTAAAATAACCATACCGTGTATTCACCGCCAGACTTTTCTAAAGACAAGTGGCATACGAAGATCATTTCGTAAGCCAAGTCAAGGCATTTTTATTTCTGGTTTCGTCCCAAGAGTATTCGAAGTATTTCCTGTTCGAACTTCGAAGTGTCTCGAGTGTCAAAATGTATCTGTTTTTGCTTTGTTACGAGGAAAATGAAAGAGACAAGTCTACAATGTCATTGTAATTTTTCTTATAATCATTGAGTCATACTTTTAGCAGCTTGTCAAGGTGATATTTAATAAATTACCCCCACTTTGTGCGAAAATGGAGTTTCCAAATGCGAAACTGAGTTTGAATTCTTCGAACATCAACGACTCTTTTTGCAAATAGAGTTCCATTTACCTTTTATCCAAGACACTTCTATGGAACCAAACTCTGGCTGTGCACCTAATTCTGTGATTTATGATAAGATTTTGATGTCAAAATTTTATCATAAACACAAATATAAGTGATTTTTCGGAAATTTAGTTTCGGAAATTAATTAATCGGAAAATAATTCAGAAATATTAAAATCCGCATTCCGATTTTAATGACACCCTCCGCCCATGGTGTTCTTTCGAGTTTTCGGATTATGAATCTTTATATCTTGATTGCACTTCTCCGGTGTTCTTTTACTTCTTCTTTAAATCTTTTTTGTTTGAACACTTTTAAAGCTAAATTGGGACACTAGTATCGTGTAATAAGTCCTGACATCGTATTCATGGTCATAAAATCGATAAAATTGTGGTTGGTTATGGTTTGTATCATTATAAGGCTAGTTTAACCTCTTTTAGAATAGGAAAAAGTGTCCTGGATCAAGAGAAATGGTATCTTGTACAGGATAATTGGTAATGATCACGGCTAAATTTCCGGTTATGAGTAAATCATCAAAATTAATACAAAGTAATTAGTTTTATTTCAGACAAAATGTTAGCATATCTGAGATTCTTTTAAGCAACTCAGATTTGTGCAAATTCGATAATAAAAATAATAAAAAATAGGGATATTGAGACAAAGATTTCTCAATTTTCCCCTTTAGCTTTTTTGCAGTGCACTAAAAGTTGGAGCTTTGAGAATTATTGAGAAACTGACCTCACGAGTTCCACAATTTTCATCCCCTCAAATGCTTTTCCAAATGTGATAGAATCCATCCATTTTATGGGCAAAAGTGAGGGCGCTTTCATATAGATTGCGAATTAATTTTGGAATTTTATCGCTTTTAACCGCTAAAATCAGTTTGTTCGATGCAATTCTTTCCAAACATTAATACGAAGTTGCCTGTAAAAAATCTCAGCTATCATAACTTTATCTGGGCGTAATACTTCTTTTGATAATAATGGAGATAACAGAGATTACAACCTTTCCGTATCATCTATATTTGCGACTAAATTTATCATTATTATGGTATCAACAAACAATCTTCGATCGAATCAGAAACACTTGTGGCGGCCTTCACTTTTCATTACAAAATTGTCACCAAAGTCAGACGAAGTCATTGTGATAAAACATATTTTGATTATGAGTTTCTCAGTAGCAGGTTAACAACCGAGTTGTCAAGATGTTACCAAACGCGAGAGTCATTTTGTGCAATAATATTTACAGAGTTTCCCACTTAAGGGGACTTGTGAAAGTGGTACTTATTTTGATTTTTTTTTTTATTAAAAATATACATTTTTGTAAGTGTTGCATCCGTTGCATCTTATTAAAAATACGTATAATTTCGTAGCACACATCAGTAAGTAACAATGAACATGTAGCAGCTTTGGAAGGGGATACTGCCAGGCAATATCATGAGATTCCTGGACCAAGTACCTTTCAATTAGTGAGAAGTTTCTTGCCAGGAGGAAAATACTACAAAAAGGACTTTGCTGAATTTCTATCAACACTCAGACACGAGTATGGGGATATTAGTAAAATTCCTGGAGTCTTTGGGAAAGACGATGCTATCCTCTTGTACGATCCTGAAGACTTTAAAACAGTCTTTCAGAGTCAAGGGCAGTATCCTATCAGGAGAGGATTTGACACAATTGTCGATTACCGGTCAAATGTGAGAAAAAACTTTTATCAAGGAGTGATCGGTTTTGTTGAGTATGTTTTTTTACTATAATACAACATGATTTTTAATATTTAACTGATTTTTATCACTAGTCAGGGAAAATCCTGGTGGGATTTTCGGCATAAAGTCAATTCAGTCATGATGAAACCCCAAATAACAAGAAAATATGTCCCAGCTGTTGATGAAGTCACTCAAGACTTTGTCAAGAGACTGCATTCCCTCAGAGATCAAAACATGGAAACTCCTGCGGATTTTTATGCAGAATTGAATATGTGGGCCCTTGAATCAATTGGCCAAATTACACTGGACACCCGACTTGGAATCTTTGATAATACAACCAGCAAAAATATGCACACTCTCATGAGTGATCTTAAGGTCTTCTTCGACCTTACTTATCAGCTCAATTTCAAGCCATCTCTTTGGAAATTATTTCCAACACCTTCTTATCGTAAACTCATCCGGAGTACGGATAATATGTACAGGTAATACTATAACTGATATACTTTCCTTCTTCTATTAACCTAATAGTATTTTTTAAATAAATCTTCTCAATTCATTAAAGTGTTATTCAAGAGTATATCAATATTGGGATCCAAAAAATGAAAGAAAACACCGATGATGCGGAAAATGAGGGAGTTTTGAAAAAACTCTTGGAAATTGATCCAAAAATTGCGACAATTATGGTGATGGACTCGTTATTTGCTGGAGTTGATTCAGTGAGTAGATTTAAATTACTTAAATGAACTATATTGCGGTTTAATTAACTATTATCGATCGAATTCCTATCGCGCATTCGAAGTAAACAGGGGCAGAACTTCTGCCACAAGTTACCCCTATTTGGAAAACTTTTTAAATGTTTTTCTTTACTCCTTTACCGTCATTTACCTTTTTCTAAGTGAACTTCTTGTGAGACTTGCCTCTGTATGTTCAAATGATTTGTAGGATAATATTCTGAATTCGAAATTTCGAAAAATCGAAATAGATCCAGCGCTAATGCGGAGAATATGTGAACTTCCTCTTTAAACTTCCGGTCGATTTTTAAACAGGTTTGGCTTGGCCTTGAAATTCCTTTGTCTTTTCGGAAGGGTATTGCTAAACAGAGCTAATAGGATGCCAAGAGGCCATAACACTTGTTTTAAAAGTGCCAATATCAGTCCCTTCGACCCTATGTCCGAAATTCTGTGTTGCTCGAAATTCCAAATACATTTCGAACACTTCAAAAGATAACACATAACAATTTTTATCGAAAATGCGAGGAAAAGGCGCAAAAAAGATTTTTCACGCAAGCTTAAAATTCATGCGAGCAACACTGATGGCAGCAAACCACAATCCCCTCGTTCAGTAATAACTTCTCCGTTTTGAGAGCTTTCTCCGGTTTAAGTTTTTTTGCACCGATTCGAAGGCATATCAGAGAGAACTTACCTAAAAACCCGTTGCAATTCGAACGTTGAATAGACTCGTCTAACACAAATGTGAGCAAAGTTAACTAAAACGACGTTTATTTTAATGAAATTGCAATTCAAACGTTCTACCATCCTGAAATTACATTAAACTACACAAAAAAATCATTTTTTACAGTAAACATTTACACACTGTTTTTGACATTATTGACAATTGAAGTGTCAAAAACACCAACATTCTAAATGGCAGAACAATTAGCGCTAAAACGGCGAGAACGTGAACTTGCAATCTAGTTGAACTTGCATTACTCAATCAACTTGCACGAAAGCAAGTTGATTGAGTAGTGAGGGCCCAATTATACTGAACCTGATTATCTAAAATATTTAGTCTGTAAAATTTGGCAGTAAAGGATTAGGCAAAGAAAATTTATGCAAAGAACCTCTAATCCTGAGGTTGATACCGTGTAGCCGTGTCTATTCCTCCTACTTATGAGGTTGCCAAAGGCCCATTTCCAACAAGAATTTTAAAAATTTATCATCTAATTTTTAATATTACCAGCCACGAAAATCAGTCAGTCAGTCTAACACTTTATAATTCCGATTATAGCACAATCCCATTACACTATGCAACAAATTGACAACTTTTTTCTGTCTCAGAGGTCTTACATGGTACATTTGATAGAGTCGAGTCTCCTGATTAAAAATATGGTTTTGGTTTTGCTCCTATACGTAACAATTTTTTTTTATTAATACTTTTATATTTTTTCTGCTTTGCCTTACATTATCCTTTATATCACAGGTTCTAGCGAACAGAATTTAAAAAGTGTGGGTCCGTTGGAAAGGTCATTAGTTGTGCTTATGCAAGATGTGATTATTTTGCAGGTATTCCAATTTGTGTGTTGTACTTCGAAACGTACATCTAGAAATATGTATCATTACGATTAAATTACAAGATCAAACATAGCATTTTTCATAGTAATTCTCTTTTTGTATCATCTGTTATAGAAATATTCTTCATCAAAAATAATTTCCGCATGAAATTCTTCAAATTGTTAGTATCTTGAAAATTCCAAGCACCTCCGAGAGGTTCTTGGAATTATTTCAAGAAAACAAGAAATTTGACGTCTTGAAATCTTGAAATATTGGTTCTAGAATTGCAAATCTTGATATCCACACGGTTTGTGTCTTGGATTTCAAGATTCCAAGATATTTGACAGATTTGACATCTTGATCTTGATTTTTTGATTTCAGAATACCAAAATCTTAAAATTTTCTTGATCTTGATCTTGATCTTGGGCTCAGAATTGAGGCCAATGTTTGCAAATGAAAAGCTTTGGATGGCTTAATATCTCAATCGATTTGCTTTAATTTGAATTTTTTGGAAAGGTCTTGAAATTGAAATTTCTTATTCGACAGTGCAGGACTCAATCGGCAATGCATCGGTAAAGTATCTATAAATGATTTATTTTGTTCGAAAATTTTTATTTATTGGTTGTATATAGTTTTTCGATCTAGAAGCTAAAAAGTAAGAATTATCTTGCAATATTCAGTAACCTCCCCACTCATTAAAAAATATCTTAAGACTATTTTCCCCTTTCTCTTTCCTTCTCTCCCCATCCTCTTCAAATACAAAGTTTTTGTGTTTTTTTTTTCTCGAAAACGGCTCAGCGTTCTATTTTTTATGTTTTTCTTTCTATTTTTGTTTAGATTGTCGGACTCACTCTTGGAGGTAGTCCATGCGAAAATTCTATCCTTTGGCATTTATAACCGAAAAAAATTCGACATCGAATTTGCATAGCTCAAAGTTTAACCATTTTGAAAGGCCTATATCTCAATCGATTTGCCACACGAAAAGTAAAACGGAAATAAACTTTTACGAACAAAATCCGTACGTGAACGATAACTTACAAAGAGTTCTATCTCGTAAATTCGGGCATTCCGGAAAGCTGCGACGCTTTGCCATCTATTTTTTTTTGTAACCCTAGCAACTTATCAAAACTGATAAAACTGTTTTGAATGGAAACTAGTCTTTTTACCCTTTTTACCTTTATTATTTTAGTATATTCTAAAACTGCTTAAAATCGTTCTAAAACTATTTTAAAATTCTGGAATACATTTAGAAAAAAACTTTTGAACTCGAGTGAAGTGGACAACCCCAGTTAACTCATAAACCATATTTCAGTGGAAGCAAACTTTTCGCAATTTAAAACAAACTTATCACTAGTTTTTGACTTTAATAAATTCAATTTATTTCAGACGTCAACAGCAGCATTTTCCGTGTTATTCGCTTTGGCTAAGAATCCTGAGAAGCAGGATAAATTGAGAGAGGAGTTGATAAGGATACTCCCGAACAAAACATCTCCTCTGACTGTAGAGAATATGAGTAATATGCCATATCTCAGGGCATGTATTAAGGAAGGCTTGAGGATAAATCCAGTGCTTTTTGCCAACTTTAGATCGACTGCACAAGATCTTGTCCTCAAAGGATATCACATTCCAAAAAATGTGCGTTATTCAAATTATTTAAATGCTTTTTCTAATTTGTTTTTCCCTCCAGACTGACATCTTGATGGGCAATCAAGCAACTCAAATGGATGCTAAGTATTTTGACAATCCGTCTGAATTTAAACCAGAGCGATGGATACGTCCACCAAACAGCAAAATAACTTGTCCCGTGAACGCTTCCTCACATCCTTTTTCCTATCTTCCTTTTGGTTTCGGTTAGACATGGGGAATTGCATTAAATGTCAAAAGAGAATTTTAAATTTTATTTTTATTTTTTCTAGGTGTACGAATGTGCCTTGGTCGTCGATTTGCAGAAATGGAGATTGAATCTCTGGTGAGTCGCCTGGTAAGGAGCTATTACATCGAATGGAAGTATCCTAATCCAAAGATTATAAGTACATCACTCAATATGCCAATAAGCGACCTTAAATTCCGCTTAACAGACGTTAAAGAATAAATTAACCTTGGAGAGTAGGTTATATTTGTGATAATTTTGTATCTTAATTCTTAAATAAAATATTCAGTTAATTGAATGGTCTATTTTTTGTTTCAAATTTTAATGTTTAGCAGTAGTGTCGTCTCTAGTGGCAACTACTAGAACTAATTTATTTATTTATTTATTTAAGAAGAAATTTATGAAGAAAAAATTTTGTAATAATCTAATTTTAAACCCAACTTTATGACTTTTCGAGAAAAAAAACTTAAAAATGTTCACTGATAAAAATAAAAGGATCAAATTGATCGTTTTGCAAAGGATGGATCAAATTAACATGTTCTATTATGATAAATGTGCATTCATAATAGTTCGAAATTTATCTGTAGATTTTTCTATAGATTTTATTATTTAGATTATTATATAGCTATAGATTTTTCGAAATTTCAAGAAAAAAATTAACATCGAATTTTCGAAATTTCTTGAAATTTCCAATTCGTCTGTATCATTTTTAATCAGTAAAGAATCGATAAAGTACTCTTAATTGATTTATCTTTATAATTTTATTTAAATTTGTCCGATTTTTGTTTGTTACAAGGCTAAAGGTCAAACGGTAGGAGATATCGATTTTCGCTTTTCGGTGACTCCCATATAAATCAAAATTGTCTTGAAAAGTGTTCTTCCCATTTTCCCCGTACCTCCTCCTCCTTCCAAAACCAGTTTTTGGCTTTAATTCGAAAATGCAATTTCGTTCTTATATCAATGGCCGAAAAATTTTCGAAATCAAATTTTCGAAGATTAAAATTTAAATACTCCAAAATTCCTTTAACTTTGGAAAGATTAAAATTGATTGGTAAAAGTCAAATTCTTAAAAATTTGCAATTTATTAACACTTGCCAATTTTGAGATGATTTTCAGATAATTTATGAACAAATTTAAATCAACCGCCATGAACACAAAATGAAAACACCTTGTCCGCATTTATGTAAATATTTGATATCAATTTTTTTTCATTTCAAAGCATCCAGGAATTAAAAATAAAATTAAAGAATATTTTAACTCATTCAGTCAATGTTCCAGAAATACTTGAAATAGATTGTTCATATTTTGGAATTAATTTCATACAGATTAATAGATGACTGAATTCAAATTCTGTACATTAATTAATTAAAACTCTTTTGATTTAGATCGAGTAACTATATTAGCAATAAGAATTCAAATCAGGAAAGAGGATGGAGGTCAATTTTAAGAAATTCAACGGGATGTCGTATTTTCCGTTTGCCGTTTTGAGCAAAAACTTTGCATTACTTTCCGCGAAGCGAGAAAAGAGCAACAAAATGTATTTCCATCGCTGTCGGACTATTTTTTCGAAGTAGGGTAAGTGTGCTAAATTCCGGCCAGCTTGCAATTTCGGCTACCTTTTTTGTTCCTCGAATTTCCATGAATTTTTAGATTTTACATACTCTAGTGATTATACAATGCAAAAGAATAACAAAAAATGTAGGTTCGACAAACGAGATAACGTAAAAAAGACATTGGAAGAATTCCCGAAGGGCAAGGAACTATGGGAATGAAGGTGGCCGAAATAGGGTACCAAAGCTTTATCTATATTTTTATTCATTTTAAAATGTATTAAGAATGATTTTAGAGTAAATGAAAACGGTAAACTCTTTATAAGGTTCCAAGCAACACTCTTTCAGAAGAAAGAATAAAAAAATCAATTTGTATTTAAAATATTACATTTCAAACTTGAGACTTTGACTCTTGCATGCAACTATGCCGAAATTTAGCACACTTACCCTAATTGAAAGACCAAAGTAACGAAAAATCTATTCCCGACAGAAATTCGGACATCAATTGCGCAGAAATAAATGATCAAAAAACGTCTACTTTTTGATTAATATATGTATTAATCGATGGGTACGAATGGGTTAAGGAAAACACAAAAGACTTTTTCTGAAAACCGCAATTTGATTTTTTTTGCTGTTCACTCTCCAGAAGTGACGGGTAAAGTTCGGAACCAATCGAATGAGGTCGGCTGAAAATTCGACCTTCAGAAGTGGTGATTGTGAAGAATCTCAGCTTTGTTATGATCAAAATATGTTTTATCTAAGTAATTTTATCTGGATGAAATTCATTATTATCTCTTGTAGCTCTCTACTGTGCTTTGGATGCAATGTTTTTGATGTGAAATTTCAAGCAGGTTGCACAAACATTCATGTAAATTTTGACATTACACAGTAAAAAATCGTGTAAAAAAAATAACGTGTAATTTCCAAATTACCACTAAAAAAATTGTAAATTTTAATTTTTACCACTATTAAAATGGTAAATTTTGTGTAAAAAATAATTTGTGTAAAAATTTTCAGCGTGTAATTCAAAAATGTAATTTTACCACTATTCAAGTGGAACTGTGTCATTAAAAAAGTGGTAAAAATTCCACTGCGTGTAAAATTTGGTGCGTGTAATCGAAAACGTGTAAATTCGCCATTACAGTTTGACAGCTGCAGGAAGCATCCACCTCGGTGAGTATTTTCTCTTGTTTTTTGAGTTTTTATGCCCTAATTTTGATTAAAGAAGATCAAATCCTTTAAGACAAAAGTGAAATACAACATCCCAAAGCGGATTTCCACGTTTTATTGCGAGAAATAGTGAAAAAAAACCAATGTGAAATTATACCGTGGGGCTTGTCGTCACTTTGAGTTTTTCTGCCCGTATTTTGTCCAAGTTTTCTGTCTCAAAGGGCATGTTTTGGTCAGTGGTGGCCCCCAAAGTAGCCCCAAGTGTGATCATCATTCCTATAGTAAAATCCTTTAAAAATACGGTGCGAAAACTTGCATTTATTTCAATGGATTTTGAACATGTTTCAACTTGTCACAACTCCACATATTTTCTCCGAAATAGACGATTTCCCTTAGTGTTTTGTACTGTGGAGCACTCCTGTGCTTTTTTAGTGGGTCCATAATGCATCCTACAGTGATCCCCACATATTCAAGTGATTTATCTTAAACTTATTTTTCCATTGTGGAATCCCTCCAATCGCGCTTCTGTCATTCCGGGAACAATTTCCCTTAGTGCCGTAATTGTGGGGCACACCACTGACAATCTGTGACTTCCACGGTTTCTACGGCAATACCCTTTTATACAATTTAGTTTATTTTATATTTACAGAGCAAAGTGGATCATGGGGATGGACCACAATATGAGAAGAGGGTCTGAAGGTTGACTAAATGGCAGAAGACGAAATGCAGCAATGAATAAGGAGGTGAAGGAGGAATAGTTGGAGGAGCAGTGAAGGCAGCCAACAGCCCCCTAAGGTTATAGTTTTTTTTTTAATGTCCGTCGTATTTCAATCTTTTCACGATCATTTAAATATTGTTTCCGGAATAGCAAATTTTCCTTTTCAATCTCTTATATTTTCAAATATATTTTTTTACAGATTTGCCCCCAAAGCCACATCTTCTTTGAGACATCAGCTGTTTTAAATGAAGGACTCTGAAGAGAATGGAAAATGGAGGAGCACAGAATAGAGCGGCAGTTTCAAAATTGTTATTTTGTAAAAGAAATTATTATTTTGTATAAAAAATTACAAGGCAATAAAATTACACGTTTGAAATTACAAGTTTTTATATTTTACACGCAGCACTTTACACAAAATTCAAGATTACATTCTACATTTTACACGGAAAAAATTACACGCAAACGATTACTCGCTGAAAATTACACGCTAAAGAAATTACACGTTTCCCAAAATTACCACTAAAATAGTGATGTAAAAAATTACCCACTATTTTAGTTGTAATATTTTTTTACTGTGTAGCATTAATCTCGCCACTACGCAGACTGAACACGGTAAAACCAAAAGTCTGGAAGTATATAAATAAATACCTCTCCGTTTTCCAACAAAATCATGTTATTTTTTGGTCTATCGACAAAATATATTTTCATTTTCGAGTATGATTTAGTAGTTATACGAAAATGTCCTTGAACTACTCTTAATAACGTTTTTTTTTTTCAAGGTCAAAGGTTAATCAGTTCTACAAAGAGTATTTATCAATCAATTGAGGCTAGTCTGGATTCATTCGAAAGGCACTGGAATCCCTAACAAGCTAGAATCTGGCCCAAGCGATTATGAACCGATAATTTACTGATAACAAAAATTTTCTCCGATTACAGATAAAAGTAATTTTGGCTGTCGTCGCTGAGTAAATGTTATTAAAATATTCTCTTTTTGAGTACAAAAATACATCACGAAAGTTGTGGGAAGGGTTAAAATCGCACATTTTGTAATTCAATCATGTTGAAAGGGATCAAACGCTTCCAAAGAACTCTTGACAAACTCTTCCCACCAAGCCCTTCCACTTCAGAAATTCTTCATATTTCGCTTTTTGTTCTGTTTGACTTTCTTTGAGAAATCATCTGGGAAACAAAGTCTTATACCTTAAATATAATATCTCATTAAAAAATCCCTTTAAATTTTTTATCCCAAATCTACGTGAGATTTGTAATCAAAGTTATCTCTTACGCTTTTCTCTGAAGATTTTCGCAAAATAAATTTGATAATGAATAAAATATTGAGAAAATATCTAGAATTGACTTACCTTAAGGTCACATGTTGTATTTAGAAGTATATTACTTGGTTTAAGATCCCTGTGGAGTACATTAGCTGAATGAATGTATTTCAGACCTCTGAGAATCTGGTAGAGGAAGTAGCAGATATGATCATTAGTTAGCCTCTGTTGAGAAAGAACAACGAAAAAAAAATCCCGATTTATTACCCGTCTGAAAGGATTTGCTCCCTTACATCTTTTCTTGAAGGTTTATCTATTTCCTCACCTGTGTTTTTAGTAATTTATAAAGATCAGTCTCCATCAAGCACTGAACAATATATACATCTTTCATTTGTTCTATACTATCTACCCGTAGAATATCTCTAATGTCTATTATCTGCAATGAAATAAGGGAAAGAGAGTATAAAAAGGGGGTGGTGGATTAATAAATCTTTTTATAGTGTTTTTGCGGCATTTATCCTACATTCACGATTATATTCCTACTAAGCACACATCCAACTCTGTGTCGTCTTTGGAAAAGGAATTTTAATCTTCCTGAGGTGAAGAGTGAAATACAGTTGAAGTTCCCTTTCATATGGATGAGAAAACATTTTGAGGGCGTGGAAAATCCATCTCTCCTTTCAAACATGACACAATTGACAATGAGTTTAAGGAAAATTTAGACAGGATCCCACTCCTTCACACTCATTTTCCCAAAATTCCTCTCCAAAGAAGCAAAGAGGCTGTCTTATAGAACCATAAATTTTAATAGATTTTAACATCAACCCTTGAAGTGTTTTTAATAAGTGTTTAGAATTTAGAATTTTAGAACTTTAGAACTTTAGAATTTATTTTAGTATACTGCTTTTCAGCTAGAGCTCTTGAAAGCGAAATTTGACAGATATAGGTGTTCGAGGAATTCAATGTTTGCGTGGTAACTAACAGCCACCGCCGTCTTAGCATTAGCAACCAACCTCCAGAGTAAAACGATGGACAACTCTTTAGCATTGTTTTATAAAAAAAAAAAACCTAAACCTTTTCATTCAGACAAAAATGTCATAGAAATATTCTGCAATAATTCTGACAATAAAGAATTATTATAATAAGTCTTTAATTAGGGAATATATAAGGCAGGGTATTTTTATTCCCAATCTCGTTTCTGTTCGGGCATTTGGGACCTAAAATGTCATCCGAATTATAAAGAAATTCGGGCATCAAACTGTTTGAAATGCAACGATTTTTTATTCAACTTCATGCACATATTAAGTTTACATACTCATATTTATTGTAAATTTCTTGAAAACCCCTAATAATGTATAATCACATTATAACTAAGACAAACAATAGCAAATTTAAGGATATTTGCTTCATTTGGTAATCGTAATCAAACTTGAAAAATGTAAACAAACTTTTTTTGAATTTAACTGCCGCCTGAATTAAAAAGTAGCCCGATATTAACCCTTTAAGGACGATTGGAACACCGGTGTCCCATAAAGAAAATAATTTTTCCTGACTACCTAAAGTTATTTTTTTTATGTTTGTACGTAATTGCAAAGTAGAAGGTTGAAGGTATCAAGGATATTTTTTGCAAGTCTCCAGCTATTGACTATATAGTAAATTTTTAAGCTTAAAAATGACGAATTTTTAAAATCTCATATTGAAAAATTATTTTAATTAAATTGAATTGAAATAAATTAGATTGATGTTCTTACTTTGAAACAAAAATGAAATTATTGTTAAAATATCCTCGTTTCAGACAACATTGCTAACCCATCAATCTATAATATATTGGATAAGTTCATATATTCTGTCAGTAGAAGAGGTCGAAAGTTTGGAGTGGTATATCTCAGCTCCTGATGAACATAATTGGATGGGTGAACTATTGTTGGAAAGCTTGGTTCATTAGCTTTCAGAATCTGGTATATATAATCTTCTATGAGTAAACCATGGTCATCCAGAACCATTTATGTCGAAGAAGACACTTTTTGCAACGTCTTTTTTGACCATCCACTGCTGGGACCAGGAGTGACCCACGATTATCGCACAAGGACTATTTGTTAGAGGAACTCAAAAGGTATAATTTGTGGAAGAAACTTTTTTTTTGGACATCTTACTTTTTTTTATTCATCGACTTTTGCAAGAATTTTGAAGTGTTAAACGCAAGGAAAAAATTACTGAAATCCTAAAAGAGTGGTTTCTGGAGAGGAAGGATAGACGTGGGGATGAAATTGATGTGATATTTGGATTCCTTGGATCAACTTATGGGGGAGTACTTAGAACATTCCAAGTCGATATCTTCATTAGTTTGTCCAGAAAATGAGATAGAAGAATTTCTGTCATTTTTTTCTATGCGTGTAAAATGTTAAAATTCTTGCAAAAGTCGATGAATAAAAAAAAGTATGATGTCCAAAAAAAAAGTTTCTTCTACAAATTATACCCTTTGAGTTCCTCTAACGAACAGTCCAAGTGCAAGAATTGTGGGCCACTCCTGGTCCCAGCAGTAGATGGTCAAAAATGACGCTGCAAAAAGTGTCTTCTTCGACATAAATGGTTCTGGATGACCATGATTTACCCATAGCCAATTACATATACCAGATTCTGAAAGCTAATGAACCAAGCTTTCCAACAATAGTTCACTCATCCAATTATGTTCATCAGGAGCTGAGATATACCACTCCAAACTTTTTACCTCTTCTACTGACAGAATATATGAACTCATCTAATATAATTGTTCCAAATTATACATTTAAATGGTACTTGAGTTTGAATCGTATAGGGTAAAGTGGTACAAGTTGGACAGTGGTACAAGTTGGACAATGGTATAATTTGGACAGGGCTTTTCGTCTTGATAAATTTACTACTTCATTTTTATTTGTATATTTTTAATGCTTTAGTTTTATAATTTGGTTTCTTGTGCTTAGAAACAAATTTTGTACTGTATTTATCAAGAAAAAAGCCATGTCCAACTTGTACCGGCGAATTGTCCAACTTATATCACTAATT
Source organism: Phlebotomus papatasi (assembly GCF_024763615.1). NCBI lineage: Eukaryota > Metazoa > Arthropoda > Insecta > Diptera > Psychodidae > Phlebotomus > Phlebotomus papatasi. The sequence goes on from NC_077224.1 coordinate 16,395,508, forward strand.
CCAAATTATACACTTTACCCTATATGTATTTTTAATATGAAAATTGTTATTATGATTATTTTTTTTATTTTTTTGTAAATTCAAATAGGAGAAGTGCCCATAATTTGGGACAGGATGCATATAAGCACCAATGTTTAAAGTTTAAAGCGCAATATTTTCAAAACAAATCGAGTTTTTTTGTTCATTCTTTTTCAGAAAAGTTTTTTAGAACCTTGAAAAGAAGTTTATGGTCTGTGATTTTCCTAAAATTATTCTTAATACGTTTAAAAACGGATAAAAATGTAGACATGAATTTGAATGTAATTTTGGACATTTGTAATATCGGACAGCTGATATTTCGTAATAGGGTTCGCATTTTCGTCCCTTTCACGGACTCAAGTTTCTAAATCCTCCTCCTGTTTATGAAAAGAAATTGTAGGATGTTCTAAAGAGTCCGGAAATTCTTCATATAATTCATTAAAGAGAGCTGACTTCGCGACTTCGAATATGCATACATTTACATATTTGGAGACATTTTCTACTGCGACAACATCTTGTTCGTAAAGGTGATGCTTCTTTGTTTCCTTAAGGGTTATACAACTTAATAATCACAAAATTAAAAAAAAATCTAGAATTCTGATAAAAAGAACAACTGTCAGACAAAATTGTCTATTTTTTCCACGAAAAACGTTACTTACAAGGCAAATTTTAATCCAGGTCTAATAAATAAATCTCTTTTAACGTGAATTAACACAATATTTAATGAATATTTTACAATATCATTTAAAAATTATAGAAGAAAAATTGCTGTTGCTCAACAAAATTCAAAATGTAAACACAAGTTTCTGTCATATTTCTCGAAAGAATCTGCTCAATTTGTTGCTAATATCTTCTAAAATGAATAAATATTTATTTAAAATATACTATTCATTAAATATTACAAGAAAATTTCATAATTTTCATCAATTTATTTGTAGTGTCCAAATTTACCCTCAAACTGTCCAAAATTACAAGCTGTCCCAAATTAGAATGAGTATTTTTCCTAAAGGCCTATACACACTAGTGATATGCGAAAAATAGCGTTTTCAATGTAGTCCCAGCTTCAATATAGCCCCACCTTTCCCTAGATTCAAAATAATTCTTATTTTTTATAAATATTTTTTTTTAGAATCTGATGCCTCTCATAGAAAACAAAAATAAAATTGTTCTCCTTTTCTTCTAAATTTTACTTTTGTTGTTTAAAGTAAAAAATCCCCATCACTGCATTCGTGGGCGGGGCTTGAAATTTAGCCCATACACTAAAAAAAAACCACGCCCTCTACAACACGTGTATTTCTTATAATTAATATGTTGCGACTGTAAAAGAATCTTTTTACTTTTATTTGTACATTGTAATACGTAAAATTATCTTACGATACTTTAAATAAAATTTGTAGCGTAGATAATATGGGGTAATGCGGGACAGTTTCACGCACTTCAACTTTTTTCTCACTTCAAGAGCACGGGATTTATTTCGTATTTTTTTAAGACTAATAGTCTTATAAGACGCTTATAAGTGTTTATAAAGTAAATCTGTAAATATACCTTGACCGTAACTCTGGTAATTATTTAAGTATTATTTTAAAGGAAATTTATGGTTCTATAACACTTTCTTAGACAGTTTTTTTTCTATTTTTATCATTGGGATTTCTCTTAAAAATTTGGGATATGGAGAGAAAATGTTACTTGGGAAGAATATTCATAAAAATTCTACTTACATTTTCATGTTTGAAGCGTGTCAGAATCTTAATCTCCCGCAGTGTCCTCTGACAATAGGTTTGATGCTCAAACGGTGATATCTTCTTGATGGCCACTTTTGTCTTTGTCACGGTGTCAGTGGCGGATCTGTACCCATAGATAACATTCCATTAGAACCATTTCAACTATTTCTCAATTAAATGGCCCTAGTATGCGTGCCCTCTATAAAACGGAATTGAGTTCTAAACCCCTACTCCCTTAAATGTCCTAAACCCATAAATTTCCTAAAAGCAAACGCAGTTTCTAGCCATTCATCACCTATATACCAAAATAGAATAACATTGACCAACATGGTAAGAAACAAAAAAAAATCCCTATACAACACACAGGATGAAATTTCCAGGTGATGGAAAAAACAAACATTAGATTTTTATGTCCAATTAAAATTTCATCCCTTTATTTCCCAGCCTTGTATTACCCATCCCTCATCATTTGGCGCTTTATCCCATGGCCACAATCATTTTATCATTTCGACCCCAGAGTTCCCATGTGCAATATCTACGCAATTTCGAGAGAAACCTGAAGATTTCGGGGGTGGATGAATATGATACTTTGGTAAAATTTTGTGGATGTGAAAGGTTTTGGTCAGGAGTGGATTTGTCAGTATTCTTTTCCTGTCCTCTCTCTCTCATCCTCTTTCTCCCTCAATCTTACATTTTATCCTTCGTCTTTCCCTTCACATCTTCAATTATTCACACTTTCAACGTTTTTCCCTTCTACTTGACTTCGTCACGACTCTTCTCATCAATTTACTCCTTTATGTTTCCTCACTGCTATTGTTCTTTTCAACAGACAACGGTCAAATCATTGTAAGCACTTTAAGATTTAAAGGAGTATTAAATTTTAATAACTCTGTGTAAAAATCTTCTTTTAAAGGCTGCCTTAAAAGATTTTAGTTTTCATAATTCTCAGCTAACGACGTATTAAGTTTAATATGCAATAATATGGCTTATTTTAGGGATTCTTTCAAATAACTAATAAAAGTTGAAAACTCCTAAAATGCCTGAAAATTTTCATATGCTTTCATTTTTAGTACACAGGGTGAATATATTCCTAATAGCCATATAAGTTCTTTAAAAGCCATTTAAGTCCTATAAGTTTCTTCTTAGAGCCTTCGATCAATACTTAACTTAAGGTCCCCTGACACTCCTGACCCGAGCTATAAGGGTCCAAAAAAATTCTTAAAATGGCCATAACTCGTTCTAATTGTCAAATTTAAAAAATTAGTGCGTTTTGGAAAGCTCTTGTTAAATGCCACTTCCCTTTCTAACATCGAAAGTTCATAAAACCTCCGCTAGGGGCGCTATTATTAAAAAATTTTGTCAATTTTCTAAGTTAAATAATTCAAAAATTCCTTTATGCATCGGGCTGAAATTTTAGTATGTTGTAGCCGCAGATTATACCTATCAAACAAAAAAATACTTAAGTCGATCGATAACCCCTGGTCTGAGCTATAAGGGGTCAAAGTTCGAAAATTAACCGGCCTCTATCTCCGGTTCTAATTAACATTTTGACCTAAAATTTGGGTTTTTGGTTTCGTCTCGATGAGAACTTTCAGATGAAAGTTCAAAAAGTCACCACAGGTGGCGCTGCGATAGCGTCAAAATTCATCAAAATTCCAACTCATTTTTCTCAAAAACGCCATTGTGTAAGTTAATCAAATTTTAGAGTGTTGTTGTCTAGTCTAGGACGTTTCTAAAAAGGGGCGTAAGTGCGCTGTGGTTTCAATAGAACCGGAGATATGACGGGTCAACGTTCACGAAATTCAAAAAATCATATTTCCGGCTCTATTTGACCGATTTTATTAAGTGAGGGCTTAAACGAAAGATCCTACCAAATGCTACAACTTTCTAGAACATTTGAACTTCGTGGGACCAACACCAGGGGCGCCACAGTCAAAAAAACAATTTCAATATCACATAACCTCAATTATCTCGACACTTGCTTAACCGATTTTTATGATTACTCTGACATAATTGTAGAGAATATTTGTGGCTACATTTCGTACATACATCATTTTCCGCTCAGACTACGCTATCTACCCGATTTTGCCGTTTAAGTATGAAAAAAATTGCTTTTTCCATAATAACGCATTGAAACTACTCAGATGCCAATTTGACTGCTTCTACTCGACCAAGACACTTAAAATAGAGTTTTAAATGGAAAGTCTCACAAAATACAATAATTCTTTGATATAGCTGAAGTTCATCAAATGAACACATGGGGCGCTCTGGTCGAAAAAAACGAGTTCAGAAACAAACAACCTCAATTATCTCGGCTTCAGATTAATCGATGAGATCAAGTTCTACGGCAAAATTAAAGAGAACATTCTGGCCTACATTTCCACCATATATTTTCTGTCACTCCATCCAAAACCTTGATATGTTGGTTTAAATACAAAATTTGTATAATTTCACGAATTTGATTCAAGATAACTGAATGCCGTCCCCCAACTTCCAGCTCTAAATCGAATTTGCATACACTTCGAGTTAGCTCACGTTAAGAATCTCACCTACAATAAGCCGGTTAGGATTATCTGTCCCTTTTTTGATTGTGAGATGAGTGGATATTCATAATAAATAAACGGGATTAAACCACTATAGAATCGTAGCGAGCATTATAATCTATCTTGACTAATAGCCTTTACACGTTGGAAGCAATTTTCATCAAAAATTTACTTTTTTATTTGACATTTCCGCCTACAATTTATAAGGGTTTAAAAAAGCATTTTTTTTTTCATTTGTAACAAAGTAAAATTAGTAATTCAATATGACTTTCTGATGTCTAAATATGCAAAAATGGCGAGAAAATTGTTCTACCAGATTGAAAATTATCAGGAAGACCACATAGTGTTCCATATGGTTTATGATGGTAAAAAATCGACTTTGGAAAGAAGACTTAAGAGATTTGCAGTGTAATCCACAGATGAGATTGTTCCCAAGGAAGTACTTGACCCCCGGAGGTTGGAATCGACACTAAGACGGCGATGGCCGCATGGGGGGTGGGAAAAACAGAGATGATAATAAAATTCAATTCAATTCAATTCAATTCAAGACTAAATCTCCTTATTGCAAGAAATACCAAAAAAATGCAGTATAAACTCGTCCCGCACATCCCCTTTCTTGTCCCAGTATATGTCTTGAATTAAGGATGTTACCGACAAAATGACACATTTAACATCTCCCTTTTCCAAGAAATCCCATTTATTTCCTGGCTTCATCGAATCCTTTTTTAAAATCAATACCTGTGACCCTGTAGGTATAACTGTAGTTGAAAGACGAAAAAGGGTCCCAAACATCCCCGGTTCCCCCTAGATGTTCAAACCGGTTGAAATTTTCAAGAGATTTGAAGATCTTTTTAAGTAAATTTAATTACTTAAAAAGATCTTACATTGACTATAAAGCGGTTTTCAGGCAAGAGGTTTAGCCCAGTTCCCAAAACAGTAACTTTATTATTTTATAATATCATTTTTTAATATTTAATTATAATAATAATAATAAATAATAATAATAATAATAATAATAATAATAATTAATAATAATAATAAAACACAATTTAAACTGAGGGCTTTCAGGATCGTCGATTAAATGTACATTGCATTAAAATGTCCTTTACCTAATAACTCAATTTTTCAGGCTAAATATTTTCGAGGATCAGCCTGAGTCTATTTGGGCCCTTATGTCTAAAACAGATAAAACTAGTATAATACCCTAAAAATAAGACTGAAAATATTAAAAAGCAGAAACGTAAGAAATATATACAGCAAATAAAACAATTATAAAATTCATTATCATTCCTTATCAATTAGGCTCTACTCGTTCACTAAATCTTTTCCAAAACCGTAAAAATCTTATTCTCATATGTAACTTTCTAGATATAAAATGCATCATTTCATAAATCATAAGCCCTCTGAACCACAAAACTCATTTTCCCAAAAATATAGTTTGTGTAAATTCATGCAAAACACTGCTAAATTTTCAACTTAATTCTGTCGGTATTGTCTTTTTTCGAATCACAACACAACTCTCTACCGGAGGAGCTTTTCTTTGCAATTTCCACTATTATAAATTATTGAAGAACACGCAAAAACTATCACCAATTTGCAAAATAATTGCACTGTCAATTAGTATTTTGTCTGCTATTTGACAATTCCAGCAACACTGGAAACCGCTGGAAAGTTCTCACACTCGATGAAGCTTGATTTTCTCATGAGTGTGGGAGCAAGCCTCAAGCGTAATACCAAGCCTCATATGAGGGTTGGCTGATTCAAGTGTAGGATTTTAGTTGTGATAACACTCATTTCGTGTCCTGGTAACACTCAACCTTCTCTCAGTGTTGCCTTAGGAGCAATAGTGAGCAGAGCACTACTTGTTCTGAATAAGTACGTCTTTCCTTATTAACTGAAATATTTATCAGCCTGATAGTGTAACTGTACCAAATTTCGACCAGCTTGAAATTTCGGCCACTTTTTTTCTTTTTGAAATATCCATGAATTTTTAGATTTTGCATACTCTAGCGATTATATAATGCAAAAAAAAAAAACAAAAAATGTCTCTTCGACGAACGAGACGATATGAAAAAGACTTCAGAAGAATTCCGGAAGGGCAAAGAACCATCAAGGTGGTCGAAATTATTACCCAAAAGCCATGCCTACATTTTTATACATTTTAAAATATATTAGGAATGATTTTTAGTGACAAAAATCATAAACTGACAAAAAAAATCAATTTGTATTAAAAATATTACATTTCAAACTTTAAGATGTTGGCGCTTGCATGCAACTACAGTAGGTGTCAAAAGTTTGTTGCCTCATGTATGTTTGGGAAACCAGGTGCAAAAACGATAGACAAAAGTTCTTTTTAAAATTTTTCTCTTTGCATATTAGTTGTCTGTAATCTGTAGATCTTATTTACAGTGGCGACAAGATAAATAGCACAGTTTCGGATACTTTAATATATGCTTTGCTTTTCGAAAAATTATGTTTTTAAATGATGAAAGTAATAATAATAAATGAACTTTTATATAAATACATTTTGAATATGAAGAAAAAACATAAAAGTTCTATCAAGTAATTTAGTACGATCAAAAAATTCTTGAAATGGCACATATTAAGAGGACAATATAAATAGCACACCCTTTAAGAAGTGCTAGTTTTCGGCTTCTACTGCAATTAACAACTTACGAATTCTATTTGGATATTAAATTTGGATTAATTAGTACTTAGTTAAGTAACTTTTGGAAGAAATGAGCACTTGACAACGAAGGATCACTAAGGAAAGCAGGATTTAACACTATTCTAATGTGATTGTATTTCATGTATTGTGGATATCTACTTAAAACCATTCCAAATTGATCACATTCGAGAGATTTATCGTGTGATCAATCTTTTCTTTTAAATTCAACAGAATTGAGGTAATTTGACCGTCCTGGCCATCCTAGAAGGTCAATTTTGTTCTGATTGAATCGCTTTTAAAGACTCTTGGCAGAGTGTTTGGGATCATTAGCTTGGCTAAAACTTAAAATCTAAAAGCAAATTCTTTTCGATATTGAAGTACATGTCTTGTCCAAAGGTATCCTTTTAAACAAATTGGTTTATATTGCCTGATATTCAATATACAGACCATACGATACTTCGCAAAATGTAACCCCATACTATAAAATTACCACCGATAAGTTTTACGTTCTTAATTATGTATCAAGGACAAAATGTCTGACTTTTAGGACATAAAATATTTTGATATGTCATATCCAATGATTACTAAACAGAAATAAATCAGTTCAAAGAATATTATTCCAGAATTACAGGTCCTTCTGCATATGCTCTTTAACAAAAATCAAACAACAGATACGGTTTCGTTTGAATATTAACTCCGTACGTCTGGCAACACTTCTAAACCGGGTATTTTTACATAATTGACTTTTAGTAATGTTCACATCAGTTATTTTTTTTCCATTTTTTTCAATTTGTTCCTTTATTTTCCGAACGGCGGCAAATAAATTCAGTTTTACTATAAGAACAATGGCAGAATCTTCTCTAGAAATCGTAATTCTTTCTCAAAATTTTCGAATTTTTGCGTAATTTGTAAGTTTGATCATAAAAAATTATTGATTTGAATGTCATCTTCCTTGAACAATATAATTTACAAAAAAAATTCTTAGTTATCCTAAATTCTTTTACGTAAAGACTCTACATCTGCACCAAAGGCTCTATTTACATTATTTTTCAGTTCTCATAACTTTATTTTACGAAAATTTGTGGCATTAATGCCTATAAATTACTACAAATACAGAAATAAATTGAAATTTAAAATAAAAGTAAATTTCAGGTAATATTTTCAGAGAAAATGAAAGTGTGCTATTTAAATTGGCCACACGAATTATACCTAAACACATAAAATGACAAAAACACAGAGTTGTAACAGACATATAGATTGATATTGTATCATAAAACATCAAAATAGGGAAATAGTTGAAGGTGTGCTATTTATCTTGTCGCCACTGTATGTATTTCGAAGAAATTATTTCATTTTATTTAATATAAAAAATAATTGTTTTCCAAAATTTGTTCATTATTCGTGCGTCAAAAGTTTGTTGCCTCATTTGAAAAGTTATTCAAAATGGTCAAAAACATACAACTAACTTAAAATAAACCGGCTATATTTTAAGCTTATGTCATTTGAGAAGCCAATGGTAGGTTTGGACATTACTCAAGTTGTATAAATAACAAGAAATAATCTGTTTTTTGATAATTCATAATTTAGATTAAAATGGCAAGTTAGAGGGAGTTAAAAGGTGGTAAATCGTCCAGAGATACTGCCGGAATGAATATTCGTGGTTAATTGCCAAATTTTATGGAAAATCACGAAAGGTGACACATAAAATATTCAAATATTATAGTAATGAGGTACGAGGTACATCTGAAAAACGCTACTGGCAGACCTGGGGTATCTTAGAGGGTTGATAACAGCATTGTAAGTATCTCTGATATTGACCCAATGATGTCTGTTTCATAAATTGAAAGGCAGTTGGTTGCTGAAGGGACACAGGTCCCTACTCTTACAAAAACAAGCCCATTTTGAAAGAAAATGTAAGAATGTTAGGGTGGCTCGCAATATTCCATTGTTAAGCAAGACCAATCTGTATAAAAGGTTGTAGATTTACTTGAAATATGTTAAACAAGTAAAACTACAACCTTTTATCCAGATTAGACTAGCTAACAAATAGAATATTGCTTATCACTCAAATATTCTGACCGTTTTCTCTTGATTTTTATAACTGTAGGGACTTGTGTCCCTTCAGCAACTAACTGACTGTCAATTTTGGAACAGACATCATAGGGTCACTATCAGTGATTCTTATAATGCTGTTATCGACCCTCTGTGAGTCGAAACATTAGAAATTTTCCAAAATATATCCTGTAGAAATTTTCCATAAAATTAAACAATTGACGACGAAGATTCATTTCGGCAGTATATCTGGACAATTTCACTTCTTTTAACTTTTTGTTATTTGCAATTTTTTACCTAAATAATAAATCATCAAAAAACAGATTATTTCTTGTTATTTATCAATACTTTTATATACATATATTTTCCATTGACAACTTTAGAAACATACAAACCCACCATTTGCCTCTCAAATGACGTAAACTCAAAATGTAACCGGTTTACATAAAGTTGGTTGCATGTTTGACCATTTTGAATTAGTTTTGTAAATGAGGCAACAAACTTTTGACGAATCAAAAATGATCAAATTTTGGAATATAATAATTTATTAATGAAATAAAATTAATAATTTTTTTTAATATATAAATAAGATCTACAGATTACAGGCAACTAATTTGCAAGAAGAAAAATTTGAAAAAGTTACTTTTTTTTATCATTTTTTGCACCTGGTTTCCTCACCATATATAAAAGGTAACAAACTTTTGACACCTACTGTATGCCGAAATATGGTACACTTACCCTACAAATATTTTTTAACAAATAATATGCAATGAAAAATTTCATGTACTAGCTAAGTCTGCCTCGGTCTCTTGTATACTTATTAATTCAAAATTAAGCTTTTAACAGTTCAATAAATAGCTTATTAATAACATGTATGCTGGTCCATAATAAACTATATTATGTATAAATAAATAATGAAGAGGTTATGCTGAATTTTACATGCATGTTGCTTAATTTATTAGCGTATTAATAAATCAACTATTATCTGTGCATATCACTTTAAACCAACACACATCTTTTTATTAACTGAAACATTACCAATCTAATTTAAGAATATTTTTACAAAATATACAAAAATAAAAAAAATCATTTTCTGGATAATTCTACCACGGTTTTTTAATACATCTTTGGCCGTTTTGATATAAAACCTTAATTTCAAATTCGTTTTTTTTTCTGATATCTCTTCATTCTCCGCAATGTAATTATTTTGGTAGTATATACAACATGGAGCAAAGATGTTGAATATTCACGTTAACGAAAAACATTTGATATTTTGCCATAAGTAAAGATAAGCATAAGTCCGTGCATAATTAACTAATAACTAGAGTGGAATCACCACTTCTCGCCAGTGTCCCACTTTTCGCCACTTAAATTGAAATCGCTATTTTTCGTGATTTATGAAATAAATGAGCCGCAAAGTTACATGTATTTTTACTGCTGCTACGTATAGAGTCGAAAAAGAGTAATTATTCGTTTAGAATTTACGATTTTGAGCATTTTTTAGAGCAATATTCTAAGCAAGTGCATCGAATCCAATATTTCTTGTCCAATATACTAAGTGTCATCAAATTTTCATCAAGCAAAATGTACTTTTTTGGATAAATTATTTGTCTATTGAATATTTAATTACACATGTGGAATAGATAAAATTAGTATTTAGTTAATTAATATTTCATTTTATATTATATTTATATAAAAACGAGGCATGGCGAAAAGTGGTAATATTTTGGAATGATTTTACCACCTGTCGCCATCTCTTTTCAAAGAGCGACGCTAACTTCGTAGATTCTCAGTTGTCAAATCTGGATTGTTTACTTTATGCAATAGTCCAATACAGTAGAGTTCCTCAAATTTGAACTCCTCAAATTTGAACGACGGTTGAGTTCAAAATGTAAAATTTGAGGTTATGTGAAGAAAGTTTTGCGTGGAGTTTGAATTAGAACTATTTTTCTCTGGTTTTTCCTTATTACTATCGTATTATATTAAGTTCCGCAACAAATTCCATATATTTAACAACAAATTACATTGATATATACTCTAAAGTTATTTATCTTAATTTAGGGAAAGTACATTTCACATGAATTCCGTTACGTTTTTGAAAATATCGTTCAAATTTGAGGAATGAGAAATGTCATCTACACCCCCCAAATGTTCAAATTTGAGGAACTCTACTGTAGTTTGATTTCTCAAATAAAAGTGAAGAAAAATCATTTAAAATGAGTAATAATAGGGTGATCATGAGGAAAGAGTAATACTGAATGTAATCTTTGCATAATATTGCCCAAAATAACTAAGTTTGAACCTATCCAAGTGGGTGGCGAGAAGTGGTTACAGAACTGGCGAAAAGTGGTAAAAAGTGGCGACGAAGTGGTTATTTTTGCATTGTTAATAAAAATCAGTTTTTTAAATAGTCTAGAGTTAAATTGGAGGACTATTGTTTTCACGAATCTGCAGCCAATACATTTAAGTAACCTTGTGTGAAATTTGAGTTATCTTGTAATAAGGGTTCAACAGTTATAATAAAATTAATTCTCGTTTTTCCTAAACATGGCGATAAGTGGTTACTCCACCCTACATTCAAAAAAAGAAAACGTAGAAAAAACTCGCTAAACTACAGAGAAAATTTGCATAAAAACTGTTAGTGCTGCATATATTATTGTGATCACTGCCTGTTTCTCAATTCAAAATTCGCTGCAAGTAGGAAAAACAGAGAATCATGTCTTGATATTCATTCATTTTCCCATCAATTCCGCCCTTATCAAAGAAAATAAGCCCATTGGAAAAGCCTTTTCAATATTATTTCCGCATTTTCCTCATTTACCAACTTAATTCAAAGTCTCAACAAATACAAGAACAAAATATTCCAATCGTATTTCTTATCAAAATACACGTTTTCAGTACAAAAAAAAATGCGACTCTTTTCCGAATCGTATATCTCTCATCTTCCCCCGGGAAGTTAACTATGAGTTTGTAAGTCGTAAGCAGAATATTCAAAAGTAATTTGGTGTCAATAATAAATGAAGCATTATCGTATTTTTACAAATGGACGGATTAAGGGAAGAATTATTGACTTTTATTTTTCACCCTCAGAATCGCACTCTTCTTCCAACAAAAGTATATCGAGTATATCCCTATTCCAATGTCTTTATCGCAAATTGCTCTTTATCACTTTATGAGGGATTTTATGGGTAAAAGACACTCACAACTTCTCAGTATTCAACTGCGTTCAACCTTGAAATGGTGGTTCATTGACAATATTTTCCAAAATCTCTTCATGCGAAAATTAAATATACAAAAGCCTCAAAAAAGTTTTAAAATTTAAATTACAATTCAATTTCACCAGCACAGATGTGTGTGGATGAATTCATTAAAATCCATCCACATCAAATTGCGAATTATGTACTTTGTTAATATCTGATTCATTTAATCTAGAATTTTAGAGCAAATTATTCGCATACGTGAGAGACAACTTGTTGAAATTTTGCTCAAAATATGTTATGCATCGAAGGAGAAGAATGGAACCTCTCAACGACGCCAAGTTGCCTTGATATGGGTGATATTGGATATTTTCATTGAAAGTCTCTTGAAGATTTAAGGACTCTCGTGTAAGAGATTCGTATAAATTGATACTCCTTTGCACATTAAATTTTGACGCTTTTGACATTTATTGGATGATTCCTGAATTATCCCGATTGCTTCCCAACTTTGATGAATTACTCTCTCGTCAATATAATTGAATATTTTATCGATAAAGTTAATTGAGAGAAAAGCCAAAGCAGATTTGCATTTACTAATAGAAAAAATATGAAAAAACAGATATTTTAGAATTTCCGAAATATATTTCAAAAATATATAGAATGAGATGGGGTAATTTGATTCATATCTACTTTGAAATAGTTAGATTTCCTAACGGTTTTAGATAACAAAAGAAAAAAAACCAACGAATTACTCTCGAATGTAAAGTGTTGTAAGGTAAGTGTGCCTAATTCCGGCAGGCTTGCAATTCCGGCCACCATTTTTTTCCTCGAATTTCCATAAATTTTTAGTTTTTACATAGTCTAGAGATTAAACAATGCAAAAGAATAACAAAAAATGTAGCTTCGACAAACGAGATGACGTGAAAAAGACATTGGAAGAATTCCCGAAGGACAAGGAACTGAAAGTGGCCAAAATTAGACACCAAAGCTATGACTACATTTTTATTCATTTTAAAATGTATTAAGAATGATTCTAGAGTGAATAAGAATGATTTTAGAGTAAATAAAGACGATAAACTGTCTACAAGGTTCCAAGCAACACTCCTTAAGTAGGAATAAAAAAATCAATTTATATTAAAAATACATTTCAAACTTGAGACTTTGACGCTTGCATGCAACTATACCGAAATTTGGCACACTTGCACTACTTCTTCATGGTTTTCCTTTTCTCTTTGACCATCTGAAAAAAGTGAGAAAATCTCAAAATTCCAGAATAGAGTCCAATCCAAATTACTCCATAATACCTTATCCAGTCGTTAAAGACCTTTTAGAATTCTATAAATAAATTAAGTTTCTTAGAGAATTATTAAAAGCATATTTTTTAGAATACTGATTTTTAATTAGTAAAAACCACGGCATTAGTTCAACTAGTTTACGCAGAAAAATTTAGAGTTACCAGTGAACTCATGGTGACATTATCCGATTCGACACGAACATCAACGAGCTTCATCTCTGGTTTAGAAAAATTCATTGCATTTGATAAGGAAATGAGGACTGAATTCATAAAAAAAATAGGAAACTTTCTTTCTTACTTTGATATTTTCGGAAGGATTCCGATTAAAATAAAGCATGCTACCTTCGGACGACTCAAGTTTCGAACAAATAATTTTTTTTAATAGCTAGTTAAGTGCCTCAAATTTTCTAAAAAGAGCTATAGGTCAAATCTATTAGAAATATTGGAAAAAAAATCAGTAGTCCGAATCCGAAGCTTGAGTCGTCCGAAGGTAGCGCGCTTTCCCTTAATAAATTTATTGTTTAAAGAGTCTGTTGAGTTACAGATAGATCCATTAACATTTAACTGCGTCTTTTGGGAGTCTGATCGATACCCAATGGAAAATATGGATATTCTAGGAAAAATATTTTTTTAATTATTTAGAACCAAGCGCCTGGCAAGTTGGCCTTTTTATATGGAGCTATTTGAAGCCAATTCCTAAATTGATCTCGGACTCAGCTCACAGTGCTCCAAGGAAAAAAATTATTTAAACAAAAATTTAGTATATTCATCCCTCCATACGGAAAGGTATCTTATAATACGGAAAAACTTCTCACATTTTATATATTTAGCGTAACGGTCGCGAGTGCAGAAAAATTCCCATACGCATTTGTATGTGAAAGTAAGAAATTGGCTTCAACGTTGAAAGCCACTCGTCGGGGCATAGTTTAGAACAGTTAAAAATCCAATTCTTGTGGATTATTACAGACTAAAAGGATGTCCAAATGTAGAATATTTTTTGTTGAAGCTTTACTAGTTCCCGAACTAAAATGTTTTTAATCAAAAAAATCGTTGAATTGCTGCGGTCCCGGCGAAAGAACCAAGGGCGTTTCCTGAATTAGGAGCCCAAAATTTAGCTCTATTCAGCAATTTGTCTGTCTGAACACCGGAGAAAATCATAAAATCGGAACTTTTTTTAAAAAATATAAAAATGGGAAGTAGAAAAAATCCGGTTCAAGATTAAGATGTTCGCTTAAAGGCTTGAAAATCTGCATGGCGCTTTATTATGCCTTAAATACACTTACTTAAGCCGAGAGACGCCTTAGTAAGAAAATGATCGAAACGTCATCTAATAATTATTTTGATTACAATTACGTTAAGCCGTCTGTCGGCTTAAGCTCTAGTTTTGTCTAGAACATTACTTTCGTCTTTATATCCTATATACTTTATCTAACTATTAAAGCAATAAAAATATATATATTTCTCTTTTGACCTTGTAATTAGGAGAACCGTCTTAATAGACTGAAGAAAATTTAAATTCAATGTACAAATTGTCTATTGAATAGTGTTTACGTTTGATTACAAATTCGAATTTTTCGGTAATAACTTAGATTTCCTACTGATTTTGATGTAAAGGCGTCTACACATTGGAGGCAATTTTAAGGTCTCTACACATTAGGAGAAATTTTCATCAAAAACTGCATATTTGTATAAATGCTCCCAATATGTAAAGGCCTTAATATTGAAAGATATTGAAAAATAAATAAATAAATTTATTGTTTATTTATTGATTCCTCACAATCCCAATAACTTTAAGACTTTACGAGAAAGATCAAAAAATTTCAAAATCAAATTTAAAATTTTAAAACGACAAAATTCGGAAAATTTTACCGTTTATTGGATAATTCCAATTGGTTCCTAATTACTGATTTGCCAATTCAACGTCGAATGCTAAAAATGTAGCAAAATTAAGCTGAAAAAAATGTTTTTTAGACTTTGGTATTTTCTCGGAACTGTTATATGAATTCAAGTTTAAATTGTTATTGAAAATCGGAATTTAAAGGAATAGCCCATTAACCCTTTCCTCCTTCTGACTGAGATTAATATGGAACGGAGCTATTGATGTTATTGTGCAGTTTCTGTTTGATTACTACATTCAAGTAGGATCAATTTCTTCTGATTTTGACGTTTATTGGATTATGCAAATTAATCCCTTCTGCTTTCAAAGTATGCTAAATTATTATTAAATCAATTTAAATTTATTAACTTTCTGTACTGTGCACTGTATCGTCACTTTGCTTATAATGCACTTCTACTTGTTATACTCGTATTTCATTTCCTCGTTTTATGCTCTCCGGTCTCCCCTTGTTGCTTTTTCACTATTTTTCACTCTCCTTTAACGACTCTTCACGTACATTTTCTAGCATGGATTTTTTAAAAATTTAAATTGTTGATAATCATAGTGAAAATTGATCCTGCAGTGGATGCGGTGCAACCAAGGATTAAATCACGTTCAAACAGTGAGTCCAGTGAGTAATCCTTTTATTCATAATCTTCACAATCGAATTCGAACTTATTAGGGAACTAAAGGCCTTTTAATTGAATACAAGGTTGCTAATTGGTCAAGGAATACTCTATGTCTAGCGAAGTTTAAGATTTGACCTTGATAAATCCTTAGAAAGAATAACACAAGGTCATTGGTTAACCTTTTCCATCTTAAACATATCTGTTTTCAAAATATTTTACAAACAATCTTCAGTTCTTCTGGTATTTGATAGAGGATTATCTTATTCTCCAATAATAAAAAAACACAATTTCCTCCAGAGCTTTCGGTATAGGTTTTCATTTCGTACTTAATAAATTAACGTCTCCGAAATAATTGGGAACCCATACATATTTTATTACAATATCCAGAAGTGATTTATCAAAGCTCTTTTTGACAATAAAAAGTTTTGCGTTTTGAATCTTTACCTTGACGTTTGGTCTCCCAAGAACTTTGATGTGAGTCAAACTCCAGAAGAACATATCATCCAGGATTTAAACGTTGGTAAAATAGTCAAAATGAAAAATAAAGGAGTAGACCGAATTTCCTACTTTGAGTTCAGCAATATCCAAAGATATTAAACATTAAAGTAAGGACCTACGACCTTCCCAGTTGCTTGCATGACAGTATAAGATAAGATTTTGTCAGGGGTCAGTTCTCCATTTCGGATTTCCGATGCATCCAGGCCACAATTGGGCCCCTTATGCTACCCCACTCCTATTCTATCTTATCCCCCGATACGGGTAGCCGCTCTATATCACAGCTCTGTGGGCAATCAGTGCCGCTACTATATCACAGCATCCCTTCTCGGTGTGTGTTTGGGATCAGTTACAGCGAATATTTGTATGGATTGAAGTACCACTTTCACATCGAAACTCGTACCAGCCTCTATTGTTTAGGCGGATCACTTTTTTGCCAATATGCACCGCATGACAGTATAATTTTTACGGAATTGAATATAAGTCAAGAGATACACTTTTACTTATTTATCAATCGCTACAATTAATATCTTTGGTCTAAGCCAGATTTAGGACTCGTCATGATCAAAGTGCCCTATTTAGTTAATTCCTTATGGTTTTGTCTCCCGAAGTATACGCTTAAGTGCAAATCTCTTTGATAAGACCGAAAGAGTAAGGATTGACAGAGGCTTCTCAATTGAAATTGAAATTTTACCATTTATTGTATTATATAGAATTAAATCCCGATATCCAAATTTTATTGACGTCAATTCAAATTTCGTCCAATTATCATTGTCTAATGAAAGGTGTGGTTTGTGGTTAGGAATTAACTTGTGAAATGATTTAGATATTTAATTAATGAATGTTTGCGTTCAATCTCTGTAATTTTACCTCACTCTAATTGCATTAATAGGCTTACTAATTGAAGGGAGATTTACTAGGGGGAAAATTCCTATGAATCCTCTTGCCATTTACCTAAGAGCATTAATTTGTCCATCAAGTGTTGTCACCTTTCGAACTTACACAAAATGGCCCAAAAATATGAGGTATGAGACTAAATATAGTAAAAAAAAAATCCAAAAGTCATATTGTGGTGAATCAATTTTCCCCAATGTTGTGACACGACTGCAAATACAATTATGCCTAAGGGGCTTTAGCTGGGAATATGATGTGTTATATAGTTTAATATGGCTGGAAATAAATCCATCGTCAGGGGCGAACGTCACCCTTAATCCGTTCTCCTCATCGTTATGAGATTGGTGTGACTACGTCAACCTTGCCTTGGTGGTTCCTGCTCTCCTTTCTGGCGCTTCCCTTTTTCCCTCTCATTCACTCCCCCATGCACCATTTTCAGAGTGTTAAATGTGCGCAGACACATCATCCCTATCTCCTGGCATCATATCTTCCCCTCCTGCAACCCTCCAATGCCAGAGAGAGAGTAGAATAAACGAGAGAAATGGGAGAAAAGGTGGTGGTTTTGGGTACATGACCTTGTGGATTTGTTTTCACAGCGAGAAATGACTTGGAGGTCTTACGCCCATCAACGCACTTTTTTTTCATGCTATGTTCTCTCTCCCCCTTACAACTCCCCCCCGTCATCCCTGAAAAATTCTGGAAAGCATGCTTGTGGAACAAGGTTCAAGAACATGACACCATTTGAAAGTGAGAGAAAATCAGTGAAACGCTAGTTAACTCCTATGATTTGTGATTCTCCCGAGTTCTTATAAGGAGAATAGAGTAAATGTCCTAATTCAAAACCATTTGCAGACGCTTTAACTTTGACAGAAGATTTAACACATTAAGTTCATTTTTTTTCTGAAGAGAATTACATAAATTTGCTCCTTGACTCTTCTAGAATGTTACTGTTTAGTGAACATTCTTTAAATATAATTTGAAAACTTCTTAAATACAAGAAAAATACGCGAATGTAAAATGCTACTATTGGAAACAAATTAATCTAAATGGAGACAAGGTAAATTTTCTAATTGGAGACAAACAGTGTAAGTGAAACCGCAACGAAAGGCTTCAAAAACCTTGTTGAGTTGCTCTTGAGCGCAGGATTTGTTCTTATTTTTGGTATTTTCTCCTTTCCTATCTAAAACAATAAGAAAATCTCTTTAAAAAGATCATATTTCCAGGGTTTCCTACTCAAGCATTTGCTGACACTTCAGAAAAACCATTTTTGTTCATGAAATAGGTAATTATTTCATTTGAAAACTTCATGTACCGTTAACAATAAAGATTAGCACTTAATTTAACAAAAATTATCCAGAAATATGGCATAAATATTAAACAACACGAATAAACAACAGTCACCTCATTGTGTTTTTCATTGAAAAACATGGTCGATCGATGAAAAATTCGATAGTGAAAAGGTACACTTTTAATTTTTCTGAGAAATTAACAAATTAGAATTTGTGAGTATGAATGAATTTTCGCATTATTTGGAGCAAAATGAACTAAATAATGAAACTGTGGTACAGAAAATATATAAATATAAAAATATAGTACTGTATTTTCATGAAAACAGTGACGTTTCCATTTGCAATAGCGAAAAATTTCCATTTGGAGCAGGTTTTGAATTAGCTTAATTTACCCTAGTGAATAAATTCTTACGAACTGAACTAAATATTGATAAAAATAATCTTGAATAATGAATATATCATTAATCGGGGAAGTCTTCAAAAGAATTGTGGTCCAAAAGGAAGATTTTCGCACTTAAGCATATACTTCGGGAGAGAAATCCATAAGAAATTAACTAAATATGACAGTTTAATTGTGACTAGACCTGAATCAGAACAAGACCAAAAAAATCGGTTTTAGGGCCTAATAAATAAGTTTAAGTATAATATGAGCCTCAGGCCGGTGTATCTATATGGTTTAATTACTCTAATTTCTTAACTGGCGATATTTTGGGAAAATTGGATTGTTATGAAAGTTAATTGATCTATTGAGAGTTGAGTTTAAAAACTCGGCGCGGGCATTACAACGGATCCAGAGATTTGCGTGTCTGGCAGATACAGAAGTTATCAGAACAGCGCCAACGGTTGCTCTAGAGGTAATACTGAGCCTGCCACCACTTCCGCTCTTTATTAAGACGGAAACGAGCTTGCCTGCTTTGAGGTTACACTTGACAAGATCTTAGAGGATCGGGTGTCATGCGGCGAGATACTCGAGAATACTCGACGTATCTGTCAGAAGACACCCTGATCTTTTGATGAAGAATCACTTTTGGTGCGAAAGTTTTCCCAGAACACGGGTTAATGCTACAATGCACACTAGATCCGAATGGAACGACCGCAAGGGGGAACTTATTGTACCTGGCGCGGTGGCACTATTCATAAATGGCTTTCTTGTGGAAAGCTCTTTATGGGTCGGCTACCACTGTCTTGGATAGATCAGTGTCTCTTGGCCGATACACAACTGTGTTTCCAACCGAGATTGTTGCCATAGTGTTTGGTGAGAACTCGCGGTCTGCTCTTGTTTCTGAATGCCAGGAGCTGTTAGAATCGACCTCACAGATATGTGAGGTTGGATTACACTGGCTATCTGAACATAGTGGAATTGCAGGAAATGAGGAAGCAGACCGCCTTGCTGTTGCGGGTGCTAGGATTTTAAAAATCAATAAAACATTTTGAAAACAAATAATGAGACAAGACGGAAAACTTGCGTCAATGACCTTGAATTATTCCTTCTAAGCTATTCTCAAGGACAAATGTTAAATAACGCTTGAGATAGTGTATTTCTCAACTAGTTTTGGCGACGATCAATTAATTTAAATGGCATATGATTCACTGACAACTTCGAACTATATTTTAAACATTATAAACCATAATGATGCGTTTATAGACCGGAAATTATTTTCTAAATGTAATTGCATTCAAGAATAATTCTGAAACGATTTTTTTCAATTCACTGCACGTGCTTGTCTCTTAATTTTTTAACTAAAAAAAAACGTTTTATATGCTATAAGATTTTAAAAAAATGGGCCCAATGAGGTTCTTCATCCCAAAAATTCAGCTCATGATAAAATTTGCATTGCAATTTTTGGACCTGATCGAATGGGATCAAATTTCAACGTGGACCACACAAGCTGTGAGACATTAAAGAGTTTCAGATAAAAAGACGAAGGCCCCTCTCTCTTTCTTGCAATTCTATACACTTTCTCTCAATAGCTTTCGCCCAATCCACGAGCTACCACCATCCCCCAATGGAAATGTCACAGATGAGAATTTTATCCCACAAATTGCTTTTCATATTACAATATAACCACCCGCTGAAACGAGCTGGAAAATCATTAATTAGCTAATTACAATTGATCATCAATGGAGAATATTCAATGGTCGTTTTGCTTCGCTTCTGGCGCTTCTATGTAGTGTTTGCATTTTAACTGATAGGCTCCCTTGAGAGGTCACAGCTTTTGTAATTCTAATTGAATTCCCAACGAAATAAAGAGATATTCCTAAAGGAAATTTGATAATATTGCTATTTTATTTTCTATCGCCTATAAATATAGGAAAACGTTTATATTATATTATTTTAATTGAATATGGATAATAAAGAAACCAAAATTTTCGTTAATTCATTTTGGGCATTATCCGCGTGATATTTACTCATAAGGAATTTAAATCAATACCAACAAATAAGCCAATATTTAAACAAATAAGAAACATATAGAAAGTAAAGCACAATCCTTAAGAAACGTTAAGAAATCATTCATTAATTAAGCTAAAAAATATTTATCTATTATTAATATATTAAATATATTAATAAATATAAGGGAAAAACACCCCGGATCGGAATGTTATGAGCCATACCCGATATTTAGTTGAAAATATAAGCCTCAAATTGATCTTATAAATTAAATCTGAGCTAATGCATTGCATTATTATGAGTTAAATGGTAAAAAGTAGCCAATAATTTTTAAAAATTCATTTGAATTGGTGCAACAATATGGTAATAACCTGACGATCCGAGGAACACTGCCGATCGCTGGTGCTCTTCCCTTATATTGAAATATATTATTTAAATATATTTCAAAGTGCTGTATACTCTATTCCTGTAATATATTGGAAGTAATCTTTCCGTAATTCTTTCTCAACTCCCAAGACTGGTTCAGGGCCTATAAAGTCCTCATATACACCAATCTTCGCGATTTTATCTGCTATTTCATTTCCTATAATATCGTTATGACCAGGACACCACAGAAGAATAATATTATTATTCTCTGCTAATCTACAAAGATTAGTCCTGATCTCTTTAACAATTTTAGATGTTATAATACCCTGATATGGCGAAGAAAGTGCCTTTTTGCTATCAGAGATAAAATAAATATTTTTTCCTGTGGGATTTTCGTTCTCTAACATATTCGTTGCAATCAGAATAGCTCCGACTTCTGCCAAGAAAACTGTTGTGAACCTTCCCATAGAAAAATAAAATTCATCACCTGTATCTAATCGAAATAAACCTCCTCCAGCTCTCTCCCCTTGCACTGACCCGTCAGTGAAGATTTTAATGTCATCTTCACCTGCTACTGATGACAGTGCATTAAAGAGAAAGGAATTTTCTGTATTTAAAAGTAAAGTACAGTTTGGGATCTCAGCGAAACACTCTGGTGATGTAGAGTCACTAGGCATTTCTAAAAAAGGATATTCGTTAGATATCTCTTTCAAGGCCAAACAGTGCCCTACAACACTACTATTGTTCCAAATTCTCAAGCCAGAGAATTCAGATCTTTAAGAAAGAAGTGCTGACACTGGGGGATATCAAAAGAGCGGCAGCTCAGGATATTCTGCAGTTCAGCCATGTTTTAAAAGGATTGGAGTAAGGTTTGTTGGGTAGACATAAGGGGCTCAAATAGAGCCTAGGTGTCTGCAGCCCACAGATCGTACCATGCTCCCTATACATTCTATCTATCTAAATATATTTCAACGCCAACATAACCAAAAGGTCTAATTTTAATTCAATTTTGTAAGACTAGATTTTCCGATAAAATGATAATCTCTAGGGTAACTGTACCAAATTTCGGCCAGCTTGCAATTTCGTCCACTTTTTTTGTTTCTCAAATTTCCACGAATTTTTAGTTTTTGCATACTCTAGCAATTATATAATGCAAAAAAACAAAAAATGTCTCTTTCAAGAACGAGATGATGTGAAAAAGACTTTGGAAGAATTCCGGGAGGGCAAGGAAATTAAGAGCATCAAGGTGTCCGAAATATTACCCAAAGCTATGTCTCTATTTTTATTCAATTTAAAATATATTAAGAATGATTTTATAGGAAACAGAGACAATAAACTATCCACAAGGTTCCAAGCAACAATCCTTAAGAAGAAGAAATAAAAAAAAGCAATTTGTACTTAAGATTTTGGTACTTGCATGCAACTATGTCGAAATTTGGTACAGTTACCATATGAATGTTTTTCTTATTTTTCGGTCTGTTTTTTGACATATTTGTTACGATTTTAGAGATCGACAATTCGATCAGTAATTGTCGTAACTTCATCAAGTTCTATAACAGCTATGAGTAACTTACAACAATTGCTGGATCAAGCGATAAGATGTCGATTTTATTAATTTAGTAAAGAATAGAGTGAGGAAAATGTGGAAAAATGAATATAATTCTACGAAAAAACCCTAGAAAATCAGAGAGATATCTTAGCATAATCTTTAAAGAAAATTTACCACAATTCCACTGAAGACAATTTTTCTCTATTTGAAAAGAAAATGTGCTTTTCGAGTCATTTTATATAGGTTTACTTTGTGGAAGTTCTCAGAAATTCTGAGGTGAATGGTTTACTTACTGGTGAACTTTATTACTTACTCTCGTTAGTGAAAAATATTTAGTTTGAATTAGGGTGTACCTTTGAAATTTTTTGTCAAAAAGGAAAAAAAATGCCCAATTTTAAAAAGTTACCCCATTTCAAAGGTGCCCCATTTCTTCTCATATTCAAACTAAATATTTTTTCACTAACGACTGTAAGTAATAAAATTCACCAGTAAATAAACCATTCACCTTTGAGAAGCTTTAAGAATTACTTACATAATGAGACACAAAAACTTCATTTTTACCTATAACGCTAGGAGCTCCTCAACTGATATGCCAGCTTTGTTAAAAAATATCTTAAATTGAATTTAAAGTTATTCGAATTGAACAGGAAGGTTCATATAGCTTCTTGGTCAGCACTTTTAGTCAGCAAAATGTGAAGAAAAAATGCAATATTGCGGTGATAAATTAAGGGTTCACAGAATTCACGCCTCGGTTGTTAAATGGGGTAAAAATGATTTATATGAACAGGCTAAGAATCTGTGAAAAAAATCAGATTGCGATACAGAGATTCCTGAGTTAAACTTCCGGCAGCACGAAAACTAAGTTAGTATTTGTTTGTTGACTCTCTATTGCCAGGAAGGCCAGGAATCAGTAACTTCTTTTTCAGGAGCTTAAAGTTCCAGAGCAGGATTTAGAGAAACTTTTTGGTATGGGTAAAGTGGCAGAGCATTCGCTCTATGATACAAGTGTTCCGGGTTTGAATCCCCTTTTGGTCACCAGGATTTTTTTTTTGGGTTAAAGGTGTTCGGAGTTCGTATTGCATCCAGTAAGCTTCACTGCACTTGATTCCACGGGCATGGGACTGACAACCTCATCCCGTACAAGAAAAAATAATAATGCATGTCTAGAAATCCCCTTGCGGGAAGGCCTTGTTCCTTCATGGAATGTTGTGCCAGCATTATTATTATTATTATTATTTTGGAAGAAAATTTTGCTGAAGAAATTTAGCACTGGGAAGAGAATAATCAGAATAATCTAACGATCTAGAATGTAGATCTTCAGATTTTTAGCTTTTTGGGGTCGAGATTCGAGACACCTAGATTGGTACCTTCTTAAACGGTCTTCAAACTAGAGACAAGAGGATTGTTTTAATTTATAGAAGGTCTCCAAATTCTAAATAACATTCAATTTTATTGTTTTTTTTTACTTAAACCCCCAAGAGAGATTTTTTCACCCCCAAAATTTCCACCTTCCATCCTCTGGGTACCACTTTTTTCAACGAATCTTAGCGTTTCAGACAATTTCCGAGAAATAGCGTCACGTTGCTTGTTCGCCTGTTCGTTCGTCCGACCGTTACCATGCCTTGAGGCCAAACGGTTAGAAATAGAGACTTCGGACTTTTGTGGGTCCCCCAATAATTACCCTTTACCCAGGACAGGTGATAGGGGAAACTGGGGCAAAAAGTCACAAATCGAAAATTTCAAAATTCAATATCTGCCAAAATAAATAAGATAGCGGCTTAAAATTTTTCCCATAGAGAGCCTCCATAGTTCTTCTTAAATGTCGTAAGTTTGTTAAAATTTGAACAAGGAATTTAGAAAATAAAAAAGTATCGAAATTTTCAGCCATATTTTTGAAATATTTTCCATGCAGAAGATAACAATTATTAGCTAGTTATATTAAATTTGATGCACTGGTAAATATTTCCCAAATTATCTGGATATTCTTTGAATACGAATCCGATATCTATTTTAGAATTTTACAAAGATTCTTTTCTCCAGTAATCCTTTTATTAAAAACGACCACATGGGGTAAAAAGTAACAAAAGCTATGGAGCAAAAAGTAACAAAGACCGAAACAATTTCTGATGTTCCACAGTGAAAAGAAACGTCAATGCTATTTGTTGACGTTTGTTGTTTGCATTGGTCAAACAATTTGCAGTCTTTTGTGTGTTTTTTTTTTGTAAAATAGCTTAAAATGCGCTTTTCTCGCTCAGATAGAGAAAACGGTGTTTTACAAAGGTGTAGAAGAATAAATTTCCTATGAAAATATGTAATCTAGGTATTTTACTTAAATTTACGGAATCCCGTAATAAAACGAATCAAAATGTGATAGTATCTAATGCCTGATACTATTTGCCCCAGCATTTTTGAGAATGATCACAAAATTACCTTTTAGAAAACGACTCGATAAATATATTTCCTTACAAAATAGAAGAAAATGACTGTCACAGAGTTGTAGAGCGGTAAATTTCTTATAAAAGCCAAAAGCCAATTTTCTCTCATTTTTCACACATCTCATAATAGTTTTTCCCACTAAAATAGCTGTATTGTGATATTGTGAAAATAGTGCTAATTAGAAATTTCGGAGGTGCACGGGTAACTTGGAAAAAAATAAAATATCCGTTTTGTGACTCTCCTACTGATAACTTCCCAAAACACAAAAAATTTCCCTTTGCCCCAAAGGACGAAACTAAAAACTTCCCAAAACATAGAAATTTCCCCTTGCCCTAAAGAACGAAACAAAAACTTCATTCATTTTTTTTCATTAAATGCAGAGATGAGAAAGAACCGTTTGAAACCGAATAAACGTCAAAATAAGTTTGTTCAGGTAGGGTTTTGACGTTTTGACCATTGACGTACAATTTTCATTTGACGTTTGTTCGGTTTTAAACGGTTCTTGCTCAACTCTGATCTAATGGATCATTTGGATTTCAGTAAAACGAAACTTCGAAAGCATTGTTGATGAATAAATTTATCTATCTATCTATCTATCTATCTATCTATCTATCCGTCTATCGATCTATCTATCTATCTATCTATCTAATATCTCATTTTTCCTTAACAATTAAGCTTGGTGAAAAATTAGAGAATTTAATCCATAAAACTAAACCTTAAGTCTGAAGCTCGTATAAGCCTTATGCCTTGGATGAGCTTACGGTTTAAGCCGAGGGGGCTTAGTGGGAAACTAATGGGAAAGGAGTTTAATCATTATTTTGATTGTAATTACGTTAGGCTGTCTCCCGGCCTAAAAGCCGGAAGTCTGTCAAGGCCATTTTGCCCTAGACACACTTTACGGTTTAAGCTGAGAGAACGCCTAACGTAATTATAATCAAAATAATGATTTGCCTGAATTCTCATCAGTTTCTTACTAAGTCGTTTCTCGGCTTAACTCTTTCCGTTGTTAAAGATTGGTGTCAAAAAGCAAAACAAAACGTGGCGGGTAACGTTACATTTGACGTCTAGATTTTTGGGGACGAGCGTACCAAAAAGTTTGAACAAGTTTTTTTTTTTTTAAATTTAAGAAAAAATTATTTTTCGAATTTATGCAATCTGTAATTGTTAGTTATCATACTTATTGGCTTCGAGAGATTTTTCCTTATTCTGGTCTAGAACAATATCTGCAAGGAAGCAGAAAATCGAAAATTCACGATTTTTGACCAAGAATATCTTAGCTCAAGAGTTAATTGGGATCCTGCAAAAAATATCCTAGATTTGGACATCCTTATAGTTTGTAATCATCCACAAGAATCGGATTTTTATCGATTCTAAATAGTCCAAAAAAAATCTTTTTTCCCTGGGTACCCAGAGTCCCAAAGGAGACGAAAGAGTTAACAATATTGCTTGGTGAAAAATTAGAGAAATTAATCCATAAAACTAAACCTTAAGCCTGAAGCTCGTATAAGGGCAGAATCACATTGACAATTAAATGCTAGCCGTAGCCTCACCGTATTTCGTTAATTTACGCATTTTCATTGCAATTCTTACGCAAATTTTTCATTACCGTATTACCTTATCTCATACTCGGTAGTACTAGGTGAAAATAATATAAGAAAATTGGAGAAATAAAACGAAAATTCGATAAACGGTGAGCAAGAAAAACTGTACGATTAATTTCTCTTACAGTATTTTTTGCTCACCGTTTATCGAATTTTCGTTTTATTTCTTTAATTTTCTTATATTATTTTCATATAGTGGCACCGAGTATGAGATAAGGTAATACGGTAATCGAGAATTTGCGCAAGAATTGCAATGAAAATGCGTAAATTAACGGAATAAGGTGAGCATTTTACTGTCAATGTGATTCTGCCCTAAGACTTATGCTTTGGAAAAGCTTATGGTTTAAGCCGAGAGGGGGCTTAATGGGAAACAGATGGGAATGGAGTTCAATCACTATTTTGATTATAATTATGTTAAGCTGCTTCCCGGCCTAAGCCGGAAGTCTCTCAAGACTCTTTTGCCCTAGACCTAGACACACTTTACGGTTTAAGCTGAGAGAACGCTTAAGGTAATTATAATCAAAATTATGATTTGACTGAATTCTCATCAGTTTCTTACTAAGTCGTTTCTTGGCTTAAGCAAAAAGTCTGTCAAGGCGGTCAAGGCCCTTAGGTCTGAAGGCATGACTGTTTTAAATCCTCATACCGTTTCTTACAACGTTGTTCCGCCTAATCCTAATCAACTTCATGCCATGCATCCTTGCTCTCCCTATCCTGAATTATTTGGATTAATAGCGGTCCAGTCGACCGATTTTGATGATTTTGTAGGGGACTTTAGAGTCAACATTCCCTTGCATCTTTCTGTCTGAAATCTACCTACGAAAATGACCACCCTTATTCACTTGTTCCAGAAACTTTTCAGGGTCATAGGTCAAAGTCCTCCAAAATGCACATTTCCCAAACAATTTCGGGCAAGATAAAATTCAAATAGAAATTGTTGATATCCCCAAAAAGTCTTGCCCATGGCTATCCCTAAGTGAAGTATAAATCAATAACTTTTATGCTATTTTAAGCTGCTTTTACCTTATCTATCAAACGGTTTGAATTTATAACTGATCGATTTTTTCCAGCAAGAGAAAAAGCTGTCAGGGAGGGATTAATTCTGAACAATTCTATGCATTTTTCGGAAAGTTTTTTGGTGAGACGAATGGCAAGTAAACTGGTCAATTTCAGACAAAGACCATCTGCCTTATCAACAAGACAAGAATCTAGATAAGACTCATCAAAAATAGTAAAAAAAAAAACAAGCAATAAAACTTACACAACCATCCCGTAGGCTCCTTCGCCGATGTAGGACAGTTCTGTGTACCGTGGTCCCACTTCAAAAGTCTGCCCACGGATGACTTCAGCATTGGGATTCTGGGATGTGTTGTTATTGGTGCCGGCTTCTGCCATTTTCAATTCACTTGATCACTACACACAAATCACTCACGGATATCCAATTAGAGAGGCAAAGAATTGGGGAATGAAATTCCCAATGCAAAGGACTTAAAGTTCCGGAAGTATCTCTGTCACTTGAGGCTTTTCTAGGAACGTCTGAACACTGTGTTGGATATCGCACGAGCACAAGCAACACACGACTGACGCAATCCTCGATGATACTCCTCGTCTAATCAACAGTTGTTGTGTGGATGACACACGCCCCTGATGACTCTCTGCGTCTGTGTAGTGACGATTTTTCTCCAGGAAGTCTCCAGTGAGAGGAATCACCTTGACGCGATGGAAAGGCAGCTATCACGCACACAGGACACGCTCATGGATTGGCATGGGATGATCAGAAGCTCCAGGGAATGTCCAAGAATCCAAAAAACCTCGAAGAAATACCCAGGAAATCCCTCAAAATTGACTGGAAAAAATCCTTCCGGACACCATTCGTGAGGGGAAACCCTTCAAAGGACACTCTGTCGCGCACAGAAAAAAAATTCACACGGTGATTTTCCTGGATTTTCACACAACGCCACTGCCAAAAATCACTCAGGCAGACACTCTATCTGTCCAGCAAGACGATAATCAGCAAAACACTTGAGTATTTTCACAGAAAACTGGCTTTTTTTCGCGAAGAAAACTTCTCACGATATCACTATCTCCCTCACACTCGTGGACACCAACTCCCTCTACAGATGCGATATGGGCGAGTCTCTGTCACACAAAAAACACCACAATTTTTAATTTGCAATTAAGCAATTTTCTGGCCAACTTTTCAATATATTTTCACTATTGGCCAAAACAATAAAACACCCTGCGGGGACTTGAGGTGGAATTGTGGTGAAAATTAGGGATTTTTCGGGAGAAAAGCGCAATATTTTGCACACAATGTGAGACTTCAAACGGCAAAGACAAACTCAGAAACCTACTAAATGCACCAGGCAAGCGCAGAAAATCCTCCCAATTGCCAACTTGCATGACAGTTGGCTTTGTTTTGATAGTTTTACTGCGTTTTGTTTTGCTTTTTCCCAAATTTTCTCGTATTTTCCTCTGTTTTTCCAACACAAATTGGGTGTAAAGTGTTCAGAACTGCAGGAAGATGAATGCTCCACCTACCTTTGAGTCATTCCTGCTGTACGAGGGCGAGAAAAAGTAATTAAATGCCTTATTACATTCCTGCCTACATCCCTGGCATAATTTCCCGGATTTTCTTCATTTTCCCACAGAATAATCAAAGAATTGGACACAAAGGTCACAAATGCTGCAATTTTCACCGTCAACAAGGAAGATCACACCCTCGGGAACATGATTAGAAAGTGAGTTTTGACATAACCTCAAATATCCTTCCGGACACTCCCTTATCCTCCAAATTCTCTTTCTCCAGCCAACTTCTCAAGGATCCTAACGTCCTGTTCGCCGGATATAAAGTCCCGCATCCCCTGGAGCATAAATTCGTAATCAGAATCCAGACAACAGCAGAATATTCCCCCCATGAGGCATTTACCAATGCCATCACGGATTTGATGTCGGAATTGTCGCTGTTTGAGGAGAGATTTAAGGAAGCAATCAAGGACAAAAAAGACGGAGGTGATTAGAATGTATGAAATTGATCTAAAAATTTAATAATAATTATCTCACAAGAAACAAAAGAACACAGAATTCTCAACAAAACAACATTTGAGCTAACTAGTTCAGGAAGTCCCTGGGGATTCTGGTTTGGGCTCTTCAGAAGGACTCATCGTTGTCACATTCTCCCATTTCGTGGCCAAAAACTGCAAAAAAAAGAAGATTCAATGAGAATCATAGAAAAGGTAAGTCTGGTAGCGTGAGATTCTTAATAATTCACAGCTATTGCAATCGTGCGAAAAGGTCATGTCTTCTGAATAGCATGAAACTTTGCTAAAGGCTTTCATGCAAATCCTTGATAACGAAAACTAATACAAAAGCATTCAAAAAAATTTATCTTCGAGACGATATTTAAAATTTTATAGTGATACCCCTGTTATTTTGAGCTCTCTTTTGCGAGGTGGTGAAAATCGTTCTACCGAAGATGAAAGGTCCTATGAATTTCTACTCCTCTTAATAAAGGCCTCTACACTACACATTGGGAACAATTTTAGTCAAAAATTGCTTTTTTTTTAAGGAAATTACCTACACAGAAAAAAATATTTTGTGAAATTATCCGTAAATGTTTGTGAAATCCCAATGGAGGATTTACGAAATACTCGTGAATCGTATACCCCATAAATAAGTTCGTAAAATTTTGTACTTTTTTCACAAACATTGTTCGTAAAATGATCATTTGACGAACATTTTTTGTACTTTTAAAAACATTTATTCGCAAATGTTCGTAAACAAACAAAAAAATGTTCGTAAAATTTTGTCATTTGTTCATATTTGTTCGTAAATTTTTTACGAACATTTTTTGTGTGCTTACGAACATTTACGAACAAATGTTTGTAAAAGTACAAAAAATGTTCGTCAAATGATCATTTTACGAACAATATTTGTGAAAAAAGTACAAAATTTTACGAACTTGTTTGTGGGTTATACGATTCACGAGCATTTCGTAAATCCTCCATTGGGATTTCACAAACATTTACGGATAATTTTACAAAATATTTTATTCTGTGTAGGATGGAAACGTCAAAATTCTGTCAAAAATACAATTTTTGCAAAAATGGCTCCTAAGTGTAGAGTACTTAAAGGATAATTCATTGGAAAAATTAACATTTCTAGATTAATGTTTCTAGAAACGTGGGAAACCATGTGAAACATGATATCTTCCACCGAATTTTATTTTTTTATGTGCTTAGTTTTGTTTTAGAAACTTTCTCGACCAGAAAAGTTTGTGTTTCTTGAATGCGTTTCCGTATTTTCAAAAACTATTTCACATTTTTTGAATCCATTTCACGTTTCAGTATCGCGTTTCTTGGATGCTCTATCGTATTTTTAGAATCCTTCTTCATTCATTCACTTCTTGATCAGCATTTTTTTTCGGCAGCAAAATAAAGAATGTGCAAATTTGCAATGACGCATTATGGGTTCACGAAGTTCACCTTAGTAATTAAGTAATTAATGATTTTGTATAAATAGGGTTAATTTTTGTTAATTAAAGCAGATTGCGATAGAGATTCCTGAGCTTGACTTCCAGCAGCACGAGAGTACTTGTTCTAGAGAAATCGCATCTCCATTTTGGCCCAAGACCAGCGGCATCCTATTGCCTAAGGATTACCAGCGGCCAATTGGCTCCCTACTGCCAGGAAACAGCGGCTTCTCTTCAAGAAGCCTTAAGACCTAGGGCAGGATTTGAGAATATTTCTGGAGGAATTTTTCCCTAGAGGCATTCATTTGCCAGACTGAAAGGTTGGAAATTTATTTCTAACCTTGGTTAAACTCTCTCGAGGCACCCCCGGGGGTAGCCTACACAAGGGGGCATTACTGCCTTAAGCCCGGTGGCTCGAAAGAGCCGTTACTAGAGGCCGTGAAAACAGCCGAGAGTCAGTCCAAACAGTGGAAGAATTCCCCAGAAAGTTCTCACCAGAGCAAGAGAATAATCTGACGGGATTCGGATAATTCTCTTCCTCTAGCTTCGGTTTTTCAGATGTTTGGAGCCGAAACACAGATATTTATGTTCCTTATGCTATCCAGAATAAGATTCTTATCAAAATAGCAAAATAGCAAAAAATGTAAAGAAGTAAGAGTGGTATATTTCGGGACAGTTGGGTATTTCCGGACAGACAAAAGTCGCTACTATGCAAATAAATTTCACTGAGCCTGATTATTTACCTTTAAGTCTTTAACAAAACTTCACTCTTTCATAGAAATTTTGTTTAAATTTCACTTTTAAAGTGACTTAAATAGAAAAAAAACTCAGTACTGTTTGTGTCCATACACAAAATTGACCACACTGAAGGTTTTGTGAAAAGTGAAATGTGACACTCACAATTCACAAGTAATTTCACGCTTTAAATTAATTAAAATTTCAGAAGTTTTATGTTTATGTGATACGTAAAGAACTTAATATTTCATATAGAACTTAAAAATAATTAGAAAACAAATATTTATAGGATTTTTGATGTGTCCCAAAATACCCATATTATGTCCCGAAAAGCACTTTGTCCAGAAATACCAAACGTTACCCTACGGTCTTAGAAATTTTGTTGCACTCTTTGAATACATTTCCAAGTTTCTAGAAGCATCATCGTTTTTTTACGAGTGTTTTTGCCTCCCTAGAAAACCCCCTAGAAACCTCTTTACACATCTTGAATGCATTTCCGCATTCATAAAAACAACATTGTTCTTTGGAAGCGTTTCTGTTCTTTGAAAGCTTTTCTCATTTCTTGAATACATTTCCGAGTTTCTAGAAACAGCATCGTTTTTTTTCTTGGCAGCGTTTCTGTCTTCCTAAAAAATGCACTTCTAAAGTGCGTTTCCTGTTTCTATAAACAACATCGTTTCTTCTTGGGAATCTTTTTATATTCCTAAGAAACTTTCTTGTACTTCTTGAATCCATTTCTGCGTTCCAAGAAGCATAATTATTTTTTGAGAGCGTTTCTACGTTCCTAACAACCTTTTTCTACTCCTCGAATGTATTCCCGCGTTCCTAGAAGTAGCATCGTGTTTTTGGGGAGTGTTTCTACGCTTCTTGGAATTTGGAACTTTTTACATTTCTTCAGAGGCGTAGCGAGGGTTTCTGGCGCCCCCGGCAGTAAGACTAGTGTGCCGCCCCCCTATTTTTTAAAACTTTTTTTTTTAACTAAGTTATTGCATATTTTCATGGAAATAGTGAAAATTTTTGAAAGTTAATATTATATTAATATAGCATATATACATTTAAATAAAGTATATTTAAATGATGTAGTAAATATACTGATGCAGTATGATGTAGTTTAAAAATGCAATAAAAAATCGAAGGGGTTACGTGGGTTGCGAAGATTGAAAACCAGCGTATTTTCTTTAAATATTTTTTTTTCTGAACATAATAAAAAATTCAAGATCTCAGGGCCTCTACAGTCTACACATTGGGAGTAATTTTCGTTAAAATGATTTCTTGAATTAGAAGGTCAAAAGGGAGCTATTTTTCGCAATTTAAAAGTAAAAGATTTAAATTATATTTTCTGATATTTTCATTTAAAAATTTTAAAACTTCAGACACTGGAATCTGATTTTTGGAGACTCTTTTTGAAGAAAATTTACTTTCCAGTAATCATGATTACTCAAAGTAGATTCAAATAAATAATTTTCGATTAATAGAATATTTAAACACGTACTTTAAACACGTACCGCAAAAATTCGGTTTTGTGAAGCGTTTCTCGGACAAATGGCAAATTTAAAGTTCTTAGGAACCGTCTTACAATTCTTGAATGCATTTAGGCGTTCCATCTGCGTTTGTGCTTTCTTGAGTTTCGTAATGCAAAAATTGGGATCCGTGCTGCAATTTTTGGGTTTCTCGGGTTTCGCGATGCAAAAATTTTGCACAGTGTAGCATTTCTCGGACAAATGGCAAATTGAAAGGTTTGCGGTTTGCGTCTTTTCTCACATAATTTCATAATTTTTGGTGTTTTACGTCAATTTATCACTCGATTTTCGGCTAATGTGTTTAATGGTAATCATGATACAGTAGACTCTCACTCAATCGGCTCTTTATCAATCGGGCGACAAATTTTATTGACAATTTTCACGTTTAATTATGAAGCTAATTTGCTCAAATTTGCTGTAGTTCTTCCTATTTAATCGTGATTCTTTATAATTGAGCGCTTTTTGTGAAATTTACAAAGGCTTTGACGCTCAATTCTATCGCTAAACCGGATGACATTTTGCCCCATATTCCCGATTGAGAGAGAGTCTACTGTAATATAGAACTTTAATATTATTAATTAGGAGGGAGAATTAAGTCTACTTTTAAATTTGTCTGCCTTAAGAATCTCATCCATCATAAGCTGATTCAGGTTACAAGGGTTACAAGGATAGAAGGACTTACCTTCGCAAGATTCGCAATATTTCCTCGGTGGCGGTACAACTCGCTGCTCTCCGGGCTTCCTGATGGCCACATCCGGCACGGGACTGTCTGAGGCCTGCACCGGACAATCTTCCGTGTCGTGGGCATCGAAAATATCACAAATGTCGCAGTAGAGCCTTGGAGCGGGCTTCCTTCGTATCGGCATCTCGAGATTGAGGCCATTGTAGCCGGAATCTGCAGGTCCAGCCTCTAGGATCTGCACCCTAGCCACCAATTCCGTATTCTTCCTCTGCATGTCCGCAATGATGGAGTTCAGGAAGTTTATCTGTGCTCCGGCATCTGAGTCATCCACAATTTCTGCTGCAGGAGCCACTGGATTGCTCTTGGCTGCTTCCAGTTGACTCCTGGTCACTTTCAGCTGCAGCTCTCTGTCCTCCACTTGGGATTGAAGGCTGTCCAGATGCTTCTGCAGTGTTGTGATTTTCTCCTTGAGAATACCTTCCTGTCTCTCGAGCAAATTGATTTTTTCGTCTCTCTGGGAGACTTTCTGGGTCACTTCTGCCAATTTCTGGGACAATTCAGCCATGTTTTTGTCCTGAACAGCCCTCGAGGAATCCACTTCGTCTGAGGACTTCTTGAGATTCGTCAGAGTTTGTTCTAGATTCCGGATAACTTCTGCTGAGTGGGATTTTTCTTGGGCAGAGGTTTCTAGGGATTTTTTGAGGTCCTCGATGGTTGCTTCTAGGGATGTGCACTTTTTCTCTAGCTCCTGGCAAGCGTCGACTTTCTTGGTGAGGTTTTCTTTGAGACTGTTCTGGAAGCTTTCAGATTCTTCCAGGACTTTGGCTACTTTGGCGTCTTTCTCGCGAATGGTCTCTTGGAGACCCTTCTGGCTTGACTGAAGCTCAGCCAGGGCTGATTCCTTGGCTGTCAGTTCTTCTGATTTGGCTTTCAACTGGTTTTTCAGGTCTTCCGAATGATTAACGGTTTGGGACAATTGTTCAGTTTTTTCTGCCGCTTCTCTGAGAGCTGCATCTCGCTCTTCTGTCATTCTAGTGACTTCCTTTTTAAGTTCCTCCTGTTCCGTGGTGAATGATTTCGTTTTGGCATCTGCAGTGGAAGACATTTCTGCCAGAGATCCTTCCAAGGATTGTCTAAGGGCTTCCAGTTCTGAAATTGTCACCATCATTTGCTCATTTCTATCCACAAGATCCACCTGTTCATCTTCCATATCCCTCAGTTTCTCTCCAAGATCTTCAGCTCTCTTGCTTTCTGATTCCCTGATCTTGGTGACTTCCTCAACATTGGCTTTTAGCTCCACAATTTCCTTGATTTGTCTCTCAAAGTTCTCCCTCAGAGCTCCAACTTCGACTTTCATTGTGTCCCTTTCATCGCGAATTTCTGCCAAAAGGGCTTCTTTCTCGGAGAGTCTGTTCAGGAGATCTTCATGAGATGACTGAGAGGAATTCCTGACCATCTCTAGATCAGCAATTCTTGCCCGAGATGTCTCTAAATCCTTCTTGAGGCTTCTTTCAAGGGTATCCAATTGTTCTCGAGCCGTTTCAAGTTCCTTTTCTGTCACCTTCTGATGATTCCGGGAGTTTTCCAGATCCTTCTGAAGACTCCCGACACTCTCCTCCAATCTGGTGATGCATGCTGTAAGATTGGATCTGTTTCTTTCAGCCTCTTCGAGTTTTAAATTGATCTCCTGGATCATTTTATCCTTCTCTTCCTGGTATTTTTTCTTCGTGGACTCCATCTCATTCTGATGGAATTCTTTGGTTCTCGCTAGTTCGGCATTCAATTCATTTTCCCGGTTGATCTTCTGAGCTGCCAAGGAATCAATTTCTCCCTGGAGCTTATCCACAAGTTGACTAAGTTCCTGGATTTTCTTCTCCAAGGACAACTTTGTGGCTGTTGAAGATTCTGACAAGTTTTCGA
Organism: Phlebotomus papatasi; assembly: GCF_024763615.1. Taxonomy (NCBI): domain Eukaryota; kingdom Metazoa; phylum Arthropoda; class Insecta; order Diptera; family Psychodidae; genus Phlebotomus; species Phlebotomus papatasi. Next base: position 16,431,853 of record NC_077224.1, read on the forward strand.
GGGATGCTTTCTCATTCTCCAATTCCTGGACCAATCTTGTGACTTCTGAATTTGTGTCCAGTGAAGAATTCCTCACGGATGTCAATTCAGTCTGAAGAGATTGCTTGTCACTGGTCAGTTGACTGCATTTCTCCTCAAGAACCTGAAACTTCCTGACCAAATCCCCATGATTCAAATCCAACTGATTGAACTGATCTTGCAGCGAAGATTTTTGCTGCTCCACTTCTGACAAATTGACATTCAGGGATTCAATTTGACGCTTCTGATTCTCAATATTCTCCTCCAAAGATTTTTTAGCTTCCTCAATTTCTTGGAGGGCTCTTCTCAGTGATTCCCTCTCATCATCGGCAATTTTTAGGCACTCTGTGAGCTTTTTCACTTCATCTTTAATAGCTTCCACCTCTCTCACATGCTTCTCTTCAGCTTCAGAGATACTTTCCTGCAATCTCTGACATTCCTCAATCTTTAGGCACTTTTGAGCGGTTTCTGCTTCGAGATTCTTCACAGTCTCTTGCAATTTTGCCTCATTTTCACTCAAACACTTCTTCAGAGCGTCACATTCCTTCCTCAGTTCAGCTGAGGAATTCTCCTGATCTGTGAGACACTTCCGGACACTGTCAACTTCTTCCCTTGAGGAATTTGTTGCTGAACTCGCTTCCTGGAGTTGAGCTTTGAGGACTTCAACAAATTGCTCCAGTTTCTTAATTTCCTCTCCTTTAGTCACTCTTTCAGACTCCATGGCAGCTTTTGAAGCCATTACTTCAGCCACTTCCTTCTCCAGTGTCTCAATTCTCTGAACTTTCTCTCTAATTTGACTATTCAATGCCTCTTCCGATACCTTCCTCTCCTCCAAAGCCTTAGACAATTCATCAACCTTCAAAACATTCTCACGGATTTTCTCCTGAAATCCCTGCACTTCCTGGACATGCTTCTGCCCAGAAATCTCATTTTGACTCAAAATCTCCTTCAGCCTCACCATTTCTTGGCTATCCTTTTCGAGATTGGCAATAATCACCTGCATTTCTGCAGATTTCTTATCCCCTTCAGCAATTGCCTTCTTCAGAGAAATATTCTCTTCCACAAGACCCTTCTGGGCAGCTTCAATGGAAGCTAGGGAGGCCTTATAACCATCAGCCTCTTCCCTAATCTCATCATTCTGAGCCGAAAGCATTTTAATTTCTTCCCTGAGGCAATTTTCCGAAACACTGAGGCTTGAGACTTTAATGTCCATGTTACTCTCTGCCTCAATGAGCTGCTTCTGAAGCTCAAGGATTTTATTTGAACGTTCCCTTTCCTCTTCCCGCACATTCTTGATTTCCTCCTCCCGAGCTGCCAAAAGCTTCTTCAGCTCTTCAACCTTTTCTGTTAATTCTAAAAATGGAATTTGTATTTTATTTCCCGGTGAAATTTTTTTAGGGAAGATTGGGCAGTTTTATTTTACAAAGCCTAATTCTTGGGAAAATAATTGTCCGATGCCTAAAACTGCCCCACCCTAAGAAATTTTGAATATCGTTTTGGGAGGTAATATTTCAATTTCTAAGTAAGCCCCGCCCTTTATTTAATTTTAGACCACGCCTAAAAAAGAAAGATTAAAATTGGTCAGCAAAAAATCGAAATGGTCAGTAAAACACTAAAAAAAAAGGCGGCAAAAAACTATAAGGCCACAGTATTTTCTCAAAACGGTTAAAAAAAGGTAAGACCTGATCAGTAAATGTGATAAAAAAAAAATAAAAATAAGCATTAATGGCTTCGATATATCTTTTAGATCAGGAAAATGTCATAAAATCAAAATTGACATCCCTTTCTTTCTTAAAAGCTTTGCATATGTCTATCCTACTCTTTAACATTCTTCTTCTTCTTCTTCTTTTAAACATCACACCAAATTAAATTTAGTTCAGTTAGTTTTTGACACCGAAAAAGTAGAACAGACTTATGAAAATCTTTTGCAAAATTAAGAGAAGTGAATTTTAGTTTCATGAAATTATACCGAGCCAAAAGGTGTGTCCGAGAAATAAAAATTTCAAAAACGATCAGTAGAAATATTCACTTTTGCTCGGTCAGTTAAAAATTAAAAGACAGTCAGCAAAAAATAAAATTTGGTTTGTAAAAAATAAAAATCAATCAGCAGTTTTGGATTTTACAGTATCACTTAAAACTTATTACTTATCTTACCCAAAAACTTACGAAGAACCTAAAATTAACTACAGAGTTCACGAATTTTTTCTTAAAATTCACAGATTAAATTGAATATTTTTACTGCCCATTTTTAACTGTTACTAACCATTTTTTTTTTACCAATTATGTTTCATTTTATATTGACCACTTTTCGTCTTTGTACTGACCGTTTTTAAGAAAGTACTGCTCATTTTTCATTTTTTAACGTCTGTTTTAATTTTTATTGAAGATTTTTGAATTTTTTACTGCCAATACTTTTACTGCGCATTTTTACGTTTTACTGACCATTTTAGTTTTAACTCATCATGTTTTATTTTTTACTGACCAGTTTTCCATTTTTACTGATCGTTTTTAAGAAAATACTGCTCTCTTTTAATTTTTTACTGCCTTTTTCTCACTTTCTACTAACGATTTGTTTTTTTTTTACTGTTCATTTGTAATATTTCACGTCTCATTTTGAATTTTTACTGCTCATTTTTAACTTTTACTGACAACTTTTTATTTTTAACTGATCATGTTTTATTTTTTACTGACCTCTTTTCTCTCTTTCTGACCGTGTTTAAGAAAATATTGCGCTATTTTAATTTTTTACTGCTTTTTTTCACTTTTTACTGGCGATTTTTTTATTTTTTACTGCTCATTTGTAATATTTCACCGGTCATTTTGAATTTTTACTGCTCATTTTCAACTTTTACTGACCACTTTTTATTTTTAACTGATTATGTTTTATTTTTACTGACCCCTTTTCTTTTTTTCTGACCGTGTTTAGGAACATACTGGTCTCTTTTAATTTCTTACTCCTAATATTTTTACTGCTCACTTTTAAAATTTTACTGGTCATCTTGAATTTTTACTGCTCATTTTTAACTGTTACTGACTACTCTTTATGTTTAACTGATCATTTTTTATTTTTACTGACCACTTTTACTTTTCTACTGACTGCTTTTAAGAAAATACCGCTACCTTTTAATTTTTTTATGGCCTTTTTCAATTTATACTGACGATAAGTATCACCCACGAAAAATAGGCCACACCTTCAAAAAAAACTTGTATAAAGTAAGGCAATATCTTGTTAATTTCAAAATGTTTTCTGAAGTTTTTTATCAGAATTTCATGAGATTTTGAGTGGAGGAAGCATAAATAAATTATGAATTTCATATCATTCTTGAATGTTTCAATATAGCAATATCTTGAATGTTTCAAAATAGGCGTGGCCTGGTTTATTTTCGAAGAGTGGGGCTAAATTTAAAACACCAAGTTTATCTGTAAATCCTAAAAAGGAAGTACCTAAAATTATGTTTTGGGCGGGGCTTATTTTGGGATTTAAAGAATTTCTGGACTATTTAAATGTTCTTAAATTCTTTACCTTTTAAATGAACTGATTCCCCATCTGGTTCCGTACCGATTGATGAGGTTTTTGAATGCGCCAATTCCTCTTCCAGCTTTGAAATCCTTTCCTTGTACTCCTGACTCTGAGCCTGAGAAATTACACAATGACGATTAAAAGAATCTTTTCAGACACTTTTGGAATAAACATTTTTGGTAAGCAAATTAGCAGTTTGGTCAGTAAAAACACATTTTGGTCAGTAAACTACGCAAAGTCTATCAAAAATTACTTTTAAATGACATTAAACTTGCCAAGATTGTTAATAGCTTCTTAATTTTTCTTATTCCAAGAACATTTCACAATGCGTTATAAAATTTATTATTTCCATTTTAATTGTTTACTTACCAAAATTAAATTTTACTGACCATTTTTACCAAAATACTGCCAAATCTGCTGCAACCAAATACATTTTCACGAGAAAATTAGCGAGTTCTTCACACTGGCATTATCATTTTTATTTTGTGTATTTTACATGATGATAATATTTGACTACTTCAATAAGCCCCGCCTACTTATTTGTAGTAACAATTGTACTTTCTTTCAGAAGATATGGGCAATGTTTTAATATTTGTTTTTTTTTTAATAAACCACAAAAAAATACTTTGACAGTCCCTGTTCCAGCCATTTCTGTTATCTTTGAGGGAGGAGCTTATATGGCTTAACTAACAAACTTTGGCCACGCCCCCTTAACATGTCAATTGAAGATCCAAATTATCGTTATAAAAACGTAATCTTTTTTCTCGGAATAAAATTAACTCAGGAAAAATAACCTTTTCGGAGACTGTCGTAAGGTTACACTGTTTTGTAAAGCCACGCCTTCTTTTATCTTATTCAAGTTTAAAAATCACAATTATAAAGGATTTCAAAAATAGGAATCCAATTGAAAATTAGGTCAAAGGAACACCTCTTCGACAGGGAATCCCTATTGACATTTTTGTCAAAATGCTGAAATTTATTTAATGCATCCAATAAAATCTAAGTAATATAATGTTTTTTCATTAATCTGCGTTTTTCGATAAGGATATGTGTTCGAATTTCGAATTCCAAATGGTACAATGGTCACCCTAATGCATGTAAATTGTAATATTATCCTCATTATCCTACTTCCAGTATGTCAAATACCAAAAAGGGCGTGGCTTATTTTGTCAAGAAGGACCTGCCTTTCGAATAAAATAAGACAGAAAAAATGAAGCAAATTTCTTGATAACGATCATGTAAAAGATAGCCAAATATCTTTATTATTGCAAAATATTCAAAATTAAAATCACAAATTAATAATGCCAGAATTTATGTCATAATTTTAAAGCAAACGAAAAAAAAACGACCCGGAAATTTCAGCCAAAAGCAAACACAACAACATCCAACAGAAAATCAACCCTTTTTTACTCACTTCCAGGACTTTAATTTTTTTCACCTGAAAATTTTCCACCAAATTCAGAGACATGGAAAATTAGAAATTTTCCCCATGGAATTAATTTAAATAAAAAAGTATCCTCACCGAAAGTTCATCTCCACAGAATTGAGCTTCATCCACTGTGAACTGCAAATCTTCATTTTTGCGTTGTTCCTCCTTCAATCGACCCTCTAAATCCCCAATTTTCTGTTTTAACTGAAAACCAGGAAAAAAAATTCAATGTTACTTCCTGTTCCGTCAGCAGAGAGATGAGAAGGTAGAAGCATGTAAAAATTAAAAATTCTAATGAATCTCCCCGGGACGCACCTTTTGCTGATGCAAAATTTAAGGGTCACCTCTCTTGTGCTAAAAATAGACGGCAATGTTTTGGACGGTATCCTTGACTATAGCTTATGCTGCGAAAAGTCTCAACATCACGGAGAGACACAAAATGCATTCATTTGCCGTAAATGGCAGAGTCAGCCTAAAAAAAAACGCATCAATTGGCGATTTTGCAGAGGAGCTCAGAGGCGCAATTAGGAGGGTAGTGGGCAATTTTGAAGTTGTTTTTTTTAGAACATGTTCGTAATTATGGCACAAGTTAGCCAGACTATTGAGCACTTGGCTCTTTTTTTTCAAAATTTGTTGTATACTTGATAGATGAGAGATTAAGTCACTGAGAGAAATGCGAAAAAGTCAAAATAACATTCCGGAAAAGTTAATTTTAGCCTGCAGTATTGATACAAAATCGGTGTAAATATTACCCTGTTTAGGTGTATTGGGAGTTGAAGTTACCCTTTTTCATGTTAATTTTACCGTTAAAAAGGTGTAAAATTAACATTAAAAAATGTTGATATATTTTTACACCTAAAAAGTGTTAAAGTTATGAGGAAAAAAAGTTAATCGCACCCCCATTTTTTCTCAGTGGTTACATTTTAATTTACCATTTAGGATAAGGGTACTCCTTATAGTTGTTTATGAGTTGACATCGTTAAACCAAAAATAAAATCAAATCAAATCTCTCTAATTATGTAAAATAGCTAGTTGTGGTTGAAATATTATATTTAAATTGTATACTTACTCGCCAAAAAATTACAACCGTACTTATTACTTTAATCGTTTAATCAGCTTTGCATTTATTTAGTACATTGTACTAAGATGTGCTAAATTGGTTAATACCCTAAGGCTAAGGACATTTTTTGTATAAAATCAAAGCTTCGTGCTTTATAGCTACCTAATGAATTGTGAAACTTATTTTAATTAACTATCGTAAAACACCTAATTAGGGTGAAGTAACCACTTATCGCCACAGTCACCCATTTGAAACCTGACTATTTGAAAAGGCCCAAACCCGAGTATTTTGGACAATATTGATATTTATTTATTTCAAAAAGACAGGGTCCGCCTGTCTTACACTGTTTAATAAAGAAAAAAATTGAAAAATGTGATAAGAACAAAAGAAAAAGAATTATATGAAATGAAGAATGAGCAAAAAAAAGAACCATTGAAAAAATAAGCCTTTGACCTTTAATAATTCAAGATGGCGATTTTTCCGGTGAAAGGTGTCTAAAGGCCTCTACAACACTAGGAACTTTTTATTTATAAAATTCCTTTTTAAAGAAAATTTTCCCTATCCTTGTAAGCAGAAACGTCAGAATTTAAAAAAAAGGCAATTTTTGACGAAAATTTGCTTCTAGTGTGTAGACACCATAAGTATGAAATGTTCGGTTGGATTACTAAGAGAAATCCGAAAAAGTTAAAATAACATCCCGGAAATGTTTATTTTACCCTGGAGTATTGATCCGAAATCGGTGTAAATATTACGCTTTCTAGGTGTACATATTAGGGGTTAAAGTTACCCTTTTTCATGCTAATTTTACCCTTAAAAAAGTGTAAAATTAATATTAAAAAATGTTGATATATTTTTACACTTAGAGAGTGATAAAGTTATGAGGACCAAAAGTTAATCGCAGCCCCGTTTTTTCTCAGTGATTACATCCAAAACATATTCAAAAATGAGCGAAATCGCTAGGGCTAATTTTGAGAAAAGTTAAAAAAAAAAAAGACTCATTATTGATGTATTTTAGGGTGATAGGGAACGTATGGAAAGAGGGGAAAACAAATAGATTAGATTCGAGATAATGTCATTTGAGTAGGGGTCATCGAGGACCGAAAGTCGTTATCTCTTACCGTTTGAATTTTATATGAGTCAGAAGACTTAAAATTGCAAAAATTAACCAAGAGAGAAAGAATGTATGTTATATTGTTAAAAAAATACATTCAGTTTTGCTTTTTCGTGCCGATAACCTTTTTATTACTCACTTTATATGAATTTTCTTACATTTAAATATAAAGGCCTCTATACATTGGAACTTGGAACTAATTTGTCCAAAAATTACTTGCAGTGCTGTATGCTGTATATGAAACGTCAAAATACTGTCAAAAATGTTTCCCAATATATAAAGACCATAAGTGGCGATAAGCGAGTCACTAGTAAGAAAGTGGTTACACTACCCTAAGACTATTAAACATTAGCACTCGATTCTAGTTAAACTTGAAGTGTGAAATTTTAACTTCTAATTACATAGGATCTATTATAATTTATAACCAATAATTTTATAAGGAGTTTCTTTATGTGCAAAAGTATAGCAAATTATTAAGTAAAAAACTTCTTACCTCGTTTTAATAATCAGAGAAAAGGAGAGTATTTCAAATTGTTTGTATAAAAATTTACACATATTTAGAAAAATTATGGTCGTTTTTGAAACAAAAAAAAATCAATAATTCAACATTACAAATACAGTGGGACCTCGATAGAGTCAACCTCCGAAAAAGCGAATCTCCAATAGTGTCAACAGCTATTTTTTCTACTCTACGGACTCCGATAGAGTCAACTTTTCCTTTATTATTGAACTAATAATATTATATGATTTTATTATGATTTTTTCGAAATTAAAATCAGTGTTTTGGTGTATCAATGTAACGTTTTCAACACAAGAAAAACATTTATGTAAGTACATCATAATAATAGATAATAGATTAAGCAGTGAACACTGGTAAAAATAAAAGGGTCAAATTGACCCTTTTCAAAAGGATGGATCGTATTTGACCCTTTGAAAGGTTCACTTTTGTATCTCTTGAAATTTAGTATGCACATTTATCACGAATAATCATGTTTTATTGTAAACTTATTACTGATATCATATTTCTCTCATCTGAGCGAACACCAAAGATCACTTTTTCATTGTTTTTTTATTCGTTTATTCCGGAACTAAATAGATGTCAAAACCGTGACCCTTTCGAAGGGTACCTGGTGACCCTTTCAAAGAGTCAAATATGATCCATCCTTTGGAAAAGGGTCAATTTGACCCTTTTATTTTTACCAGTGAAGAGTTAAGAAACAGAAAAATTTGGCATTAGCTTTTTATTCGTAACACTAAACTAATCTAAATTTTTTTCTGTCAAAACTGGCTTTAGTATATTTAGTACATTTGTGTACTAAATGTTGATTCCGCTTTAAGCATTTTTATTCATTACTTCATTACTACTTTAAATTACATCGGTAAAAAACATAAGTCACAACATTTTCATGTTTTTTTTGCGATAAAACTGAAGTTAAAAGTAATTACAGTACCCAAATAATTACTTTAACTAACATAATTAATTTTATATCAAACTTATTTACTGTTAAGAAAAGTTTATCTCAAAACAATCAATTTTCTGTCTCCTAAAAGCGAAATTGCAATTAAATACAGGCATTTACGTTTATTTTATGAGATGTTAGATAAAATAATATTTTAAGTGATCTGGGAAATTCTAATAAAAGTCGATATTATAATAACTGATAGCCAGAATATTATTTTTATAATTATTTCAGCGATAAGGTGATAGAAACAATACTTGTTTTAGCTGGATTTAATAACACTGTGCGACAAAATTTAGGTTTTTGTGGGTGTCTTTGACGAGAGTGCAAAAACTTGTTAGAGGGTCATTTAGGGATCTCAAATCTGAAATCCGTTTGTCCGGGTCACGTCTGGATTTTTGAAAAAATGCATTTTTAGTTTTTTGTTGTTTTCTAAAATTCAAAAATTTATATCTCCGGTTCTAATTATCCGGTGGTAGTCACATAAAGCTAAAATGACGCGTAATTTCATCCTCTATAACTCTTATGAACATATCAAGAACCTACGATGAAAATAAAGTGTATTTTTTAAAGATTTTTTGAAAAAGTGCACCCAAAATTATGCATTTTTCTGTATTTTTTCTATCTTCTAATAACTCTCCCACTTAGAGAGAACATTTTATATGCCAACTACTATGCCTAAAAGTGAGTAAATTTAATATTCTTTCATGTCTTTTTAGTTTGAATTTTCTATCTTAATTCGTTTATTCACAATAATTTATTGAAAATAAAATGCATTAAAATCTCTTATTATATATAATTATATTAGTATCTTTGTCTAACCTACTGAAAAGCATTCTCTTTTGCACTCTCACTTACACATTCCATATAAAAAGAGCTGAAATGAAAGAAAGAGACTTATATAGAAATAGAGAGAGAAGAAAGTTGTTATGAGTGCCAAACAACTATTCTTCTCTCTCTATTTCTATATAAGTCTCTTTCTTTCATTTCAGCTCTTTTTATATGGAATGTGTAAGTGAGAGTGCAAAAGAGAATGCTTTTCAGTAGGTTAGACAAAGATACTAATATAATTATATATAATAAGAGATTTTAATGCATTTTATTTTCAATAAATTATTGTGAATAAACGAATTAAGATAGAAAATTCAAACTAAAAAGACATGAAAGAATATTAAATTTACTCACTTTTAGGCATAGTAGTTGGCATATAAAATGTTCTCTCTAAGTGGGAGAGTTATTAGAAGATAGAAAAAACACAGAAAAATGCATAATTTTGGGTGCACTTTTTCAAAAAATCTTTAAAAAATACACTTTATTTTCATCGTAGGTTCTTAATATGTTCACAAGAGTTATAGAGGATGAAATTACGCGTCATTTTAGCTTTATGTGACTACCACCGGATAATTAGAACCGGAGATATAAATTTTTGAATTTTAGAAAACAACAAAAAACTAAAAATGCATTTTTTCAAAAATCCAGACGTGACCCGGACAAACGGATTTCAGATTTGAGATCCCTAAATGACCCTCTAACAAATTTTTGCACTCTCGTCAAAGACACCCACAACGTGTCGCACAGTGTAATTCCTTTATAATTTAAAAAAAATTCTAAATACATATTAATTTGCGAATATTCTCACTAAATTTGTTTGTGTGATAACTCTCAGTTGCTTGCTAAATCTGTATGGTTTATCTTAATGTTTGTTTTAACAATTTAAAACGTTAAAAACTGTGAAGTAATCATGCTAAAGAGAAAATAGAAAGGTTTTCATTTGCAATGTAACCACCTTAAATTCAAAATGCATTAATCAGATTAGTTTTTATAAACATTTAAAATTTTTGCTAATCAAATTTAATTTTTTGATCTTAAATTTATTACCAGATTATTATACCATGTTTAAATAGTTAAGTAAAAATCTAATTTATTTGACATTATAAAATTAAAATTAGATCATTAGATCATAAAAATTTCATTAAATCTAAATTCACATCGCTTTCTTTCACATTCTTTTATATTTCAAATTCGATTGAGCTAAAATGAATTTGCGTGTGATGTTTAAAATAAGAAGAAGAGTGCGAAAGAGTGAGATATAGATATAAAATAGATTTGAGATAGAACGGGACGCGAATATCGACTTCATGAAATTTTCCTGATCTAAAAGGTGTGCCGGAGCCATAAAAATTAAATTCGTGAGCAAGAAATTTAGTTTAACCAAAAAGAACCTGGTTGGCAAAAAAATTAAATTGGTCAGCAATCCCTCCTCAACGCTTTCAAATCAGGACAATTCCATGAAATCCAAATTGATATCCTTCTCTTTCACAAAGGTTTTGAAGATGCCAATCCCTTTCATTAGCACTGAAATTGAATTGAACTATATTGAAATTGTGATCATTAAAAGAAGAAGAGTGTGAAATTGATGTAAATTTTGACTTAATAAAATTTCTCTGATCTAAATCGGATAATCTGATAAATGATCGGAGGCATAAGGAATTTAAATTGTTCAGTAATTAAATTTTGCTCAGTAGAAAACTTAAAGAATAATAAAGAGTTAAATTTATATAATTAGCCTAAAATATGATTTCAGGCTACCATTTTATTTTGCCATTGACAAAATTTGTAAGGAAACTTCACTGTTTTTTATTAGAAGTGGCACACTTTTTAGACAAGGAAATTTTCATAAAATCAAAATTGATATTCCTTTCTTTTCCATACGTTTTGCATAATATTATCTTATCCTCTGCCATTCAAATTGGATTTAATTTAATGAAATTAGGTGTGATGCTCAAATGAAGAAGAAGAAAGCGAAAGAATGAGATAGATATATGCAAAACGTTTTAGAGAGAAAGGGGTGTCAATTTTGATTTCATGAAATTCTCCTGGTCTAAAAGGTGTAACGAAGATATAAAGTCCTAAATTTAGATGGCTCCGACACAACTTTTAGATCAGGAAAATTCACATACCTCTCTTTCTTCAAAGCATGGGATATGTCTGTCTCACATATTCGTATTCTTCTTCTTCTCTTGAACATCATACTAAATTAAATAGTTCGGTCCAATTTTGAGCACCGAAAGAATGGGATACACTTATCTAAATCTTTTGAGAAAGAAAGAGATACACATTTTGATTACATGAAATTTTATCGATCTAAAAAGTGTGCCAGAGGCATAAGATTTAGGTTTTTTATTGATCAAAATTAATATTTTATTTTTTATTTGTTATTACCATTTGTTAAAGAAAAAATAGCGATTTCAATTACAAAACTTAAATTTCAAGTTCATAATTACTTCTGGAGACCAATTGTCTTTCTTCCGTCCATTTGTAATTTTTTGCTAATCTTCTATCGCGCCCAAATAAATTATACATCATAAAGATAGAAAACGAGAAACGATATTTTAGCTATAAAATTAAATATCTCATAAAAATTCTGAACTTATCATGGAAAGGTTAACCATTTGTGCAAATATTTACCTCAATTAATTTTTTTCATCATAAATGCAAACATAAATGGCAATATTGCTCGTCCCACTTTCCGTGAATCATTGGATAAATTTGCCTATCGAGCTCCAAATTTAATCTAAATTTATTGTGCCAACATAAATCAGACAAAAAAATGAATCATGGGGAAGTTTCGTTGGTCTCCTGATTGCGCCTCTGGTGATAGAGACCAGTTAATTGCATTCAAATCACGTCCAGTGCATTCAATAAATCGCCAATTGCAGCTTTAATGTTGGGGGGAAAGTCTGAGGGGGACCTTCGAACAATGCTTGGACGACAAATGGAGAAAGCCATCATCATTTATTACATGCTTCTTACCACAATTTTCCAACTCTCTGCACAATTAAAGAAAAGACACTTTTGTGAAATTTTTATTAAGCATAAGAGTGTACAACTTATTGTTTGGGGGTTATTTTTTTTATCATCATTTTCATTGTATGTTAGATTTAATGGGAAAATAGTAACAAAAAAAAGATAATAAGAAGTGGAAAAAATTGCTTTTAAATCTTTTCCATCTCTTCGTGTGGTTCGTTTGAAAACGCGCGCAACTTCTCTGGAGGAAGTGCCTCTTGAATAGCATTTGGGAATTTTTTGCAATCGGTGCAGGGCATGCAGCGATCTTCAATTTCTTCTTCTTAAAAAAAAACAATAAGATAAAAATGCTATGAAGAAGCACTGTCACAATTTCGTCTGTCTCTTTTTTGTTTTCTGGGTGATTCCATCACTGCAGAAGGACATCGTGAAGGATACAGTGCCTTTCATGGGCTCCCTGCCAACCTCGAAATTCCCTCCTCAGGTCAGCAATCCTCATCGATCGGCGACGAATTAAATTCACCCAACGGCCCATGTCTTTCTCCTTCTGCTCTCAAAATGGGTTATTTATTTGTTAGTTTACGTCTTTTTTTTTTAAACATTTTTCTTATTGTGCACTGAGGATCTTATCTCTGTGAAAAATACTTGAAAGATTGAAAAGAAATGCCACTTGCAACACCCACCTCATTGATATCCTTCTGGTACATCATTGATTGTATCTCAGCATCTTGTCTGTCGAGATCTTTCTCAGCCAGCAATTGCTCAATGTGATTCTGCTTTTCACGCAAAACATCCTGCATTGAAAGAATGAAAATAAGAACGAATGTTTCTTTTAGCGGCATTTAAGATATTCGGCGAATGTTGTTGAGTGACCAGAATACTTGTTGATACTTCTACTTGGCAAATATTTTCTCTGTTGTACCCGGATTTTATTAATTAACATATTTCAGCGAATTCTGATTTCTATTGTGATACATTTCATCGATAGGGGAGAGTAGAGTAGTTTCAAACATTCATGGTTTTAGAAAAAAAATATATAGGGTCATTTGCCTAAAGCGAGACAGTTTGGAAAGTTGGACAAAACAGTGTGGAATGTGAGACACCTCCTTAAAAACTTGATAATAGGGTAAATGTGCCAAATTTCGGCATAGTTGCATGCAAGCGCCAAGGTCTCAAGTTTTAAATTCAATATTATTAATACAAATTGAATATTTTTATTACTTCTTTTTAAGGAGTATTGCTTGGAACCTTGTAGACGGTTTATCGTCTTTATTTACTCTAAAATCATTCTTATGCCCAACGCACAATAACTTTTGTTTAGTAAACATGTTTTTGACATTTCAATGAGAGTGAGTGAGATCTAGATCTAGTCATCTCGCTTAATCTCATGGGAAATTTTGAAAACATGTTCACAAACAAAAGTTATTGTGCGCTGGTCATTAATATATTTTAAAATAAATAAAAATGTTGACATAGCTTTGGTGCCTTATTTCGGCCACCTTCATTCTCATAGTTCTTTGCCCATCGAGAATTCTTCAAATGTCTTTTTACATCACTTTGTTTGTGGAATCTGCATTTTTGTTATTCTTTTGCATTGTATAATCTCTAGAGTACCGTCGTTGCGGGTGACTTTGCACGTTTTTTCGCTGTTTTTCAACTTTGCCCTCTAAAAGTGGATAGTTAAAGTGAAGGGAGGGGCGTTTTTGAGTAAAATTATTTGTATTCAGTTGTTAATGAATGGATTTTGTGCCACTAGCATTAATTTTATAAAATTTTACTATGTTTAAAAAATTCAAGAAAAAAGGCTTGCACTTGGGATAAGGTGCGGGTGACTTTGCACTTTTTAATAAATACTAAAAAATCAACAATTTATGATAATGAACGATAATGAAGATCTTCACATCTAAGGGTAAAATGCACAAGATCTACAAGATGACATGATCGCCATCTTGATTTGACGTTTCTGTCCGCCATTTTGAATAACTGTCAAAATCTAAAACAGGTTCGATTGGGTTAAAATTTTAGTATGTTGCAGCTGATATCAAGACCTTTTTAGAGCGTATCTATGTTCTGGTCTACGTCAAGTAGACCAGACCTTGATACAGAGGCTCAAAGTTTAAAAATTTGAAATATTCATATTTTAGCAATCTTTATTTTCTAATCCTGAATTTTAAAACCTAAACGAAATGCCTCATTAACCATTAGAAATGGTTGAGGCTTTTATTTTATATATTTATTTACTCTTACATAATTAAAAAAAAATAAATGAAAAGTGTATTTATTTATTTATTTTATTTTTTCATCTTTGCAAAAGTTTTTCAGATCTTCAAATAATATGCTGTTATAAAGAAAAACATTACTTTTCTTTTTGTTTGTTATTTAGATCTCATCGCCTAACGATAATACTGCTTTTTTGTGATGGTTTCGATAAAAGAAGCTCTCCGTAGTTCTGTATTAATGAAAATGTCAAAATTTTGAACTTAGAGCCCCAGTACCCAGACAATCGCTTGACCTAGGTCGGATTTTATATATGTTCTGAAAAGGTCTTGACATCTGCCAGAACATACTAAAATTTTAGCTCAATCGGATAAGTTTTTTGTTTTGACAGTTATTCAAAATGGCGGACAGAAACGTCAAATCAAGATGGCGACCACACCATCTTGTAGATCTCGGTCATTTTATCTTAAGTTATAAAAAAAATTGGATAATTTTTGGCCAAATACTTCTATAATAAAGCTTAAGAAAGTACATTCTATGCAATTTTATAATATAAATCATGCGTTCTTAGGAAGACTATAGTGAAAAAAAGGAATTTACTAAAAATAATTAACAAAATCGAAGTGGATTATTCTAGCCAGATAAATTTAGAATAGATTTGGGCAATTTACTTCTCTGAAATCGATTTTGGAATTGCATCTTCAGATAACTTTTTTGCGGAGTCGTTTTTTGACAAAATACCTATACTAGGATTTCATTGACTATTACTGAAACTACAAGAATCCTTATGAGGATCATTGTACCTTACTTGGTACTTAACATATCCCTATATACTTTGACATGGTAGACCGAATCGGCGAAGACTATCAATAAGTGCTAGAATTATTCAAACTCTCACGAACAGCAGAGTGCAAAGTCACCCCCCGAGTGCAAAGTCACCCGCAACGACGGTATGTAAAAACCAAAAATTCATGAAAATTCTAGGAACAAAAAATATGGCCGGAATTAGGCACACTTACCCTAAATCAATTAAATATTTCAATTTTCGATAAAAAGATTATTAAATCTAATTTTATGATTATTTTAGAAGTTAAAAATGCAAAAATTCGTTGTAAAACAATTAAAGGGTGACTTGCAAGAAGAACTTAAAAAGTGTATTGCATGCGTGATATTCATAACCTTGACACGGTAGTTGTCATTTTCTCTGTTTCTTATGGAAGTTGCTAGGAAAATATCAAAGTGTTTTGTTTGATTTTTCGGCATAATTTGTGAATCATTATTAAGTTCGTAGTGAGAATCGAAAGACATACATCTATTTAAAAAGCGAATAAAATTTTTTTGTGAAATATTACATTTAAAAAGAATAGAAAAGTGATTTAATTTCGTGTTGCATTCAAAACAAGTTTTATGAAATCTTGGACAAGTTGATTTTGTGAATGAATTTTGTGGTTTTGTGCAGTGAAATCATGTTAACAAGAACGACAAAGATCCTTAAGTATCCGGAGAAATAGTTGCAACAGCAGTTAGCAGCTGATAAGGAGAAAATCTCCTGGAAAAGGCTGCAAAGATTTCCAGATTCCGAAGACCACTTTTTCTGACAGAATGGATAGTAAATATCGCAAAAACTCCTGGAGAAAGACAAATAGGAGCCTCTACAGAACTCCCAAAGCAAGTGGAAAAGGATTTGGGCGGATGTGGAATTGAAATGTGCTAAAAATTGCATCCGCTTTAAAGCTATAACTGCTGGACAGCGCGAGGCGTCTGTGAAATTTATAGAACCTCTTTTTGGTTGGATGTCCAGGAAGTTCTTGGTAATTAGCGTTCCTCAACTGTTACCCGGACATAAAGGAGGAATTAGCATAACCATCCAATGTACAAGTATACACAGAAAACCCTCAACATTTGATTTTCTACATATTTCGTATGTTATTTTTTCATTAATATCACTATGTCCAACTTTCCAAAAGTTTTTGTCCAACTTTCCAAAATTTTGTCCATCTTTTCAAAATGTGTTGTTTTTTTTTAATTTGATGTAATATTCCAATTAATTGGTTGATATATCTATTAAAAACTGTTAAGATTCTGTTAGAATATTTCACAAGCAATCTCATGATGCAAAGAAAATGAAAAAATATATATATATATATATATTTATTCGGCTTAAAAATGCATTTAAAATTGAACTTTTTCTTAAATGTCTCCCTTTCCACAATCCACCCTAACATGATTTTTTCTACTTTAAAATTATCAAAAAAAAAAGTATTCAATCGTTCGATAAAAAATTATTTATCAAATAAATGGTCCAAACTAACAATATTGATATGAATAAAAAAATGAACCTGATGAGATTGAATGTGATAAGTCGGCGGCAGACGCAACCAAGCCTTAATTGAGGAGAAATATATGAATTGAACTGATTTAAAACCTTATCTTATTACTCATTTTTCTTAAATTGATTGAAGAGTAATCAATAAACTCTTTGTTATGCTATATTTGCTATAAAATCGTAGAGGTCAAGCATCATAGTTTGCAATTAAAAAGAAAATCTTCCACTGAAAGTTTTCCTGCACAATGAAGTATTCTGGTCACTCTGGGATTTTTTTCAATCCACCAATTTCCCATTATTTTATAGCAGATTTCAAAAAAAAATCTGCATATTTACTTCTATAAAATCTCAGGTTAAAATCAATGAGAGGTGTGTGAGATAAGAATAAACCATCAAATCCAATAGATGTCGGTGAGGTGTTTTAAAAGTCTTTAACAGAGACAAATAGCCCATGCAGCTTTTAGTCACACACTATAATTTATTCATCAACCACAAGATCGAATAAATTACCTTCAATCAATCACCAATTGACGAAGAATGAATGAATGCCTCATTAGCCACTCCGTTTTCCATCTGTTAGTGTCAATTTTCTTGAGGAGATCTCTCACAGAAACATTCATCGTAGAAATTCCTCAAGAAAATTCCAGCAGAAAAAAAGAGGTTTTATGTTATCTCATTTTGGAGCTTCATTCATTTTTCGTGTGGTTCTGTGTTTGTTTTTCTTCGGTAACCTGTTGAAACTCACAAATACACCAGCGCGACCACCGTGAAAAGCTCCAAGTTATTGCGAAAGAGAGGAAAGAACCCACGCACACGTCTCTCCAGCAATTAAAGTGCTTGGAAAAATTCCTCAAAAAAAAATACAACTCAATCGGATGGACTTTACGCTGAGCTTCTGTGAGCTTCAACAGTGATGCCATATACCTTGGTGCTCAGGTGAAAGAGAAGAAGTGGAAAAGTTTTTTGAGGATGGTGGCGGGAAAAAGGAGCTGAGTGCACCTACGCAGAATTCTCCCATACGTGTGATCTCACCTGGAATACTTTTTTTCTTGCCATCATGCACCTCTCAAGCAAAAAGCATACCACAAAGAAAATAAATATTGTCTACAGAATCCAACAGAGTATAACAAAAGAGAAGAAAAAGTATCAATCATTGTCATCAATTGTGATGCAAAATGCAATCATCGCTCTTATTGAAACAGGGCTATTTGTAGAATTTGTAATTCTGCTAAATTATTTATTATTTAACAAGTCCAATGCTTGAAATTTAATCCTCCATTTCTTATTCTAATGCTTGTCAATCCTTTGCAAAAGCTCTTGATCAGAATCATATCAACAGTATATTAGAGCACTGGCTTTGTGACTTTACGGTCTTGGGTTGAAATCTCACATAAAACCTCGAACTTAAAAAAAAATTATAAAGTTAAATGGACGTAATTTTAATCTTAGAATACTACTTCTCAAATTAATAAATTCTCTTATTTTACTTTTGATTTTAAATCCTTTTTGCATTTGGTTGTATCTCATTCTGGGATTGATTCTACCCAATTTTGTGATTGATTGTAACTCTTTTTGCGATTGATTCTATCCTATCTTTGGGATTGATTTCATTCCATTTTGTGATTGATTCTATCCCATTTTATGATTGATTCTAACTCATTTTGAGAATGATTCTATCCCATTTTATGATTGATTCTAACTCATTTTGCGACTGATTCTATCCCATTTTGTGATTAATTCTATTCATTTTGGCGATAGATTTTATCCCATTTTCTGATTGATTTTAGCTCATTTTTTGATTTCATCTCTAGATATAATTCTGATGAATTCAATCCCATTTTGTGATTTATTATTTTCCTTTTTATGATTAATTCAGTACCATTTTGTGATTGATTCTAACTCATTTTGGGATTGATTTTATCCCATCTTTGGGATTGATTCTACTCCATTTTGTAATTGATTATATTTCATTTTGCGTTTGATTCAATCAAATGTTGTGATTAATTCTGTCCCATTTTATGATTTATTTTAACTCATTTTGCGATTGATTCTATCGCATCTTTGAGATTGATTCCAACTCATTTTCTGATTTATTTTAAATTTTTTTCTGATAAGTTAAATCCCATTTTGTGATTGATTCTTTTCTTTTTTGTGATTAATTCCGTCTCATTTTGCAATTGATTCTATCCCATTTTGTGATTGATTCTATTCCATTTTATGATTTATTCTAACTAATTTTGTGACCGATTCTATCCCATTTTGTGATTGATTCTAATTCATTTTCTTTTATGTATTCTAAATTTTGCGACTGATGAGGTGAATTCCATTTTGTGTTTGATTCTTTTTTGTGATTGATTCTAACTCATTTTGGGATTGATTCTATCCCATATTTGGGACTGCTTCTACTCCATTTTGTGATTGATTCTAACTTTCTAACCCATTTTTTGATTTATTCTATAACATTTTTTGATTATTTCAATTCTATTTTACAATTGATTTTACCGTAGCATATTTTGCTATTGATTCTGTCCCATTTTACGATAGATTCAATCCCAAAAATACCCTAAATAGATTGATTCTTTCCAAAGTATTTTTTCCAAGAGTACATTTCAATTCAAATAAATTTCTTTGTACTGATTTCTCTTTTAAGAATATTATTAATTTATTATAACACGTCTCAATCTTCAGATATGTATTTATGTGAGCGGAATCATACAAGCTCTCTTTAATGTTCGATATTTATTTAAATATTTTATTAAAATGGCACGCGGTGTTCTGATTTGACTCATTTGCAGATCAATTGACCGTTTAAAACCGTTCCTCAGTGTTGTGTACAATTCGTCAAAAGAGATGGCAAAGCGTCCTAGCTTTGCAAAATGCTCGATTTCACGAGAAAAAGCCATCCATGTATTAACTTTTCGCATGCTTTTTGGGTACATACCGCTTTAGTACCGATTAAATTGATTGCTGAATTTAAAAAAAAATCATTCCGAAAAAAAGAAATTGCTTAAGAAAAGTAGGTTTTATAATATTTCAGCATGAGGAACAAGCTTTCGAACACATAAAAAAGTAAATCCGAGAAAGATAAATCATTTACGAGTACTATACTAACTCATGACCGATTCAGTCCGATGCAATCAGGTAGGAAATTTCAAGATCTTTCAAAAAAAGATCCAAATTTAAGCAAAAATCCGAAAAATTCGAAAATCCGATATTAGGAGGTTTGTGGTGCAATTGGTAAGAGCGTTCGGCGGTGTGACTTCCGGCTTGACTGTCACAGTTGTGAGTTCGAGTCCCGCTCGTTGCAAATAACTGAAGCGTCTGAATGGACATATTTCTCATACACAATGTAATCTGAATAAAGTTTTGCAAACTGAAAAATGTACAAGATTGCAGAAAAAGTCCGTTACATCAAAATAATATTTTAAAAAATCCGATATCAGAATGGTTTTTGAAAATAGGTGTCCAAGGATGAAATATTCGCCTTGACTACCTCTAAAACATATTCGAATATGACAGAAATCGTAGAAGCCGTTTTCGAAATAAACCAAAAACATGGTTTAGTAGGGGAAGGAGGGACGGAATTGTGGAGAAAAAAGACTATCCTAGACAATGTTGACTTATGGGGGGGGGGGGTCATCGCAGACCGAAAGTCGATATCTCCCACCATTTGGCTTCTAGTCGTGTCACAAGTTGAAAAAAAGTGAATTATAGTACTGCTCTCTCTGAGTTCGAGCAGTAAAGTGATATTTTTCTGTATAAAATTTTCCTAAATTATTCCTCTGTTAAGGGACTAGTTTCACTCTTCAGCTAACAAGAAATATTTGGTTTTTGGATTTCAGATGAACCAATTCCCAGATATCTTGTCCACCGAAAAATGTACTTTTTTTTCAAACATGTCTCTGAAAATCAAGTCCAAGAGGCTGAATTTTTAAGATTTTTAAATCAAAATTTCAGAAAATATACTTTAAATGTTGTACTTTTATGCCCAATGCACAATAACATTTGTTTGTAAACATGTTTTCAGAGCTTCTTGTGAGAGGGAGTGGGATTTAGATCTAGTCATCTCGCTCACTCTCATAGGCAGTTTCGAAACCATGTTTACAAAACAAAAGTTATTGTGCCTTGAGCATTATACAGTGCTGTCTCTCTATATGCACACTCTCTATATGCACAGCTTTTGTCTCGGTTGCATTCAAAATCAATTTGTTTACATTTTGACAAAGTAATAAAGAAAATTATTTTCTTGGTAACTAATTTTTCTTGTTTTTAATTTTCTTAATTTTATTTTTTCTGTCTCATTATTTAAAATAACATGGGAAATTCTAGAACAATAAAAAAAATGATAATTTATTAAAAGAAAGAAAAAAACCGTTGGGAATTTCAAAAAAAGTTGTGCATATTCAGAGAGAGAACTGTCAAAAAAAAAGTACCCAAACTGTGCATATAGAGAGACAGCACTGTATTGCTAAAAGCTTAGAATACATATTTTTTTATTATGTTGAAAAAAATAGAGAAAAATATGCTTTTTTTTTTAATCTATTTTGATCCATATAAACCCTTGGTTTGGGCCCTTATGGCCTCTACACACTAAAGAAATTTATGTCCATATTGAAGAGTTTATCCTATAAAAGCATAGGGAATTTGCTTCAATATGGACATAAATTTCTCTAGTGTGTAGAGGCCATTATACTCAAGAGTACTTCTTTGTGATCTCTTGCCCATCTAAGGGCCTTGACAGACCTGAGGATTAGCCGAGAGACGGCTTAGCGTAATTATATTCGAAACAATGGTTAGACATCATTTCCATCATTTTCCACTAAGTCGTCTCTCGGCTTAGATCGTAAGTGTGTCTAGGGCATAAAAATGTGTTAAATCTAAATCAAAGTTGTACCCTCACTACCAAAATTTTAGCAAAAGGAACAGTGTCAGCCAATAGGATTACAGAAAGAGTCCGCCATGTTGAAAATAAACGATCGCAATAGGCTAACGCTTTTTCCTTTCACAAAATGTATTTTTCCATAAAAAAAATGTAATTTTACAACTTTTACCTCCAATTCCCATCAATTTAAATCAATTTACAAATTCCACCAATAACCCTGTGCAGGCATCTCGTGCAATTTCCCTTGACCCGATATCCATGCCATAAATGGGAATAATGCATAAGAAAATAAAAGTCACACAAGTCCACAATTCATCATTCACTGCATTAATTTGGCCCATAATGTGAAAGAAGAATAAATATGTGAGGTCAGGAGGAGGGAAGTAGACAGAATATAGGACAAAGAATTCTGCAGAGAAAGGTGGAATGATTCGAGAAAGAAGTGTTTTAATGCTCGTGTTTTTTTCCAACTTTACAATCTTATTTGCTTTTTTTCTAATTTTTCCATCTTATAATGATTATTAAACAACAATATTTCTCTGTGATGTGTGTTAGTGTTAAAGTGGTAAAAGATAAATTGTGAAAGATAAAAAGTAAAATTGATTATCGTACCTGTAGGGAAAAGGTATTTTTTGGCGTGGTTATTGGCTTCGTGGATGATGAAAGCCTCTAAAAATTAAATTAATTCATATTCAGTATGTTTTCTCTTTTTTTCTTCTTTTGATATTTTTCATAATATTTTCTTTTTTTTGCTGAAAGTGATGAAAATTTAAAATAAAAGAAACATCACTCAATCACTGATCGTCACATAAAGAAGAACAATCTCAGTGATGGAGGGAGGAAAAAGAACGTGCAGGAAGTGGTTTATGTGTAACTCCAGATTGATACCTGAGCATTTGCCCCCATGCGCAATCTCGAAGTATTTGTCGATGCCATGCTGCCCAGGGTACCGATAGATGTCAGGGATTCCTTGGAATTTGATCGGGGGATTCGGGCAAAGGTTTTCTTGGCCGATGGAGACAATGTCACCTTGGCCAGTGGGACAAAAATCCCATATTTGTCCACACAATCGAAGTATCTACAAGGAAAATTGTTCAAATAACTCTTCTCCATCGAGATGACTAACATCCCTGATCCTCTTGCCTCCTTACCTTATCCCATCAACTGATCCATCATTCTTCCCCGTGGGATCATCCAGTTGAACACCACACCAATTTCCCGGAGCAAATTGTGTCTCTCCAATGTACTTCAGTACTCCCGGACGACTCCCAAAGCCCGATGATACGATCACGCGATCACCCACTTGCATTCCACCCTTTCCGCCCGAGCGTGATGGAGTTACACTGTTCCGCACGCTCGACGGCGGCGAAATGGTTCTCACG
The DNA here is from genome assembly GCF_024763615.1 of Phlebotomus papatasi. Classification (NCBI taxonomy): domain Eukaryota; kingdom Metazoa; phylum Arthropoda; class Insecta; order Diptera; family Psychodidae; genus Phlebotomus; species Phlebotomus papatasi. The sequence goes on from NC_077224.1 coordinate 16,455,065, forward strand.
GGGGATGCTGGGGTGCGCGATGGACTCCTATACAGATCATCTGTGGAGTCAGCCGTGAGCAGAGGCTCACGAGTGAGTCGTGTGAGGCGTGAGAAGATACCACGCTTGGGTTCGCATTGGAAGTAGCGCTTTCCCGACACACATCCATCATTCTTGCCTGTGTGGGTCGTGGGCACATAAATAATGCAAACATTAATCATCCAAGATCATACACATTAATCACACTGTCCAGAAGGGAGGGAATTAGGGTGAAGAAATTGAGGAAGATCTTGGAGAAATTTTGGCATGTTGATTTTGTAAAATAAACCTTGCTTAATTAAGTTTTTTTCTGACGAGTTAATAACATTCACAACATTAAAATATATCTGCTTAATGAGCTTTTAAATCTCAAGTACGGAATATAATTGTCGTTTTGGCAAATTCTAGAAGAACAATAAAGGTCAAATAAATAAAAAAAACGTGTTACTTGGTACATAATACCAAGGTTATTTTGTATTTATGTTCAGAAAGGTGCCAGTCAGGGCGAGTGATACCCAGAGCCCTATTCTTTATTAGATTAGCTATAGGAAAAAATTTCCTTCGGCTTAGAATTGGACAAATAACTTTCCTTTACGGCGTTATCACACTGAGAGAAACCCGAAAGTTAAAATAACATTCCGGAAATGTTAATTTTACCCTGCAGTATTGATCCGAAAACGGTGTAAATATTACTCTTATTAGGTGTATTATGGGTTAAAGTTACCCTTCTTTCATGTTGATTTTACCCTTAAAAGGTGTAAAATTAACATTAAAAAATGTTGATATATTTTTACACCTAAATACATTTATGAGGAAAAAATGTTAATCGCACCCTTTTTTTTCTCAGTGCACACTTGCACATTAAAATTTTAATATGATTCACATTAATTGTCGCTTGTGAGCGTCCAAATATGTTATTTGTGTCTTTGAGTCACTTAATATTTGGGGTTTTTCTATTTATTGATAAAGAAGTGAACTTGGCCTGCAAAAATAAGTTTAAATTTACCTAAAGCATAAATATTTTTCACATTAAAAAATTAAAGAGAAAATCGCATTAATTTTTCTCATTAATGCTATAAATCAATTTATATCAAATTTTGCGGGCCAAGTCTACCTTTTTATCAACAAATAGATCAAATTTTGAATATAAAATGATTCAAAACACACAAATTACACATTTGGACTCTCACCAGCGACAATTAATGTGAATCATATTAAAATTTTATAGTGCAAGTGTGATAACACAGTTAGGCGAGTGCACTACCAATTTAATCGAAGTTGAAACGAAAATCTTATGAACCTGTAGATTGTGTCGTTTGTCTTCACAAACGTTTAAATAACTAAAAATAATTACTTAAGGGATATGATTCCCCTATTTGGTTAAGCGATTATAGAATAAATTTGAGGTTAAGTGTGACCTAACCTAAAAAAAATGCTTGAAGAAAGTTTTCTAGTTCAATTTGACATGGAATTTTCTCAATAATTCTGAAATATATTTTTAAACAAAAATTAACAAAACAATTCAAAAATTTATTCATAATATTTTATATTTTGAGGTTATAATTTGACTAGTTTTTCGATGTATATCTTTAAATTAAAAAGGATTCTTTAAGGAGTTTTTTTACGACTAATTTTACTGATAGAAGCAAGGATAGAAGTTTTCTCAAGGTGATAGATTTAAGAGCATTACATAAAATAATATCTAGTTTTTAAGGTTATATTTAACATAACCAAAACCTTTTCAAAATACCCTATTGGATAAATAAGAAAATGAAGTTCTGCATTAGATAATTTCAGAATTTTTAAAATTCATATGCAGTGATCTTTGAGGTTAGGATTATTATAATTTGATGGTCAAAACAACTTTTTCGCTAAATACAGGGGATAACCTTAAAATTTTTAAACATATTTTTTGGGACAATCTTTTAATTTGTCACGTAAAGTCTTGGACCTACAACTTAAGCCTCAACAAAAATGCAGTCATTTATAATTTTCTCTTTTGTAAGTTTTATTGTACCACATTTTTCAAATAAGAGAATTGGGGTCATAGTAAGAACTGAAGATCCTAAATTTTTTATTTGCAACATCTGACGCACTCTACTTGATTATTACTATTATTATTAATAAAATTTGCAAAAGAAAACTCAAATGCCATTATACTACCTCTAGATAGAAATCTTAGGAATCCTAAATAGAAGAATAGAAATAGAAATAATCCTAAAATTCCGTTGTCAGTTACTAATTTTACGATTTTTTTCTTTCAAAATAATTTTTTTAGATCCTATTTAAACAAAAAAAACTGGTTCTAGCTAAAATCCTGAAAGATAAAATTCATAACGTGAAAATTCTGGCGTCGAAATTCTGAATGAACGAAATACCGAAAAGCCAGGATTCTAAAAAGTCACATTCCCGCATGGGCCAAAGCCCGAATGGGGTAAAATCTTGAATAGGTCGAAATACCGAATGAGCTAAAATCTCTAAAAGCTAAAACTTGAAAGTATCGAAATCTCAAATCGGCCACAATCCCGAAGTATGTCTAAATCCCGAAACGCTAGCTTTTTGAATGTGTCAAAATTTCGAATACGGCAAAATCCCGAATGAGCCAAAATCCCGGAACATCAAAATATCGAATAGACATAGGCTATAATCCCAAACATATCGAAACCTCGAAGGCAAATATTGTAAATTAATCTTTGAGGTATTCTCCATTTTTATTGCAATTACTATAATTGTTGAAATGTAACAACCGACTGTACATTGTAAAAATGGAAGGTGTATATAAGAAATAAGTAAATAAATAATTGAAATCCTGTATGGGCTGAAATCCTGAATCAGCTAAAATCCCGAATAGGTCGAAATCTCTAATGGACAATAATCATGAATACGCCTAAATCCCGAAGCGCTAACATTTTGAATATATCAAAATTTCGAACAGGGCAAAATCCCAAATGGTCCAAAATCTTATAAAGCTAAAATCTTGAATAGGCTATAATCTCAAATAGGTCAAAACCTCGAAAAGCGAAAATTCCAAATTAGTTGAAATTCCTAATCGGACAAATTCCCGAATAGGTCAAAATCCACGAAGAGCTAAAATCCTGAATGGGCCAAAATCCCAAAAGGCCAGAGATCCCAAAGGGTCGACATCTCAAATGGGCCATAACCCCGAATGGATCTAAATCCCAAAAATCCAACATCCCGAATGGGTCAAAATTCTGAATAGGCAAAATCCCGAACAGACCAAAATCGTGGAAAGTCAAAATCTCGAATAGGCTACAGTCCCAAAACCTCGAAAAGTGAAAACTCTGAATTAGTCAAAATCCCGGATGGGCTAAAATCCTGAATCGGTCAAAATTACGAAGAGTTAAAATCTTGAACGAACCAAAATCTTGAATGGGTTGAAATTCCGAATGGACCAAAATCCTGAATAGGTATACAGTAGACTCTCTCTCAATCGGGAATATGGGGCAAAATGTCATCCGGTTTAGCGATAGAATTAAGCGTCAAAGCCTTTGTAAATTCCACAAAAAGCACTCAATTATAAAGAATCACGATAAAATAGGAAGAACTACAGCGAATTTGATCGAATTAGCTTCATAATTAAACGTGAAAATTGTCAACAAAATTTGTCGCCCGATTGAGAGAGAGCCGATTGAGCGAGAGTCTACTGTATATCCCAAAAATCCAACATCTCGAATGGGTCAAAGTTCCGAATAAGGCAAATTTTCGAATGGACCGTAATCCCAACTGATCCCAATTTAAAAGCGAAAATTCTGAGTTGGTCGAAATTCCGGATGGACTAAAATCCCAAATCGGCCAAATTTCGAAGCCAGAATCCCGAATAAGTCGAAATCCCGAAAATTCGAAAGGGTCGAGATCCCGAATGGACCATAATCCCGAATAGAGCAAAATCCCGAAAGACCAAAATCCGGAAGGGTCAAATATAACTTAGTTTTTTGGGGAATATTGATACATTTTTACAACACACTTTTGAAACTCATTTGAGCCATAAGAATATTAACAATTTTGGCTCGACATTTTGCAAAGATCTTATAAAGGAGAAACCTTAATAAAATAATTTTTTTTGTATGGGAAATCTCAAGCCGGGCATGGTATTCACAAAAGAACCTGTGTTAAAATTTCTCAAAACACAGAAAATTTCCTCTGATTTGAAACTAATAATATTCAAAAACTTAGCTTCTGATTCAGTGATTTATATATATTTTTAATTTTGGATTATTCAATGACGGAAATCCAATAATTTTATTACGCATTTCAATTTTTCCTTTACGATTTTTCAGAAGTAAGTTCATCAAAAGCTACCAAATGACGTTTAATTCGTTTTTAGTAAAGTTGTTTTTAAGTTTAAAAAATAATAAAAAGAAATTATTGAAAAAAATAAATAAAATGTTGCATTTTGATAAGGAATTACTGGTACAAAACTGACACCTTCAAATAAGACTTTTCGTGCATATTTCGTAACTTTCACAACTCTTCCAAGAATTTATCATTTTCCTTACGTTTCCAATAATTTAATTAACTCATCTTTTTTCCACTTCATTAGCACCCTTGAATTGGCAAAACCTTCACGCTGACTGAACTTCTTGTAACCTTTTATGTTACTTTTCATTAACCATTGCACAAAAATTCTTCCTCAATCTCTTTCACACAAATAGATTCCAACAATAACTCACCACTCGGCTCATCGAGAACCACTCCTGCCCAATCTCCGGGCGCAAAGTGTGTCTCGCCAATGTAGGCAATATGTCCAGGACGTACTCCACCCACCCAAACACGCTGACCAATGATGAAACTGTCTGTATCAGTGGTCAGAACAATTCCTTGATCTGTGGAAGAGGTGATTGAAAGAAAAAAAGAATGTACACAACACAATTACTTTTTGTGTGTTAACCCACTCCATTTGGACAAATTTTCCAGTATTATATTCGTGTTTTTCCATCAGATTATTTGTCAATATTTTGTGTTAAATTGGCACGAATGTGTGAGTGTAATTTGAAATGAGGACTCGCCCACAAGACAAAATGTTAAGTTGATCTCATGGAAGTTTTATAAAATAATCTTTTAGTCGCTATTTCCATCGCGTCATTTTATTGCACGTGAAGATTAACTCAATGCACGGTGACATGTATGAGAGTCTGGTAGTTTTAGGAGGAATTATAATCACCTCGGCCATTCATAAAAGGGCATTATGCCATTCAGAAAATACCATCAAACACCTTAAACTCCTCAAACTCTGCCACAGACAGAGATTGTGTAAATAATTAATTTTAGCATTCATATTTTGCGGTGTAATTATCTTACACAAAGAACCATGCTGTATCAGTCAAAAGCAAATATTTTACCAAGAATTGTAATTACTGCATTAGAGACGAAGCAAAACAATTGAGTAGAAGCTCCCACAAGCATTAATTTTAGACACAATTAATTTTTAACTTTACCTGAACTTCGACGACGACCTGTAGCTTCCCAGTACAGATCAGAGCTCAATGATCCATCTTCAGAGAAGAAGAGAAACATGATCACACAAAAAAAAACATTTAAAAACAAAAACAAATAACAAAGGATTTGTGGAAAATTTCTTATTATGGAGAAAATTGGGGAAGGATCTTTGTAGAAAAGGTACGAACTCCACACAGTAAAAAGGTTTGCACAATTTTTGTTGTAATTTTACACAAACAAGACACATTGAGTTAATAATGCTCAAAGCACAATGGCTTTTGTTTTGTATACATGTTTTCGAAATTGCCTATAGGAGTGAGCGAGATGACTAAATCTAGTTCTCACTCCCCTCTCATTAAAAAAAATCAAAAATATGTTTACTTACAAAAGCTATAGTGCGGTGGGCATAATGCCTAATGCCCTGCGCACAATAACTTCTGTTTAAAAACATGTTTTCAAAATTTCCTATAAGAGTGAGCGAGATGACTAGATCTAGATCTCACTCACTCTCATTGAAATGTCAAAAACATGTTTACAAAACAAAAGGTATTGTGCGTTGGGCATAATGCCTAGCGCACAATAACTTTTGTTTTGTAAACATGTTTTTGACATTTCAACGAGAGTGAATAAAGCATAGATCTAGTCATCTCGCTCTCTTTTTTACAGAAAATTTTCAAAACATGTTTACAAACAAAAGTTATTGTGCACTGGTCATAACACACAATAACTTTTGTTTTGTAAATATGTTTTCAGAACTACTTATTAGAGTGAGTGAGATGACTAGATTTAGATCTCTTTCACTCTCACAGAAAAGTCAAAAACATGTTTACAAAAAAAGTTATTGTACTCTGGGCATAATGCAAATGAGAAATTTTTCAAATAATTATTGCTCTTTCTATTATAATTATTAGTAACTATTTGAAGGGCGCCTCCAACAGTGTATACATACATATTTAATATTTACGTTACAACAATTTTTTAATGTAATATTTGTTATAATTACTCACTCATTCGTTAAATATTTGCTCAGTTTCTTAGCTAATAAAAGTAGTTTAAAAATTTTGTGTTTTTACTATAAACTCATATAAATATATATTACTCTAAAGTGATTGATTTTCAGAGCTTACATTGAATATTAAATATTAATATTGAAATCGCTCTGTATAATTAATTTTTTTTTTAATAAATCGTGTTATGCAATACTAATTTTTATTATTTATTAAAATCAATATTGCAAATTTAAATATGAAATATAGTACAATTTACTAAAAATATTATAGAATTTATCATAAATATTGAAAACCGAAAATTCTAGTCCAACATGTTAATTTCACTAAAAGTAATGCAAATTTTGTGCATTTGTTTGCCAATTTTTTAAACCATAAAATATTACCAAAATAAATAAATGAACAATTCATAAAAAATATTAGGGGAAAGTCGTCTGCCTTTAAATGCAGCAGCCTTCAAATGTTTCGATTTTTTCGTTGTTCTCGAAAGCATAAATTATATTCTATTAACTATTGGGTAGCTATCCATCATCCTCACAAATCATCAAAAAATGGAGAGCCTAGCTCCTATTTCCTAGATGCTAGATAAAAAAAAAATGAAAATGAGCTCTAAACTGTAATTTTGATGTTCCACAAATCATGTGATTTTTCATAGTAAAAATCATTTTACAAATAAATCTTCCATTGTGACACATAGAAGGTTAATCAGGCTTAATATTTCTGTTAATACATTTTGGTTCAGATGACACAATTTTTGTGGGTGGCAAAAATTTGCAAATATCACCCTGCAGCAGCCTTTAAATGCTAATGTCGTGTGCCTTTAAATCCTATCTTTCCATACATCAAAACATGTGAAATCGAACTCCTACTTTTCTCTGACGAACGACATACAAATACTTATAACCTGCTATCTTGCTCCGGCCGGGATGTTTCAAGTTGACAATTTTCAATTTTAATGGCTTTTTCTTCCAAATTTTCATGTGCAAAACAGTGCTTCAGAAAAATGTGAAGAAAAGTTATTGTTTAATGTCTTTTGACTGCAGTGATGATTTTAGTGAGTGCGTTAGGCTTCAATCTAATCATTTATAGCCCATTTAGTTTTATTGATTCAATATTCTCAGTGAAAAAAAAACATTTAAAGGCAGCTGCCTCGCGTTTGAAGGCAGACTATGCCAGCTGCCTTCATACAAATCGACATCACTTTTTTAATTTCCTCAGAAGGAAAAACTGAGGACTTGCAAGTGCTAAATGAGGTAATCATATACGCCGAATGAACAAGAGAATTTTTTGGTGTAGTAGAAAATAAAATCCATTTTGTGGATTCTTCAGAAAAAAATCTTAAATTTGGAACTCCATTTTTCGTTTGAAGGCAGACGACTTTCCCCTACCTCTGTTCCGAAAAAAATCGTACAAAAAATCCTAATATTTGTGCTATTGTAAATATAGGTAAATATCCCAAAAATATTTTTATAAGGTATTTTATTTATCGATATTAACTATTATGGCATAGTTGAATTACTATAATTATTAGTTAAACAGAACGACAAAATGAAAAATAATACTTTAGAGGAGCGGTGTATTATTTTGGACAGTTTGTAATATCGTCCACTTTAAGTGAAATGTTTGATACTGCAATTAATTTGATTAAAATTATGGTATATATTTCAAATATTTAATGAATAGAGATTTCCTTCCAAATGTTAATTTTTTAGCACTAAACCCAAAAAGACCCGCTCACTTTGACCGGTTTAAAATGAACACATATTTAAATGATACAATGTCATTATCAAACTTAGTAAATTTCTTATAATGCGCATGATATATTTTTCAGTGTTTAAGTTTTAATTTTTTTCTCTTTTCCAATACAAATTTATTAACTATCCTACCCTACAGCGGTTTTTCATTTGACCGAAAAACGACCAAAAACAGTCGGTAGGTTTAGTGTTAAAGAATCTATTAACAGAAGATCCGTTCAGTTATAATTATCTTATTAATGCATTTATTTTTATGGACATTTATTAAAAATTGACTTATTTTGGAAATACAGTTATCGGTTCTGTAAATTTAGACTTAAATTCCCAGGTAAGTTACACTTTTCTTGTAAAAAAAAACCGTCATTTTTTCAATGGTTCAGGATATGTTTCTAATATCATCTACTTATTATTTGTTTCTTAAAAAATGTCTATTGCAAAAGAAACAAAAGACATTGCCTTTACGAACGGAATTTTATGAAGCAACCCTTAGAAGAGTTTTTGAAAAGCAAGGGACTTTGAGAAGCATTCTGTACGGTATTTCATACAAGGTGGACAATGTTGCAAAAAATGTATCTAGAATATTATCCAAGGAATTTAAACGATTTTTAATAATTTTAAGTGATTTTCTTAAAAGAAAAACAGACAGATAAATAACTTTATAGGCTTCCAATAAAACCCTTCAGAAAATAGGTGTAACAAAAAAATCTTTTTTTTTATTAAAACATCCCAACTAACAAAAGATAAAGTGTCACTGAATTTGTCTCATTTCCATACATTTGGTAAGCAGTTGGATGTTCCACTACTACTTGCAATGAATTAAGTACTTATTAAGTACTTAATAAGAACTTATTGTGTTCGCCGGGATATTTCAAAGTTTGGAGAATGGAGCTTGTATGAAAACCGTTCGTAATAACATAACGCATTATTCCCCGTAATCAGTTTTTAAAAATATTAAATATTGTTTGTAACATGATCGCTTACATGTTTTTTTGTTCTTTTACAATTATTTGTTCGTAAATGTTGGTAAATAGAATAAGGTAGAAATATTCTTAAATTTTTTGCATGTTTACGAACATTTACTAACAAATGTTTGTTTGTTTTGTCATTTGTTCGTAAATGTTCGTAAAATATTCGTCAGATAAATAAAAATTTACGAACAAATGACAAAATTTTACGAACATTTTTTGTGTGTTCACGAATATTTACGAACAAATTATTGTAAAAGTACAAAAAATGCTAAAGTGATTATGTTACGAACAATATTTGTGAAAAAGTACAAACTTTTACGAATTTGTTTGTGGTTTATACGATTTACGAGCATTTCGTAACTCCCCCATAGGAATTCACAAACATTTACGAACTATTTTACGATCTTTTTTCTGTGTACTCCGAAAAAAAGTTTGGTTAAGCGGACAAACAAATCTTGTTAAAATTTTGTCAAAAGGATGTTAATTACCAATTTATCAAAACTTTTTCTCACATTTTATAAGGAAAAACATCCTTTTGACAAACTTTTCTTGTTAATTTGATAAAACTGTTTCTCAAAGTAGTATTACAACATAAATTGAATTGCAAACCATTTGTACGAAGTAAAAAAACAAAACAAGGGTAAACAAGGGGATTATCAAAGTTTACCAATTGCACGTTTTTTACTGTGTACATTTTTCTTTTACTGTGCATGAAAATTGGTGATCTTCTTGTGAAAGATTGCGCTCAAAAATTGCCCAGAGCAAAATTCGTCTACAAGTTAGCATTATCTCATCACAAGATCGCTCTAGAAAAGTGATCTAAGACTCTCTTGGATTTTGCAAGCAAATCTATATATTGACTTTTCGCAGCATGTTATTTCACAATATTTCATTCTTGTGCCAAGTCAAGCTCACCAGTTGAGAATATGTTTGCACATTTCCAGCATGATGCGTGAAAATTTAATTCACTTGAATGATGGGCGAGATTGACCGGATGGAAAGAGGTCACCACTTGAAGATCATGAGGTAAACGTCTCTTCTATTTTATTATTTATTTAACCATGACGTTTTTCTCAACAAAACGGACACATCTCGCGAGAAAATCCACCAAGAAAATAAACAGTTAATAAAATTGAAATCAGTTAACTCTCATGGTACTCTTCAAAAAGTTATGCACGATTTACAGTCAGTTGCATAATATAAAATGCTCTAGGGCTCACATTGCCATAGAAGATCACTCGAAGATCATCTGCAATTTTCCATTTGGAGTCTTTTGTTGGGGAATCGGTGGGAAACTAATGATGGGAAAGTAACTGATGTGCGATGGACACAAATGAGATTAATGAGACAGCTAAGAAGAAATGTCCAAATTGATTTTGTTAGAGAAAATATGTGATCAATGGAATCGGTGATCGATGAGATAAAAATTTCGAAAGGAAGAAGATAAAAGCCCTCAAGATGTGTGCTTTATTGATTTTTCGAAGAGAGAATAATTTTGAACTATTTTTTTTTGTGTTTGCTTTGAGAAAATACCCACTTGCTGATTTTCTTTCATATCGAGATGATTTCCAGATATCTGGTGATCTCGACTTTGAGGACCTTGACATTTTATCCATCACCAGATCAGCTTCGCTTTCCTCATCCACGTCTAAGAGATTCCATAAATACAAAACAACTAATAACACACAGTAAAAAAGGCTACAACCAAACTAACCATGTGCGTGTGTCTTATAATCAAATTGATCTATCTCTTTTTTCTTCTTCTACTTCTTCACCTTTTCTTTTTTTTGTGCAGATAAAAAAAGTATAATTTATACAATGAGTGTGGTGATTTGTTTACAAACAATAACGGGCATGTAGTGTATACAAAATAATAAAATGTAGGTGAGAAAAATCATAAACAAAAAAATTTAAAAGACAAGATCATGGGCAATATCTTTGTTTTTTGTTGGAGACAGTGATTCAGATCTTTTTAATTAGAGATTAATTATGTATTACCTGCCAAGTGCGATCGCGAAAAATCATCACTGTGTCGTCTCATTTTATTGCTGTTAACGTCTTCGTTGTCTGGACGACAAATTAACCAGGAGGAAATTAAAATGGAAAATGAAAAAAGAAAACATAGAGCATTTTTTTCAGCAACAAAATTACAGAAATACACAACTTCATGCTTTGTTAATTGCCTCCGTAATTGAATTAATGATGGGTGTGAAATCTACCAACACTTTTTTTCCTCATCTCCACATTTGTCCCCTGGAATTAAACAGTGTGGTGCATTCGTAACGCAATTCCATTATGAGAAAATTCTACTACGCACTAGCACTTTAAGTAGTAACTATCGCAGACATCAACCACTTTTATGGTTTATCCGAGACACTTATTTCCTCTGAATCAGAGGTGCGTGCAAAAACCGTTTGAAACCAAACAAACGTCAAGTTAAACTTGTTCGTCAATGGTCAAAACGCTACCTGAACAAACTTATTTGAACAAACGGTTCTTGCACACCCCTGAATTGTTAAAACCTCAATTTTTGCAATCAATGGTAAAAACTTAATAAATAACCAAGGTTAAAATGAAGTGCGATGGAATTCGATTAACCAAAACAGATCAATCGAAATTTTAGCTACCCATTGCAGCCCTATATTACATTCAACTCTGGCCCTGCCAAAGTTTATCAAAACCTTATAAAATTTGCTCTACACGGTTTTTAAATTGATATGAGAAAGCAATTTAAAACGTATAGCAGGTAAGCTTTGAAATGGTTTGCATAAAAAAAGTTATCAAAAAAAAAATACAATTCAAAAAAGATTTGAAGGTGTTGGATGGTACAAAAGGACTTAAAAAAGCATGTTTTCTATAATTCTTTTTCAAAATAGTAAAACTAATATTTGAAAAATTTAATATATAATAAATTAAGATCTTAAGCACACAAAAGTACGACATTTAAATTTTTAACGTAAGCCCAACTAAAAGGTATAAATATTGAAATATTTTAAGACATTTAACCGTAAAATCCTGATTTCTTATTCAGGAAGAATTTTAGGAAAACATTGACTTAACATCAATTTCGAGATATTCAGGAAGCTAAACCTCAAGTGTGAAACTCGAATAAGTTCTTAGTTCAAAATTGAAAATCCTTGAGCATTTTACTGATCAAGGCCTCAATTCCGAGACCAAGATCTAGATCAAGATCAAAAAAAAATTTGAACATTTTGGTATTCTGAAATAAATATGTCAAATCTGTCAAATGTTCTGAATCCAAGACACAATCCGTGTGGATTTCAAGATTCCCAATTCTGGTAGGTAATGTTTAGTCAAAAACTATTTATTTCTGTATTTATTGTCAAAAAGAGGATGCCTCTATCTAAAGAATCTAAGCCACGATAAGCTTATCTGTCGAATTTTCCCCCAATCCGAATTTGCAATTAAAGAATCACACCGACCATAAGCCCATTTAGGCTTATCACTGGTTTATAGCTAAGACATTTTATATTCCACAAATGGATCTCGTCAGAATATCAAATTTTAATTTTCAAAATATTTGACAACTTGAAATTTTTATTTCCTTTCTGACTTTAAATTTCTTAAAATTATTAATTTATTAGATATTTTCAAAGTAATAAAGTTAATATATTTTTTTAATCTGTGGAAAATTAAACATCTAAAAAATCAACCTTGACTTTTGCTAATTTGGATTTGTGTTAAATTTTGAGCACTGATAGTATTTAAATCAGTATATAAAATTTGATAAAACAAAAATAAAAGGTTTTTAGTTTTTACAAAGTTACAGACTTTTTGTAACAATTACCTTTACTTGATTTACTAAACAAAATTGTATAATATTAAATTTTTATTTTTTTTTACAAAAATGATTAAAAAGGCTAGTTTTAAATTGTTAAGAAGTGCATAATGTTTCCATGTAAATTTTCTTGAGATCTTGGAAGCTGTTTTATATAAGCCATAGATCTAAGAATTAGCCATATGGCTCAACTTCTCTAATTTATTATTTGCCAGGATTTTTTATAAAAAATTCACGTACAATCAAGTACAGAATTAAATATTAAAGGCAAATTATCCATTAGATTATGAAAAACTAATAAAATGAATTGCTATTTAGGATTTTGAGATATGCAGAAACTGGGCTAACCCTTTAGTTTGAAACCGCTTCAAAGTTCTAACTTTTATAACCAAGATTGCAAAAGATTTTTGAAGTTCGTAAGATTACTCTAAAACTCAGAATTTTCCAAAAAAAAAAAAACGTTTTTGCATAAGAAAATCAATAGTTTATAATCGAGAACCTAAAAGCCATTAAACAATACAAATAGACTAGTTGTTTTTTTAGTACAAGTTCTAAAATTACTTGACATACAAGATTCGTTACTTTAAAAAATAATGTGACTTAGTAATTTTTCAAATTAATTTTGATTTTTGATAAAAAAAATACCTTAAAATCACTTGACTTGGTTATGCTTTCATCCTCAAAATTGTTATATAACTTCAGATTTTGCTTTCCGAACAAAGAGGATTCTTCAACGGAAACTAATATGGGTTTCACATCTAAGGTAACTGCAAACATTTCTCAATAAGCAAAATTGTTGCGAAAGTTTTAAATTGGATCGTAATCGTATAGAGCAATATGATCTGAATTTTCAAAATCACTGCAATTGCTTGTACTTTAGAAATTCACGATCAACGAGATGTAGGCCAAACCTCTAGTCTAAAGCCTGCTTAAGAATGCGTCCACAGCCGTCTTAGTGTTAGTTGATAATCAACAGTGTTATTCTGCGAAGGAGTTCCTTCTTGAATTATATATGACACCAGGGGTCCATCAAACCTAATAAAAAGTGAAGCTATTTTTCATTTCTCCATGTAAAAATTTTGCAGATATTGCACAGCGACTTAAACAAATTTGCTCGTAGTTCTTGTATTATTTCGGCGAACATTATGAAATATGTATTTTCAGATAGCTTTTAATGCACTATTTCGAAATCTATCAGATTGATAAGTCAATTCTCTTTAGGGAAAAACTTGCCAAGAGTCTTCAGTGTCTATATGCAAAAACGTATGGAAAAATTAAATGTCGAGAGGTCCCTATATGAAACACATTTATATAATTTCTTTACTGAGAGAAATCCGAAAAAGTTAAAATAACATTCCGGAAATGTTTATTTTACCCTGCAGTATTGATCCGAAATCGGTGTAAATATTACCCTTTTTAGGTGTATTATGGGTTAAAGTTACCCTTTTTCATATTAATTTTACCCTTAAAAAGGTGTAAAATTAACATTAAAAAATGTTGATATATTTTTATACCTCAAAAGTGTTAAAATTATGAGGAAAAAAAGTTAATCGCACCCTCTTTTTTTCTCAGTGTTCTTAGAAACTTTTTGTTGCGTTGCATTTGAAACACTCTGTAATCCCACTCACTACTTTATTTCTCTAAAACCGGCGACAAAAAGACGTAAATTGCATCACACATGATTTAATCTCTCTTGTGGTTAATTGCCTATTTCTATTACTGGAATTGTAATTGGATATCCCCGTGTTTCCGCTATTTCACATCAATCCAACAAAATACCATTGATCATCCATGAAATTGAACTTGATCATGTAATATCCTTCAAAATTTGTAAGCGACACACCCGCGATTTCTTTTTGCCAAAAACAATCCGCAAAAAATAAAACAACAAAAGCTATATTTATAATTTTTTTGGCATCAGGAAAAAATATAATGAAAAATATATCACAGAAAAGACAGAAAAAAATCCCACAACATCCATTTTAGCCACAAAAAGCGTCTATTTGATCTCTTCCCAAGATCCAAGATTGGAAAATACAAATTCCAAGCCAGGTGTTAATTGAGAGACCAGAGAACCACAGAAAAAGTCGTGCAAATAAATAATCGTCATAAAGTGGGCAAATTTCTTCTTTTGCATTCACATTTTTCACACCAACTTGGTAAATTTCACAAAACACCCACGTTTCTCTCCATCATCGACCTAACATATAGCCAGAAAGATTCTTATTTGTCTCCAAACATGCCACCAAAAAGTCTTCGTGACAAATTTTAAAACACCAAAAATTTTTATTGCATTTACCGTTTCAATAAATTTCACCATTAATCTACATATTCTTTGGCGCCAAAAAGAATTATTTTAGCAAAATTAGCGTTTTGAAAATTTTCTAAAACACCTTTATTTTTCTCGTGACTCACAATGATGTTTTCTCCCATGTCTCTTCATAATCTTAAAGGTGATTGTGACAGTGTAAAAATCGCCTGTAATATGTTCAGTTTAATTCTAGCATCTCCTTGAACACAGTCAAGGTTGATTTGCAAAACTTATTATTATAAATCTTTCGTCATCTCTGTAAGTGCGATGTCTTGAACGATCTATCTCATGCGACTCACCTAAAAACCCCTCAATAATACTCAGAAAGCTTATACAAGAAATCATATTAAAACACAAACGATAACGTAGAAAAAGAAATATCTTCTCTTACCTAACAAACTTTTTAATGCAAAAACATCATTGGGAGATACAAGAGAAGAAATTGCAATTGGAATGTCTTAAGTAAAAATAATCATTAAGATTAACAACATTCAGCAAGAAATAATCTCAATGCCTCTCTCATTTTGCGATAAAATGCAAAGTAAGATCTCGTCACAAATTGAGAGATTGAAGAGAAATTTCCATTAAGGGATTGGAAGCAAAACAAATTATAAAAAAAAAGAAATTTTCATAATAAAATCATGAGGAATTAATATTATGTAGAATTTGCAATTTCATTGACCTTTTTTTCCTCTCTCAAAACCCCTCAATTAACCTTCTCCAAATGCTTTCATTTGAATTTCATTAGTTTTCTGTTTATGATTTTTAACAGAGCACTTAGAAGTGAAATTGTTTCTTATTTTATTTTCTTGGAAAATAGCAAAAGTTGTAAATAGAGAATAACTTTTTCTGAATAATTAAAATAAAATTGCACTTTTAATTGACACTTTCGAAAGACATCAAAACATTTTGCAGAATATTCTGGAGAAAGATGAACCGTACAGTGCTTTATGGGCAACGTACAATTCATTTTGTTTTGCAAATATGTTGTGGGTAGATCTTAGAGTGAGCTAGTGCGCATTACAGTCATCTCTCTTTCTGTTACTTGCACATTCTTGAAAGCATGTTTACAAATTCTAATGGTGTGCTCACATCTTTGGAAAGTCAATTAATTGAAATTTTGCGTTTATTTTTCCTTTTGCTAAATTATGCTTTGAGATGTGAAAGAAAAATAAAAGACAATAATTGTTTTGAAATGTGTTTATGTAAAATACATAAATGAGAGTAAACGAGACTAGAATTAGATTTCGTTCTTTCAGTTCTTTCTAACTGAAATGTCAAAAAATGTTCACAAACACAAAACAAAAGTTACTAGAGTAAGTGTGCCAAATTCCGGCCAGCTTGCAATTTCGGCCACCCCTTTTGTTCCTCGAATTTCCATGAATTTTTAGTTTTTACATACTCTAGAGATTATACAATGCAAAAGAATAACAAAAAATGTAGCTACGACAAACGAGATGACGTAAAAAGATATTGGAAGAATTCCCGAAGGGCAAGGAACTATGACAATGAAGGTGGCCGAAATAGGGCACCAAAGCTATGCCTATATTTTTATTCATTTCAAAATGTATTTAGAACGATTTTAGAGCAAATAAAGGTGGTAAACTCTTTACAAGGTTCCAAGCAACACTCTTTCAGAAGAAAGACTAAAAAAAATCAATTTGTATTTAAAATATTACATTTCAAACTTGAGATTTTGACGCTTGCATGCAACTATGCCGAAATTTGGCAAACTTACCCTATGTGTTTGCGCCTTACTAACTAAACCTTTATATCGAATCTACATTGAAACCAGTGAGATTTGTGCAATATTGTTTTTCCAAAAATGTCCTCTACACTACTATCAACGGAGAACGTCAAAATTATGTAGAAATGTCAATTTTTGACTAAAAGTGCTCCCAATCTGGAGAAGCCATAACACACAATAACTTTTGTTTTGTACACAATCCTTTGAGACTGCAGTGAGAGTGAGTGAGATGACTAGATCTAGTCATCACAATGACATTTCAGTGAGAGTCAATGAAATCAAGATCTAGTTATCTCGCTCACTCTCATGGGCAGGTTCGTAAATATATTTAAAAATTAAATATTATTGTGCGCTGTTAATAATGAACAGAATAGAATTAATTTTATTTTTGTTTATGTATGTTGCTCTCTTTAGAGTGAAATATACATGGGTAGCCCTATGTTTGTCTCTTTTACTTTCATACGCAGGTCCGTAAACATATCTAAATATCATTAGTACACATGTGAATAGAAAAATGTTTTTTTTGTCTTTGGAAGAGATTTACAGTATAGAGACTCTCTCAAATTCGGGCATATGGGACCGAAATGTCAGCCGAATTAGACAGAAATTCGGGCGACAAACTTTTTGAAATGCAACGATTTTTTATTCATGTACATATAGATATTGAGTTTACACACTCATTATATCGTAAATTGCATGAAAATCCCTTAATAATGTTAATAAAAAAGGATGTTTCGAAACATCCTTTACAAAAGGATGTGTTAATCTCTTCCACTGTTTCACGAAGTCTCAAAAATATGCATTAGAAAAATAATTGTGCGTACCCCATAATACAATGTTTTCGCTAAATTATAAATACACAAATTTAAGATAATTAAGATAATCTCCATTATTTCTTAACGATGCAAAAGAAAAATTAAAATTTAATAGAGGTGAAATATTAAAATTTTTATTAAATTGTAACCACAAGTAAGAAAATAACCATTATTATCAAGGCCTTATTTGTTCTTAATATTCTTTTAATAACCGCAACTTAAAAACTTTTTTATGAAAAATTCAAATAGGCTTAGACGAAGAAATCTTACTACCCAGGCAATTAGTATATCTATATTTTTTTTACTTTCTCTAGAATTTAGGAGACTCATTTTGAGGTTATATTTACCAGCTAGATGAATTTTTATAATCGATCATTTTTATTAATGAAAAGGAGGTTGGCCTTAAAGACGGCGACAGACGCAGTTCTCTACTCACAAAGGGTTAATCATCTTATTCTTTATATGCTTCCTTCCATAACGTTTGTTTTCGTTTTTTTAAATTAATTTTCACATAAATTCGTTTCATGTTTTTTTTTTTGCACAGTTCAAGCAAAACCGCCGTGCGCTGCATTTATGTTCGATGTGGCTCTATGCATGGCATATCTCGCAGTAAATTTAGTTGCCAAAAAAACTTGAATATCGCTCCTTGGAAATTCCAAGGGGCCAACTCAATCTGAGCCATTTTTCAGGAGACAGCATGAAAGATTTAACTTTGTATAAATAATTATCTCAATTAAGTATCTTAATAAAAACAATTTAATTCTTTTCTATTTGTATGAGCATTATAATAAACATCGAAACATACATATTTTTACCTTTCAAAATATGTTTTTTTATGAGTTAGCTCTTTGTCATTCTAATTAGAATGACACGGGATCAACTTGCGTGAGTTAGTCCCTTGTTTCACAAAAATTTGAACGATAAATCTATTTTGTGCCCCTTGTCTTCAAACAAAACCGCGCAAGCAATCATAAAGAGTAAAATTTTGAAAAACTTTTCTAATGACGAAATTTATTGACTCATATCATCTGAAATTTTATTAAATTCTCTGTCTCAGTGCATTAAAAGCTCAAAATCGCCAAAAAGTGAGTTGGCTCCTTGTAATTTCCAAGGAGCGATATGATGCCTATACGAATTTTAAAATTCGAATCAAATCAACATCATTTAGTAAACTGCGACAATTAACATTTATACAAATGTATTCTGGATATTTTTTGTTCAATACTTCTTTTATTTCTTTCTTTGCAAAAATAACAAGTTAATTAGCACTTTTTGTATGCTACTGTATAACAAAACATGACACTCTTTTATTTTGCTGTTTATTTTGCAGAGTTCATGGGAAACTGTTGCTATTGAAATCTTCCCCCTTACAAGATCGCACACGTGAAAATTATTCAACAATGACCCTCACACGATTAAATGCAAAATCCATGTATCTCATTTTATTACTTTTGCAATGCGGTCTGTTGGTTGACACGGAAGAGAATTAAAAAAAAATATATATATAATGTGATAATTTATTGTGATTCTTGTCATCCAAAAAAGAGACAAAATTGTGACTCATCTTATTCATGAGAGATGGTCACATTGGACAGACAATAAAAATTATATTCATTTTTTTTTGTCGAAAATGCTCCGAAAATTTTGTTAAAAATATCCCGATGATAAATCTATTGATTATTTTAAAAACAGATATCTCAACTGTTGTCACATTTATCTTCCAAATGTGACTTGGACTGTCTTTAAGAACAACTTCTTGGACAATCATCTCTATTTGGTTGAAAATAAATATTGATATATTGCTGAAAAATCGCCTTTTGGTCAATTATGTAAATTCTAACACTCGTATCTCTTGTCATCCCACAAGCATGATGATGACACTAATAGAAAATGTTTTTCCATTGTTGTGTGACTTTGAGAAGGAAAAAAATAATGTACATTTTGTCGGCTCTAAAAGCAGCCAGTATAACTAATTTCTGTTTCACTGTCCAGAAAATCCCAAGAGACAATTATATGCTGGATGAGTTGAAAATGAGGTCATTTTGCTGTTCTCACGAAATAATAACAAATTACTTTGTGAATTTTCCGCAGAAAAACGCAATAAAAAAAACTACCAAGTTCCGGGAGTATTGTAACAATTAAATTGAATGTTTTCTCATTTTGAGTGTCTTACTTCATTGATTTGCCAAAGATGGATTCAAATTGCAGCACGAGGGCGTTTAGAAGATCAAAACAGCGTCTCACAATTGCTTTTGCAGACACTTTCAATATACTGGTCCCACTGGCCCAATTTCAAGGAGGATCCATCAAGAGAGTGGATCAGATTGAAATCTCAGATTAACCGACAAAAAAGATATTTTTTTTCTTGGATCAGTTCCAATCAATCATGTGCCATCAGAAATGAAATTGAAAGCGATCGAGAGTGAAATATTCAATGAATAACTTGGCGCCATTGGGGCTTCACTCTCTGCAACAAGTGCCGCTAAACAATGGCAAAATTGAAATTGAGGTGAAGAAGGTGTTCCCAAGACGAAAAGCATAGGTAGAGTAAAGTGTATTTGATTACAAATTTTTAGTACACTTCAAAAATCATCCATTATACCAATGCTGCTTACTTAGAGACGCAAAAGCCATCCCACACAATATTTGGATGTAGTGGAAGGAAAAAAACCACCATGATCAAGTCATCTCTCTGGAGAATTTTCTCTTAAGATACACAAAAAACATTGTAGATATTCACTGTGAAATTTTTGTAATGTATGCAATTCTTGCACACTTTAAGCAGAGGTGCTGCAAAATGCACCCATTTTTGATATGACCTTGCTCTTTACATTTCTTACATTAAAATTTAGTTCACCTAAATTTATAATTCTACGGCATTTTTATCAAAAAAGTACTCCCAAGAAAGAAGAAATATTTTGCATTCATTGATATAATTACTTTTCAAAACGACGATCAAGAATACATCGAATTATCAGCGATCTTGAAAAACATATTTTGAAGTTTGGGCGATTACATCAAAAAGATATGATTTTCTTCACAATAATCAATTTATTCTTATTTGTTCGATAGGTTATCAATGCCAATAAAAGCACTAGATTTTAGATATGATAAATGTTTACAATTCACTCGAAATATACCTAATATGCAATGGTGCAGATACGACAGTAAAATAAGTAACACGAATAAGATATATATTTTGTCTTGAAATTTACATGAAAAGGAAAGTTGAAAATATCTTTTTCTGAAAAAACCTTTAACTATTTTATTTTGTTTTCTTAAGTTTTTTAATTTTGTTTTTCAATTCGAGGTTTTTAATTGCGGGACATATACACGCGTCAAATATGTCAAATCAAAATCATCGCGACTGAAGTACATTCTGAAATCGAAAACATTTATGGCCTCTACGTTTACACTTTGTGAGTAAATTTTACCAAAAAAAAACATAAAACTAAATATGATTTAAGAATGATGATTTTGCTCATCTTGAGGCAAAAAACGCCTTTACTGACTTACTGTGTTATCACACTTGCACATTAAAATTTTAATATGATTCACATTAATTGTCGCTGGTGAGAGACCAAATGTGTAATTTGTGTGTTTGAATCATTTTATATTCAAAATTTGATCTATTTGTTGATAAAAAGGTAGACTTGGCCCGCAAAACTTGATATAAATTGATTTATGGAATTAATGCGAAAAATTAATGCGATTTTCTCTTTAATTTTTTAATGTGAAGAATATTTATGCTTTAGGTAAATTTAAACTTATTTTTGCAGGCCAAGTCCACTTCTTTATCAATAAATAGAAAAATCCCAAATATTAAGTGACTCAAAGACACAAATAACATATTTGGACGCTCACAAGCGACAATTAATGTGAATCTCATTAAAATTTTATGTGCAAGTGTGATAACGCCGTTAAAATAGCTTATTTTCAATCTTATGTCCTTTTTAAAAAGTCTAAGATAATTCAATTTGGATTAAAAATGGATTAATGGTGATTTTTTTAGGATACAGAACATCTAGGAGAACATCCGGGGGAAACTGGGGTGGTAGTAAATACTGGGTAGTGTTAAACACTGCTATGGTTTTAATTAGGGTAAGATGGGGTAATTTGGAATAATGTATAATTTGGAGCTTTGAGATTTCCTAACAGTTTTAGATGGCAAAAGGAAAAAACAACAAAGAATTACTCTCGAATGTAAAGTCATGTAATTCTTCGCGACTTTCTTTTTCTCTTTGACCATCTGAAACAGTGAGAAAATTTCAAAATTCCAAAATAGACATGATTCCGAATTACCCTATCCTACTCTAGATATTGAATTTCAGAAGACGAGACCTATATGACTTTAATGATAATATAGCTATCCTTGTTCTTTGAACAAATAGTCTACAATGTATAAATCTAAGTAGTGTAGACACAGTGTTTACAACTACCCCGTATTTAGTACTGCCCAGTTCCCCCTAATAATAACACTAAACCTACCAAGAACGGTCAAATTGACCGGTTTTAAAACTTCTAAAACTAACACATAGCAAAACGGTACAATGTCGCTATTAAACTTTATGAATTTATTAAAATATGTATTTCAGTATTTTTCAGTAGGGGAAAGTGACCATGCTTGATACGATCCAAGCTTGATAATAACTATTTTTTTCCTATGTTAATCAATAGTTATGACTCATCGCAATATATTTCAATAGCTGGTGCTAAGCCTCACATTTCCTAAAAAAAATTAGGAGCTCAGCTCTTTTTTTCTAGTTTCAGGAAGCAAAAATCAAAAATAGGCCCAAAACTGTAATTTCGATACATGATATTTCATAAGTATTTCTTAATTAATCTTAATGTTCAGGAAAACTACTATCATAGGCACATAGAGGGTTCATCAGTACTAATATTTATGTAAAAATATTTTTACTTGGTGGACACTGTTTTTGTGGGTGGTAACAAATTCATAAATTCTACTTGTGTCCATCCTATATTTTAAGAAGGGTCCATGAATGATAATTTTAATATGGCAACTATATCATTAGATGTGATTATTTCATAATTACACATATTGCAATCCGCCAATTTTATCGACAATTGACATAATCTTCAACCCTGTTGCCTGAATTTTAAGGTTGCAGAATGACATTTTCATGGACTCAAAGTGAAAAAATGGTTTTCGCTAGCGCCCTAATGTCATAAAAACATGGTTTAGAAAAATTACATAAAAGTGATTTTAAAACTAATAACCAGTCATATAAACGATTTAAGCAGATAGATTAGAGTTCCGTCTAAATATTGATGTGCAATTTTTTGTATCCGGTGAATTTTTTGCAGTGAAAATGGGGCTCCGAATTGTCGAATCAATTATTATAGGGGAAGGTTTTGAACCTTCGTACTAAAAAAGGAATCCAAGATTTAAGATTTTTTACTGAATGCCACACAAGCCGAATCAATTATATCACTATGTCAAAAAAATCTCTCTCTTATTGGGTTCATAATTCTGCCTCACAAAATTCCTGGAAGTCCTTGGATTTTCCTCTACAGGAAAATGAAAATGTAGTAGCATTTTTCACGAATGTATCCGGTACCGCAATGCTTCGTACCATTTTTTCCAACCTCTGTAGGCCTCATTTTCCCCGGAAACGTTACACCGGAAACAAAAATTTGGGCATCACTACTTAGATGGAACTTTTATCTACTTCTTTTCACTGGTTGTAGAAGGTATCACGCATTAAAAGAGCAATTTTAAGCTATTTTTCTAACACATGTTTTTTGACACTCGGAAAACCATGTTTTCCCTGCATTCTGACAGTCAGTTCAGAGCTCGGTTAGGTGTGATTCTCTTATAATCACACCTATTGCAATCCTCGGATTTTCTCTGACACCTCCAAACAGTCTTACAGAACATATTTCGGACACAACTAATTTCAAAAATGACCAGCCATCAATTTAAAATGAAATGTGGAAAGTTTCACTTTAAAACAAGGAAAATTTTATGAAAAATACTCGAAATACATCGAAGTGACAACAAAAGAATCACATCTACCTTAAACAGTCTAGTTTCATCACTGCACAAATCAAAAAGAAGCAATCACACCTATTGTAATCCTCGTAATTTCTCTAATACTTCGAATCTGTCTTACAGAACATTTTTTGAACATCAGTGATTCTTAGAATTACCAGTGATTAATTTAAAGTTAAATGAGGAAAACTCCGCTTTAAAACAAAGCAAATTGTATGAAAAATACTTAAAACGCACCGTACGGTCAATGAAAGAATCACACCTACCATAAGCAGATTTAGGCTTAATGTTCGATTTGACAGAAGCGAAACAAAAACATCTGATGAAGTCTCACTTTGCTGTTGAAGTGCGTGTTTTTCTTCGAGATTTTCTTGAAAAATGTTGTAATCGTTGTAATATCACAATTTTCTTGTCAACTTGTTCAGTGGAATCTCTGGATGGGTCAAAATATCCAGAGCGTCGTGCACAGTGTGTCCCAAAACAGTCTGAAATTCACAGAGTTGGTAGTCAATGATTTTGACTGATATTTTTACGAACCTGCACTGAAGGCAATCTTTGTAAAATTTTCCTCGCCCACAATTCCACCCCCTTCTAGCGAAAGATTTTCACGGTAAATATTAACCCTGATAAACCTTCTATAACTTGGAATGTTGTTTTTCTTCGAAAAGACTCCTGAAGCGTGAAAAAATGCATAAAATAATACACATCAGAATTGCGATTTTAGGCCCATTTTTTATTTTTGCTTCTAGAACCCAGGAAAAACGGCCTAGGCTCCCAAGGTTGTCCGGAAATGTGAGATGTGGGATTAGCTATAAGAATATATGACCATGGATGATATTTATTTAGTAACTTGGAAAAAAAATCAACATTTACGAACCTGCGACGTTACGAAGGTACAAAACCTTCCCCTACAGGAAGGCCCCGGATCCAACTTGTATAAAAATCGCTACTGAATTTCCATTTTCTTCTTGAGAAAAATCTAAGGTTTTTCAGGAACTATTTGAGGTGGGATTATGAACCTAATAAGTGAGACATTTTTTTGTCATAGTGCAAGAATCGCTTCGGTTTGTGTGTTAATCAGAAAATAATCACAAACCTTGGACATCATTTTACAGTATGAAGCATGGTCACTTTCCCCTACTTAAATTTTAATTTTCTCCTCTTTCCAAGAAAAATTTGTTGAGTATCCTACACTGAGAGAAATCTGAAAAAGTTAAAATAACATTCCGGAAATGTTAATTTTACCCTGCAGTATTTATCCGAAATCGGTGTAAATATTACCCTTTTTAGGTGTATTGGGGGTTCAAATTACCCCTTTTCATGTTAATTTTACCTTAAAAAGGTGTAAAATTACCATTAAAAAATGTTGATATATTTTTACACATAAGTGTTAAAATTATGAGGAGAAAAAGTTAATCGCACCCTCTTTTTTTCTCAGTGTATACTTTGACTGAGCGCGTTAGAAAAAAACGACCAAAAACGGTCGGTAGGTTTAGTGTTAAAAAAAATCAAAATAGAATCCACTTTAGGGAAGCTTATGGTCATCTTTAATTAGGTTTACTTTTTGTATTAGAAGAGCTTTTAGGGAATTTCTCAAGCTTTACATATAGTTGGCTCCCCCCAAATAGTTAAAATGGGTTTAGCATTGAATTTTCGATGAATTTTTGAAAGGAATTTTGTCTGAAAAGTTTTTTTTTAGACACAAAAAGAGCAGTTTTTATCCAATTTTAATCAATTTTTCGTTATTTTTTAAAGAAAAACGGAAACGGTATTTCCCTAAAAAAAACGAAAATAGGTAGTTTTCTTTATGAAACCACCTATTTAATCAAGATTAGGCTTAAACTTGGATTTTTCCAAATTTAACTCATGTTGTGAATACAATTTCCATCAAGAAAAGTTAATTTAGAAATGTTTTGGACCTTGGAGAATTTTTCTGAAAGTGTTCCCGTTTTTACTGAGATTGAAGCTACTTTTCTACTATAGTATCAATCTGAACCACTTAAAATGATCAAAATCGGATTGAAAGAATTTATGTCGAGTTTTCCAAGTGCAGTCTAAAATGTTTTGATGTAGCATTTTTATTTAAAATCAAAAATGCAATTTTCTCCTAGAAAAGCTACTCAGATCCATAGGAACGTTTTAGTACATTTGTCTAAATTTCTGGAACGTTTTAGTACAAATGTAACATAATGTGTTACTCAGCGTTTTGATTATTTTGTTCTTATATAAAGTCCAAAAACTTTTAAGAAATTACTGTTCTATTTTAGAACCAATGTTTTCTTCATTGCAGCTTTTAGTACATCTTTTTGTTTCTCTGTGAAACTATAATACATGTTTCGTCCAATTCTTTTTTGTGGTTTTGTGATTATACTTGTTAAGACAGCTTCTTAGATTCAACTTAGACTTTAGTACATGCATGTTCTAAAACAATTTTATTTATTCCTTACTTGTAATGTGATAGCTTCATTACCCACAATATCTCTTGCTCAATATTTATTTAAAACCGACCCAGGTTTAAAATATTTTTAGAATAATAATCTTTCTGCAGTTATAAACTATCATTTAGCATTACATATTTTTATTGTACATCATCAACGTGATTTATCCACTACATTTCTTGCAGAATTTTTTTTTAAGTAAACGTGAATCAAAAACTGTAATTTTTGCACAGTTTCTGCAGTTACCGTGAGTATTTTTCGTTGATCTGACTTTCCTCACTACAGTTCTTGCATAAAATATAATTTCTCAGAAAACCTAAGTTGAACGGATATGCACATTTGCAGCATAAACCTTGAATAGTGCATTCATGTCTGATGTGACTTTGCTCACTACATATCTTGCAAAAACTTTTCTCGTAAGAACACTCATAAATTACTCAATCACAAATGCGTCTCAGTGAATACCTTTAAAATTTTCACTGAATACACGAAAAAAAACTTCACGGTTTTTTCTCTTCTCTATAAATTGCTACTTATATATTTAATTTAAACTTCTGGGGGGCTTTTAACTCTCAACAAACCGCCCAATTTCATTTTTAACAAAAAAAAAAGCACAATATTTTTGTTCCACACCGTCAATTTTGAATTTTCTTCTTCCTCTCGGTTTCTTTAAACACCTCCCCCTTTTCTCTCCCAAAAGAGCCCCAAATATTTGTTTTGAAAACAAATTCCGTGTTTTAGTACAAAAGCCACAGAGATAAAAGAGCAAAATTGCGAAAAAATAGACAATGTTAGTGACTTTAATGGACTTTCTATTGACTTTTGTATTCACGTAGATTCACGTGAGTACTGTATTTTTTTGGCAACAAAAGCCACATTTCCTGCAAATCGCATAAAAACATTAAATCTGACACCCGCCCCGAATAAGGTCATGCGTAAAAGAACAATTTGCTCATACCATTTGTATCTTTCCCGATCACATTCAATTCAAACTCTGATTTATTTGATTGAAAATACGATCTTGAGTAACTCAATTGGATTTATTAACGAGGCTGACACTTTTTTCATGCTCGCGCAAGACAATCCTCTCAATCACGACTTTTCCAAGGAATTTTTGCATAATACTTTTATGTAGTTTTTTTTTGGGTATAGATTCTTAAGCAATTCGCTCAATCTCTTACGAATGTACTTTATGATCCACGAAAATCTCATTAAATTTGCCAGTGAATGTGTTGTTAATTTTTTATATTATAATTATAATCTTCATATAAATTGCAAGTATTTGAAATTTTTTCACACTATTCTTTCTCCTCTATGACTTTGTGGAATTCCCAGGAATTAATGTAAATTTATTGCAAAATAATTTGCCATAGATAAACTCGCGGAATTTGTAATGAGTTTGTCAAAGATTTTGGAGATTATCATTATTGGATCAAACTTAAATTAAAAATAAAGGATATGGATAATTAAATGAAGGTCTTACATAAGACATTGTTTTAGTTAAAGAATAAATTTTTGGAGTATCTATTTTGTTGTAATAAAATACAAAAAGCAAAATATACATTTTTACTTTTAAATTAATGAAATGAACATTAAGACATATGCACAATAATTTTCTTTTGTAAACATTTTATGAAAATTGCATGAGTGTGAGCGAGACGAGTATAACTAGTTTTCATTTACTCTCTTTCAAATGTCAAAAACATACTTCAGTGTCGTCCAAAAGTTTCTTGACAAATGTATGTTCGAGAAACCAGGTGGAAAAAATTTATAGAAAAAAATAACTTTTTAAAATTTTCCTTTTTGCAAATGAGTCGCTTGTAAACCATAGATGTTAAGGTAAAGTGTCCTCATACGAGCGGTGTCCTCGACTCAAACGGGGGGTCAATTTTTGAGTGTTTGATGGTCAATTTCTATGAAATTGTCACTGATTCGTATTTATTTATGGAATAATTGACCTATTAATGTTAGATCATACGCTAATATAGCAAGTAATAACAAATGTAAAATAAATTGAATAAATAATTCTACCGGTCGAGTGAGGAACCGGTCAAACGAGGGCACTTTACCTTATTTATGTACATGTACATATTTTAAAAATTTTAATTTATATTATTTCATATCAAAAATAGTAAATGTTTTCCCAAAGTTGAGCATTTTTCATCGGCCAAAAGTTTCTTGACATAATTGTAAAACTTACTCAAAATGGTCAAATACGTGCAAGTAACTTCTTTTAACCCAGTTATATTTTGAAGTTATGTCATTTGAGAGACCAATAGTGGGTTTGCACATTTCTAAAGTTTGCAATGGTCAATTTATAAATATAAAAGTGATATGTTGTCTTATTTTATAATTTAGGCTAAAAGGGAAAGTAAGCTGGCCAGAGATACTGCCGGAAGGAATCTGCATTGTTAATTGTTTAATTTTATGAAAAATCACAACATGATATACATAAAATCGTCAAAATTTATGGTAATAAGGCACGAGTAGATTTGGAAAAGGCAACTGGCAAATCCAGGGTTTCAACTCAAAATATCCCTGATAGTGGCCTCATGATATCAGCTCCAAAAACTTAGTATCAGTCGGTTGCTGAAGGAGCATAGGCCCTAGCAACTTTTGTTTAGTAAACACGTTTTTGACATTTCAGTGAAAAAGAATAAAATCTGCATTTAGTTATCTCGCTCACTCCCATAGACAATTAAAAAAACATGTTTACAAAACAAAAGTTATGCCCAACGCACAATAGCTCTTATTTGTAAACATATTTTCATAATTTCCTATCAGAGTGAGTGAAATGGCTATATGGACCTGATTGAGTCCAACAGTCAAAACGGTCAAAACGCAAAGAGGAATAAGAAGAAGAGGTATCTTTCATATAATAGCTTCCGCACAATGACTTTTGTTCTGTAAACATGTTTTCAAAACATTTATGAGAGTGTGCGAGACGACTAGAACTGTTTGCAGTCATTTTCATTCACATGTCAAACACATGTTCACAAAACAAAAGCAAATCTGTACTGTTCTTCTTATAATAATGATCTATTTAAATATATATTTTTGTAACGTTCCAGTTCGATATTTTGTTGTTAATAGGTTGTCATAAAGACTGCTATCTTTTGTTAAGTTTTATAGCGATCCTCGCAGAACAAATTGTCAAATGATACAATGAGTGGCAATATAAAACAAATGCATTTTAAATTAGTTATTGTCAAGCTCTTACCTAAAATTTGCGAATTAATTGAGCAACACGTAATTACTCTTTATTTCGCAAACATTTATTCTTGACATTTCATAAAGTCAGTGAGACATAATTTTAAATAGTTGTCTCGATCAATTACCCACTGAGTCTTCAAGTAATTTACAAAACAAAAGCAATTGTGCGTACGCCATAATTAACACATTCATTTTATTGTGCAGATCATTTACAATATTTTAAGAAAAAAAAAAAACAAGAAATACGCTTAAACTTTTTTACGAAACTTCTGTCCGAATTAGCAACGCAAACTCATTATTTCTTAAATTTTTTATTCAATAAAGTTTAAAATCCAAACTGTCATTTTGACATTATATTTAATTAACACTAAGCTACTCACGTTCCGCTCAGTCTACCGTTTTTTTCATATTTTAAATTATCACAGACAAAACAGAAATTAGTAAAACTTTTATTTACGCTTTAATATTTACTTTTACAGAGATTTTAATAGAGTCAAATTAAACTGTCAATTATCACTGTCACACATATATATTCTATTTAAGTCTTTTTTTTTAATTTTCAACTGCACAAAATGAATATTACGAATTTGGTAAACTCGGTAAATTGTTAAGATACCTTTTTGAATTCTGAAACTGTCAAATTCTGGTAATCATTTGAACAGAATTTTGACAACTAATGTCAATTTCCAAATTTAATGTTCTATGTTGAATTTTCAAAATTTTAACTCAAATTGATAAACGTATCTCATATTTTTAGGGAAAAACTTTCACTTTAATAATGTCACAATCTGTTAAAAAGCCACATAACAGATCTTTTACGATAAAACTCCAAATTTTCACACACTAAAAAGCAATAAATCTTAAAATTCGTGCATTTTATATTGATTTTCGTGAAAATCTCCTACAAAAATTTGCAAACACCTCACGTTTTTGCGATAAAGTCTTCATTTAAGTGCTTCAAAAAAATTAAAAACATTATTTTTTTACAAGCACGAGACACCAACCAAAAAAACACTCATTAATTTATGTTCAACAAATAGCCAATGGAGAGGAAAAACAAGGCAATTAATGGTGAAGATGGAATTGATTCCCGTAAAATTACCATAATCGACATGATTTAAGCCTGGAATTTTATATTTGATTTTCAGCTGGAGTTTTTAATGGAATCTTACAGGTTTTGTGGATTTTATAATTCAATTTCTTTCCAACAAAATGATTAATGATTATTGAAATTGCCACATTTACCTGATAAACTCACGCACAAACTATTTTTTTTTTCGTGTTTTTATTGAATTAAAAACAAGTTGGTAGATTTTCACACCCATTAACTTTGGCTTTTATTAGGGAATATTGACAATATTACCTGGTTAAAAAGTCGCTGATAGAACTCTCAAGAGACTGAGTGAGTTAATCCCAAAAGATTTTCTCTGAATTCCGCGTCTAGTCGCGGATATTTTCTTGACTTATTATCACTGTCTCTTCAAAGGGATTTTTATTAATCTCTGTGCCCGCAGAGTCGACTCTTTTTTTGTGAGACTTGCAATAGGGCCTCTCAAAAAAAAACTATTAACAAACTAAGTTAAACTTTAAAAGTCCAGAGACGTGAGACTTACGATGCTCACGGATTGATGTCTCATGGAAAACTGACTTTGCGCGATTGACTTGGAAGTTCCATGGAGGCAAAAATGTAATATCTCTCGCACACTCATCAACAAATCCCCCCAACTTCACGTACACACATTCAATTTTGCAATTGAAAGAAGGCACTAGAAGCAAAAAGAAACCCACAGTAATTCCCATCCCAAGAGATGATGATCAAATTCTAATATTCTTCTCAAGAAAAACAAAAAACACACACAAAAAAAACTTAGCAACAAGAAATAGCAAATTTTTCCTCAAAATACTCTCATGCGTGGCCAAGTGGCCAATAGTATATGACTTAATGATACTTAGGAAGGTGACTTCCAACTAACCCTCCGAGAGATGATTGACTCCTCTCTCCGGTGAAAAATTTAGCAGTGATTTAACAAAAAAAAATCGCAGAATGAGTTGCGCAGAAAAAATAAGCGGGAAACCTCAAAGAAACCCGAAGGGAATTACGCAACGGGTCAGATGAATTCTCCAGCAAAATACTTAATTTTCTTCTTCTTTTGGGGACAGCAAGTCATTAGATGTACAAAAGAGGAAGTGCAGTGATGGACTGGGGAATCCAGAAGTGGGACGAAATGTACTAATTTCGGAATTAATGGTTTTTCTAGCAATATCTTTGAAATTGATTCTAGAAATGCAAGTCTATAACTCTTGATGACTCAAGTCAAGTCTTAAAATGACTCTATAGGGGAGAGTGGGGCACTTTCATGTATAAAAAATTATGTTTATTTAATGTTTTTTGAGCATGAACTAAACGGTTATAGTTGATTTACTCGTATTTTTAGGACATGAATGTCCTTCCGGTGAGCGTCGGTGTATTGGGTGCAATCCAAAATAAAATCATGTCCTAAAAATACGAGTATCATCCACCGTCGGCTCATCTTTCTCTACTAATAGTTGATTTAGGGTAAATGTTCTAATTCAAAACCATTTTCACACGCTTTAGCTTTGACAGAAGATTCAACACATTAAGTTCATATTTTTTCTGAAGAGAATAACAAAAAATTGCTCCTTGACTCTTCTAGAATGTTACTGTTTAGTGAAAATTTTTTAGATATAATTGAAAAACCTTTTAAATACAAGAAAAATACGCGAATGTAAAATGCTTCTATTGGAAACAAATTAATCCAAATGGAGACAAGGGAAAGTTTCTAATTGGAGACAAACAGTGTAAGTGAAACCGCAACGAAAGGCTTCTAAAACCTTGTTGAGTTGCTCTTGTGTGCACGAATTGTTCTTATTCCTTGATTTTTTTCCTTTCTCATCTAAGACAATAAAAATCTCTCCAAAAAAATCATATTTTCGGGATTTCCTATTGAAGCATTTGCAGATACTTCAGAAAAACCCTTTTTGTTCACGAAATAGGTAATTATTTCATTTGAAAACTTTACGTACCGTTAACAATAAAGATTAGCACTTAATTTAACTAAAATTAGGCAGAAATATGACATAAATGTTAAACAAAACGAAAAAACAACAGTCACCTCATTGTGCTTTTCATTGGAAAACATGGTCAATCGATGAAAAATTCAATGGTGAAAAGGTACACTTTTAATTTTTCTTAGAAATTAAAAAATTAAAATTTGTGAATATGAATGGATTTTCGCTTTATTTAGAGCAAAATTAACTAAATAATGAAACTGAGGTATACAAAATATATAAATGTAGTAATTTAGTACTGTATTTATTATGAAAACAGTGACGTTTCCATTTGGAGTAGCGAAAAATTTCCATTTGGAGCAGGTTTTGAATTAGCTTAATTTACCCTACATACCATTCATAATTCATTTGGTAAAATAATCATAAAGGGAATTGGGGCACCTTCGAATTCTGGAACCTTTGAAATAGGGCCTTTTCTCCTATTTTTAAGTAGAATTAAACTAAAGAATTTAGCTAAATTATATCATGAAAATGTCGAGTTTCATTTGAAAATGAAACATAAGAGTCCTATTACAAAAGTGCCCCAATTTAAATGTTCCCCACTTTCCCCTAATAACAATTCAGCTGAGTAAAAACTACCCCTCATACCTCTAAATATATTTTACAAAACAAAGGTTATTCTGAACCTTTCAAAATAAATATTTCAAAAAATGAAACTTCTCACACATCTCAAGTTCCTTAAATAACCACAAGAGGCGCTTTCGACGTATTTCCCAAAGTGAAACATTTTACTGTTCGAACTCAAAAAGAGAACAGTTACATAATTGACTTTTTTCAACTTGTCACCGTTCTAGAGCTTAAACGGAAAAAGATATCAACTTCTTGTCTTCGGTGACCCCAACAAAAAAAAACAATACTTCTAGACGTTTTTTTTATTCCTCCGCCATCCCATCCAACTTCTCCAAAACCATGTGTTTATGGTTTTTTTTTCGAAAACGGCTCCTACGATTTCTTTTATTTTTGGATATGTTTTTGGAGGTGGTCTAGACATACCTATGACCTAAAAAATCGCCATTTTGAATGTTTGAAGGAAAAAGTTTAACCAGTCCATAGGGCATACTTTTTAACAGATTTGGTTAATTTGGATTTTTTTTTGGAAAAATCTTGAAATAAGTAGTATATCCGTAAATTCTCGTATTTACATTTTTGTTTGTCCGTGTGCTTGTAACTCATACCAGAACATTGTAGAATGATCATTTCTTTACTAATTTTTGAATTTATTGAAATGCTTTTATAATTTATTAATAAATTTAATCGTTAGTAAACCAGTAAGAACCAAAAGACCATGATAAAAAAAATAATTCACGGAGAGGTCTATCTCGTGAATTCGAGCATTCCGCAAGCTGGCTTCTCGTACTTGGAAGAAGGTGTTTTTGTTTCCTTGATTACAATCCATTTTACAAGACAAAATGTTGTGTAAAATATTCAATTCAATAAAATACGCCAAATTTTTTTTGTATAAGAATCGCCTAAAAATACAAATTTATAATTTTCGAAAAATCCCTCGTCCAGTATGACTTTAACTCATCTGCTAACAGGAAATATTTTGGTTTTTGAGTTCTGATGAACCTACTCTGAATTCTTTACTTAAGAGGTTATGTAAGTCACACAGACTAAAAAAAACAGTGTATGTTTAGAAAATATACAAAATTTAACATTCTTAATTGCTAGTACATTTTATGTGAAAGAATGTGCGACTTTTTTTGGGACATATACATTTTTGTTATATTGAAAGAAAAAATGTAATGAAAATACGCTGTTTTTTAGTCCGAGTGACTTACTTAGCCCCTTAAATCTTGTTTTCATAGAGCATTGCAAATTTATTTTTGAAGTAGGATTGCAAATACAGGTAGAGTGACATCCTACAGTAGGTCGACGAAATGAGCAGACCACTCTTAATAAATTAAATTACCTATCTATTTAAAATAGGTTTTGTTAAATTTATAAAACCCACTAGGGACGAGTGGGACACTGGTGTCCCAAAAACAAAAACAATTTCTTTTGACTAAGTATAGAAAGTTATTTTGTCAGAAAAAATTATTTTCGTCTACGTTATTACAACCCTGTTCATCCGGCTAAACCGGATAACCCTTTCAGGACGAATGGGGAACCGGTGTCCCAAAAACGTCAAAAAATTGTTTTTGCTTTTGGGACACCGATGTCAGACCCGTCCTAAAATGGTTAAGTATTGTAACAAATTTAAAAATTGTTCCATTCCAGGTAGATACCAAAAGTTACTAACAAAACATTAGCAAAAAATGTAAAAATAATCAAAGTTCTTTAGAAAAATCTAATTACAACTCTGTTCCTCCGGCTAAACCAGCTAACCTTTTAAGGATGAATGGGACACCAGTGTCCCAAAAACAAAATTTTTTTTTTTTTTCAAAAAAAAAATGTTTTTGTTTTGTTTTTTGCCCGCGACCCCAATAGGGATAAGCGGTTGAAAATGAATGAATGTTTTTGTTTTTGAGACACTGGTGTCCCACTCGTCCTTAAAGGATTAAGTATTGTAACAAATTCAAAAATTGTATCTAGGTAGATACCAAAAGTTACTAACAAAACATTAGTAAAAAAAAAGTAAAAATAAACAAAGTTCTTTAGAAAAATCTCATTACAACCCTGTTCATCCGGCTAAACCGGCTAACCTTTTAAGAACGAATGGAACACCGGCGTCTCAAAAACGAAAATATATTTTTCAAAATAATGTATTTGTTTTTGGGACACTGGTGTCCCACTAGTCGTTAAAGGGTTAACCTTGCTAAATATTGAAATAAAATTCCTTACTCTATTTATTTATAAATAATTATTTGCTATTTTCTGAAAATACGACGAAAGCGCCACATGCGGTGATTTTGTAAACTTGGAATATTCAGTATAGTTTTTGTGCCTAAGTTTATGTTTCTAAGTTTATGTTTTGTTTATTAAGATTTGTGTAATAATAGATCCGGCACACCTTTTAAATCAGAAAAATTTCAGGAAATCAAAATTCTTTCTCACACGTTTGCATATGTCTATCTCATTCTTTCGCACTCCAAATTCAATTGAGCTAAATTGAATTTATTGTGACATTAAAAAGAAGAAGAAGAGTGTGAAAAAATGAGACAGACATATGCAAAGCTGGTGATAAAGGGATTCGAATTTCGACTTCATGAAAATTCCCTGATCTAAAAGGTGTGCCGAAGCCATAAATAATTTTAATTTGGTGGGTAGTTTCAGGCCCTCCCTCCGGCCTGTCCCTCCCCCAGTCCACCCCTGTTCAGCATGGGAAGTTATATTTTTGATAGAAAAAAAGACATTGGAAGAAACTGAAGCGAGTCAACAATTAAATTTCACTTTCCAAGCTGAAGAGCAGCGAAATGGGGCGCTCTTAAGCTTCAGTGATCATGTCAGAGGATGCATCAGATTGTGTTTGTTGTAATGTGTCTTAAATTAAAATGAAATCAGTGTCCAAAACCAAAACATTTACTCACTTTTGCTTTCCGATGGCGGCGGATGGGAGGCTTTTGGTGTGGAGTGTTTTGTGCAGAGTCTCCCAATTCTCACGGAAGGCGGCCTAATCCCAGAGGGTTTGTGTGATGATGTTGATGGTGCAAATGATGCTTCACTCGCCGTATCACACTCACTGACCTCTGGCTTTTCCTCGACATTTTCACTCATTTTCACAGAGTTTATTCACTTTGGGTTGATTTTAGATACACAAAATAATTAAATCTATCTTGAGGAATCTCGTTAGCAAGACACTGGCTCAATACACTGGCAAAATTAGCAATTAAAAACGTTGGATTGTGTCGTAAATTGCGTACGATTGACGACGTAAGAAGCTATTTATAAAAAACACAAACATTTCTTTTTTTCTCTATTCTGCGCGACAAAAAACAAACAAGTGGATTCAAGGGAGCATTTATTAATGCATTTTTTCACGGAGTTGAATCACTATCCGACATTGGCTATGCGCTTGATGGATTATCATCTACTTACCACAACTCCGGGAGCACCCTGTTGACCCTATTATCACTCAATTAACTTGCCTCAGATTTCCCCCTCAATAGACACCAAACAAAATACTGACGCACTTCACAGACACTGCCAACAGAATCTACAGGATCTAAACTTTCACTTCCATGCACTTCCTGACTGGGAATATTCCCGGAAAGGGGTGAAAATCTACGTTGAAGCACCCCTTGACAATGGTAGAAAAGAGTGAGGTTAGGTTTCTTTGGGAGGAAGGAAAACACTTCACTTGGCACAGTATTTGGGGATTTTAGCACAATTTTTCAACACACACGCATAGCGGGGACAATTGGGAGGGATTTGTGATAATTTATGTGCAATTTAAGAGGACTTTTCACTGTGAAAACGACTTTTTCAACGAACGGTGGAAATTTTTCAGTGGCGTTGACGTTTACACTAATTTTCGCTCCAAACACCCTATAACAATTTCATCCGACGGACTAGATAGGATGTTCCACAGACATATCTGACGGTCCTTGGAAAATTTTAGAATTTTGCTGTTAAATTGAAAATTGCAAAACATTTTTCCAAAGTGTACTGAAAATTTGCAATTCTCCACTGAAATTTTGAAAGAAATTGTTTTGTACAAAATTAAATATGAATTTTTTCCCTGAAAATTTTAAAATCTTTACACTAGAGCAGAGGTGTGCAAAAACCGTTTGAAACGGAATTCACGTCAAAATAAGCTTGTTCAGATAGCGTTTTGTTCATTGACGTACAAGTTTCATTTGACGTTTGTTCGATTTCAAACGGTTATTGCACATATCTGCGACTAGAGTAGATTCTCATTGTTTTTTATTACAAAGGCTAAAGGTTAGTGGCGTCAAATAATAAAAATCTATTTTTTTGGATTTTATGATATTTTGAATAATATTAGGCCACTCAATTATTATTATTTTTTATCTAGAAAAAAAAAAACACGAAACAGCCAAAATTAACTTAAGATTATTTTAGAAGCCATATTTGACTGTAACTTTTAATGAGAATTATATTTTGCCGATTTTTTTTAACAAATGGCCCGTCTAAATATTCTGTCAATAAGTAAAAAAATAAAGATTGAAAATACGCTTTATAAAGATTCAAGGGGTAACTTATTTTGGACAACTAAAGACAATCCAGTCAGGCCACCCATGAGGAACTTAGAGAATCCACGAGGAAAATAAATATTTTTTAGGGAACCCATGGGGAAAATACAGAGTACCTGGAAAACGCACGCATTTTAGAGGAAACCCGAGGAACTTATATTTCCTTTTTAGAGAACCCACGGGGTACTCTGGGAATCCATGTATTATTTTGGGGAACTAGGAACTCGAGCTACTCTGATTATGAGTTATCCCTTGTAAATATTTCAATGTTTCATATTTTGCAAACTTTCTTTGATTCTGTATTATTCAACGAAATCCAAGGATATATAACTAATTCTCAAGTCAAGTATACACTCCGTCAATGGCACACCTAGGTGTTTAGTAAGGCTGGGCGGTTGTTCATTCAATGCACACTTGTCACAGAAATTTTTATTGTGTTTAATCTATTTGACCAATTTGCTACAAATACTGGAGATGGAGTATTCATATCGTCAATTGGATCAGGAATCGTCGCAACTTTCTCATCACCTCAAATTCCTAGAAATAGCGAAAGTTGGATATTTTAATAGGCACTTAACGATCGTATTCAAACGATCGTTATCTTGAAGTTCGTCCTGAATTACTAATAAGCAATTCTTGGAATTAGACACCTTTTCTAGGAAATAATGTGGAATAGACTTAGGGTCCTACTAGTGGAAGATTTTAGTATAAAAATAGTACCTAATTCAAAACAAAAGTGTTGGTTCAGTCACATTGTAAACGTATCGCAGGGCACTGGGTGATGCGATGCCCATTCCACCACAATAATTTAGCAGTCTTCAACTAAGGGAAAGAACTCATCTGCATCTGGAGACAACAAGATGGCCCCATTTGGGGTCCCTATCCCTACACCTTAATACGGAAAAAAAAATGAACCTAAGTTTAACCCTAAAGTAGAGCTTTTCTAAAGTTCAACTTTATTTATTACATGTTTTAACTTTCTTCTGTTAAGTGTTGAAGCTAGATTTACACAATTTTTAATATTTTCCACCAAAACGACTTAGTATTTTACTCAATTTCTATATAATACGACGGTTTCATTCTATGTCTACTAGGGTGTTTTAACAAGGAAAAAAAATTTGGCACTATTCTCAGGGTGCTGTATTTGATGAGACAAAAAAGTTTTTCTTCGACGACCACATTTGTAGAACATTTTTCTGATTTTACACTATAGAGAGGGTCATTCAGCCACCTCTAAACGGCGTCTGATCATATGGTCGTCGAAGAAAAACTTTCTTGTCTCATCAAATACAGTATCGTGAAAATAGTGCCAAAAATTTTTTTTCCTTGTTGAAACACTCTAATGTCTACCCTATCTATCTTAGAAGAACGACAACTTTTCAGGAAAGCCATTTGAAGTTGGTGACCTTACATGGACTCTGCTGACCATGTAATTTTTTTTCGAAAAAAAAATTGAATATCTCGTTACCAGAACGCCGGATGACCACCAAATTTTCCCAGTTGTAAATCTTGGTCCCAGAAACAACATATCTCTCGGAGCAATATACTTATATGTCGACTTCGAATCGTATAAACTGGAGCCGTAGAATTTGCAATGTGTCAAGACTCAAGACCTACAATCAAAGCACATTACCATTACAGTAGAATCTCTCAGATCCGAATCTCTCAAATTCGAACCACGTTTCGATTCAAAATGTCAATTGTGGGGTTATGTTAAAATATTCGTATTCTGGATGAATGAAAATCATATTTATGTGCTTTTTCCTGAATTTTTACAATACATTATGGTCGTATAAAATGAAACAGAAATATGCTACCACTATGATTTGTGAGAAAGTACGGGAATTTGATTCAAAATAGAATTTAACCTATTCAGTCAATGTACCAGAAATACTTGAGATAGAATGTTCATTTTTTTGGGATTAGTTTCCTACAGATTAATGGATGAATTTTCTGAAAAGATTTTTTTTTAAATCTATTATGGGGGCGCACGGAGCCCCTGTCAAACACACGTTTTAACTGTCACTGAATTTAAATTCTGTGCATTAATTCATTACAAACTCTATTGATTTAGATGGAGTAACTATCCAAGAAAACAATTAGCAACTAGAATTCAAATCAGAAAAGAGGAAAGAGGCCAATTTTAACAAATTCGAGGAAATGTCGTATTTTCCGTCCACCATTTTGAGCAAAAATTTTGCATGAACTTCCGCGAAGAAAGAAAAGAACAACAAAATGTGTTTCCATTTCTGTCGACCTATTTTTTTTCCAAGTAACTGAAGGATTAGAGTAACTAAAAATTTATTCCCGACAGCAATTTGAGTATGAGTTGCCCAGGAATAAATCATGTATGTGGAATAAACCCAGGAATGGGTTAATCTCATATACAGTAGACTCTCTCACAATCGGGAATATGGGGCGAAATGTCATGCGGTTTATCGATAGATTTAGGCGTCAAAGCCTTTGTAAATTCCACAAAAAGCGCTCAATTATAAAGAATCACGATAAAATAGGAAGAACTACAGCGAATTTGAGCAAATTTGCTTCATAATTAAACGTGAAAATTGTCAATAAAATTTGTCACCCAATTGAAAAAGAGCCGATTGAGTTTGAGTCTACTGTATATTTCGTTAGTTTTGAAAAAAATCGTTCGAATTTGGGAGGTGGTCAAAAATACCCTCCAAGCCTTCGAATTTAGAGGACTTACTTGTATTCAAGAGCACAGCACATCATAACCTCAAAAAATTTTGAGGTTATTGTCGTTCTGATGCAAGTTCCAGAAACCAACTTGAAATGTCATCCAGGATCCAGTTTAAAAATAAAGATATTTAAAGTTCTTTCTTAAAATCTTTGTGGATTTTATTTTAATAATTTTTTTTTAATCTTTTATTTTGCAGAAAAATTTCAAAGTTTGCACTTTGCAAATTTTTTTCTCATTGGAGTTATCCGTGGATATATCGTGGGACAAAAAGGGAAATTTTTTCAGAGGGAAATTTCTCTTTGGTGTGTTTGACCCTAGAGGCGCTGGTGGCGTGTTTCAGTGCCACTCAGCTGTTCAAGATGGTTCCACGTTCAGAGTGAAATCCAAGAGGGAAAACACCTGCTCAGCTGGTTAAATTGCTGATCACAGAGTAATTGATAGTGAAAAGTGTTAGCCCAGGAGTTGGGGCACAAGTTAAGAGGATGGATTTCGGCACATTGCTGCATGTGGCGAAGAAAAACAGCCAAGAAGGAGCTGACAAGGTGAGTGACATTTTGCTGAAAAAAGTGTGTCAAGTCTTTGTCCGGAAGTTTTGCTCTGCCACTGAATTGGTCTTTTGGGGTTCACAGTCAAGATGCTACAGCACGAAATTTGCACCACCCAAGAAGGAGGCACGGGACAAAAAACTCTCTGCCAACATTCAGAAGTTTCTGGCGAAGAAGGAGGCAGAGGAAAGGGAGAAGGAACGCGAGAAGATCCGGAAGAGGGATGAATTGCTGGCAATGAGAGACACAAAGTCCAAGAATAAGATCAATAAAATGCTCAAAGTGATAAAGTCTGCCAATAAATCGGTAATTGCCGATGCTGTGGACAATGAGAACACTGCGGTAACTCTCCATGGACCAGATCAGCCGGATGAGGATGACTATGGATATGTGTCACAGGAAGCCAGTGCCTTCTACAGCAAGATGATGGAGAAGTACAAGAGTCAGCCGGAGGAGGATAAATTCTCAACAGGTAAGCGAAAAGTGAGCTTGGAGGTCAGCCGGAAGGTCCAGAAAGAGCCTAGAGACAGGAATAATCCGCCAAAGAGGCAGGAAATGCCTCCGCCGCCGGATAGAGTCAAGGAGGAGAAGCAGGAGAAACAGGAGAAGCCCAAAGTGAAGAAACCTCCTCCGCCTCCTGTTGACTTCCAGTCTCTGCTCAAATTGGCTGAAAAGAAGCAATTTGAGCCCATTGAGATTGTCCAGGAGGTCAAGAAGAAGGAACCCGAGAGGCCAATGACGCAGAAGGAGAAGCAGGAACATGAGGAGAGGCTGGCAATCATCGAGGCGAAGAAAAAGAGGATGCTCGAAGCGAAAAATCGAGCAAATGGGAAAATTCACAAAGTGACAGCTCCTGTGGCATCTTCCAGCAAAGTCCCGCCCACTCCTAGCACTTCCCGCAAGCCAGAACCAACCAGAGAGCCGAAAGAGTCCAAAGCTGTGGCAGAGAAACGACCTCAAAAGCCGATAAAGAAGGAAATTGAGAAACCAACAGCCGTCCGGAAAGATTCCGGGAGCGCAACAAAGAAGCCTCAGGAGCGTCCTAAGCCACCTCCAGAGCCACAGAAGACAAGAGAATTCCCCCCGAAAGATGTCCAGAAGACCAGAGAATTTCCTCCGAAGGATGTTCATCGACCCAGAGAAATTCCTCGATCCCGGCCGGAACCGCAGCGTCCGAAACTGACAAAACCTCCTCCAAAGCGTCTCCGGATTGAGGATGATGACAGTGAATATGATTCCGAGATGGATGACTTCATTGATGATGGCCCCGAGGATGATGCCAATGCCTATTCCAAGCACATCCGGGAGATTTTTGGCTACGACAGATCCAGGTACAGGGACGAAG
Source organism: Phlebotomus papatasi (assembly GCF_024763615.1). Lineage (NCBI taxonomy): Eukaryota > Metazoa > Arthropoda > Insecta > Diptera > Psychodidae > Phlebotomus > Phlebotomus papatasi. Next base: position 16,497,385 of record NC_077224.1, read on the forward strand.
TTGATGATGACAAGGGCATGGAATCGACATTTGCACAGCAGATGCGAGAGGAGTACATCAGCAAGAAGATTGGATTGATGGAGGATCTCGAGGATATGCGACAGGAGGAGCTGGAAAAGGAGCGGAAGCTCAAGAACAAGAAACGCAAAAAGTAGCAGAATATCTTTTGTATTTCAACTTTTTTACATCTCTCCAGAGGGAAATCATTTGCCCAGGGCCAAGATGGGAATCACAAATCCTGCCTCGGAAGAATTGAGGGTGATATTCAAGATTTCTGACTAGATTACAAATTTTAATCAGTTACACTGCGACAAAAGCATTAACAACATTACTTATTATTCTCGTAATTTCTCAACAATATTTTCTTTTTAAGAAATATATAACATTAAAAAAAAATTATTTCTGAAAACATTTTCTTTCGAGGTTTTCTGAAAAACTGGAACTACGTAAAAAAAATGAGATGAAATATTATTAAACAAAAACTATCATGAAATATTATTGTACATTTTTTCAATTGTATTATAAGTTATTAAAAAAAAAGTGAAAAATGTTCCTTTTATTTTTGAAAAGAAAAACAATGCAGTCAAGGGGTGATTCATTTTAAAAATATAAACCTTTTAGTTGAAATACGTTTCTAGAAACATGGAAACATGTCCAAGGATCAGGAAAAAAAATTCTACAGACACATACGATTTTAGCAACCAGGAAGCGCTTGCAAGAAAAACAAAAACGGAAACTTCCTGAATTACGGAATCGATTCTGGAAATATAGAAATACGCATCCGAGGCACGGATCGTTTTTAGAAATTTGAAAACGCAACCAAGAAACAGGAAAATGTTTCAATGCGATGCTGAAACCCAAAAAACACGAGGAGATTGTTTCTAAAAATTCGAAAACGCATTTAAAAACTTTAAAATATGGAAATTACACGTGAGCATAAATAGAAATCTGTAGGGGAAACTGGGGCACCACCAAACACTAATTTTTATTTCTAAACTACTTGGATTATCTCGACCATTCCTTCAGTGGACAAGCATCCCTATAGTGCTTAGAAATTCCTATAGGTCTTATCCTCTGAAGTCGAATATCCGATTAAAAAATCGCAGTGTTTGGTGGTACCCCGTGTTTGGTGGTGCCCCAGTTTCCCCTAAAGATTTGGAATTTTCATCACATGTGAAACAGAAAAGTGGAAAAACTATGTTTCCTATACTTTTAGAAATGGCATTGCCGCTCTGAATATAGATAGGGAAGTGATCAATTATTTCTTATGGGACATCATTTCTGGTAAAAAAAATCGTTCAGGAGGTAGCTATCAGGTGGTTCTTCACGTATTATGAGTCATTTAAAACTGCAAAAATTACTAAATTTCTGGTTTATATCACTAAAAGCTTATATTAGTTTATCCAGAGATTACTTTTCCAATATTTAATCACGATTCACTCTGCAACTGGGCCTCAATCTTGTAGCAAAAACCGTCCGACAGTTTCATCTCCGGAAGTTATTTATGTATTAAAAGTTCTTCAAATCCACAAAAAAAACACTGGTTTCTTGGTCAAAATCACTAAAAATCTTCTCATAGGTATATCATGCATTTACTTTTCTCATTTATTCACAATCTACTAAATAACTGAGGCCCCATTCTTTAAAAAAAATCCGTCCGAGAGTTGGCTATCAGGGAGTGTTTGGTACACATTGATTTCGATAAAACTGAAATTGATTTGCAACAAAAATCACTGAAGACCACTTGTAAATGCTTCACAAAACCAAGTTTTAGCAATTTCGAAGTCCCATTTTTAATAAATTTGGGCCCTCTATTTCTTTATAAACCATTGCAGTCTATTTGACATTTTAAAGTTAGGTTATAATTCGTTCTTTTCTAGATTTCAACCATGTTTTGAACTGTTTTTACTGGTTTTTCGTCACTATATGTTGGAAAATCGCTTGCTTTAACTAATTTGAATGTTATTTTACACAAAAAATAAGAAATTAGCGAAAACCTAAGAAAATGTGGGAGAATCCCGCATGCAAACAACCGAGAATTGAAAACTCGCACACTAACTCAAAACCGCATCAGCAGGCTATCATACACGCTCACTTTAGATTTCAAGTAATGTTGCACATCTGCAATCTAAATGACACATTTAGCATTTGGGTGTTTTTTTAGGTGTGATTCCTTCCAATCACACCTATTGCAATCCTCGGATTTTCTCAAAGTGCTCCGATCGAGCTGAAATTCACAGGGTATATGTTTTGAACATCCCTGATGCCGAAAATCATAAGCCGGTAATTTCGGGTCCGGCCGGCCGTCCGTAGTACGCAATATCTCTGGTTTGGATAGAGATATCTTCATAATGTTTTTAAATATATCTACTCGCGCGTACGACGATTTTTGTGCTATTTGTACCGGTTCTAAACCGGTTAAAAATCACGTTGTAGTTTATCTCGAAATCTAAGCATGCGATTTTGAAAGTTTTATGTTTATGTTGTAGCCCAGAAAATTTAGACCAATTTAAAAAAAAAAATTAAGACATTCGTCGAACAGTTCTCGAGATATTTCACTTTAAAGATTTCAATTTTAAGAAAATTTGCTAATAGCGTCAGATGGGAAAAAAAGCGGGAGAAGTGGCGTCGGACAAGCTTTTCCATATATATAGCACTCTCTCTTTCTCTCTCTCTCTACCTAAACAGATGTAAAGTTTGAGTCCTCTATCTATCATAGTTTCCGAGAAAATCTACTTTAAAAATTTTTATACACTTTTATCCATTTCTCATGCAATTTTTTCATTTTCAAGTGAAATTTTGCACTTATCAAGTATGAAAAAGGTTCTAAATGGATGTAAAGTTTGAGGCCTCTATTCCTCATAGTTTCCGAGATAATCCACTTTAAAAATTTTCAGACACTTATGCATTTCTCATCGAATTTTTTTCATTTCCAAGTGAAATTATTCTATTCCTTATAGTTTCCGAGAAAATCAAATTTAAAGTTTTTCAGATCTTATCATTGGCTTGGCTTAATAGAGGAATTAGCTGAATATATGAGTCACTCCGAAAAAAAATCTATAGAGTTGCTAAGCATTCTTTTTGACGCGAATTCTATGGATTCCCGAGCGTGAGCGTTCTTCTGTCATAGTAATTCAATGAGTTATCTCTTGGTAAGGGTCCCGGTCAAAATCCCGAACGCCAAAAATCTCGAATGGGCCAAAAACCCGAAAGCCAAAACCCCGAATTTTTAAGTGTCATAGCTACTCCCACGATTGCACCCGCGCTTTCTGGAGGCAAAGGAAAATTTTCAGTGTCTTGGGAAATTATTCTACACATTATCCTCCATATAATTTCATCCCTTGAATTTGAACATTCGGGATTTTGGTTTTCGGGATTTTGACTACCTCCGCTTGATAATTAATCCAAGAAAATTACGAATAACCCAAAATATCTCTTTGAAATTTATAGAAACCATAAAATCTTATCTTCTTCTTATCTTCATTTAATGAGATTATTATTATTATTTTTTAAATTAAGAAACCTGTTAGAATGCCGCGAGGCCTTTAAAAATCTTATTTTCATAAAGAAAAGCGATCTCATAATGATTTTTCTAGGAAACTCAGGGAACCGAACGAGTAACTTATAAACTACTACAGTGACTCAGGTTATCGGTTCCCCGAAAAAATATATGGATTTTCTGAGTTCCCTGACGAAACTGGCTGGAATTTAGGAGCAAATTAATGGGTCTTATAAAACTCTGAGTAGATATTCAAGTAACCGACGCTGTGGACGCTGTTTTGTGCAAAAACTTCATAAGAAAGTGGTAAATAGGTGTGATTATGAAAGAATCACACCTAAATCAAATAAGGTTATGCTTTGGGCAATTCTGTTTGTTGTCTTATAATTTGAGCAGCACATTTTTCTGTTTTAATTTTGTGTTTTCTAATTAGATGGCCAGAATATTTCACGGTGAAATTTCAAGATCTCACCGAAAAGATTTCACTAATGAAATTTCATAATGATGAAATTTCATAGTCTATTTTTTTTCATTACAAATGATGAATTTCTAACACACTGAGGACATTTTTCAATAAAAAAATGCGAATTATTTTAAAAGTTTCTGCTTAATTCAAAACATAAGGTAAGTTTCACGAAACACTAGAAACACAGTCAATGAAATATTGGAATGAGTCACCCCTTGCAGGTCGCTTTATAAAATGATTTTGATTTTTTCTTATTTTTTTATTTGAGTAAAACCAATTAAATTAAAAAACATTTATCAACTGTCTTATTTTGCAATTTATTTTTATTTTATAATTTTTGGCAATTGCTTTTTTAAAACAAATCCCAATAAAATGTCTACATAAAAATTTAATTTTTGGAGACTTTTCCGAAGCGTAAGAGATAAAAGTTTTTTTTAAGAATAGAATCCCAAAAGGATGCTTTTTAAGTTTGGTGGCTTTTGAAATTGGGAAATACAGGGAATACAAAAAGGAGTTACCTTTGAGACTAGGGATTCAGGAATCTTCCGAGGCATCGTCAGATGGGATCTCAGCGGAGGATTGTCCCTCCGCCTGATCCTGCCCTCACTTGGACTCTTTGGCCAGCTTCATGAGCTCATTGCAGATCTGCTCAGAGACTTCCTGGGAAGGCGGAATCTCAGATAGAACCCACGTATCGTCGGTACTGGTGAGTTCTTCCTGGCAAATTGGGCAGAATTTGTTGTTGACATTCCATTGTTCGATGCAGGGGACGCAGTAGGTGTGAGCACAGGGAAGCAGGACTTCTGGCTTCCTGTCGAGGCAGATACAGCACTCATTGACCGATTCTTGGGCATTTGTGTTTGCTGGAGGGGATTCTGCCTGAGTTATTGTCTCCACTTCGTGCATTATCATCGAGGCTGTTCTGTTCCTTTCCTCCCGATCCTCCACAGCTATCAGGGTCTCCACGTGTGACTGGAAGGTGCGGAATACCGTGAGGAAATCCTTGAGATTGAGCAATTTGTAGCTCTCAATTGAACGGGATTCTACTGCGACTTTAACACAAGCTATCCGAACAGTTGCCTTCCAGAGCAACGAGGAATCACTGCCACGCTTCACGGCAAACACCAATTGATTCCCCTGGGAATCCACACACTTCCTAGACCTGCAAATATCCCAAAAGAATGTGTTTAGATGGGGATTTTAGGGTTTTTCTTTTGTGTTTCATTACAATTCATTGAGATCCCGGACACATTCTTGGAATTCGTCGTAGGAAAGCTGCCCGATTTCCGTGAAAACCTTAGCATGCTTGACAATTTCCAAGTGTACATTGTTCACAACTTTATTCTGCATCAACTGATCGGGGATACTACTATTTTGGCCCATTTCTTCAAGAGAAAATCACAGAATTTCACAAGAAAACACAATTTTTCCTCTTTGAAGAAGACAACAAACATCAGTGCTGCCGCCAACACTTCGGTGACAGTTCCTGGAGATGCTCAAATCTCCCAAAAATCTCCTAAATTTCAAATACACTCAACTCTTCGTTATCCGGCACTTCGTTATCCGGGTGACAGCTGCCAAACACTGGCGGTTAATATATTCAAAATTATTTTCACTAAATATGAAGTTTGTCCAGAGTGAATTAAAGTATTATTAACATTGTATCGAAAGTTTTTAATACATAATTGTGATAAAAAATGAAAAATAAGCACACCATGAAGAAAATTCTCTTTTTCTTTGTCAGACAGAAAATAAATTCAAACTGCACAAAATAGAAAAACCGTTGATCATTCATAAAACCTAAATGTCATTTTGTCCCCCAGTCAGCCGGATAACGAAGAGTCTACTGTATTTTGAATTTGAATACCCAGCGAACATTTAGCAGAAAAAGTAACATTTTCAGCATTTTTTTGCTGAATCGGTCTGCTGGCTAGTCAGCAACTCTCGAACAAAAAGTTCTAAGCAAATACATGAAAATGGCACTGTTTAGCGCTCGCAGCGGATAATGACAGAACTAAACACTGTCGGTAGATGGCGCTGGAAGTCATTTAGTAGATTTTCTCTTTCATTTCTTTTTCTCTCAAAATGTACTTGGAATTTCCCCTGAAATTATTTATCAACTTGGGGGATATTATAATCACGATTTTTATTCCCTATACACTCGACTCTTCGTTATCCGGCACTTCGTTATCCGGGTGACAGCTGCCATACACTGGCGGTTGATGCATTCAAAATTATTTTTAGTAAACATGAAGTTTCTTCAGTGTGAATTAAAGTGTTATTATCATTGTATCGAAGTTTTTAATACATAATTGTGATAAAAAATGAAACATAAGCACACCATGAAGAAAATTCTCTTTTTCTTTGGCAGACAGAAAATAAATCCACATCACACAGCACAAAATATAAAAACAGTTGATCATTCAAAAAACCCAAATGTCATTTTGTCTCCCAGTCAGCCGGATAACTAAGAGTCGACTGTATTGTTATAGGATTTATGCTGCAGTGTGCTGTCTATCTCTAAAAGAATAGACTGGTATTTTGCTACAAATAATATAATCATAAATAATCAATTTGGATTTAGTTAGAACATCCTTATCGACTCTAGATATGGACTAATTAGCTTAGAATCAAACATTAGAGAAGCTTTTGCTAAGCAAATGCATGGCGTGGCAGTCTTCTTAGACCTAGAAAAAGCCTACGACAGAATTTGGAGGTATCACATTTTGCGGAAGCTCGAGTCAGTTGGTGTTAAAGGGCAACTTTTCACCTTTATCAAAAATTTTCTAATGAACAGAACATTTCAAGTCTATATAGGAGATAAACTTACTAACAGATATAACTTAGAAAATGGAGTCCCGCTAGGATCGGTCCTCTCCGTTAAGCTATTTTTATTGGCGATAAATGATGTTGTTAACCAGATAGATCCTAGTATCCTAGTAGATCCTAGTAGATATCTCCCGAAAAGTCTACGGTAGTTCATTTCTGTAGGAAGTACAAGAGCCATCGAGATCCATCATTAACAGTTGAAAACAACTCCATCCCAGTAGTAGCTCACCAGAGATACCTTGGTGTTGAGTTTGATCGCAAACTCACATGGCACACTCACATTGACAAAACTAAAAAGTCTGCAATGAAAAGCATAAATGTCCTAAAAGCCTTATCAGGAACACAGTGGGGGGCTAACCGAGATTCACTACTAATGATACACAATGCTTTGATAGTTTCTAAACTAAATTATGGGGCACCCGTTTTCAGTACAGCATCAAAGACAGCTCTACAAAAACTAAACTCAGTACATAACCTTGGCATTCGCTTAGCTACTGGAGCATTTCGTACCAGTAGAACCAGTAGTATCATTGTAGATGCTGGCGTTTTACCGCTTGGCCTAATGAGGGAGAAATTATCATTGAATTTTTATTTTAAACTGTGTACACAAAACCTACACCCACTATACCCCATTTCTTCATCAATATCTAGCCTTAGAATACAAATAATAGGAAAAAAAACTCATATTTTCACTACATTAAAGTATTACTAGACAAATACGAACTAGACAACACTACCCCATCCCTCCAAGCTCCTCCCCCAACACCCTGGCTGGTACTAAGCAACATCGAAGATGACCAAGACTTACATTCATATAGGAAAATCAAGGATGTTGTCCAGAAGAAAGTGTGGGAACACAGGCAGAGAGAATGGGACCAACATGAAGATAAACTTAAACTCGTCAAACCGAAAGTCACAAAATGGGGAACTTACAAAAAGTTGACAAGAAAGGAAAGCGTGGCACTTACAAGATTACGGATTGGACATACCAAATATACCCACAGCCATCTCATAGAACGAACCACAAACATTTGCGAAACCTGTGGAGTAGAGAACTCTGTAGAACACCTCTTGCATTCTAACCAGTTCATTGCCATCCGAGTAAGCTGCGGCGTAAAGGACAGAATCCAAGATGCTACGATTAACAGGTAAACAGAAATTGGCAACTTGATGAAATTTTTGAAACTACAGTAGACTCTCGCAAATTCGGCTCTTTTAAGATCGGGCTACTTTTTAATTCGGGCAGCGGTTACATTTGAAAAGAGTTTGTTGACATTTTTCAAGTTCAATTATGAATATCAAATGAAGCAAATATGCTCAAATTTTCCATGATTTGTCTTAGTTTTGATGTGATTTTCCATTATTGAGGGATTTTCATGCAATTTACGATATAATGAGTGTGTAAACTCAATATCTATATGCACATGAATAAAAAATCGTTGCGTTTCAAAAACTTAGTCGCCCGAATTTCTGTCTAATTCGGCTGACATTTCGCTCCCATATGCCCGAATTTGAGAGAGTCTACTGTAACTGGTCTTTTAGAATTCCTGTAAACGTAACGAACGACGTTTGTATTCTGCACTGGCCACCTCTTGCTGGGGCATGTTTCGGGCCTTTGGGTTCCGGGGGGTGAATGGCGCGGCGTTTTGCTGAGGGGGTGTGTATGTCACCAGAAGGGTTGGAAGCCATAATACAGTGGCTGTCTCTCGGAGGGGTCTCTCGTCTCTCTCTACCCTCCACATGTAAAGTGAGAGCCACTGGTGACAATGGTAGTGGAGGGCCTGGTGCACTAGCACTACCCTTGCGGAATGTTTGCGGTTGTTTACCGTGTCGGGGCTCGGTGGCCCGGGGCGTGTGTCCCTGTGGGGGTGGTCGGGAAGGAATGCAAGCGTCAATTGAACGGTGGAGCAGCAGGGCAAACGGCACTCCGACGGGTCGACCGGGTGCCGCGCGCCTTCGGGGCTGTACTCCATCCATAATATTTTTATATGTATAACTCAATACGTATCCAAACGATATATCCAAAGCACAAGTTTGCAAGGGTTAACACTTTAAAACCCAAAGTGGCATTTTACTCCAATTTTAAGTTTGGAGCTTCATAGTAGGAATTCTATTCAATATTATGCTAAAGTGATAACACGAATGTGTAGAGAATTTAATTAGCTTTCGTTTAGTCCAAAAAATAGTTGATAACTTTTTTATTATTTAAAAAATTGGGAAAAAACCAAAAAATGGGCGTAGAATACCAAATTGGCGTAAAATGCCACCTTTTTTTTATATGGAGTTTGCATCCGAAATGGACATTTGAATGGTTTATTCTACATAACCTAAAAAATGTTACAATTTTTTGAAATTTTTGAAATCTTAAAAAATACGTGAAAATGTAAAAATAATTATAAAAAATTAAATAATATAAGACCTAAAATTCTTGTAAAGTGGTACTACAGAGAAAAATAAGGTGAAAATTCACTTTACGTCTTATTTTTCTTTTCCGAATTCCTATTGGAACTTCACATGAAATTTTATTAAACAAAAAGCGCAAATTAATGAGAATTTGAAAATTTTTCAGGAAAATATATAGATAAGTATGTGTTCTAAGATCCTTACCAAATTGCTAAGTAAAAGGAAATTCAATAGAAATTGGCTTTTTTCTACGAAAATCTGTAAAAATTTACTTTGGCATTTTTTGTCCATTTTCACAAAATTTATATAAAATTGACAAGAAAATTGGGAAAATATTTATTCAAAAAATAAATTACGAGTCCTCGAACTGCTGTAGAAGTCTTACGGAACAAAAAACTTGAAAATTTGGTTTTTTTGTGGAGAATATATACACTGGCATTTTATGCCAATTTGGTATTTTACGTGATTTTTTGACTTGGGTTTTAAAGTGTTAAATAAATTATTAATTATTATTTACCGTGTTAAACCTTCATAAGCGATAGTGATTAGTAAGGCTTACATGCACTAACATGTAAAACTTATGTAAGGCATCATTTCGCTGCTGGGTTAAATTGTGTTTGTGGCAATTTTTTCTGATAAATTTTATAGATAATTTCGATAATTTCTAAAAAAAATATATTCTCCTAAATGTCTTAAATAATTCTCCTAACTCCTAGATCAAAATTATCGGACCGATCGGACCTAAATGCCCACTCCGAATCTCCTAAATCCAGGGAAAATCTCCTAGAGTTGGCAACACTGACAAACACTGTCTGAAAGGTCTGAAACTCTGGAAATATTCGGAATGTTTCAGGAAAACAAATTTAAATGAGACGCCATCTTGAAACTTTATTAAACGATTTTTTTTTCAGGAGATTATGGTCAGGATGGCCAGGGCCTGGGAAAAATTCTGAATCTATGCGTAGAGGATGTCATTGATGGCTGTGCATAGGGCCAGCTTGAACTTAATCTTCTGCCCGGGGGTCATCTTCTGCAAATCTGGGAGGAAACTCTTGAGGAAACTCAAGTCGGCATTGTCCTCCGCCTCACGGCGCGAAGTACTGACAATTTCGTAGTAGTTCTGCTTTTCCGGTTGCACCTGCTGAACTTCCTCTTGTTCCTCGTGCCCCTCATTCTCCGGCTGGATAATACTGATTGGGGAATCCGGCTTGGAGGACGTGCCCAGGATCAACTGATGCTTCTCATCGTTCTCATCAACATATTCGAATTCAATGTCTTGATTCTCTTCCTCTGGGCAATATTCCTTTGGTTTTTCGATCACCTCCCCCTTCACCTTCTGCTTCTTGGCACGGGTTTTGGGATTGGGTGGTGACTGGGCTTCTAGTGACTCTTTCTTGATGGCATTTGAATTGCTTGGTCTGGAACTGCAAGTGAAATGGCAATGAAAGTTTCATGTCTGCAAAAGACGCGGGAAGCGCGGGAAAGTCCATACCTGATAAAAGGGAGCATAAAAGCCATATCCTCCTGCAGATAGTAGGGCTTAACATGTCCTGTGGAATTCCTCTTGACGCGATTGTACCTCAAGTAGCTGATCCGGAGGTTCCTCCAGCGGAATTTCACCTCTTTCTCTGCAAATGAAATTCATCCAGATAAAACAATTTCCTTGGCATTTTCCTCGCATAGTGAGAGAAGGAATAATCTCCTGGCCTATAACTCACCGGATAAGCCACATTCTCGAGCAATAGCTTCCCAGGCTCCTCTGGAATACCTCTTGATGGAATATTCAGGAACCGTGTTGTCATACAAAACTCGATGTTTCTTCACATTTGCCACAATCTTGGAATTCAACTCGTGCGTCTTTAAATCCATAGGACCCATGGATATTAAAATCAGCTCAGGTGGATATTTCACAGGAAGATTCTTGAGCAGGAAACCCAGGAAACCACAAAAGTTTCGCGTGAAATGCGTGAGAAACACGAAACGCGAAAGAAATGTCAGTTTTGACATCCGGACGCTCAAGTTTTGGCGGTTGGAAAATTTTTGTGCAAGACAATGGTGTCCCTGCAGAATTTCTCCATGTCCCCAAGTCCTGGGGACGTGACAATTTGTGAGCAGCAAGGTAGAATTTGTTCCTTGCCAAACACAGAAGTCGACGTTGCAAAATGCATCCCTGCGGGAGTGGTAAGAGAACTCAAAAAAATCCTCCAATGCCCGGCTTAACCCTACTTTTTCTTCTTTCCGCAGATGGCAAGATACCCAGAGATCAACATTGCTCGGGAATTGTTTCAGACACCCTCGTCAAATATTCTTCACAGCGACAGTGGAAGGAATCTCATGATGCCTGTTAATGAGAGCTTCCTGAAGCATGTCACAAGGAAGTTCTTCGAGGAAGGCTTCTCAGCTGCCTTGGAGGCAGCTACAGTGTCTCCCAATGCTCTGGTAAAGACCAGTGCCAAGTACATTCTCTACCTGATTAATGTGGGCAACAATATGAGGTACTTCCTGAGGCCTCATCTCAGGGATCAGACACTGGCGAGTGTGGGGAAATTCTCAGAGACAAAAGATTGGATGAGGAGTCCCATAAGGTGCATCCGGTGGCATCCGCATTGCTTCAAGCTGGCCGTGGCGGCTTCAGACGACAGCATCAGGGTGTACACAGATGAGCCAACTACAGTGCCTGTTCTAAAGGTAGGAACACTTTTTTATTACCACCTTTTCTGCTCCCGGAGCTCCCGGTTAATTGGTTCCGCTGCCTCCCATTACCTCCATTAGCTCCTAAAATACCTAAAGAAAACTTTTCCCTTCAATTAAAAAATAAAATAATTAGGAAAGGAATTCTGGGGTTCGAATTAGGTTCGAATCTTAGGAGAGCTTTTCGAAAATGCGATTCTGTAGCCGTGACATTGTCATTTTAGCTCACGTGTCATTGTCAGGAGTCATTTGAGATTTCTGGCAATTAAAATGACAATAAATGTTGTTAAACAAATCAATCAAGACAGACTACATTTGCATAATATCACTAAGTGAAGGCATTTCATTAAAAAATCAGTGAATTGCATTTTCGAACTCATATGATATGACAAAAAAAATCTCGAATGGCATTGTCAGGTTTCGAACTCACGTGTGACAATGCCACGAAAATTATAGAATTCCCCTGCAGATGTCCTTTTAGCTGAGATTCTTTATTTCTTTACTATTTTTTTCGTAGTCATTATAAAATGTGTCCTGGCTAACTTAAAAAAAAATTACAGATTTCATGCCTAATTTTCAAATTTACAGCTTTGGAATATTTTTAAAATTAATAATCTTGCCTACTGTAATCTTTGCAAAATGTTATGTCTACTGATCAGGCTGAAACTTTGTTGAAGTTTCTCTCGCAGCTCCCTGATTTCGAATTTTTAAAGGACTGAAATTGTTCGAACAGATTGTGCATCAGCCCTGTGTTTTCGATTCATTTTTCCGAATTTACCACATACAGTGCCCGCTCTCTGATCCGGATTGGCGTAATCCGGACGAATTCACGACAGTTACATTAATTTTGAGGTCATGTATGCATGTGTCCTTCACCAATTAAAATGAATTATCCTGTGATGTTTTTGTTTAATAAATGAAGTATAATAGCATAGAATTCTCTAATTATATCTTTTTAATCTTCTTTAAAACTTTTTAAACTAGAAAAAAACCTTGTACTATATTTTCGAGACGTTGAACCAATTCAAAAAATACATCCGAATTACGAAGCGGATATCTGTCATATTGTCTCCGAATCATCCGGATTACAAAGCGGGCACTGTACAAGTTTTTAAATTTGTCATTTGACATTGTCATACTGTTACAGAATTCCCTTACTGAGCATAGCTATCAGGGGCAAGATTAGGGTCAAAGTTCACAAATTTTAAATTTGTGCATAACCCAGCGTACACATCGAGCTCAAAATAGTTCATTTAAATTAAAATTGGTTAATAAACCTGAGTGATGGAGTCCGGTCCATTCGGATATAGTAAAGGTCGTCAGGGTACCGAAAATATGGTCCGGTCAAGACATTTTTAATTATAGCTCAGGTCAGGAAACATCGAGGGAGGAATGTGAACCACCGTTTGGAAGGTCTCGACCTTAGCTACTAAAATTTAAAGAAAAAGCGTAGCCTAGTTTTCGAAATATTCGAAATCGAATTTTCGAAGATCAATTTTTCGATTAATCGGACCTTCGATTAAATCGGATGAGGGGTGTCGCTAGGGTTGTAGTACTTCACGAAAACTTTCCATAACACCACAATTTTTCAAATTTTTGCAATTCAGAACAGGAGATATGACCATTTGAAAATGAAATTTTTGACCCCTTCTAGCTGAGGTCAGGGGGGTCAGAGTGGCTTCAGTCTGGTACCGATCGAAAGCTCTTAGGCCTAGTTATAATGTACTAAAATTTGAGATCGATCGATGCCATAGGGGCTGAGTTATTGTGAAAAAAGATGTCGGGGTGTTCCAAAATGGCTTAAGGGGAAAGGTAGGAGGGCTGGAAATCCAGTGGAATCGCCACGGCTATTGGCTCGTGATCTATGAGTGTCAAAACGTGTAGATCCAAAAGATAGACCTATCAAACATAATAAAAAGTGAAGCTATTTTTCATTTCTCCTTGTAAAAAATTTGCAGATATTGCACCGCGACTTAAACAAATTTGCTCGTAGTTCTTGTATAATTTTGGCGAACATTATGAAATATGTATTTTTAGATAGCTTTTAATACACGATTTTGAAATATATCAGACTGATAAGTCAATTATCTTTAGGAAAAAACTTGCCAAGAGTCTTCAGTGTCTCTATGCAAAAACGTATGGAAAAATGAAATGTCGAGAAGGCCCTGCCGATCTGACATGGTCGGATTTCACCTCGGACCGCAAAAGCTAAGATTGTATAGAATCTCATCCAAATTAAATCTACATTTCGTCAACCGATTTTGAAATGATTAAGCTAGGAAGTGCGAGAAGATCGAGGCGTAACTCATAAAGAAAAGAAAATTAACTTGCATTTACCGTTTGCAGAAACACGAAGAAACTAGTGATTCCAAATAACCGGGTTTTTAGGATTGACGGTTAATCGGTTTTGGATGGCTCTGAAACCGGTTAATCGTTGTTGGAATCACTGAAATACTTCTCCTGTTTCTCCGTATTTGTTTCTCCGCTTCTATTTCTCCGTTTTTGTTTCTCCGGTTTAGTTTCTGTTTCTCCGTTTCTGTTTTTCCGTTTCATAGTTTCTTCTATTTCTTCGTTTCTGTTACAGTTTCTCCATTTTCGTATCTATTTCTTCGTTCCTCTGTTTCGTTTGTTTTCTGTTTCGGTTTCTATTTCTCTGTCCCTGTTTTTCCGTTTTCTGTTTTTATTTTTTCGTTTCTGTTTTTGTTTCTCCGCCCTTGTTTCTTTCGCGATGAAAATTGTATTTTTCACGTTTCTAGCTATTTTTCCGTATTTCCAAGAATGTTCCCTTGTTTCTCTACTTTGTTTCTATCCGTGTTTTCGTGTTCCTCTCCATGTTTCTTTCCGAGTTTCAATTTTTCTGGGATTTTTCGTTACCGCGTTTTCAGAAACATTTTTGTGTTTCCAACTGAGTTCTTCCGTCGCCGCGAGCTTCTCGTTTCCGTCACGTTTGTCGTGCTTTCGATAATGTATTCTTGTTTCTGAAAGTCAAATGGCCAGAGTTTCCTCAAACCTCGGGGAAGTTTCTATCAAAAATTAAACATTAAACCATTACAAACACCATTTATTTATAAAGTGCAACTACTTAAGAAGAGAATTTGTCATATAGAATTCAAGCCAGGAAAGATCCAGAAGGAAAATATTATCAAAATCGGCGCGGGTGTCAAAACATAGTACGCAAACTTTGCTTGATTCCGTGAAGCGAGAAAAGAGGAATAAAACGTATTTTTGTCGGGCTTTTTCTACGCCAGAACCTTAAAAAGTCCAAAATTACCTGCAACGATGGTACTCTGGTGTGTGTCTCGGCTAACTTTTTCACTAATTTTGACGGATAATGTGTCTTAGCTGTAAAGCTCTTGCGACGTTCCCTAATTTCAAGATTCAAGAGAATTAACAGGGATTAGCCGGAAAAAGGGATTTTCAATGAAATTCTTTCCAGACTGGACTTCAAAAGGGAATCACCTCGATGGCTTGGCGTCCTTTCACGGCTGGCCTCTTGGCCGTTGGATGCCAAAGTGGCGTTCTCCTTTGGTCCCTTGAACCTAATTCTCACATTACTCGGCCTCTTTCGCAAGCAACTCATCTGAAAAGGTAGCCAGATTTTGGCATTCCTGAAAAGGGGGATGATTAATGATCTTTCCAATTGTAGTCCAAATCACTCTCCAGTCACTTCGGTGGACTGGAGTCCGAATGGTTGCCTCCTGGTGACGGCGAGTATTAATGACTCGGACATTGTCATCTGGGATGTTGATCAGAATCGAAGTACACCATTGAGGCGTATGGGAGCGCCGTGTACTCAGGTTAAATGGTCTCCGGATGGTTGTCGGCTCTTTTCTGCCACAATGGGAAGTGTTTTTAGGGTTTGGAATGCCAATAAATGGACCCCAGAGAGATGGACTGTGGGAGTGGGAACCATTCAGTCTCTGGCTTGGTCGCCCTGTGGCAGTCAGATGGTTTTTGTCACCACAGAAGAACCATGCCTCTATGCTCTGCATTTCATTGAGGAGCAAGTGTTCAGTAGTAAGTTGTTAATTTTTCTTGGAGGGGTTTTCAGCTGAAGAATTGTCTGGTAATTCTGCTTTTTAGACACTTCAACGCCCAAACAAGCCCTTCCGGTTGCTGATTTGAGCAAGACGACTGTGGGAGAGGTGGAAGTGGGTGGGAGACCACAGCAAGTTGTGTGGTGTCCATCTGGTGAACACTTGGCGGTCTCCTTCAGAGATACTTCGGTCATTTCCATCTTTAGCACTAGCATCTCCAAGCACAACTTCAACATTTCCCCATCCTGCTTCCTCAATGGACTTCCTGGGGAATATCCGACTTACATGTGCTTCCAGCCGAGGTACAGGAAGGTCGAAAGGGCCACGTCTGTGCTCACAATTGGATGGTCCAGTGGAAGAATTCAATATTTTCCTTTCCTCTAAAAATCCTTGATTTTCCTTCAATTTTCTTTACTCCTCTTTATTGGTTTCTTTCCCTTTTCTTTTTTGATGCTTTTAGAAAAGAAAATTGCTTTATGAAATCTCCAGTTATTATTGATTATTTTTTTCTCGAAAGTTTTTCAAATACTTGATAAATAAAAATGAAGTTTCATTCCTAAGTCTGAGTTTGTTTATTTTAAACAGCGATTTTTCAAGGTCAATGGTTAGTCAGCTCTAGAGATTGTGTTTATCAACCGATTGAGACAAGTACTGGTTCACTTGAAAGGTCTTGGAATCCTAAATAAATCTGGGATTGTTTCAACTTATTATTATGAATCATTTTTTGTTAAAAACTAATTAATGTCCTTGAACTATTCCTTGTAATCGTTTTCAAGGTCATAACTTGAAAAGCTCTCCGGAAACAGCTATCACCAAAAGCATGGTGTGCGTCTTGGCTAGCTCAAGTGGCGTGGCATGTCTTCTGGACACAATTTAAGACAATGTACTGTGCATATTTCTTAATTGATTAGGACAGATATTGATTCATTGCAAAGGTCTTTGAATCACGATTTTTTCCAAAAATTGGACTGCCAAGCAATATTTCTAATCGAGCAAATGTCTCGAAACAAGCATTAGGCAAAGCAGTGATGTTGCTACCTTTGCGACGGCTAAAACATTTTTGGTAAGTATTTTGGTAAGAACGGTAAGTAAAAAAATCACTTGGTAAGTAAAATATCAAAATTGGTAAGTAAAAAAATCAATTTTTAATAAGTAAAAAAATAGGTTTGGTAAGTAAAATGTTGGAATGGTAAGTAAAATTGTAAGTTTGGTAAGTAAAAAATCAAATTTGGTAAGTAAAAAAAATCAAAATTGGTAAATAAAAATTCAAAATTGGTAAGTAAAAAATCAAAATTGGTAAGTAAAACATCAAAATTGGTAAATAAAAAAAATCAAAAATGGTAAGTAAAAAAAATCAAAAATGATAAGTAAAAAAATAAAAAAAGAAAAGAAAATGACAATAGAAAAGAAATTTTCCATTGTCCTAACAGTGAGATATTTTACCATTTTTAATTTTTTTACCTACCAATTTTGTTCTTTCTTATTTACCATTTTAGATTTTCTTACTTATCATTTTAGATACTTTTACTTACTATTTTAGTTTTTCCTACTTACCACTTTTGATTTTTCTCACCGTTTTCGATTTTTTTACTCATCAAATTTGATTTATTTACTTACCATTTTTGATTATTTTACTTACCAATTTTCTAATTTTTACTTACCAATTTTAATATTTTACTTACCAATTTTGAATTTTTATTTACCTATTTTGATTTTTTACTTACCAATTTTGAATTTTTACTTACCAATTTTAATGCTTTACTTACCAATTTTGAATTTTTATTTACCTATTTTGATTTTTTACTTACCAATTTTGAATTTTTATTTACCAATTTTGATTTTTACTTACCAATTTTGAATTTTTACCTTCCAATTTTGATATTTTATTTACCAATTTTGATTTTTTACTTACCAACTTTGATTTTTAATCAGCTATGGTACTTATGGTTTTTGAACGGTTTTGATCATCTTGATTGTTTTTGACCGCTTTGGCAAAGTCAGGATATAAAGGCCATTTAATATATTTATTTAAGTACTGCTCCACTAGGGCTATTTTGTACATTTTTACTACTCAAATTCCACAAAGCAAGTAGTATATAATCCCTCGATTTTTTTCAGCCTGCCCGCCCCCAAATTTCCACCCTTCACCCAGGGGTTACTCATTTTTGGAATACGACACATTTTTCCGTTAGAATCCATAGAATCCACGGAATTAGTCCGTAAGATTCTGATAGAATCTGAAATGATATTGATTCAAGAATCACTGGAATCAAATGGAATCACAGAATAATTCTTTGCTAAAACTTCGCGACAGATAACGATAACCCAAAGTAAATACATTACAGGCATTTTAAGTATGTATATTTTTAAGGGTAAAATTAACATGAAAAAGGGTAACTTTAACCCCTAATACACCAAAAAAGGGTAATATTTACAATTTACATCGATTTCGGATCAATACTGCAGGGTAAAATTAAGATTTCCGGAATGTTATTTTAACTTTTTCGGATTTCTCACAGTGTTGCAATTATATGGAATAAACGGAACAAATTTTCGATCTTGAGTAACCCCTTGCCCTCCCCCCATCGGTTTCCACTTTTCTCAACATCTGTCTCTCTGGCTGTTACTACGCCTAGACGCAAAACGGTTAGAGATAGAGACTTGGGACGGGTTCTTTGGGGGACCCCTTCATAAGTCGACCCTGGGACCATAAACATACCCCTCATTTCTTCTACCGTCAAATTTTAGGCCTACATTTTATGCAAATCTTTAAACGCGAATATCTCGTAAACTAGAAGAGATTGACACCCTAAAGTTGACATAAAAAAAAATTGCAAATTTTTAATTTGCATTAAGCGATTTTTTTCATTTTAATATATGTTTTAGAGCAGAGGTGAGCAAAGTAAGAACTGTTTGAAACCGAACAAACGTCAAATGAAAATGGTACATTAATGTTCAAAATGCTACCTGGACAAACTTATTTGGACTTTTATTCGGTTTCAAACGGTTCTTGCACACCCATGTTTTAGAGATTACCCAGGCGAACATTTCGTCCTTTTACTAAAATCGCGTTGAATCATGCCTAAAAACGGGTTTTTAAGGCCAAAGGTTAAAAAGACTCTAGAGAGTGTATTTCTTAATTGAATGGTATCATTTTTAGGGTCGTTGGAAAGGTCTCGGAATTCCTGAGAAGCTTGAGTCAATTTCAATCGGTTGTGAACCGGACGAACCGGTTATTAACTGATAAGTAATTTTTATCCCAAAATCAATTTTATTACTCTTAAAACTAATTTGTGGGATTTTTTGTTTTGTTTTAGAACCGGTAAATGGTAAATGATGCGGAAGTGCTTTTGAAGTAATATCGTTTAAGTCACGAGTTCAAGCAGCCTGGAACGGTTTGCCACACCTTTTTTTTGAAGAAAATATCGCGAAATTATTTTGAAAAGAAAATGCTCTTTACGGTGCTGTCACACTAGGATTTTTCACGTTTTAATTTTAAATTCAATTGAGCCAATTGAGTATTAAGATTTCTAGAATTTACTTGAAAATTCTCACAGTCGGGACACATTTTGCAAGAAATTTATTCAATTTTAAATAGAGCCGCGAGATTTTTGACTTAAAATGTCTTATAAGTCACTTATCTGTTATTTAGAAGGATCCCCAAGGCCAGAAAAAAGATTTGTAGGCAAAGGGCTCATGCAGAGACTCTCATACAGTCTTATTGAAAATGTATGAAGTCGTCCCAATTCTCAACTGAAATTTCTTAACATATGGAATGGCTTTGGAGGAACTTAATGAATTACTCCCGATACTGAAGCTTCACTTCATGCAAAATTATCACTAAAACACTGTAATTATTTTTTTTTGCCACAAATAATATTAATTACGAGTATATAAATTTAATAAGGATAATTTTCTTCAAAGGACTACTTATTTAACTGCTATAAAATTGAAATTATTAAGCAATTTTAACATTTTAATTTGCTTAATTCATATTTATTTGAGCAACCACATATATGCTATTTTAACATATTTAAACAGGTTTTTCTGGACAAAGTATTAGTTTTTTTATTAATAAATAAGTGAAGATCTATCAATTCAATTGGTTTTTAGTGCAAAACAACGCATAGGAACAATTCACCTGAAAATTAAATTGAATTTACAAATTTAAAAAGTCCTAGTGTGATAGTACGGTTAGACCTTTATAGCCTAGAAACTCTGAAAAAAGCTTGAGAAGTTTTTAATAAAAGATTTTGTGAAATTATATTTTAAAAAGTTCATTATAAATTAATCTTAATTCCAAATTGAATAATTTGGGATTTTTGAAAAGCTCATAAAATTCATCATGATATTTCAAGATAAAGTCGTTTTTCTTGGATAAAGGGCTCGTGGTATTAAATGAGATAAGAAAAGAACTTCAGATGCGTGAAAATGCCCCACCCTTCTTACAGGACTTCCCACAAATTCTCATCCAAACATTCTGCTTTTCAGCAAGTCTTAAATCTATGAGGAACAATTTCACAGAAAAATATAATCAGAAATTCTTATTTATCTATTTCTGTGTTTGATATTTCATCATGTGCATCACATTTAATAAAAAAGATGACTTAAAGCTCTCTTAAAGCTCTGAAGTCCAAGAACAATTCAAGTGAAACATTTGTGTCAGTACCAAACTTCGATTTTGGCTTGAAGAGAAAATATAAATGCCAAATCTTCTAATTTTATCTTGTGAATCTCTGTTGGTGACACAAATGATTGAAAAGGCATTTCCCGAAATTCTATTTTCTTATTTAATTGAAAAATAAGCTCAATACTTGGTCTAAAAGACGAAGATAAACGAATTGCCAGCCCCCTGAAACTTTGCTGGGAAATGTCTACGGTTTTTCCTTTTCATGGGATTTTCCGTAGTGCACTTCCGAATTCATTGCACTTGTTCGAATGTGTAAGAACTCCTGGCCTCCATCGAGCACGTACATTGAGACGCATTCAAATCTCGCGTACCAAATCCACTCAAGCCCCCATCTCCTAAAAAAAAGCTATGTATACGATGGATTTGATCGACTAATGCGACAATATTGTCGAGAATCGAAAACCTTTTCACATCGTTCCCTCCTGTGCTATTATAATGCAAATTGAATTTACTGTAATATACAGTAGTTGGCTTCATTTTCTCACACTTCAGATGCTTTGGATTTTCCCACATCATCCCCCAACCCCCATGGGAGCTTTTGGAAAGCTTCGCTACTGAAGCGCGCGCTACGTCACGCCCCACAAAATCCATCCACTGCGATAAACGTTCAAGGAGTATTAATTGATTGGCTCTGAATCCAATTTTCTATAAATACATACTGTGTAAACTCTTCAGGATTATGATCATTGGTGTTCTGCAGAGCTTTTAAGACAGTCACTTTAACACTCTTTTATTTCCAATGACACAAAACATCGAATAGAAGAGACATTTTTGATCTTTTATTAAACTATGTTCTAGATCTAGAGTGATTCTTATTCTTTATGTATGATTCACGTGGAAATGAGTGTTGAAACAACTCTTCCCGGAATGACACAATACACTCAATTCCTACGTTTTGTGTTGAATCAAAGCTTTTTTTTTTAAATGAGTGTTGGTACAAGCCTCATATTTCTGTGATAAGGCTAACGCTATTGCACAAATAAGTGTTCATCGAGCATTCTATAAACACTCGCGAGTGTTGCTTTAACACTCGTGTTCGTGAGTGATCCTTGAATACTCCCGAGTGTCCTATTAACACAGCCGAGTATCCTACACAGTAAAAAAACTTTCAGCTACTTTACCATGATTTTCATTGTAAATTTTACATAAGCATGCAATCGTGTTGACTGATACACATTTGTGTAATTTGTACACATTTGTTTCAAAACTGTGTAATTTGTACACATTTGTCTGAAAACTGTGTAATTTTACACGAAATATTTAAGAAAATGTACACAACTGTGTATTCATTTGCAGTTGGTTACACAGTTTATCATTACATAAAATTAAAATTACACATTTTCAGATTCAGATTACGCGTGTTGCTGAAAGAATAATCGTGGTAAAAAAGCCAAGCAACGATTATCTTTGTAATCTTTTTTTTTACTGTGTATGTACACTTGTATATATCCAATGAACACTTCATTCAAGCAAGTCTCAGTGCAGCACTTCACTGTACATCAATTTCAATGAAAAATTTCATCTCGGCTGAAATATAAATGTTTTCGATTTAAGGATATACTTTAGTGGAGGTGATTTTCGTTTGAGAGGTACAACTATGTCTTCTCGATCTTGATTCCGCTTCCGTGACGAGGTATCAGACCATCTAATCAAATAAAATGTGCTTAGGAGTGTTTCAAAGAAAAAAGTTACAAGTTCAAAGAAAAAGAATTAAAAAGTAAATTACATCAAATAAATTAATAAAAGTAAAGAGAAAAAAAGAAAAATCATATAGAAGTTGAAAAAAAAATGAAAAATAAACAAAATTAGTAAGTATGTATTTATTTTTTTTATTTCATATTGTTGTAAAGAATGAATTTCAAGCTTTCCTCTTCATTAAATTCACATAAATCACATAGTATCAAAAAATAACAAAGAAAACGGCAGAAAAACAGATGTTCCACGACAAGGCTTTTACATACACTCAATTAGGGTTGAACCAAGCCTCACCGTGGTGTCACATATAAGATTAATATTAATATTAAGAAAAGTCGGAGAGAGAGGTATATATATGCACAATTTCAAATGGAATATCACGTGTGTTAGAAAGAGTACACTCTAGTGGATTAATACGATGAGTAAGATATTACTGTTCGTATTAATTGCTTTCTGAATCGTATTACAGGCACACGAGCAAATTTCCATGCGTGCCAACTGTGATTCGGTCAGTTTTCGAGCTATGTAGTGCTGCCAACTTCGTACGCAGAGGGGAAATGTGAGAGAGAAGCAAGATAAAACAATTGCTATCTTTTTCTGCCATTCTCGCAGTTCAGAAAGTATTAATCTTAATATTAATCTTATATGTGACATGGCCATCAGACATTCTCACCGTGGTGTCATATAAGATTAATATCAAGAGTAAGAAAAGACGGAAAGAGAGGTGTATTGTATAGTATGCAAAATTTTAAATGGAAAATCATGTGTGTAAGAAAGTGTACACTCTAGTGGAGTAATACGATAAGTAAGATATTACTGTTCGTATCTGAATCGTATTACAGGCAATTCGAGCAATTTTCCATGCGTGCCAACTGTGATTCGGTCAGTTTTCGAGTGAAACGCGAGAGAGAGGCAAAATAAAACAATTGCTATCTCTTTTTTACCATTCTCGCAGTTCAGAAAGTATTAATTTTAATGTTAATCTATGTGACATGATCATCACACTCGATAAGGCTTAGATTTAACCTCATGAGTGTTAGAACAAAACTCGAGCTTAATACCAAGAATCACCTGAGGATTGGTTGATTCGAGTATTAGATTTTAGTTGTGACAAGGCTTATTTCGTGTCCTGGTAATGCTCAACTTTCTCATGACCGTGTCACATATAAGATTTATATTAAGATCAATATTTTCTGAACTGCGAGAATGGCAAAAAAAGTTAGCAATTGTTTTATCTTGCCTCTCTCTCTTATTACCCCTCTGCGTGCAAAGGTGGCAGCAATAATATCGCTCGAAAACTGACCGAATTACAGTTGGCACGCATGAAAAATTTCTCGAATTGCCTGTGTCAAGATAGATGATTGGCCAGAAGGTTCCTAGCAATTTTTAATAAGCCTGAATTCATAAAAGTTCTATTGAAATTAGTCTTTTTTGATGAATTTTTCGAGAAAATTCTTGTTCTTTGCGTTCAAAAAACATTTCTTTTGGGGATAATTTTCCAAAAATATTTCCATCTACCAATTAACAGAGTTTTAATTTTTTTTAATAAAATCCTTTCCTTTTGGCTTCTGTCTTGACTGTTTGGTGGCGTTAGAACATGGCGACGACTGGGGGAAACAGTCGAGACAGGAACCAACGCAGAGAAAAGTCGAAAAAAGTACTTGAGAACAGTCATATACTAAAAGAAAAAATGTTGTGGAGAAAGATTTCTCCTTGAAAAGGAGAATTAAACAATTAAATTAAAGCCTGAGGTGGAATGATAACTTTTCGACACTATCGAATCGATAGTATCGATAAATCTATATCTGTTATATTAACTGGATGTCGACTTTTTACGCATTGATGGATCATTTATTGTAACATTCTTAAAAGAATGTGACTGTTAATAAATATCTGTATTAGTTAAATGAAGTGCAGTTGTCGTTTAAAGTTTTCAGAATCGACAGTCGATAGTATCGAAAACAAGTTATCATGTCACCCCTGTATAAACTAAATTTCGCAGTTTGTGCGAATAGTAAAATGGATGGATACCTTTCTTTGATTTCAAATACTAAATACTTTCCCCAGTTCTGCAATATTTTAACAAAGTTCTCAGTTTGCCCATTGGTTTAACTATCCAAAGTCCTATCGATGAGACCCAATCTTCAAAGGAAGGATCAATTGTTGAAGTCAGAAAAAATTGTGAATTGGTGATGCCTTTGAAGTATTTCTCCCTTACGATTCTTGCTATGTAAAGCATCAGGATATCCTTGCCCCTTTCCATGCCCAGCCGTGTAACATGCTCAAAACCATATCCGTTTCATGTAGCACACGTTACCTTTGGAGATCTCTCACTTCACCTGTGTATGCATTTGCTTGTCATTTTCCAACCCCCTCAATTTAGCATTACTTCCACCCCTGGAAAATGCCACATCCCTTCTGCCCTTTCTATCAACAAGGTATGTTTCTAAATTACTTCTCTTTTAATACACCTCTCTCACCCATTGAACGTAGATAAATCATTAGTCTTCACTGGAAATAGTGAGACAACCAGCCAGTGGAAAATTAATGAAAGGAATTTAACCCCAAACCACAACCCTTAAAATTTTCACAGTTAGCGTCTTCTTTTTTCCCATCTGGAAGGAGTTAAAATTTTCCAACCTTCCAATTTTGTTACTTTAAATTATTACCATTTCTCTACGAGTTTACGTCTCGAGGAATTTTCCTATACGTGTAATTAATCACTCTGCATACAACCCCTTTTGTTCCCAGTCACATTTTCTCTGGCCCATGCATATATACGTAGTACAAACAAGGAGGAGGGACATAAGAAACAAATGACCAACAACTTGATGTGAATTCACTCTCCGTTTACTTTCCCTCATTGCACTGACAAAGGATAATTATAACTCAAATGGAAGGCAAGGGGTGAGATTGAAGCATATATTAAAGCATTTTCAATATGCATGATGCATCCTGACAATGCATCATGGATGCAAGAATTGTGTATTTTAGTTTTGCCTGAAATAACAATCTAATTACCTTTTGCTTAACATCTTGTGCGCTATACCAAACAACACAATACCCTTGAAAGGGTTAGTACCCTTTTCACGTCCGTAAAATAACTATAATGTGAATAATGCGGAATGCAAAAGGTATCATAAATGTTAACAAGTGTTACGGTCGGTCGTTTTCTTGTAGATCGTTCAGTACAGCCGTTCAATTGTGCTCATTATGCATTTCCCTTTACTCGGTTCTTTATCTTAAAGCTTGAGAAATTAAAATTGAGAACAGTTGCCAGCGCCATTCGCGAGAGAAAATAGGGCCCTCACGCGGAAAAAAGATTGTTAGTGTTAGAAAATTTGTTTGAAAGTGATTGAACAGAATCTGTTCGCTTGGTACGTAATTGTATTTTCACAATTTTAATTTGTTTTCCTAATGTTTAAGTTCAAATAGGGTGAAAGGAACACCTATTGACACTTTAAGAAGTCGTGTCAGGACTTATTGACACCTCACTCTGTACCATTTGAAATACGAAATTTGAACATGTATCCTTATCAGAAAACATATACTAAGGAAAAAACGTCCTATTATTAACATTTTATTAGATATTTTAAATAAATTTCAAAATTTTGACAAAAGTGTGTCAATAGGGGTTCCCTATCGAAGAGGTGTTCCTTCGACCCTATCAATTTTATTAATGAATATCGCAGTGAGGCAACAACTAGATTACTCAACGGAACTTAAGGACTTACTATAAAAAAAGTAATATTAGGACGAAATTTACAGAAGAATTCTGTGCTAATCTAATGCTCTGCAATAGAAACCGCTTTGAGCTCCTATTTGAAGCCCTTGTTTCAATTTATTTGAAGATATTTTTTTATGTTGAATGGAAAATATAAAACAAGAAATAGAAAAACTGGGTCGCACTTAAAATTTCGAAAGCTAAAATCTCGAACGCCAATATCTTGAAATAGTAAAAGTATCATAGCTACTTCTAAGGATTGCACCCGCGCTTGCTGAAGGCAAAGTGATTTTTTTTTTTGGAAAATTTCGACCCATTCGAGATTTTGGCTTTCGGGATCGTTATCCTTTCGGAATTTTGGCATTCGACATTGTGGTACCTTCGGAATTGTGGCTCTCTCGAGATTTCCATTTTCGGGATTGTAGCATTCGGGATTGTGATCCTTTCGAAATTTAGGCTTTCGGGATTGTGGTCCTTTTCGGGATTTTGGCTTTCGGAATTGTGATCCATTTGGAATTTTAGTTTTCGGGACTGTGGTCTCTTCGGAATTTTGGCTTTCGAGATAGTGATCCTTTCGAAATTTTGGCATTCGACATTGTGGTACCTTCGGAATTGTGGCTCTCTCGAGATTTCCATTTTAGGGATTTTAGCATTCGGGATTGTGGTTTTTCGGAACCTTAATTTTCGGGATTTTGGCGATTTTGGCTTTCGGATTTGTAATCCTTTTGGAATTTTGGTTTTTGGAATTGTAGTCCTTTTTGGGATTTTGGCTTTCGGGATTGTGGTCTTTCGGAATCTTAATTTTCGGGATTTTAGCTTTCAGAATTGTGATCCTTTTGGAATTTTGGTTTTCGAGACTGTGGTCTCTTCGGAATTTTGGCTTTCGGGACTTTGGTCTCTCGGGAATTTTGTGTTTCGGGATTTCGGCCTTCGGAATTGTGGCTCTTTCGGAATTTTCTTTTTTGGAATTTTGCCGTAAGGGATTATGGCTTTTCAATATTTTAGCTTTCGGGACCTTCTTTTTCGGGATTTTGGCTTTCGGGATTGCGATCCTCTCGGGATTTTGGCTTCTAGGATTATGACCCTTTCGGGATTTCGGCTTTCGAGATTTTGCTATTTTTGTCCAATCAAAAATGGTTTTTCTAATGTTTAAGAACGGTTCTCAACGATCAGACATGGTAGATCGGATCGATAAAGACCACCCTTATGTTATAGAAGTAAAGAAAAGCTTACGAACCGCAGGCGGGTAAAGTCACGAAGGATAAAGTCACTCGCATCTACATTAATGGACGTTCCGGAAAGTTTTCGTGAGTTTCCATTAATAATTCTGAATGTCGGTTTTGTTTGTTTAGATCTGTTCTACTTAATTGGATTCATTATGCATTCCTCATTTCTCAGTTGTATTTAAAAAATTTGAGAACGAAAAATTGAGAACAGTTGCTAGCGCCACATGTGGGAAAAAAACAGCGCCCTCATGTGGAAGAAAATTTGGTAAAATGTAATTAACTCTAGCTAGATAAAAATGGGAATTTTTTAATCAGAAAATTAAGTTGATATGATTTTCAAGAAAGCCGACAATCAATTCCAACAACCCTATTAGGTGCAGAAGCATCTGGGAGGAATCTGTATGAGAAAATACCAGGGAAAACCATTCCTGCTGAAGGGTGCAAACTAAAGAAAGTAAATATTTATTTCCCCATGCTTTTTCACCTGATTACTGCAACTAAATGATCAAGTGAGTGTGCAATGTGGAAAACCAATTACAACATATTCTCAACTGTGCCAATATTTAATTCATGCAATAACAAAGTTAGAGATGAAGTCCTATACCCCAAGATTTTTGGTCGTATGAATTTGGGCTGAAAGGCGGAACGAAATAGCTAAAATATGGACAAAATTTTAGAATCCATAAAAGTTGTGAATTTGACCAAATTACGGATATTAAAATGGCTTTCAGTGGCCACCCCTAAGACATTCCATTCAGTGGAAAAGCTTAAGATGGTTTGGAATTGCAGAAATGGATTGAGAAAAAAATACTATTCAGTGGAGGATATTTTTGAAATGGCAAACAAACAAAACTTCCACTGAAGATACTTTGCCAAAAATAAACATATTTTCTTTTATTATTTCTCCCATCATCCAAAAAGTCTTTCTTTTTTTTCTGCCTAGAATGCCTCTCATGTAGAGCCACCCCATCGAAGTTCTCAGACATACCGACTAAGTCGAAATTTTGCTCTTAAACTTAAACCACCCCCTCGGTTTTCGATTCTTAGTTGCCTTTAGTTGCCTCTTTTAACAAGCCCCTACCTCGTGGTTTTGCCATTGCACAAGGGGGCGAAATGGGCAGCAGAAAAAAAAGAACTATCAAATAAACCAACTTTTTATAACATCCTGCAAGAATATTCAAGAATTCCCATAAATAGAAATGAAGACAGGGTTCCTCTCTCAATGGTGACCCACCAGCAGCGGTGGGTTGAAAAATATATAAAATTTTACAGCTGGCCCCATTTCAAAGTTCTTCGCAAAATGCCATCATCCAACGGCCGCCCCTCAGGGGTAGTTCGTAACAAACATCGAAAATCAACCCCCCGTAGATTCTGCACATGAAATAAATATATTTAAATATACAATCAAATGAAACACTTCCTCCCTTTTATCAAACCATCTTCTTCTCTCCCGCAGAATAGGGGAGACCAAACAGGAACAACCCTTAGCAAATCTCTACCCCAAAAGATTCCAACATTTGAATATTCCTTCAACTTCTTTTTTCTTCGCCCCATCCAGGCCTTTTTGCATGGGATGAAAAAACGCATTTAGGGATAAATCATTATATCACATTTCCGGAATGTTCACTATATATACACCGAGAAAAATTTGGATGGTATTTTCTACAAATCGTGTCTTTAAATTCTACTGCCTCAAAAGATAGTAGAAAATACCATCCTCCATAGATACTTTCCTTTAGAATCTACCATCTTGACATTTTAAAATTTACTATCCTATGGATAGTAAATTCTAACAGCCGGATGGTAAAATCTACTATCCTCCTTTAGATTTTACATTGACCTCTCTTAGATTCTAATATCCGGGAAGTAAATTTTACTGGCCGCATATTTGATGTAAAAATTTAACTGGAAGACAGTAAATTTTAACGGAGGATAGTAATTTGGATTGAAATTACTATCCAAGCCAATAAAATTTGCCATCCTACTGTTAGAATGTCATTTTGGAATATCGTGGGTGCCGATGCAACGGTTCCCGATATGCTTTGAATACATTATAGCAATTCGTGGCGCAGCTGGAAGATGCTGGACTGTCATCACAAAGGTCGCGTGTTCAAATCTCGGCTGAGTCGTCAATGTTGGTCAAAGATTTTCACGCATCAAAATGGCTTGAAATACAGAGAATGTCGTCCAGGAAGGGCCCCAAGTCCTCAAACAATGGCCAAAAATCAATGAAAATAAGGAAAAATAAATTTTTCCGACATTTTTCATTCTAATATCCGGCTAGTAAAATTTACTATCCTGCCAGTAAAATTTACCATCCGGATAGTAAAATCTAATATCCGGGGATATTAGAATTTACCATCCGGCTATTAGAATTTACTATCCATGCAATAGATTCTACAATTTTTGACAGTCCAATTTAATATCGCGTTTGCTGGGTGACTTTTTTACTATCCGGCCATTAGAATTTTGTATGGAGGATGGTAAATTTTACCATCCACATTTTTCTCGGTGTAGTCTCAAGTCTTGAATTTTTGGTGCACACACCATGTGAAAATAATGTGGAAAAGATTGTGTCGCTTCCAAAGCAATAACACTTTAAACTTGGGCGATTATTGTTTCAGCGCTCTCTCACCATAATCCTCCCTTTGAAAATGGGGAATATTTCTTGCCAGCAAAATTCCCAAAAACATCATGCATAAACTCTTTCTAATACCCAGTTGAAATTGATATTAAAAATGAATTTTTGCAATTTTCTCTTTAGTTTGTGCCATAATGCATTATCATGACTAACTTATGAGATAGTGCTACAACTCGAAGCGGTATCTACAATTGCATAACTTAAAGCTACAATTTCGCTGAGAGAAAATCGAAATTTTGTATTAAATTCATTCAATCATTTTCAAGACCGCTTCCCTATCGGGAACGCGGGGCTACTCAGGGAGCAGCGCCGCACGAGTCCACACTTGTCGATCCTCCGCCATTTTCAATTTAATTTTCGTAAAACATTTGTTTTAAATTTGGGTAGGGGAAAGTGGGTCACGACCGAATACGGGGTTGCACTGTACACTGCAATTTTTTAATCAGACTTCAGGAGACAAGACCAATAGAATTTTATAGGCACTATAGGGGTGTTTGTTCACTAAAGAAATGGTAGAGATACTCTAAGGAGTTGGGAATAAAAATTATTGTTCGGTGCTATTCCTTGTTCGGTATGAAAATTGTATGAAAATTTTACTGCTTTTAAAATTCTAAATTGAGTTGGTGCTCTAGTTTAATTTTTTTACTGATCGAATTTGGCTTTTTACTGCTCATTTATACAGCGTACAAAAAATCACAAAATCGCTTTTATATCAAATCGCTTAAAATCGGTTGTAAACTATTTTTAACTGATACTTGCTTCTTATTTTCACAATTTTTTACCGTATTTCTGTAATTATAAATTAGCGAAGATTTTAACAGCTACATTAAATATACGACAGACAGATGAAATTAAAAAAACTATTATCGTAATAAATTTGATTTTTGTTAAGTTACCGATGCTACCTTGAGTAACCATTACGAGCTTGTTAGAGGGTTAACCTGATGATCTGAAATTAACACTGAGATAAATCCGAAAAAGTTAAAATAATATTCCGGAAATGTTTATTTTACCCTGCAGTATTGATCGGTAATCGATGTAAATATTATGCTTTTTAGGTGTATTAGGGGTAAAAGTTACCCTTTTTCATGTTAATTTTACCATTAAAAAGGTGTAAAATTAACATTAAAAAATGTTGATATATTTTCACACCTAAAAAGTGTTAAAATTATGACGAAAAAAAGTTAATCGCACCCTCTTTTATTTCTCAGTGAATTTAAAAATGACCCCTATAAAAATTCCGAGCTTACATGTATTCACTATGTAGAAAAGGCCATCTGAATAACGAAGCGAACACCTGGCATTGTGTATCTCTATCTTTATTATCTGAATAAGAAAGCGGGCACTGTATTTCGTTCAGAGAGACTACAAAATTTGTACTTTTGAGCACACACCTATGACCGCAAAACGTTTTGATATTGAATTTTTTTAAAGTCAAAGTCGAACCACTTAGAGGGACCTATTTCTTAATAGATTTTCTTAAATTTGGATTTTTATTACGAAACCAAAATGTTATCTATTTGCCTGATATGATATGACTAAAAGTGGAAGTAACCGCCACTTAATAAATTGAGTGGATTCCGAAGATTTCAAAATTAGCACTTTTTCTCTATTTTTCTAAATACTTAAAATATTTATGTATTTTAATTCAAGTTGTTAAGCGAATAAAAGTATAAACACTTAATCGACTTTTTGTTCAACTTGTCACTGTTCTGGAGCTTAAACGGTAAGACATATCGACTTCCAGTCTTCGATGACCCCCAATAAAAGGACAGAATCTCGACGTTCTTTTTCCTCTCCCCACCCGCCCTATATCCCCTCCAAAACCATGTTTTTTCAGTTTTTCTCAAAATTGGCCCAAGCTTTTTCAATGATTTTCGGATATGTTTTAGAGGTAGTCCAGGTGAACATACTTATGACCGGAAAATACACCATTTTGAATTATTGAAGATCAATGGTCAACCACTTTGGTGGGCTCATTTTTCAACCGATTTGGTTAAATTTTGATTTTTTGGAAAGGTATTGAAATTTCGAACCCGACTGCATTGATCTTCATCGGTAATGAACCGGTTAAGTACCGATTTTTGAATAATTTTACATTCCCTATAATAAAAATCTCCCTAAAAAATGTTTTTTCGGTTTTTTATAACTATTGATATTTGTTGGTAATTTAGATAATTTGTGGCTGACAAGAAATGTCAACCGGTCCAGCGGTTCAGAATGCTTGAACTAACGAGATATTTTTTTCATAATTTCTTAAGGGCTTTCTCATTGTCTATAAACAAGATTAAATCAGCAATAA
This sequence comes from Phlebotomus papatasi, assembly GCF_024763615.1. Lineage (NCBI taxonomy): Eukaryota > Metazoa > Arthropoda > Insecta > Diptera > Psychodidae > Phlebotomus > Phlebotomus papatasi. The sequence goes on from NC_077224.1 coordinate 16,529,588, forward strand.
CCCTATGTGTATACAAAAAATATACTAACGGAGAGGACTTTCTCTTGAGTTCGAGCATTTCGCAAAGCTGGGACGCTTTGCCATCTCTTTTTTAAAGTTTTCATTTAAGATTTTTAAAAACTTAAGTTGTTTTGATCTGATTTTAGAAAACTTTTTTTTTTTTGAAACAATAAACTTTGCTGTATACACGATTACTCATATGTAGTAGATTCAGCAGTTGAAAAAACAAATGTTTCCTGTTCGGGTATGAGTTAAACTTCGTACTAAATCCGTACATTAAAAAATCGGATATTGATGCACCTATTACTGTTTTCCGATGTAAAATGTCATCTCGACTGAAGTATATGTTTAAATGTTTTCGATTTAAGAATATATTTCAGTCAAGATGATTGTGGTTTGCATGGTTTTGCATTTACGAACAATTTTACAGAATTTTTTTTTTCTGTCTAGTAAACTAGTACGAACCCAAAAACACTACGAAAGTATAACTTACAGAGAGATGTTTTACCAAATCTTTTTCTAAAATTTAATGTAATATGCCTAGCTGCAAATGGTTTGTGAAATTAACATCCCAAAGAACAATTTCTGACCAATTAATCTGACTAAATATCGTTAATCGTCGATCTGCCTAAGTCTTTCTAGTTTGAGAAAGAAAATATGTATTCTTCAATTCTTCCGGTGTTCGTTAGAATTTATTTTCTTTTTCCAAAATAAAAAGATTCAGCTTTTTCTCTAGAGCTATCGACCCTTTGTGTGGGCCTTCTTCAGTGGGTCAATTTAGAAACATATTAAATTTTGAAAAACGTTGAAAAGTTTGTAAATTGACCCATTGATGAAGACCCACACCAAGGGTCGAAAGCTCTGGAGAAAAAGCTGAATCTTTTTCTTTTGGAAAAAGAAATTCTGACAGACACCAGAAGAATTGAAGAGAACTGAATATCCGTCAGATCCCAGAAGAAGGAAAAGGGACAGATAATCCTAACCGGCCTATGTAGGTGAGATTCTTAACGTGAGCTAACTCGGAGTGCATGTAAATTCGATTTGGAGCTGAAGTTGGGAGACGCCATTCAGTTATCTTGAATCAAATTCGTGAAATTATACAAATTTTGTATTTAAACCAAAATATCAAGGATTTGGATGAACTGACAGAAAAGTGTTATATGGGTGAAATGTAGACCAGAATGTTCTCTATAATTTTGCCGTAGAACTTGAACTCATCGATTACTCAGAAGCCAAGATAAGCGAGGTTTTTTGTTTCTTAACTCGTTTTTTCATCCAGAGTGCCCCAAGTAGTCATTTGTTGAACTTCAACTATATCAAAGAACTGTTGTCTTTTGTGGGACTTTCCATTTAAACCCCTATTTTAAGTGTCTTGGTGGAGTAGAGGCAGTCAAATTGGCATCTGAGTGATTTCAAAGCGTTATTATTGGAAAAATCAATTTTTTCACACTTAAACGGCAAAATCGGAGTGATAGCGTAATCTGAGTGGAAAATGATGTATGGAAGAAATGTAGAGACAAATGTGCTCTACAATTATGTCGAAGTAATCATCAAAATCGGTTCAGCGACAGTCGAGATAATTGAGGTTATGTGATATTGAAATTGGTTTTTCGACTGTGGCGCCCCTGGTGTTGGTCCCACGAAGTTCAAATATTCTAGAAAGTTGTAGCATTTGGTGAGATCTTTCGTTTAAGCCCTCATTCATCAAAATCGGTCACATAGAACCGGAGATATGATTTTTTGAATTTCGTGAACTTTGACCCCTCATATCTCCGGTTCTATTGAAACCACAGCGCGCATACGCACCATTTTGGAAACGTCCTAGACTGGACTACAACATACTAAAATTTCATTAACTTGCACAATGCCGTTTTTGAGAAAAGTGACTTTGAATTTCGGTGAATTTTGACGCTATCACAGCGCCACCTATGGTGACTTTTTGAACTTCCATCTGAAAGTGCTCATCGAGACGAAACCAAAAAGGTAAAATTTAGGTCGCTATGTTAATTAGAACCGGAGATAGAGGCCGGTCAATGTTCGAACTTTGACCCCTTATAGCTCGGGTCAGGGGTTATAGATCGACTTAAGGTTTTTTTTGTTTGATAGGTATAATCAACGGCTACAACATACTAAATTTTCAGCCCGATGCACAATGGAATTTTTGAGTTATTTAACTTTTAAGATTTAAAAATTTTCTTTTTAAAAAAAGCGCCCCTAGCGGTGGTTTTATGAACTTGCGATGTTAGAAGGGGAAGTGGCATTTCACGAGAGCTTTCCAAAAAGCCCTCACTTTTTAAATTCTGACATTTAGAACCGGAGTTATGGCCATTTTAAGAAATTTTTTTTGGACCCTTATAGCTTGGGTCAGGGGGGTCGGGGAACCTTAAGTTTGGTATTGATGGAAAGCTCTAAGGCCCAGCTATAACATACTAAAATTTGAGCCCGCTCGATGCCATAGGGGCGGAGCTATTGAGAAAACAAAAAAAGGGGGGTCTTCAAAATGGCGGAAGGAGGGGTGGGGGGTGGGGGTTCAATGCACCAAGTTGCAATTTTCACCCGATATATAACCTTTGCCGAAAACCGCAAGTCGATATCTTTTTTAGTTTAGGAGCTATTAAGCTCCAAAGAGCGGCCGGCCGGCCGGGAACGTAAAATAGCCACATATATATTCGTGATCAGGAAGTGGCGAAACACATTTTGGCCAAGTTTGAGGTCGATCGGACGACATGAAATTTTGTTAGGATTATAGTAGGTGAGATTGTTAAGAATCTCACCTAATATGTATGTTTCTGGATGAATTTGAGCATGTTGTTTATTTTAATTTTTTTTCGTTCTGAGAAAATAAATGTAAAATGATGGAGCAAAGAGAACAGAAATTGTACGAATTCCAAGGAACAATCAGGCGCAATTTTATATGCGGGACAATGTCGACAAAGAGCCCCAGAGTAGCTCTTCAGGACACGGCGGCAGGATGCATGAGATGTGGTTTGGGGGGTGATATTGTGTATAGGGTGAATACACCATTCACCTTATATTATTTCCTTCATTGTACAACATTTTGTACATGTGAACTGTAGAGTATATAAAGTTTTCAATTGAATTGTGGAAGCTCTATAAATTTCTTCTGCACAAGCGACAAAATGACATACCTTCATACTATTTATATATATGTAATGTGTATGTATATATATATTCCCCTCCTGAATGCTTTTTTTATTTGGAGGACCGAGGGAAAGGTTTCTTGTATTTTAAAACCCTGAGAAATAACCTCCATTCCTTCATCTGATTTGATTGGAGTTCTGTGAACCTGAAATTTTCTCACTTTGCAGCAATTTTCCATGTGAATTATGACTGTGGTTTCTTATATATCTATTTTTCTTTCTTTATCTCATCACCATTCTTGCTGAGAAAAATTAAATATTCCATTTTTGGTGGGAGGGTCGAAATGATGATGAAAATGTAAAATTAAATCAGTTATAAGATTGAACTCAATGATGAGAATATTTTCCACCTCAAGATGTTAATTTAATGCATAAGAAAATTCACATGTGAAAAACGTGCTTCAACTATATATGTATATAAAATAACATCTCTTCAAATTCAATTTCTTCCCCATTTGACATGGGATTTTCATTGCACAATTTCCACACCAAACATTTTCCATCTCTTTTGACAATTTTCCCCATTTAGATGCTGTAAAATATTCCCATAACCATCTCAGAATAAATAGCAAAATGCATGCAGTGTGAAAAGGAGTTTGGGGAGTTAAAAAAATGACCTAAAATTTGGGGTTAAAAATGTTTATAGAGATGCATTTGAGGGGGTAAATGCCTTTTTTTCTGGTTTCACAGCAAAATAATGATCCATTTTAATTCAGTTAGAGCCAAGAGGTCACAATGGGGAAAAAGCTTCCCGGGAGAGAAACCGTGGAAAAATGTCGAGTTCAATAAAAATTTCATTGAAATTTTTGGTGTAAACATGGGAAAAACACAAAGAATTGAGGCGACTGGCGATGCTTTCAGCATTTTATTTGTCGTGTCATCACCATCGAGTCCAATGCTTTCTCCACTTCCTTTTACCCCTTTTACTACAAACAGCCAAAAGCGGAAAATATTAGTGTATATTCTTGGTTAAATTGCGCGAAAATTATTATATTACTGTTCTATTCGCCTTTTCTCCATCCTAATGTATATAATTCATTTTAAAAAACTTCGATTTTATGACTGTTAATAGCTATAAGATATATTATTACTATTAAGATATATTATCACGGAAAACTGAAAAATGTTAGTCAAGACACATACCACATAACCATAATAAACCATAATCGCTAAGATTGAAGATTGTGTCTTAGATATTGCTAAATGTTACTTATATGCTGGGGTGTAACAGGTAGGGGGGCAGGCGTACATTGCCCCCCTCCCCCTATAACCTGTCTCTGCCACCCTTGGTCAGGCCAATGTTTACCACAAAATTTGCTTATTATTCTTCTGCAAAATCAAAACTCGGTAAATATTAGCATATAGAGAAGTTTTCACAATCCAATTTTTTTTTCAAATTCTCACCATCCTGGCTGCTAAACGATTAGAGATATTGACTTCCGGCCTTCGGTGACCCCCCCCCCCCCACAAGTCAGCATTCTCTAGCGAACTAACTTGCACAAAGTACTTCCCACCCCTTCTAACCCTTCCAAAAACATGTTTTTTGACTTTGCAAAAAATTGGCCCTAGCGATTTCAATGATTTTCGGATATGTTTTGTAGTTAGTCCAGCTGAATATTTCGTCCTTAAACACCTTTCACCGGTTAATTCGCCATCTTGAATTATTCAAGGTCAAAGGTCAATCACCCTGGAGGGCCTAATTTTCAACGGATTTGGACAAATTTGGACATTTTTGAAAGATCTTTTAATTCTGAACCCGACTGCATCGGTCACAATCAGTAGTGTATCGGTAAAGTAACGGTTAATAGCCCTAATTTAAAAATATTGTTTTTCGCACTTTTTCACTCTTTTGACCCATATAAAATTGAAACCGTGAGAAGTATCAATTTCCAGTCTTCGATGACCCCTCCTCAAAAGACATTACCTCGAACGTAATCTCTTTAGTTTTCCCCCTCCCCCTTCATGCGTCCCCTATCCCCCTAAAATATGTCAAAAGTGAGGTTTTTCTAACATTGCAAAAAATTGGCCCTAGCGATTTCAATGATTTTTGGATATGTTTTGTAGTTAATCGAGGTGAACATTTCGTCCTTAGACACCTTTCACTGGTTAATTCGCCATCTTGAATTATTCAAGGTCAAAGGCTTAATTTTCACCCGTTTTGAGCAATTCATTAATTAAAAGGTTACTGATTTTTTGAAACCCTTTTCATCAACAATTTTCAACTTCAAGATGGTTTTGTGGTGATTTATAGACAAATCTAATTCGACAGTAATTTTATATGCACCAGAGAAAAATTGTGAAAAGGAATATAACGGCGTTATCACACTTGCACATTAAAATTTTAATGTGATTCACATTAATTGTCGCTTGTGAGCGTCCAAATATGTTATTTGTGTCTTTGAGTCACTTAATATTTGAGGTTTTTCTATTTATTGATAATAAGTGGACTTGGCCTGCAAAAATAAGTTTAAATTTCCCTAAAACATAAATATTTTTCACATTAAAAAATTAAAGAGAAAATCGCATTAATTTTTCGCATTAATGCTATAAATCAATTTATATCAAATTTTGCGAGTCAAGTCTACCTTTTTATCAACACATAGATCAAATTTTGAATATAAAATGATTCAAACACACAAATTACACATTTGGACTCTCACCAGTGACAATTAATGTGAATCATATTAAAATTTTAATGTGCAAGTGTGGTAACACACTAAGGCAGAGCTCCTTTTTTTACTTCGCGTTTTTTTACTTCGAAACGAGGATCAATCCTCAAGAATTTATGAAGCCTCTTGGTTTCGTTGCTTTTTTAGAAAAAGAATTTTTGAAAACCTATTTCTATAGTAAAAAAGAAAGTTTTTGTTCAAAGAAGTAATTTTTAAAGGAATTATTTTGAATTATTATTAAAGAATTAGATTTTTTTACTTAATAAACTGTATATTTAATTCATTACCTAATTGGCTATTCGTTAATAAATTTCTTGAACAAAATTTAGAGGTGATGGTAATACTCTTCTATACTATATAATAATAATAACAATAAATAATGCTGGCACAGCATTCCATGAAGGAACAAGGCAAGGGGATTTCCCGCAAGGGGATTTCTAGACATGCTTTATTATTTTTTCTTATACGGGATGAGGTTGTCAGTCCCATGCCCGTGGAATCAAGTGCAATGAAGCTCACTGGATGCAATCCGAGCACCTTTAACGCCAGGAAAATTCCTGGTAACCTAAAGGAGATTCGAACCCGGCACACTTGCATCATAGAGCGAGTGCTCTACCACTTGACCTATTGAGTGCCTCTATGCTATATAAAATACTTAAATTTCTTACCTATCACAAAAGTAGTTTCGAATTAGTTACTTATAATTTAATTTTAAACAAAAATTCCTAATCGGACCGTAACCGATTTAAATCAGTTCATAAGCGGTTTTTAGATTAAGAATTGTCAAGAGAGTTTGATAAGATTGATTATAACTGCGTTTTGAGGATGGGGGCTTGAAGTAGAAGGTTACAAAATCGATTTTTTGATTGGCTAAATCGATAGGTAAACTATGAATATACCACAAAAAATTCAGTGAGTGAAAAAGTTCCGATTTCAAGATTATTTCTAGTTTTTCTTGGTTTAAATTTCAAATTATAAGAATGAGATTTAATATTATTGGGACAATAATTCAACGATAAAAAAATTTAATTATTATCCCTTAAATTTTATGGTAGAAGAATCTTGACGATGCGCCAAGGAAAATTTGTTCCATTCAGTTAGTTTATTGAATGATGAAAAATGAAGGATATACAAAAAAAGAAATATCGTTGATAGTATCTATTGAACCAGAATGAATTTGAGACAGTGCCTCACAGTAAATGGCTATTGAGAGATCAAAAAGAGCATGAAATACTTCAAGTCAATTTGCCAAGTATTGTTCCTTATACCAAATATCCACCAATTTTCTCGACATGCAGAAAAGAAGACATGGAAAAAGAAAGAAAAACCTCGGGGAGTAATATTAAAATATACGAGGCAGAGTGAATGACATTGAGGCTGAAAGGAAAATGGATAGGAAAAAATTCACATGAGGCATAAAAGTGTCAGCGAATATAGCAAATTTATACCCCATGGGAAAAGTTGCAACAAACGGAAACTATTGCCACTTTTTACTTTATCCCACTATCCCACTCACAGTGGAAAAAACTTTTGTCGACTTTGGGAAAAAGGGAAGCAGAATAAGGAGAAAATACATTGCATTAAGTTAGTCATTGGGGTGTGGTAAAGCCACATTTTCAATCACATCACCGATGCAGGAGTAAAATCCAGAAGACAAGAATTCGATGGTAGAAGAATGATTTTGAGGATAGTCAGCATAATCCTCCATGAAACTCCAATATCCTGAAGAGTCAAATGAATAAAATGCGAGAAATGATGGGGAGGATATCCCAAGTGGTTGGGGTATAATAGTGAAAGTCACAAAGAGGACAAAAGTTATTGATTCTCTATAACGATGGAAGATAGGAAGGACAAGGAAAAAATAGTACTTCACCGGGCTTTTATGTTCTTCCATACCACCCTTCAATTCATCCCCCTTGAAAAAAAAGAAAGCCCAAGAACACCCAGTGAGATGTGTATAAATGAGATTCCATGGGGAAGAGAATGCTCAAAAATATGCGAGGACAACAATTCCGGATACCTTTTCCTTCTTACTTTCACCACCGTCCGAAACCGTTCACCAAAACAGTCACCGGAGGAAATCTGAAATGAGTTCCAGGAATATTTTAGCAGAGAAAACGACAATTTACAAAAGGAAAAATATTTCCTCTTTCCATTTTCTATACCCTCTTCTGTACACACTTCCCGTATATATTCTAACTTTAGAGGGATATATTTCTTTCTGTCTCACTGTCATCTTCACCAGACTATTCACCCTTCTCCGCAAGACTGAATTTCCTATGTTTAATGCATAAAATTCTCCTATTCAAAATTTATGAAAATGGATTTTTATCGCTGGATTTTCAGACATGTTGAATTCGTCATAACCTTGAGCTATTCCTTAAAACGGATTTTCAAGGTCAAACGTTAGAAAGCTCTGAAGAGTGTACTTCTCAACCGAATGTGGGGGATATGGAATCCTTTGAAGGGTCTTGGAATCACATAAATATTAAAATTGAAAATCCTTTTTAAGGTAGAAAATCTTAGCACTGTTCAATAAGCTTATCATGAGAATTGTGATCATCAGTAACAATGTGAAATCTCGATTTCATCGGTATGTGTCCTAACAGGTTTTCTTGAGAACTGCTCACGTTCCTAAGTTCTAACTAATTGTCTCCAAAATTCCAAAATAATAGTCAGTAATTGTAGTTCAGTAGTAATTTATACACTACTGGTCAAAATAAAAGGATCAAATTGATCCTTTTTCAAAGGATGGATCAATTTTCAAACTTTGAATGCACATTTATTATAATAGAACATGTTAATTTGACGATTTCCCTTCTTTCAACTTTTTGTAACTTGCCATTTTCGCCCAAAATTGTAAATTTTCATAAAACACATTATTTCTTATTATTTATCATAACTTTTATATGTATAATTTTATCAATGAAAACTTTAAAAATGGGCAAATCCACCATTTGCCTTTCAAACGACATAACTTCAAAATATAACAGGTTGACATGGTGTTTGTTACACTACAGTAGACTCTTCGTTATCCGGCTGACTGAGGGACAAAATGACATTTAGGTTTTTTGAATGATCAACGGTTTTTCTATTTTGTGCAGTGTGAATTTATTTTCTGTCTGACAAAGAAAAAGAGAATTTTCTTCATGGTGTGCTTATGTTTCATTTTTTATCACAATTATGTATTAAAAACTTCGATACAATGTTAATAATACTTTAATTCACTCTGGACAAACTTCATGTTTAGGGAAAATAATTTTGAATATATCAACCGCCAGTGTTTGGCAGTTGTCACCTGGATAACGAAGTGCCGGATAACGAAGAGTTGAGTGTATTTGACCATTTTGAGTAACTTTTTCAAATGAGGCAACAAACTTTTGACGCATGAAAAATGAACAACTTTTGGAAAACAAATATTTTTTTATTTGAAATAAAATGAATTATTTTTTTCAAAAAACATAAATAAGATTTACGGATTACAGGCAACTCATTTTCAAAAAGGGAAAATTTTAAAAAGTATTTTTTTTCTATCATATTTCAAATCTGGTTTCCCGAACATACATGAGGCAACAAACTTTTGACACCTACTGTATTTTGTTGCAATCTAACATCGTTTAGTGTAACTGCTGTGGCTGTGTTTTAGAGTTCGAGCCCTATTTAAAAACTTATATCTTACTCGGATCGTCAGGTTATTACCATATTGTTGCACCAATTTAAAAGAATTTTTAAAAATTATTAGCCACTTTTTAACATTTAACTCTCACAAGAATGCAGTAGTGCATTAGTTCACATTTAATTTATAAAACCCAATTTTCTGTGAGACACCTGATTAAATTCGTGACGATTCAAGGTACAGATAAGATACAGAATACATACACCGAGAGAAATCCGAAAAAGTTAAAATAACATTCAGGAAATGTTTATTTTACCCTGCAGTATTGATTCAAAATCGATGTAAATATTATGCTTTTTAGGTGTATTAGGGGTTAAAGTTACCCTTTTCATGTTTATTTCACCCTTAAAGAGGTGCAAAATTAACATTAAAAATGTCGATATATTTTTATACATAAAAAGTGTTAAAGTTATGAGGAAAAAATGTTAATCGCACCCTCGTTTTTTTCTCAGTGTAGGTTGCACATACACCTACTTTTTATTAATTTACTATAAAAATTTAAAATTCAAATGCACAGATATAGTTAAATGGATCAAAATACCAAATATATTATTTTGAGGTTTATAGTTTCAACTAAATATCGCGCGTGTCTCTTAAAATTCCGATCCGGGGTGCTCTTCCCCTATGTAAGTGTTACAGACACTGTGACATGCGCCACCTTGCGGAATTATTGAAAATAATCATAATGTATAAACAGAGGGCCAATTTTTATCACTCGAACTCGCACCCGTCAGCTCTTTAGTGGCTGAGAAAAATCCACTCGCACACCCCGCAGATTCAAATAATTCTGTATCGACTTCTTTATAACATAAAGTAATCGTTACACGTACTCAAGAATCTGCGGGGTATGCGAGTTAACTTTTGTCGGCCACTAAAAAGTTGACGGGTGCGAGTGAGAGTTTCACAAATTTGCCCTCACCCTCAGATCTTTCAAACTTAGAATCAGATTTCAAAATAGATCGATGTGCACTCATTGCTTTGATTTTTTCACAAAAACGGCAAAATCTATCACAATTGACACTGGTAGTGACATTTAGAAATTTGGACTTACAGTAGAGTTCTTCAAATTTAAACATTTGGGGAGTAGGGGAGACTGGGGCACATGTGAACATTTTCGATAGATGCGAATTTGAGGTGATTTTCCAAGCACACAGTTATTTTTTGGAAAATCTTTCTTAGCTCATGTTTTACCCTTGAGTATAGGCAATTCATCGAGGGTAATGCGGATGCTGCAAAACAATTGAGTTTTCCATAAAAATAAAATTTGTGTCACTGTGCATTTTTCTCTTTTCACAAAATACCTGGGGTAGAAGTAAACACTTTCTGGGGAGGATGTAAACACCCTTATTCCACCCTTGAAATTAACTTTGCACCACTTTCAATTATTTTAATTACTTAAGAGATATATAAAGACTGTATATTATTCAAAAAATCTTTACACTTTTTACATGGAATAATTAAAATAGCAAAAAAACTCAAAGCATGCAAGTCAAAGACATTTTTTAATGGATTTTCCCCATATTTTGATATCATGTGACATCTTATTGAACACAGCCAACGAAAAATTTCCCACCATGAGATGCAATACCAAGAAAAATATTTTGCCATTCATTCTACATTCACGACATTTACAATTACTGGGAAATTGCCTGTTTACATCTACCCCAAATGCTGTTTTCTGACCAATTATTAATTCTTTTAAAATAACGAGAATCTCGATTTCTCTAGTAAATGCATTAAAATAATCCTAAAAGATGTAGGAAAGAACTGGTATTGCTACATTTCGATTATTTTACACAGTTTTTAATTTCCAGGTGGAAATCCAAATGACCAAAATAATCGAAATATCAATATTTTCGGGAAAAATGATTTTTATTTTTAAAGTATTAAGATTTTATTGACCAACTCATCTGTGGATATACATCCCCATGGTATCTATGAATGCTTATGGGTTTTATCCTCTGGAGTCTTAAAATTAATGAAAAAAATCACAGTGTTTACAACTAACCCTGTTTACTACTACCCCAGTTCCCCCTATAGATGACATTTCTCACTCCTCAAATTTGAACAATATTTTCAAAAATGTAACGGAATTCATGTGAAATGCACTTTCCCTAATAAATAATAATAAATAAATAAAATAATAAAATAATAAAAATAACTTTAGAGAATATAATCAATGTAATTTATTGTGAAACTAATGGAATTTGTTGCGGAAGTTAATATAATACGATAATACTGAGAAAACCAGAGAAAAATCATCTTAATTCAGACTCTACGCAAAATTTTCTTCATATAACATCAAATTTTACATTTTGAATTCAACCGTCGGTCGTTCAAATGTGCGGAACTCGACTGTAGATTATAATGCCTCCGGCACACCTTTTATATAAGGAAAATTTCATAAAATCGAAATTCACATCCCTTTCTTTCTTAAAAGTTTAGCATATGTCTATCCTAGTCTTGCACTCTTCTTCTTCTTTAGAACATCACATCAAATTAAATTTAGTGCAATCTATAGAATCAAAAGAATGGGATAGACTTATGCTTTTAAGAAAGGAAGAAATAGATAGATAGATGATAGATAGATAGATAGATAAATTTTATTCCCACTCTGTAACCTGGTTGCGTCTGCCGCCGCCTTACCATTACCGGCCTCCCCAGGTAAACGGCAGAAACCCTGGTTCAATAGGCCGTATATGCCACTCATACAATCGAGTAGTTTGCAGAACAATTATGCAATTAGTAAATAATTCAATAAATAAAAAATAAAAAAATAAAAAATGAAAAACCAGTAGCATGAGGCTATCATTTGGATGGATGTGAATTTCGATTTTATGAAATTTTCTTGATCTAAAAGGTGTGCCGGAGCCATGATAAACCATTTTTGAATTTAACGAGTATTAAAAACACCTTCTCTTTCTGATTTTCGATCGTCTTTTTTCATGGTAAAATGAAATCTGCAATTAAACCGAAAGCTTCGCGTGTTAATGAATGAAGTTCTCAGAAGCTTATTCAGTCTCTCTAAGCAAATATCAAAATTAATTACTTTTTCCTTCAGTGCACATCCTGAAAAAAAATCAAAATTACATGTTTTCCTGTCAAAAAGTTGATATGCTGGAAATGTTCTTGGAAGAGCCGACGATATTGACTTTAGGGTGGTACCCAGTTTAATGGGAAATTGCTAAATTTCAAACGGAAGGAAGTTTAAATGTGCATGAGTATCTTCCGGAAGCGACATTGAATTTTTCCAACACATCCAATTCACATTTTTTTTTGCCTTTATACTTTGCTGATGGTTCTTTTTTCTCTGCTGCCCCGGCGCGGAGGGTGGATGTTTTTGAAGTTGTTTAACATGCAATTTTCCTTTGTCTTGGGTTGGGGAATAAATATGTATAAAAGTGAAGAAAAATTGCCCCTTTCGTGTCCATGAAGCAAACGTGTCTTGGCTCCTTCAAGAAAGGGGGGGGAGGTGGAAATGATAAATTAAGAAAATTCTCGCGAAAACGAATTTCAATGCACTTCTCTCTCAAAAGAGTTTGTTCATGATGGCTAAGTTGTGATTTGTTTGAGAAGTTTGTACTAATAAGAACAGAGAAAAAAATCAACGCAAAACTCATTGAATTAATGAGACAAAAATGGTTTGGAAGTCTTTTTTATTGTTCTAAGTTCTTATTGTATTTTTTTTCTTTTTCCCTTTGATATCACTGGAAGATAATACACTTGAGTTCCTTCGTCGTTTCCATTTGCCTGTTTTATGCTCATGAGGAATTTTTCCTGAGCTTGAAGAAAAATCGGTTTGAGTGTGTATTCAAAGAAACCCAGGCAATTTGTCCTCCGCAGAAGCATTTGTAGCCACCGAAGGATGCGAAGACAGTGAGGAAAAGTCGAAGAAATTTCAGTGACTGAGGCGGAAAAAAAAAGAAAGATAAGAAAAACCGCACATGAATGGGGAGTTTTTCGGGTGGAGAAAGAAGAAGAAAAAAAGCACTCGAATTTAAAATGTGAGCACTGGTGGAATCCCTCACTTAATGGGGATGAATGACATTTCTTGCTTCCCTTTTTCCTAATAATTCTTTCAATTTTTTTCTCCTTTCTTTTTTGTAGCTTCTGAAATCTTGCAGTGCTTCTTATTCCCTTACTTTCAGTACTAAAAAAAAATATAATTGGGATTTTACCCCCCTTTTCCACCGAGTTGGTTAGATATTTCTCGGTTTTCCATCTCAATTGTGAAGATTCTTCACCAAATATATTCCCATACGCAGTTTTTTTTTTATAACACAACCCCCTCTTGGTAATGGCTTTCGAAACGGCTCAGCAGAGAATCCCTGAATTGGGACCAATTGCGTGTGGGTGGCCAGAAATTCAATCGATTTCATCACCTGGGATATTTTGGTATACTTCCTCCCATTTTTTCACGCCAAGTGGGAGTTGGTTTGCCAATAAATTGACTCCCTGGTGTATTCACACACAGAACTCCAAAGGGAGTAGCAAGGTAGTGGCTAGACTGATGGTAGGATGTACACCATATCGAAGCAATTTTTTTTAAACAAGCAGGAAGGAGATTTTTAAAAGAATGTAAGCATTTTTTAAGGAAATTTGTTACATGAGATTTATAATTTTTTTGCATAAATATTAAGGGGGTTACCCTATTTACAAGATCGAAAATTCCAGAAGCCAATTCGAAGTATTTTCGTAGATACAGAGATGAAATGGTGTGAAGAATTATGGTGTTTTTTCAGTAAAAAACGAAAAGGGAAAATCTTACTCTTGAATATTTTTTTAGTACACGACTGTTTTCGTTCTGTCACGACTGTTGTCTCAGTCCCCATCGTGTTCCAAAGCCACCTAATAGCCGTGACAGGAACCAACACAAAGAAAAGTCGATAATGCAGAAGCACGTTCATGTGATAATGCACAATCATGTACTAAAAAATGTTCATTAGAAAAATTTCCCCTTTAGGGTGTCCATGGTGCTACTGGTAAGAGCATTCAGCTCTTGGGCGGTGTGGCCCTTGGCTCGACTGTCACAGTTGTGAGTTCGAGTCCCGCCCGGTCTCAATGATTGAAGCGTCCGAATGGACATATTTCTCAAAAACATTGTAAAACGAATAAAAAAAAACTGTAAACTGAATAATATACAAAATGGCAATAAAAGCACAGTGCATCTAAATAAATAAATAAATAATTTCCCTATTTTTTTTCAATGGAATAGCAATATTACTTTTATTCTTTCGCCCATCCAAACAGTAAAGAAATTTCAAAAGTTCAAATTGAAAATGGTTCCAAATTATCCCACTTCACCCTAATCCCTTTAAAGTATCATGATGATAGTTGTGCAAGAATCTATCAACCTTACTTCGCGTAAAACGTTACAAGAATGAGCTAGGTTTTTCATGACAATCTGTCCTTCCGGTGAGCGTCGGAATTTGTTGATCAAATCCTATGAATCAAACACACAATTTTACGAGAGCTTTCGACACTTATCGTGTCTTCCTCAGTGGTTATTGGTTGGTCTTTTCTTTAGGATTTTTGTTACTAATTCCTCTATTTTCTTATGCATCAGTTTTGAATTTGATTAGGAGCTAATTTTCTTCTTTCTTTTTTGCACAGCGAACGGACATAAGAAAATAGAGGAATTAGTGACAAAAATCCTAAAGAAAAGACCAACCAATAACCACTGAGGAAGGCACGATAAGTGTCGAAAGCTCTCGTAAAATTGTGTGTTTGATTCATAGGATTTGTTCAACAAATTCCGACGCTCACCGGAAGGACAGATTGTCCCGAAAAACCTAGCTCAGTTACACCACCGTCGGCTATGCCTTTAGACCACAGTTACAAGAATGAGTGGAGATAATTTAAGTATCAGTAGAGTTATATAGTTGAATGAGCTTTTAAGTGTTTCGGTCAGTTTCGGTGATGGACCTCAGGACGTCCATTCGTCTTCAAGAATTTAACTTCAAATCTTATCTGATAAATGTTAATGCCTTAATTCTGAATCCTTGATCCTTTAGTTGTAGTTGGAATTTGCAAATCAAAAGACATTTTTAAATTTTCAGTTAATGCTGAAGTTAAGTTCCCGATTTTTTTTAGCGTGAAACCGTTAGGGATTCTAGCCCATTTTAATCGCTCAGATCTTCTAAACCTAGACCTAAACGCTTTGGCAATTCAGGTCTAACTTAAGTTCCCAGGGTCTTATAGTTCTTACATTTAGAGTCAAATTCTTTCTGTGTGAAGGCACGAAGATTCTCAATTAAAACGCTAGACAATACGTTTTGATAAACAGTATCTTCTTTGAGATAGTCTGTAGATAGACAGTGTAGATGGACTTTGAGATAGACAGTAAATCCATCTTTATTTAGAAGAAAAACAAATTTAGGCACTAAAATTGTGAATTTTTGAGTTAGGAACACCTAGATCTTTATATAAATGAGACTAACTTCTTATAAAATTAAGACATAAACGAAGAAAAATTAAAAAGATATTAGCAACCTTGGAATTTTAAGTTCGTATTTAACTGATTCTGAAATACTTTGGCGTTCTTTATAGATTGTAATAAAATTTTTAGTAGGGGAAAGTGCCCATGCTTGATAATAACTATTTTTTTCCTACGTTAATCAATAATTGTGACTCATAGTAACATATTTCAATAGCTGGTGCTAAACCTTACATTTCCTAAAAGAATTAGGATCCTAGCTCTTTTTTCCTAGTTTCAGGAAGCAAAAATCAAAAATGGGTCCAAAACTGTAATTTCGATACATGACATTTCTTAAGTATTTCTTAATTAATGTCGCTGTTCAGGAAAACTACTATCATAGGCACATAGAGCGTTCATCAGTATTTATGTAAAAATATTTTTACTTGGGGACACTGTTTTTGTGGGAGGTGACAAATTAATAAATTCTACCTGTGTCTATCCTATATTTTAAGAAAGATCCATGAATGATAATTTAAATGTGGCAACTCTATCATTAGATGTGATTCTTTCATAATTACACCTATTGTAATCCTCCAATTTTATCGACAATTGACATAGCATTCAACCCTGTTGCCTGAATTTTAAATTTGCAAAGTGACATTTTCTTGGACTCAAAGGGGAAAAATGGTTTTCGCTAGTGCCCTATTGTCATAAAAACACGGCTTAGAAAAATTTCATAAAAGTGATTTTAAAACTAATAACCAGTCGTACAAACGATTTAAGCACATAGATTAGAGTTCCGTCTATTGATGTGCATTTTTTTGTATCGAGTGAAATTTTTACAGTAATAATGGGCCTTCGAATAGTCGAATCAATTATTATACAGGAAGGCCCCGGACCCAACTTATATAAAAAATCGCCACTGAATTTCCATTTTCTTCTTGAGGAAAATCTAAGGTTTTTCAGGAACTATTTGAGGTTGGATTATGAACCCAATAAGTGAGATATTTTTTTGTCATAGTGGAAGAATCGCTTCGGTTTGTGTGGTAATCAGAAAATAATCACAAACCTTGGAAATCATTTTACAGTATCAAGCATGGGCACTTTCCCCTAATAATAATTGAATAAATTTAAAAAAAAAATTATTGGCCATTTAAAAAAAATTGGTGATCAATTTGATGTTCTAATTGACCAAAAAAATATTCTATAAAATAGTATTAAAACTAGCATTCAAATTTGATTGACTTTAGTGGACGAATGGTATCAGAAGTGGGATTAATAGTGCAGTGAAATTTCGTACGTGGTACACCACATTTTCCTAATTGTTACTCCCTTGGTTTTCAATATGTATTCATCAAGCGGTGAGTTGGGGGTATAGTGCATTAAAAAGTATTTGATTTCATCCCTTATTTGTGTCACTGGCATACACAGAGATATTCTGGAGAGCAACAATAACGAATGAAGAAACATCAATTGAATACAAAATTTTCAAATATCTCCCCGTCCTCAATATATTGATATATTGAGGCGAAGTGAAGAGAAGCAATTCGTCTCTATGGAGTCCTTGACTGGTACACCACTTGAGAGGATGAGGATTGTAAGAAAAAAAACAGCGATAAGCTATTTTAGCTTATGGCAGCTGTGATTATCTAATTGAAAAATCGGAAATAAATGCTAAATTAAGGAACATCAGATAGGAGTATGGCCCTTATTGTAAGGGTTAAAGATCTTTTCCTTTTGAATTAGTTTTTTTTTGACATATTAGGAGTTGAGATGGTTTTAGACTAAGGGTCTCCAAAGAGCCTGATTACTCGCTAACTCACGTAGGGAGTACTTTAAGGGGGACTGCTTTTGGGAGTACTTTAAGGAAGCTTTTGATTAATTTCTCTCAAAGTAGACCACAAAGTCGTCTTAGAAGAGCTTTTAGGGAACCTGAAACTTTCGACATTTTGCGACAAAATAATCAATCGTTTTTACTGTTTATTGAAAAGAAAACTCTGACAGAAAAGCTCATGAAACTCTAAAAACGAGCATTTTCTACTGCACTTTTTGATCCTTTTGATCAATGTTTCCACATTTTCTTCTAGGAAATCTTTTTGGTGTATTTATGAAATGCTCATCTATCGAAATCCCCCAGATTTTGCAAGATTGGGTTT
Source organism: Phlebotomus papatasi (assembly GCF_024763615.1). Taxonomy (NCBI): domain Eukaryota; kingdom Metazoa; phylum Arthropoda; class Insecta; order Diptera; family Psychodidae; genus Phlebotomus; species Phlebotomus papatasi. The sequence continues at coordinate 16,547,668 of NC_077224.1, forward strand.
AAATTAAATCGTTACAATATACAGAAGAATATTTTTAGAAATGTCCTTGTCTTTACAAATAATTTGCAATCACAAAAATTGTTGTGGAAATGGAATTGCTGTAAATTTTGAACAGAAAGTTTCGTTGGAAATTGGCAAAGGAAAATTAAAGCTATTTTAAATACCTTTTCTTTGCAAAGAAAAAGCGAATAATTTACTCTTTGAAAAAAAAAGCAATAAAAAAGGACATTGTGATAGCGCTTAAAATCATAAAAAACGGTTTAAAAGCTCTTTCAAAGTTTAAATGTGTTTTGGCCTATGAATATTAATTTCAAGCTTAATTGCAATTTATTCATAGGAAAACTGTTCATATCCATAAGAACGTTTTTTTTTTTAATTATGGGTCCATCTGAAGAACGTTTTTGTATGTTTGTGTAAATCCGTCAAAATCGGTGCAGAAATAGATGAAATAAGCGAATTTCAAAGAACATCTTCAATTTTTTTTCCTAAAATATCTAAAGATTTAACGGAAAAAATAAATGAGCAGTAAAAAGTTAAAAGTGATCAGCAAGAAATTAAATTTGATCAGAAAATAATTCGAATTGATCAGTAAAAATATTCAATTTTGTCAGTAAAAAGTGAAATTTTGTCAGTAAAACGTTAAATTTGGTCAGTAAAAAATTAAATTTGTTCAGTAAAAACTTCGAATCGATCAGAAGAAATATTCGAGTTGATCAGTAAAAATTAAAAAGTAAGCAGCAAAAAATTAAAAATGGTTAGTGAAAAGAAAATATGGTCAGTAAAAAAATTAAAAATGAGTAGCAGAAATTTTCGAGGTGATCTCTAAAAGCTTAAAACTGACCAGTAGAAAATAAAATTTTGTCAGTAAAAAATTTAAAGTGGTCAGTAAAAAATTAAAAGTAGTCAGTAAAAAGTTAAATTTTTCACTGATCAGCTCGAGTATTTCTACTGCTCATTTTTAATTTTTTGATGATCACTTTTTATTTTTTACTGCCTATTTTTAATTTTTAATCCTTTTTTAAATTTTTTACTGCTCATTTTTATTTTTTTACTGACCACTTTTTATTTTTTACTAAGCACTTTTTATTTTTTACTGATCACCTTTTACTTTTTACTGAATATGTTTTATTTTTTGCTGTCCGCTTTTTGTTTTCTGCTGATCATGTTTCATTTTTTACTGACCACTTTTCATTTCTTACTGATCGCTTGCAATCAAATACAGCTATTTTTTTTAATTTTTTTACTGCCCTATTATATTATTTACTGACCATGTTTTTTTAAATTTTTTACTGATCATTTCGATTTTTTTGCTGACCATATTTGACTTTTTACTTCTCGTTTATTCGGTGCCAAGATTTAAGGGCCTAGTGAATGATGTTTGCTGATTTTTTCAATAAGTCCAAATTCATAAAGATTGGATTAAAATTGGGATTTTGAAATTAAAAGAAAAATCTGAGTCTAAACTCACGATCGTTTTTAACTTAGTTACTGGTTAATATATTTCATAAAAACAATTTTGCTTCAGTTCATAAAGGAAAGGAAAGTCTATCGGATTAATACACAATGGCTAAATTCCCGATAAACCAGGCAATCGACAAACAACGGAATAAATAGTAACTAGTACCTAACCAGTTGTAGTTGGTTACGTTCTAGAATTTGACCTCTGTTTTTTGCATTCGAAAAATGTTTCTTTAAGCTGTCTATACAATAGGAGAAATATGGATATGTTGCCCTTAAATAATAATATTGAAAAAAAAACTTCAATAATTTGAGAGAATTATTGAAGAAAATGCCTCCACACAGGAATTAATTCGTTTCAATTTCGTTTGTAATTTCGTTTCAAAATTACCTACACACTAGACAAATTTCTTCAATAATCCAAAATTATGTCCATATATTTTACTAATGTGTAGGCGATTTTCATCCATATTAGATATTGATTGCGAATATTGATAGAAATTTTTCTAGTGTATAGACAGCTTTAGAGAAGATAGTCCTCCAAAAATACTCTCTTCAAATACTAACTGATTTAATTTCAAATTTGGCACCCCTCTTACTAAAGTCCTGAATCCATTGTGCGTTACTCCTTGGTATGGACAGATAAGAGCAACTGAAAGGACAGACGGACAGCCGTACAGGTGAACGGACGAATAAAAAGGAACGATGAAATGAATTATTGGCTAAACGATGAATCATACACAGAGAAAAATCCGAAAAAGTCAAAATAAGATTCCGGAAATGCTAATTTTACCCTGCAGTATTGATCCTAAAATGGTGTAAATATTACCCTTTTTAGGTGTATTATGGGTTAAAGTTACCATTCTTTCATGTTGATTTTACCCTTAAAAGGTGTAAAATTAACTATAAAAATGTTGATATATTTTTACACTCAAAAAGTGTTAAAGTTATGACGAAAAAAAGTTAATCGCAGCCTCTTTTTTTCTCAGTGTAGGAGTAGACTGCTCCTCTATCCCGTAAATTATTTCATTAATTGATCTTTTACTGATCTGCTGGATCACTAAAGCTGTGATTGGAAAATAAGGTCATTTTAAAAAGGAAGATCGAACAAGGGATGAACGGAAGATATTAAAGTGGATGAATCAAAAAATTTATCTCTCGCCACGCAGACATCCAGCAATTTCACTATCGCGATTGTCGGTGGGATTTGAGAGTGTTCCAGGGAATTGAAAGAGAGAAATTCTGTGACATTCTGAGAAATTCTGAGAAATTCTGAGTTGCAATGAAAAGTGTATTGGGGGGAGGGGGGAAAAAGGGTTGAGAAGTCTTGATGACAATTACTCTAAAGTTCAATGGACTGGACATTTTCTCCAGTTCGTTTCTTCCTTCACAAAATTCACTCATTGGGAGCTTTCATTGTATGCCATCCTGAAAGCTTGCTGATGCTTTTTTTGTTGCCTTCTTCTTTTCACCCTGAAATCATGGGGTGTTTTATTGCAATCAAAATTCTAGTGCTGTAGTTGATGTGAAAAAATTTCATTTAGAGAAAGCCAAAGCTCCTCTCTTAGGGGAATCTTCCTCCAGAGGTGGAAATATGAGATGACAAAAATCTCAGAGTTTTCCCTCGGTAGTCTTCTAATGGTAATTTGTAAAGAGAAACATGGCACGTGGAAAGTTTCAGGAAGAATTTTTTTTCTCATTATTAATTCCATTTTGTGTCTGTTGGAACATTATCCAAGGATCCTTTATTATAATTAGAACAGATGAATTCAAAAAGCTCAGGCTTTGGGGAGGATCAACCCTTTTTTGTCCTCTCACTTCACTCCCTGCCTCATTAGGAATACTAAAAACTATTCCATATTGGTAAGGCAATATTGAATAAAGTGTTATTAAAAATTTCCAATTTATGCAGCATCATGAGCAATTTAGAATTGATTACTTCTGTAAAAGTTGCAGAAGGGGGTGAATTTACCCTAATTGATCAGAGTTTCTCTTTTTAAGAGCAAAAAAAAAGTCTACACTGAAGCTTCAATAAAGCAATATCGCTTTACCCAGAATGAAAAGGGATATAATGATTCTTTTTTCGTTCGTATTTTCGATGTTTCCGTCTAATGAAACTTTATGAAAATTAAACTTTTTTGTGTCTCTACTGCAATAAATATTGCATATAGCCTGTAGTTAAATTTGTAAAATTTAAATTATTGCCATCTCTGCAGAAAGCCATATGAGAAAAAATCCGAATGAGAAACCATCAAATAACTCTTTCAATTTCAACTTACACATAGATTCATGTTCATATATTCTGAAATAACTTTATGAGCTTCTGTTGAAAGTTTTAAACGATGTTTAATGGTGGATCAAGATTGTGGAGTAATGCAAAGAGATGGCGTTAGTATGCATTGATAGTTCTGTGGCGAACACATTAAGTACTTAGTAAGAACTTAATAAGTACTTAATTTAATGACTTAGTCTAATTGGAGGAACCATTTAAAGCCATGCTTTATTGAATGCCATCCCCATTTTTTGAAATAAAGTCTCCTGAAAGGAAAGGTATACATTCCCGGTTCTCGGATTACGATCATGTGGGACTAGACAGGGGATTAATCGAAATTTGGACATTTTTTTAAGATAATTTCGACTTGTCAGAATAAAAGTTGAATAAGCCGTTTTTTTGCAAAACTCGGTTTCTTTCTCTTTTCGGGTACTCTTTCATACTATTTGCCGCCATTATATAATTTTTCTTCAAAAAATTCCTTAGGTAAGGACTTAATAAGTAGGGGAGACTGGGGCAAAAAGTCACAAATCGAAAATTTCAAAATTCAATATCTTCCAAGATAAATAAGATAGCGGCTTAAATTTTTTTCCATAGATAGCCTCCAATAGACCTTCTTCAATGTCGTAAGTTTCTCAGAATTCGAACAAGGAATTTAGAAAACAAAAAAAAAATATCGAAATTTTTAGCCCTATTTTTGAAATATTTTCCTTGAAGAATATATCAATTATTACCTACTTATTATTCAAAATTTATGCACTGATGATTATTTCCCAAATCACTTGGATTCTTTGAATACAAAGCTGCTATCTATTTTTGAATTTTACTAAGATTCTTCTCTCAATAAATCTTTTTATTAAGAACGACAACTTGGGGTAAAAAGTAACAAAAGGTATGGAGCAAAAAGTAAGAAAAACCGAAATAATTTATGATGTCTCACGGCAAAAAGAAAACATCAATGCTGTGTCGCCGCTTGTTATTTGCATTGGTCAAACGATTTGCAGTCTTTTGGGTGTTTTTTTCTAAAATAGCTTGAAAAGCGTTTTTATCGTTCAGATAGAGAAAACGGTGTTTTACAAAGGTGTAGAGGAATAAATTTCCTGTGAAAATATGTTATCTATGATTTTTTTTAAATTTACGGAATCCCGTAACAAAGCGAATCAAAATGTGATAAAATCCCATGCCTGATACTATTTGCCCCAGCATTTTTGAGAATGGTTACAAAATTACGTTTTACAAAACGGCTCGATAAATGTATTGCCTTACATAATAGAGGAAAATTACTTTCACAAAATTGTAGAGCGGTAAATTTCCTATAAAACTGAGCTAATTAGAAATTTCTAGGGCGCTCGAGTAGTTTGTAAAAGAATAAAATATCCGTTTTGTTACTTTTTGCCCCAGTCTCTGCAGTCTTCCTAGTCTCATTTGACGATGTAAAATTTTATAAAATGTAGACCGCCGGAACTAGAGTTTATGGGGAAATAGGTATGAAATACGGTCGGGAAATATGTGCGGATGAGACTAGTGTAAGCCCTTATAGGGCTCACCTAAATAATACAAATAAATTCCAAGGGGAAAGTGGGGAACTGTCCACGGCGACCGATATTCACTGACTGAAGTACTTGTGTTAATTGCCATAAGCAACAAGAACACCTTATAACAACCTTAAGCACCCGCCTTAGGATATTAGGGGTTGGGCGTATGAAAGGAATAAAAGATTTGGATTGGTTGGATACAGTCGTTGACAGGGTTGACGTGTACCGAATGGGCCGTCCGCTCTACATTTGTTGTAAGATTTATTGAAATTTGAGAATCTTCTCAGTAACTTGCATTTCCATATCACAAAGTAAATGGAAGAATAAACAGAATATTTAACAGTTTTTGTGAATTGATACTCCCACGTCCCAGATAGCAAGTTTAGGACACTAAAGAAAAGATTTGACAGAATTTAAGGACTTGCCAAAATCTAAATTTCGCAGATTTCACTAATTTTTGTAGTAAATAGTTTTGTTCACCAAACAAATTAACAATTTTGAGAACAAAATCGCATATTTTGTAAACTACCGGTTGGATTTTTAGGTTGGAAAGATGGATATGGGATTGGTCTCTTTTAAGTAAGTAGCCGGCACACCTTCTAGCATCCAGTCAGATTCCCCCGAGAGACCCAAGTCCACACGTCCTTCTTCTCTTACGTTCTAGACCAGACTGACTCTCTAGGTTCTTCAACTTATAGGTACAGTACCAAACTCAGAAGGCAATGGTACCGCAACGGCTTAGAACCGAGATAGGAACGGATTTGAATAGTAACGTTTATAACAGCCAGGATCTGCGCAAACGTATACAATTCATTGGGTATACACAGTAAAATATTATTGGCTGCTTTACCATGATTTTCATTGGAAAATTTACATTAAACATGTAATCGTGTGTACTGATACACATTTGTGTAATTTGTACACATTTTGTCTGAAAACTGTGTAATTTGTACACATTTTATTTGAAAACTGTGTAATTTTACACGAAATATGTAAGAAAATGTACACAATTGTGTAATCATTCGCAATTTATTACACGGTTTGCAATTACATCAAATTTTAGTTACACATTTTCATATTACACATTTTGCTGAAATACATAATTTGTGTAACTTTACAAGAATAATCGTGGTAAAAAAGCAAACCAACGATTATCCTTGTAAATTTTTTTTACTGTGTAGGTTTACATTTGATAACATTTTGAGGTTATGATTTTCTTACATGTTAGATTGATTCATCTCTTTCTGTTCAATAATTTACATGTGCTCATCTCATTCTGTTTTCTAATTTTTACACTTTAACACTGTCACTATTCCCACCCAAAAAATCTTTAATTAAGGGCTTAATAAGGACCGTAGATGCGATTGACTTTGTCCTCCATGGGTGATTTTGGCCCCCTACTGTTCGTAAGTTTTTCTTTAATTCTAATGTTTAAGAACAGTCGTAACCGATCAGACATGGTAAATTATATCGATAAAGATCCTGATTAAGTGCTAGAATTAAAGAAAAGCGCACGAACAGTAGGGAGTCAAAGTTACCCACGGAGGACAAAGTTATCTGCATCTACGGGACTTATTGTAGCAAGAATTTCCACGGATCTACATCAGAACATGCTGGAGCACCCTTCATCGCTTTCCTTAATTTCTTACCGGAATTGAGCCCCATTGCTCTATTCTAACATAGCCACGAACCTGGCGTCTTCTTCGCTTCACTGGTGAAGACAAACTGAGAAGCCGATTCGATTGTGCTTTCGGAATAAGTTGTCAAGCACTCATAAACCCCAACTAGTGGAACTATAGCGATATCGTAATTTGAGGTTAGTCGTCGTTATAACACCCTTCAAAGTCACCACCACGGCTGAACATTGATTGGTACAGTTGGCTTAGAAGAGTCTTGGTCAGAGCGGGTTTTATCTCTTCAACTCCTCTAGGTTCAGAAGCTCTACTACATTATTAAGTACTTATTTTATGTTATTTATGTTAGCCATGTACTTTTGTCCTTATGTCTTATTTAAGGACTTAATAAGTACTTATTAAGGACTTGTTAATTCACTTGGCTACTTTGCCAAACTTTGTGTTTTTTAGCATTGCGCCAGTAACACCTTATCTTGTGTCACTCAAGAACTCACCGTTCAATGTAGCTCTTATCTGACGTTGCCCGTCTCTCCCCTACTTGTTGTTCCTTGACTGTGTAGCATAATTGACCAGTTTGTTGCGGCACCTTCAGTTGAATGTTTTAAAATGGCAGTTTTACCCAAGTGAACCCTTCGTGCATTTAATTTTAATTACTTCAAATAAATTATAGTCAGAAAGTTTTCCCAATGCATCCGCCAATTTCCTCGTTTTCCTCTATGGTAGATTCCTTGTACGTGTGACTTGTGGGTAAACTGGCACGAAATTCGCACAATTAAATCAAACGATCCATCGCTGTCGTCATCGTCATGAAAGTAAATTCATTCCCTGAACACAAAATTTACGAAAAACTACCCAGACCAGAGACCCATGTGAAAAGTGCCATATGATTGTAAAATACAAAGGTGTTTTGTTCTTTGCGTGGTTCTCACAGGATAGGCGCCCTTTTGGGGAGATGTTATGTTGCTTCAATAAATCATTCATTCTGAAAACAAGATCACATTAAAATGTTGGTCACGTTTTTTTCTCTTTCCCTCAACCACTTTTCTCTTGGTCTCTTTCCTCTTCATTTTTTCCACTTTCTCGCTTCACATTTTCCCACTGCCAAAAATTCATTGCTCTTCCAAGCCAGGAAAGTTTGAAAATCACTCCTACCTGTACCCCACTTAGATGAGAAAGGAGTGAGGCAGAGTGCTTCTAACGCAATGAAAAGCACTTTGAATATCGTCACTACCTTCAAGTCCGATTTTCCGGTAGATAAATTTACTACTTTTCCACCCAAACCACCCATTCACATCGAAATTGCCTTTTGGATGAAAATGACTCTGCGACGACTGTTGCATATTGACAGCGTAATTTGTGCGCTTATCTAATTCAGCAACTAAATAAATACTCTCCTTGTATTTAATCTTGAGTCATGAAATTACATTGAGTTCGAGATTGCTGAGTAAATCAAAATGACAGAGTTCCATTTAAATGAACTATAACGGCTTCTTTTGCAGCAAAATGCTGTTAAAAGATTTATAGTTCAAAATCCTAATTATTTCTGTATTGCAATTTGCCATAAAACTTTGATAACATTGTTGAAACCATGGGGAAGTCGCTAATATTAAAAAAAGAGAAACAGAAAAATATTAAAAAAAAATATATAAAATTGTGGTATAATGAATTCTTTTATAGCAAAGTGCACAGTTGTTGATTTTCGAGCCTTGTCAAAAATATCCAACAATAAAACAATTATATTATAGAATGTAAACTTGATTACCCAGATTTATGGAAAAGTTTCCCATAAAGAAAGTCAATGTGGCTTGTATTGTAGTTAAATTGTAACAAATTTTTTTATAGCAAAATGTTTTTTTTAAATAAAACTTCGGGCTTTTGCTATAAAATATTCAACAAGGAAAGAAATTGGTGAAGGAAAACCCTGATTTTTTTCAGAGCCATAATTTACTATAAACACTATAATGCCCAAAGCACAATAACTTTTGTTTGTAAACATGTTTTTAAAATTTCCTATGTGAGTGAGCAAGATGGCTAGATCGATATTTCATTCACTCACATAGAAAATTTTAAAAACATGTTTACAAACACAGAGAAATCCAAAAAATTAAAATAACACTCCGGAAATGTTTATTTTACCCTGAAGTATTGATCCGAAATCGGTGTAAATATAATGCATTTTAGGTGTATTAGGGGTTAAAGTTACACTTTTTCGTGGTAATTTTACCCTTAAAAAGGTGTGAAATTAACATTAAAAAATGTTGTTGAAAAAAGTTAATCGCACCCCCGTTTTTTTCTCAGTGAACAAAAGTTATTGTGCGCTGGACATAAAGCTCTAATAACTTCACTGAATCAAAATTTTATGGCAAACTTTGCCAAATATTATGGCTAATTAAAGTATGTTTATGCTGAGCAGAAAGAATGTAATTTTGCCGAAAATTTTTAAGTGATGAAAGTATATTTTATATCATTACATGTAACAGTTACTTGTGAAAATTTTACGACTTTTTGTTCAATGTTTCAAAAAAAAATGTTAATTGTATTTAGTACAGAGAATCGTTAATCAGAGCAAGTGACACTCAAATCATCCAGTTTTTTTCTCAGTGAATATAATTGAATTGAACCCAGAATTGAACTGGGGACCTCTCGTTAACTAGACGAGTCCTGTACCAACTGAGCTATTAGATGCCACATGCTCTGCTTGACTTGCTACACGACCTTAACCAATTGCATTGCGCACTGCAATCGCTTACTCTCGGGGTTGCGAGATTTGGAAACGGTATGGTGCGTACAACTGAGCCGGCAACTCAAACGTGACGTTCATGATCACTGTCAAGGATCACTATCAGGATGTCAATGTGGGCTTGGTTTTTCTCTTTTAGGAGAACTTTTTCCCTAAGTTTTTCAACTAATTTTCCTTCCTAAAATTCGTGAAAATTAGTTGAAAAATTAGGGAAAAGTTCTCCTAAAAGAAAAAGAAACCAAACCCACATTGACATCCTGATAGTGATGAGTGATATGTATCCCTTAAACGTCACGATCCCTAAGAGTAATTACGAGAACATTGTTTAGTCGACCACTAAAGAAGGTCCACATCGGGACCGAAAGCTCTGGGCAAGACGAAAAAAGTGTTTTCATCTTAGGGTGACCTTTTTTTCACTGGTGAACACCGGAAAGTCCTTTTCAAATTACGTAAGATGTTTAATAATCTAATGAAGTAAGATTTTGCAGAATCATGCTTTTCTCAACGGAAATTTTATTCTTAATCGTCTCCATTTGAATTGGTACCCATGGTGCCTTACTCCAGCGGATCCGGCTATTCGAGCACTTTGTCAATTAGAATTAGTGATCGCGAGAGAGGCTCGTTCATTCTCTCCGTGATCGTGAAAGATACTAGAAGTGTTGTAGTAGGTAGAGAGCGTGATATAGCTTGCTCGGATAGTAGGTTATAAAGTCGTCTACCTCACTTAAAATCCGCGAGTTGTATTAGTAATTAATTTTTCATTTAAGAGGTGGTCAAAGTGAAACCACAATTTATGGAATTTTGAAAATAAAACATAATTTGTCACAAGGCTAAATTTATGGGAAAGTTTGTAAATGACAAACCATAATTTTTTAAGATTTGAATTGATTTCAAAAACAATCGAACAGTTTCTGGTAAAATACTTAAAAGTTAAGCATATGAATTTTTACTATAAAATAAAATCCTTCATAACATTAACAAATAATATAACATCCTACAAATTGCACTCTGCTATAATTTGCTATAACTTTTCTCTGCACTTTAATATTTTGTTTATCCAAGTCTAAAATCGAATTTCAAACTTTTATGGACAGTTTTTTTGTGAAATGAAATCCAGGACTGATTGAAGTACAATTTTTTGAAAAGCTTTTACAAATACATTTTAGATTAGTTTTATAGCAAACTTTTTCGCAATTATGATGAACAGAATATGCTTTTATCTATAAGAACAAAGTAGAATTTTCAAAAGAGAGACAATTAACGAAGAACTCTTAAATTTAAATATAATTTATTTTCAAATCCTTTATCATTTATGTCGGTATAGTGCTTTCTATTTAAGCTTTTGCACTTTTGTTAAAAAAAATATCCATTTATAAGAAGGTTTTTATGCAGTTTTTGCCACATTTTTGTATAAAGCACTTGTTATGACATTTAATGGTAAAGTTGCTTAGAAATGGGTAAGTATGAGTTTTCCTCAAGATCAAAGAAGAATTTTCCGAGAATTTCTCTGAACAATCAACAAAGAATTCTGTGTGGCATTCAATAAAAAAATAATTGTTGAGAAGACTCTTATATCCTATTTTTTTTGTATACCTTCACTGAAGTTACTGACATTCTCTGTTTTCTTCTACAATAGATGGATGTTTGTGAAAACGAGAGGGTTCTGTGTAGGGGATGGGAGTGGAAAATGTGAGAAACTCTTTGTCAACACATGTTTTCAAGCCATACCCGCCCTTCAATCAGATTCCAATATTCGTGTGTAGTAAAGCTCAAAGGTGTACATTTCACTCAACTTTCTTCGCACTCCAACTCCCATTTGTGTCATGTTTTTCACTATACATTACCAGAAGTGCATTGACCCTATACTTTATCACTTTTAGAGTTTTACTGTGCATGTGCAGAGCTTTCAAGCCCTGTGAATGTTACCAGTCAATCCTAAGTTACATGACAAAATTTTATGGTGATTAATCGGCGGCCCAATAAGTGATCTTTGTTCTACTGAATCCTAAAATTTCTGTTTTAAAATTCTAAATGAGTCACGAAAATAAAAAGTATGAAATTTTTATAGCAAGTGTGCTATAACATGGCCAAATTTTGCTTTATAAGACATGTCGATCTTAATTCTTATCAGAAAGACGCATGATTTGTCGTATACTATCTGCAATACAACCTTGAATAATTTCAATAGTTAATTTAGAAATAGAAAACGGTACAGGGAATACCTTTTCGTAATGATGCTAGGTATCGTCAGTCTGAAAGACCTCTTCAACAAATATCAGTTTATAAATGATCCTAAAATTTAGGCCACATGCAATATAACAATTTTTAACAGAAGAAGTACAGAGCTTAAGATATGGAATGAGAGCCCAATTGGTCAGAAAATTGTAAAACGCTTTTCGGAGCAGAATTTTAGCCAAGTTCTCAAAGATCTGGAATTTGTAAAGTGAAAGCAGGTACCATAATTATTCCGCAATCTGTTGGATCAAATTGTCTTTAATACATATTCTAAAGTTAATATCATCCCAAAAATCTTGCTTATTGAATGACAGTTAAGCCCCAAGGATAATTCCTACACTGAGAGAAATCCGAAAAAGTTAAAATAACATTACGGAAATGTTAATTTTACCTTGTATTATTGATCCGAAATCGGTGTAAATATTACCCTTTTTAGGTATATTGGGGGTTAAAGTTACCCTTTTTCATGTTAATTTTACCCCCTAAAAGGTGTAAAATTAACATTAAAAAATGTTGATATATTTTTACATCTAAAAAGTGTTAAATTTATGAGGAAAAAAAGTTAATCGAACCCTCTTTTTTTTCTCAGTGTAGGTCTGAAGTCTGTATTATTTGGAGACTATTTTCGTATTTTTGCTTTTAAAATACCCAATTGAAAAACCGATTATTATTAAACGTATCGAGATACTGTATTACAAGGTAATCTACATTGTCAATTCTCGTAGTGGAAGAATCTGCTTAGTCCATTTTGTAGACCGCCCAGGAGCGCCTTCCGGTGGTATGGATGCTTCTTCCATACTCCCGGACTTGTTGGACGAAGGCAGTGCAATGCATTACGTTATTATTACACAGAAAATTGTCTAAATCAGACATTGAGATCTTTGCACCGGGCGGGACTCGAACTCACAACTGTGAGAGTCGAGTCAGAGATCTCATCCGCCCAAGAGCCAACGGTCTTGCATATTGCGCCACTGAGATCCCCAAATCGATTTTGAAAAACTGATTTTAAAATGGAATCGGAAACTAACATGCTATAATTTCACTGGTTATAGCTGCTACCCGTAAAGCTAGATTTATGGCATAATCAAAGGACGCTTAAGTGACCCGTAACAATCCCAGGTAGCAAAAGCCGGTCCAATTAAGCGCAGGATTTAGATTTTGGTGGAACCCTTTCATAAGTCTACCCTGGGGCCATTCCTCGTCAAAACCATGATTTTTTTTGGGATTGCTCGAAAACGTGTCGTGCGATTTATTTTAATTTTTGAATATGTTAATTGTAAGTTATAACGGTTTTACAAAATCAAAAGTAAATAAGACTCTAGAGATCTAGAGACTCAATCAAATGGGGTTATATTTAGACTCTTTGGAAAGGTCTTGGAATTTCTGACAAGACTGAACCGGTAATAAACCGATTCATAACCGATAACTAATTTTGATCGATCTTTTGAGTAATTCAATCTATTTAATAAATCGGTCATGAACCGGTAAACGGAAAATTATGCGAAAATACTTTGGTATTGCGTCTAATTCGAGTATGTACGGTCTAATGGAGTGCAATATCTGGTGAAAACAGACCGACCTCTTTTTTGCTTCTTTTTATTTTTATTCGCTACAACTTTCGGGAATACGATTTCCTCTTCATCAGGCCTACAAAACGTTTTGAACGATTTTGACTTTTTTTTTAAAATAAGTTTTGACATTTTTATAGGAAACTTACATAGAATGCTGAAGGAAGAAACACGTAAGGTATACAATCGTTACACTTGACTTGTACTGGGATTATTGGGCAAGATTAGATCATTGATCGAAAGATTAGGTCGTAGTTCGTTCTCACTAGATATATCGTCTAAGTTATAAGTTTATCTCGATTGTAAGAGGGATAACTCTATTTTTGCGATTAAATAGACTTATAATAATAATAAGAATATTAAAAAACAAAAAAATATAAGAAATATTCAAAATAAAGAAACAAAAACTGTTGTCAGGAAACATTTGGTTTTTTGGCTTCAAATGATTTTACTCTGTGTAGCCTTGTCCATCGAAATGTAAATTTCTTCGAAAAGTATCTCAGAAAGTTACATTCGAACGTTTGAATTTTCTAAATTTATAAATGAGAAATTCAGAAAATATAGTTTAAATCAGAGGCATGCAAGGACCGTTGAAACAAACGTCAAATGAAACTATATACGTCAATGGTCAAAACGTTACCAGAACAAACTCATTTTGACGTTTATTCGGTTTCAACGGTTCTTGTACACCTTTGGTTTAAATCGTTTAAATATTGTGCTTTTGTATGCTAATGGGTTTAAATTAAATAATTTTTTAATTGTGTGAAAAATATTGGAAAAACATATTCTGTTGCAGGTTTCGTGATTTACGTAACCCCTTGCATGAGTATTTTATTTATATAATCAATTAGATACATGCTAATTCTCGTCCTAAAGAGAGAAATTTAGTGGAAGTGTCAAATATGTAAATTTGTTTAAATTCCTCTTCAAATTTGTTTGTCGGTTGATATACAAATTATTGAGTAGTGAAATATTATTGTAAAAGAGAAGATTAAAATGTTATGACTCTTTTTAATTTTCTACTAACCATTTTTAATTACTTACTGACCAAAAAAGGTTTGTTTCAAATATTTTATAAGCAGTCTCTTGATTTCTCATGATCAGAAATTAATGATCACCATGACGTCAGTATTACGTTACTATATACTTACATCAACTTTGGCTGTTGTCAAAGTGGTAAAATTTTAGCCATCCTGCTGTTCCAATAAAAGTGATCATATTATTTTAGCACTTTACGGTTTTCAAGTGCTTCTGCAATATCGACTTTTCTGTGTCTTTGATTGTTATCTCAACTGTGCTTCCCAGTCATTACCAATTTTCGCCGCCTTCTAAAATCATCAAGCAGTCGTGACAGAAACCAATGCAAGAAAGTCGATAACGTAGAAGCACTTGAACGAAGTAATGCCACAAAAACATGTTCATTTTACGACATGTTCATGAACAAATATCATGCTTTTAGATATGCAGGGTTATTTGGGAAGTTCCGTTGTAGCACTTATCGTTAGTCACATTATTCTATTGTAGCTCTTGCGTAGATATTTTATTGTGATTAAAATAAAAAAAAAACAATGATTTATTTAAAATCTAGTAACGGTTATGTTTCAGTTGCAAAATTTAGAACTACCATATGAGCTTTTCGTGTTTGTTGGGATTATTTACCTTCATCAGCAGAATCCTCTCTCCTCAAATGTCATGCAAAGAGTAATCAATAGGGAATGGGTTAAGGTAGCAAAGATATAAAGCTCTTATGGTTGTGAAGCACAAGAGGGAATCATTGGAAAAGTCTAACACACTCTTGTCAAAAGTATGGTGTTCTGAAGCTTTTGGGTAGTGTTGTAGCTCAAACAAATGCTCTGGAGTGTTTGTGAGGGAAAGAGATAGCGGTGACAGAAATCTGTTGTACAAATATTTCCACTTGTGTTGTGTGACACCCTCTTAAATACAAAATCATCGCCTCCACCACGTTTCTTTGGGAATGCAGGATGAGGAAGTGAGAGAAGATTCACTTTGTCAGCTCATTTTTGGCCCACCACCCACACATATTTCCTTCTTACTCTTGGATTTGGCGGTAGTTGCTGATGCGCTTCTCCAGATAGGAAATCACGCAACAATCTAATTTGCAGGAAAATATTTTCTGAATTTTGACCTCCACGAAAATTATGGCCACTTCCTTAATGACATTGTTAATTAATCTGAGTTAAAATATCTTAAATTTAAGAATAGATTGAAATTTTTATACTTAACGAAATCATTGATTTATTGATTTCCCCAACATTTTTTTATGATGTCGCGCCACCTAGCGGGAAGATCAACAATAACTCCTAGTGATCTTTATCTAGACTTTGATCAACTCTTGTGGAAAGGCAAACCAGAGAAATGTTGCTCTTTCTTACTTTGTCTGTAACATTTGCCGGTGGCCAAAGTAATCAGCAACCCCTTTTCGCATATGTATGAATTACATATTACAACATTCCTTTTTCCCTCAAGAGAAAACAGTGGGGCGCAATTAATTAGGACCAGAGTCTTATTTATTATTTAGTGGCATTTTTTCTCTCTTCTTATTACTATCATGTGTACATAATGCTTGAAATTGACGAAAACATCTCTAGGACAAACTTCATTAAAGAAAAGGTAAATTAAATATTTTCGAAGTTTGAAATTGGTATAAACAAATTTACTGATCAGTGTGTCGAAAGTTGATTGCATGTTCCGAACATTTATCCACTGAAATGGATTAATAATTGTTAATAGTTTTCTTCATCCATCTAACACTAATCAAACTGTCTGTATTTTCACAATTTCCCTTATAAAGTCTAATAATATCGTGACATACTTCCTGACACCCATTTTCTCATTATTCCTTTGTGTGTTGAAACAATATTTAGAATCGATCGGTAGAGGGTGAAATAGGGAAATTATTCCATTGAAATCAACGGGAAGGTGTAGAATAAAAAGAGTTAGGAAGACTTCGCAGAGTGCTTGAGAGAAATCCGAAAAAGTAAAAATAATATTCCGAAAATGTTAATTTTACCCTGCATTATTGATCCGAAATCGGTGTAAATATTATCCTTTTTAGGTGTATTAGGGGATAAATTATCTTTTTTCATGTTAATTTTACCCTTAAAAAGGTGTAAAATTAACATTAAAAAATGTTGATATATTTTTTCACCTAAAAAGTGTTAAAGTTGCGAGGAAAAAAGTTAATCGCACCCTCTTTTTTTTCAGTGAAGGGATTGTACATTAAGAACAGTAAACATTAATTTTGATTTGCAAAAATCAAGTTTGATCACTTAAATAGGGATACAGCTAATAGAGCCGTGGACTGGTAAAAATTACCAGTAAATATAATTTTTTAATGCTAAATAATGATTTTTTAGCGCATAAAAATAATGAAACTTTATTGAAAAAAAAAATGGTATGAGGCTGAGTTGTGAACACTTCAGACATACTTTAAGGCCTTTAAGGCTTGTAAGCATTGGGAGAAATTTTCCTCAAAAACTACTTTTTTGACAGAATTCTTACGTTACCACCTGCACCCCATAAAAAGTTCTCCCGAAGGAAATTTCATTAGGTACCAAAGGAATTTTCCTCCATAACTCTCCAAGATTAACCACCACAGGACTTTAAGTGGAATTTTTCGAGAAATTACCCACTATTCTATTGGAATTTTCTAGGAAATTTCAATGGAATTCCTAGAGAAATTTCTAAGTGCAATTCCCATTTCCCACCGATATTTTGATATTTATGTCAGGGTTTTTCTCCCTAATACCTCCGACGATTTCAACAGCGAGATTTACAGTGGAATCTCTGGAAAAATTACCCCACTGAGATGTCGACATTTTGCAAAGAGATCCCTTTGAATTCCCTTAAAGATTCCCTTGGAAAATTTAGTTGGCTCCCAATAAATTCCCGATTCATTTAAGTTTCTACCGGCATTTTTGGGGTACAGATGGTAAAATTTCAGAAATTTCACAGCAGTCGCCACCTACTTTAGGCGGAAATTCATGAAATTTCTTAAAATTTACCAACTCTATCTTGGGGATTTTTTATTTTCTATAATGATTGGGAAAATTCCAAGGCTCTTCCAAGAGGATTCCTTCAAATTTTCCGAGGAAAGTCTTCGAATTTTCCAGACCATTCTGGAAGATTTCCCGGGGAAATCGATGGGAAAATTCTCCCCGGAAGGAGAAAATTCCTGCCGGAGATACATGAAAATTCCGTGACAAGTTCAGGGGAAACCCTGGGGGAAATTCTGCAAAATTTAAGCTTATACTTTGGGCGAGATGGTTTTCTGGTTGCAAAGTTTAAGGAAATTCAAGCACCATGCATACGAGTCGTCAATTGTGTAACAAAAAGGAAAAGATAAAAAAACGAAAAAAATTGAAAAGGAAAATAAATAAAAAAAGAAATAACAAAAGAAGTAAATCGAAAAAGGAAAAAAAATAATGTGGGGATTTTTTATGGTTATGCCCAAGGATTTTCCTGAAAATTATCGTCAAGTTTTCCGATCTTTCCCGAAGAGTTCCCAGGGATGTCTTTTAGAAAATTCCCCTTGTTTTTCCGACCCTTGACTTTTTCTCAGGAGTTCACGGGTATATCCCGGGTAAAATCTCTCAGTTTTCCTTATCATTCTCGGGAAGTTCCCCGGGATTTCCTTAAGAAAAATCTCCGTTTTCCTGCGCCATGTTACCGAGGAATTCTTAAGGAGAACCTGAGGGATTTTCTCCCGCGAGGTGGGGAAGATTCCCTAGGAAGTTGCGTTACATGGCAATTCATCCTTGTTATTTGGCCTCCCCCTACTTTTCCCTAAGTACCCGTTGGAGAATTTTCAGTGAGGAAGTGATGACACTTCTTGGGGATTTTCCTATGGAATTGCGCAGGTTTTTTAAATATTTTTTTTTTACATTAAATCATTCCAAATACCATTAATTTATATTGTGTAGCTATCTAAGAAAAGAATTTGTCAATCACAATTCAAATCATAAAAGAATATGAGGGAAAATATTATCAAAAACGCAGCGATATCAAAATTTCCATGAGTAACTTCGTGCAGAAGCTTTGCATGACTTTCTGCGAGAAGAGAGCAGTAAAATGTACTTTAATTCCTATCGAGCTATTTTTCTCACGGCATTGAAAAAATTAAAGTAAATAAAAATTCTTTATTGGCTGCAATTCGTGTATCAATTTTGCAGAAATAAATTAAACAAAATCGTGAGAGTTTGCATTTAATGTAGGTGATAAATGGGAATGCGATAAATTCTAATGGGGCCCCTTTTACATGAATATTTGCAGTTTTTTAATTTCTTTTTTATTAGGGAAATGCATATACAGTGGCGGCCAAAATAATAGTATTAACTCCGCAAAGACCACTATTTTATCTTTAGCATTTTTATTTATTCCAATTCGTTCAAATAATTTTGATACAGAAATGTTCAAATAATTACCTTACGTCAAATAAGTATTGTTTTGGTCGCTAGAGGTCTCTATGTTTCACAGAATAGATCAATAGTGAAATTTGGTTTGAACAACACGATAGAACCACTTTCATTTAAATTAAAGAATGTGATCTATAAATCGAATAAGTTTAAATAAAGCCATATTTATAAACCATAAAAGACAGTTTTCCAATTTTTTTGGCCGAACTGAATTTCACTATTGACGTATTTTGTGTAAAATAGAGACCTCTAGCGGCCAAAACAACCCTTATTGGCTCCGTTCAGTAATAACCTTTCGAAGAGACAAAGCCACTCCAAAGCCAAGCCAAACCCATTCGAAAATCTACCGGAAGCCTAAAGTGCAAGTTCACGTACTCGCCGCTTTAGCGCTGATTGTTCTGCCATTTATAATTTCGATATTCTTGACACTTCAATCGTCAACAATGTCAACAACAGTGTGCAAAAAGTGAATTTTTGTGTAGTTTTATGGAATTTCAGGATGGATGAACGTCTTAATTGCACTTTCACTCAAAGAGATGTTCTGTTTAGGAACTTGCTCATTTTTGTGTAACTCGTCGGTTTAAACTTTCGAACTTCCAACGGTTTTTTAGGTAAGTTCTCTCTGATATACCTTCAAATCGGTAAAGGAAAAACCTCTACCGGAGACAGCTCTCAAATCGGGAAGGTTATTACTGAACGAGAGGATTCTACGATTCTACTTCAGAATTATATCAAGAAATTGGGAAAAAATGAAAAAGTTGAAAAAATATTAGCTTTGCAAAGTGATTCTATTATTTTCGCCGCCACTGTACGATAGACCGTTTTTGCTCGCAGCAACTTAAATAGGTCCGCGCTTAACTAGACGCAGTGGAACATTCTTTTACAGAGTTCGAGCAATAAAATTACAGAGATACATATCAGGTATTATTCCTTCTGGATTATTTTCATCATAATTCAGCTCTGTCCTTTAATTAAGATAATTTAAGGAACAATTTTCCATTGCTTTAAAATTCAGTTTTTCGAAAACGTTAGAGTATTACTATCGATGCAATGTGTTGCAAAATTCAGTGAAAAATTACATTGCTTTTGTTCTCCGCCACACGCTACATACTGTCTTAAAGGGTGAATGGAATAGTATCAGAGAGTTAGGTAGAAAAGTCCTGGACAAATTGTGCTATCCCCATAGTGACCAATTATGCTGGTTGTGCGTGTAATAATCCTTTGTCCAGTGACAAGCTCTAGCTTTTGTGACTCTATTTTTTTTCACGAGAGAAAAGAACTTACCAGGACAGGCTTTTTCCTTTGGTGTCCAGTGGAGTCCCTGGGTTGGCGTGAAAGGAAAGGGCGAAGCCACAGCTGCTCAAAGTTCCTGCAATGGAGGCGCCTGGTGAGCTCTTTCAATTGAAATAATGGAATGTTGTATGAATATTTCAGTGAAGAGAATTTTTTTTTTGCACATGCATCCTATTGACAAAAAGGGTATAAAACTCTGTGGAGTATAGGGATGGTAAGCTGAGTATATGAAAATTCCAGAAAAAAAATAGAGATAGAGCAAAAAGTTTTCTCGGCAAAATTATTCTATATTTGCCTGAGCTTAATGCTTATGGCGGAAGCTTTTTTGGGGAAAGGTGGGTGTGCGCGGGTGCAAAAATCTCTCTGTGAAAATGAAAAGTTTTCTGTTTCGCATAACTTTTGAACTGACACAGCAGGAAAGGACAATGTGTGTGAATGCACAATGTTTAGTTGTTGTTTGTGGATAGCATGGGGGTTTTTTGAACGATGAATGTAGGTTGGGATTTTGAGGGGGGATGGAATTATATAGGAATGTTGTACAAATATCATTAATTTAATGAATTTCTACTTCACCGTGGGTGGTTGGAGTTTTTGAGGTGTTTTCTTTGTAATACTGCCGCTTCAGTTGGCTTGTACAACTATTTGTCATTTATTCACCTCTTCAACCACCACCACCCCAACCCCATCCTTCAAATCCCCAGTGAATATTCCCTGGTTGGCTCAACAGAAAAGTCTTGTGCTAACAATACTCTTGCTATTTCAACCACATACTTCCACTTTCCACCTCTGACATACAATTTCGCATGAATAATTGCAATGTCTTTCAGCAGTCCAGTCTTTTACTATCCCGCGCACACGCCACCCTCCTTCAGAAACATCCCTTCATCAAGGAGATACAATTTTAATTTGATGCCTAAAGTGGCTTGAAAGAAGGCATATGGTTCTGTAGGAAGGGGCAATATTGCATGAATGTTTGCTCAAAAGTTCCTGGAGAGTGAGGGGATTGCAATTAAACTGAGGAAATCGCTAGATTACGTGATTTATTTGCAACAAACAGTTGAACGTATGGGAAATTGCAGGGGAGATCATATTCTGAGATGTATACATAACAGAAGCAAGACGACCAGGGGAATATTGAGAATATATATTTGAGATTTTGCGGATGGAGTATGAAATTTCCGAGATTGATTGGTATGATGCGGGGTTTGAGGTCATCAATGCTTGGTTTTGTATAGAACACACCCATTATGGGATATATCGTCTAAATATTTATGCAATGTGTTTAATTTTCTCAGGCATACACTGAATCATTGAAATACTACTAGTGGTCCTCAAAGATCATTAACCCTTAAAGGACCAATCTTGGGAATAATGGATCTTGGGAAGTCTCCTTCAGTGGTTCGTTTATCAGATAAGATCCCTCTGCCGTTTCTTGTAATTTCACTCAAGTGTGCCTCTGCTAAAATAATAAATATGACAAACCTTCCTATCAATTTAACCGCTAAATGTTGTCAAATTGTGAGAAGAGGCATTTTACTGGCTAAAGGAGAATGGTTAAAACGGACGCTGGTCCCGGAATCGCCACAAACGAGAGTAGGCGCATTTTGTAGGTACTGATATAAGATTGAAAAATTGCCGTGACCCAGGACGATAAACGCTGGGAGTCCTTGTAAAAAGGCCTTTATCTTTCCGAAAAATCTCTATTTTGAGAACGAATTACGCAAGAACTACAAAACTGATCTTGATGAAATTCGGTATAGGGTTAGTGTATGATTCAAACTTTTTATTTATTCACACCACCCCCTCCCTCCACCCTCCATTCTAGTAGCCCTCATGTAAAATGAGAGCATTTCACCTTATAACTCCTTTCTGAGAAAAGATAGAAAATTGAAATACAGTATTGGAACAAGTCTTAAAGAAAACTTTTTAACCATACAGACCAAACCCTTCGTCCATCACCCCTTCTACTAGCTCCCATACAAAATAAACTATTTTACCCTATAAGTCCGTTCTAAGAGGAGACAGAAAACTGCAATTCGACTAGATGTCTATAAAATATAAATGCATATAAAATCTGGAAAATTATTGTTGACGTTATTAGTTACTCATTTTTTCATTCTTTTACAAACCAACTACTTCTTCTCAGAAAGGAGGTCAAAATTCTCTCATTTTGTATACGGTTACCAGAAGGGGCGAAGGAGGAGCAGGTTAACATGCATGGTTGAAAAGTCTTCCATAAGTTTTGTTCCCTTGTTGAATTTCAGCTTTCTACCTTCTCTCAGAAAGGAGTTATAAGGTAAAGTGCCCCCATTTTGCATCAGGAATACCAAATTCAGGAATGGTTCTTAATTCTGAAAATCTGAAATCTTGAAAGGAACAAAACTAGGGTAACGTGTGGTATTTCGGTACACTTTTTAGCATTTTCAAGTTTCAAGCAGCTTAACGACTTCTCAAATTATTTTTTTCTTTGTTGATACAAGTATTTATGTTCCTTATTCTATCCAGAATAAGATTCTTACCGAAAAATGTTGAAAAATGCATAATTTTTTATACAAAATAGCAAAAAATGTAAAGAGGTAAGAATGGTATATTTCGGGACAGTTGGGTATTTCAGAACAGACAAAAGCTGCTATTATGCATATAAATTTCACTGAGCCTGATTATTTACCTTTAGAAGGTTTAAACTTCACTCTTTCATAAAAGTTTTGTTTAAATTTCACTTGCAAAATGGTTAACATCGAAGAAAACTCAGCAGTGTTTGTGTTCACATCTGCAAAATTGACCACACTGAAGGTTTTGTAAAAAGTGGAATGTAATACTTACAATTCACGCGTATTTCACGCTTTAAATTAAATAAAATTTCAGAAGTTTTATGTTTATCTGATGCATAAAGAGCTTAATATTTCATATAGATCTTAAAAATAATTAGATAACAAATATTTATAGGATTTTTTATGTGTCCAAAAATATCCACATTATGTCCCGAAAAGCACCTTGTCCAGAAATGTGCAGAATATTTTCCGAAAACGCAGAAAATTTCCCTTTTCCTGTAATTTAGAAAATTATTCTACACATTATCCTTCGTATAATTTCGACACCATCAGGATTTTGACCATTCGGGAATTTAGCGTTAGGAATTTTGAATTTCGGAATCGTCGCTGCCACCGGTTTAAAAATTTATTACAAAGAGTTTTGTTAAGGATCAAATTGCCAAAAAAAAAATAACTCTCTATTCGTCTTTGAAGGGTTAAAAGAGTATTTGAAATCTCTTCCAATTTGCTTGTTATCATAATATTCCTGTTCAATTTCGAATATTGATTTCTCTTGCTGCGATAACTCACGAGGGAATTCAAATTATTTCGGTAAATCTAAAGTTCTGATTGAGCATTAAGGCGTTTGAAGTTGTGCCAATTGGTGAATTTAATTGAATGCTTTGTCTAAAAAAATCAGTAACTTTGTATTATTATTGTTTTAGACAGGTTTTCAAGGTTCGAAAGTTGACCAATTCTTTTTATGAACTGACGATACGATACGAATATGCTGTGTTCATGATAATATAATATTTTAATCCTTTTTAAGGGTTGGGATCTGAACTTTCTATTTCTTAAAGTTTTCATACGGTCCATATAAAACTCATATAGGGAAATGTAGGCAGCCTTCGCACATTTTTTCGCGCTTCATATTCAGGATTTTTTTCTGACTAAACTGTAAAATGGGCAGTGAATTGCATTACACCAAGAAGTTCTCTGATGTTTTAGGTTCCTATGCATGCCTAATACACTACCACAGAATTGTTGGTTTTTCCTGGACAGGAAAATGAAAAAAATATGACGATTTGTGTGATTCTGGCCTCCGGAGGCAGCGTTCACACGCTGATTCACTGATACGGAATAAATTTTATCCATAATTAAAAATTATTTTCCGATTGTTATACTGTATCCCCGCGAACCCGCGGAAACTATCACTGCACTAAAAGTTTTCACATTTTCTGGAGCACCGTTTTTTGTTCCAAATGAATATCGAAAAATCGACTAAACTGTCAAAATTTCAAATGTGGCAACTCTAAAAAATTAATCATCGATCTGCTGGAATTGTTGGAACATTTGTAGAGGTTATGATTTTCAAGCTGGAGTTGCTTGATGGATGTGCGAACACTCACACATTCAGTGTTTGAAACCACACACAGTGTAGTACTTCTCAATTTTCCGCCACAATGAAAATAATTTCCCTACGATGCAAAAAGTTATTACCTAAATATCATCTCAAGTATACTCACATCCACTGTGTAAGTGATCTTTTTTAAAAATGAGTTTATCTATGAGAAATCAAATGAAATGTGCGCCATCAAAATTACTTATTTTGGGACAATTTTCTATTTGTGATCCTAGCACCTAGGAAAGAAGGGCTTGGCTGCTTATTTTTACAATGAAGATAAGGTTCATAAATACTTAACTTATGGCTAAGAAATTCGGAACCAAATCTTTGGAAATAAATAGAAAATTCGCGAAATTCGCGTGAAAAAATCAACATGTTTCTACTTAGATTTTTACTGTGCTCAAGTGCTTTTACATAATCAAATTTTTTTTTTACTGATTAATACTAGGCGAATGTTGGCATGGTTTGCACTGAGTGAAACTTCAAACAACGCAAATTTTCTCTTTATTTGCAAAGAGCTAGTTCGTCATTTCTTAGCCAAAAGATAGACAATTATTAAGCTCATGAGACGAAACGAGAAATGGTAAGTCAGCTCTATGGAAACAAAGAGAAAATTCGCATCGTTTGAAGGTTCACTCTGTGCGAACCATGCCTACATTCCTCTAAACATTCAGTCCCTGGATTATGCACATTTTTGGGACCGAAAAGTAAGGGTACTTCGATGCAGGAACCAACACAAAGAAAAGTCGATAATGCAGAAGCAATTGGGAACAGTAAAGTGCTAAAAAGCATGTTCACTTTCCATTGGAATAGTACCATAAAGCAATTCGGTCGTTCTTTTTCAACAGTTATAGCATATTTCAGTTTAATTTTGAACTTTTAAATTTTAACATTTACGATAAATCAAGAAAAAAATCGAACAACTTTTTTGGCAAATTGATGTAGTAGAAACGTCACTTTATTGAGTTTAAATGCATCATTATTGCTTTAATTGAAAATTGATCCATCCCATATCACCTTTAATTGCTTTGTCTGAGAACTCCATCAATTTGAGATGCCTCCACCGTCACAGATTTGCTCCCATCCCTTATATTAATTATTCCAGGCATTTTTTCTGCATAATAAATTATGCATACTGTATTCCCAGTCCAAGATGAAAATTTCAGTTGAATGAACCGATGAGATGGCATTTGCAAGTCTTTTGATGTTTATCTCGCAATTGCATGAATTTGATGGAGACCACAATTTGATGAAAATACATGACTAACATTTTTGCCCGACTAACGAATTGTGTACGGCATCTATATTAGAAATATTCATGCAAATATTGAATTAAATCAATAAATGTTGTTCGATATGCACACAATTTGTCAACATTTATGAAAATGTACAGAATGTTGGGAGATCCCAATATTGGACATGTTGCCGGTATATATTTTTGAAGGGGGGAGGGGGGCTTTGTGGATGCTGGTGTAACGTATGTAAATTGTATATGAGGGTTGTGGGAGAAAGATAAATTAGCATTGAAATAGCATTTTAGTTATATATAGTATTTGACATGCATTCTATATCTGGGTATGCCTTTTGCCCATGTTATAGTCATGATGTTAATTAGAAAATTCATTGATATGAATTATATGATGTACCAATGGAGAAACATAATTTTTGGATGGGGAATGGATGGGGAACTGGGGATGGCAATTGGCTCAGGGGAAGGGATTGGTATCTCTTCTCAATTTCCCTACCCTCTGGGGTACATTCAACATGGCATGGAAAAGCCCGGAAAAGCTCCCAAGTCGTGTGGCTGTCAAATAAATTCAGTCGTTTTGTGCCCAGTGAACAAAGTTTGCAATTCATCCGTGCCATTGTTTGATAAAATATGAAACCGAGCAGAAACGAATGTGCAATGTTTGGTTATTATTTTGGTTGTTTGGCCCTTGCGGTGGGTGGATTTTCCTGCCTCTGTCCCTCAGTCAATGTCTGCGGGCATTGCAGGCATTGATGGGGGTTTGGGTATTTTCACCGAAAATTTTCCACTGTCGAGAACACCAAAAGCTCTATTCCTGCAAACCATTGCAATCCTCCATCCGATGCGCGTACACACGACAAATTTCCACCCATCATTCTCAATTCCATCCTCTTCTTCCACTTCTGCAAAAGGTAAATTTCACATGTGGACGAGTGATTGGTTACTGGTGGATTTTTCATTTCGAATGGAGTGAGCTTTTGCCTCAAAAGCAGCATAAACTCCAACTGCATTGAAAGCTTTCACCTCACATGTCACACTCAGCAAAGTTTTCCACGTGCTGAAGCACAGTATCACATCAGGGATTGGGATTTTGAGGCTGGTAATTTACCTAATTTAATTTGAGACAAAAACTTACGATTAGGGGAGAATGGGGCTTTCCGCAATCAATATAGGGGAGACCGGGGTACAATTAGCCAGGGGTATAAATAGACAATGAATTTTTCTCGTTTCTATAAAATTGCACATTGAGCAAAGTATATTTTAATGAAAGTGGGAACACATCGCTATATTCCCTGAAATATTTATAAGTCTGATCCTGATATCCTACAACTTAGAAGCATTTTTGTAAAAGGGGTTTGTAATTTTGATGTTACAGTTTTTGGCCCTGCATTTGGTTTTCTTAATTGCTAGTACACTGAGAAAAATCCGAAAAAGTTGAAATAACATTCCGAAAATGTTAATTTTATCCTGCAGTATTGATCCAAAATAGGTATAAATATCACCCGTTTCAGGTGTATTAGGTTTTAAAGGTACCCTTTTTCATGTTGACTTTACCCTTAATAAGGTGTAAAATTCACATTAAAAAATGTTGATATACTTTTACGTCTTTTATGTGTTAAAGTTATGAGGAAAAAAGTTAATCGCATCCTCTTTTTTTCTCAGTGTAAAGATATTATAGTTTTACCTTGTTTTTGGTTTAATAAAGTTAATTGAGAGAGATTTTTCACTTTTCAATAATTATCAACTTTTTATATAAGATGATAAACACTGAAACAGCCCTCGGGGTAGATTTAGCCAGTCTTCCGTGGCGGGCTAAAACTATCAATGATATTTCAATAATACATCGATAATTGTTAGATAAAGAAGTACTATTGATATTCCTAGCAATATTGTCATTTGGATGTGCGGTTTGTGAAATAGATTTAAATAGAGACTATATCTATGTTATTTATTTCGCCAAAAAGACGTCATTTGTACGTTCTGAATGCTATGACAGTACAATGACGAAAATTTTACTAGTTCTACGGTAGTTACGGGGGAAGGATTTCAGGCTTCACACATATTCTGGTTTCGTACACTTCATATTTTAAGTTTTTCAGAAAATGTGTGACAACTATGAATTTTTCGAAGCCAGAGTGTCTGCGAAACTTGAAAGCCTTCCCCTAAGTTTAGTGTCAAAATGCCGACCTTATTGTGACCATAAACTGTGATGTGCTTTATGACCATCATAATGACAGGTTAAAAGACTACTCATTGAGCATTGTATTTCTAGGTTATGTAGAGAAATAATTCGTCTTTGATTATGTTTTGCGAATGTTTCATAAAATATTTAGCATTTCTCGCATTTATGAAATATATTAACACATTTATATAGACACAATAACTTGTAATAGTTAATTCTCAAACCGATATTTTTCCTGAATAATTTTTCTGGCACATAAGAAGATCATTAGGGAAATTCTGTAACAACATGACTATGTCATGTGACAAATTTAAAATTTTTCTTGGGGTAAATTTGGAAGAACTACTCAAAAATCTGTCTCATATAAGTTACTAAAGGCTTTATAGAGCTATGAAAATTTGTCATATGACATTGTCATGCTGTTACAGAGTTCCACTCCAGGGTGTACATCTCTAAACTCTTGTTGCCCATAGAAAACCTTAAGATAATCGAAAGAAATTTCGTGCAAAAGTGGTGCTTAAGGGTTTCCCGGAACTTAGTGGTTCATTCTGTAATCTTCAGGAAGACGAATTCAGAATCAAAGTGACCTACCGAAAAACCTACTTCACGAATACTACCGAAAAACTGCCTCTGAAACCTCCACACATTTCCTACTCTCCTTTCCGCTGAGAGCTCAGTCCTAGCGCCATCTATCTATTCAACATATATATCTTGAGAGTAACGGAATGTTAAACAGCTGGATTACAATCCAGAAAGGCAGGCAGTCGCCAGGTAAATGTATCTAATGACGTGGTCCTCCCATTTAAGGTGTTAGACGAAAAGGAAATCTCAGCAAAGAGATGCAAGTCTTTTCCACCCGCGCAGAGTTGTTCCGGAGGATTCAACGAACACTCCGAACGAATCCGGAAGATCTCCGGAGTTCTAGAAGTCTAGGGTTCAGAACGCTTCTATAGGTGGAGGTGACTTGTACAACTTTGCCGATGTTTCATTTTCCTCTGGCACCTTAAATGAGGGAACCACTTCATTGGATACTTTCACCGTCCTGCTGCCTGCTGTTTTGGATGAACCATTAAGTCCCGGAAAACTCTTGCATAGTATCTCGATGATATCGGATGCTACGACGATTCAGGGATGACTTTCGATGCTCCAAAGAATCTCAGGAACATATTTCCATCCGTGGAAAACTGTGATCCATGGCCTCAAACCGACGAGAGTCCCTCCGGCTTTCAGGAATCCGTCTTGATAGTCACTTCTACTATAGGGGGAAGTGGGGCACCTTTGAAAGTAGGGCACATTTTAAATTGGGATTTTTCACCTATTTTTAAATAAAATTGAGCCTTATCGTGATATAATTTAGCTGCTTAAACAGATTGACAAGCTGAATTACATAATGATATAGCTCAATTCCATTTAAAAGTAGAAGAAAAATCCCAATTTCAAAGGTGCCCCACTTCTCCCTACCACTCCATTTTTGCCCTTCTCCTTAACAAGATTAACAATTAAATTAACAATTAACAAATGAAATAGCATAAGAGAAATATATTTCTTACTGATTTTATTTAATTTTTTACTGACTTAATTTTGTATTGTTTTACTTATTTTATTTTTTTTTTTATTTTAATGTCTATATTTGAGATTTTCTTATATTTTTTTGTTAATGGTGTTTTACAACATTGTTTTTCGAGAATTAAGAATCAAAAATGGATTTTATGCTATTTTTGTTTATTTTTTAATTATTTCATAAAATTTACTAACAATTTACATAAAACACTTTATTTTTTTTAAACATTTCTTAGAGCTATAATTAAATATTTAAAGCTATAAATAGTTTTTGTAATTTTTAATTTCTGTGAATTATTTTCAAAGCGGTACAAGAAGTTAAGATCAAAAAATCTCTTTGTATTTGCCTTGCCCTCCCCTTTTCTCAATGCGCTCGGTTTCTGGCAAAAATCTCCATTGAGAGTAATTAAAATCCCGTTTATTCGAAAAATTCAATATATTAAATCTCATAAATCCTGCAATTGGAAACCCCTCTTGAGAATGGTAATTACAAGTGTGAGAGGCCGTTAGGCCTCCATCAACTCATATCATTGTATATTGAAATGTTCGATGTTTTGCATGCAAATGGTTTAATTATTTTTCACGATATATGTGCCAGACAGACTATCAAAATTCCAGCATTCCTGAGCTAATTTCACGAGGAAAATTCTCCGTCACTGTTGAAATTGCATTCCATCCAATGGCTGTGCCATTGTGCGGCGGTTTTTCGGGGGTAAATGGGAAAATTTGTACACCCAGGCCTATCAAATATCATTTGAAATTGGAATGGAAAAGTCTGCATAACTTCTCAACTAGCCTCTTAGCATTTTCTAATGCTGAGAATTTCTGCAATTTAAATTGAATAACCCGTAATTCTTTAACTTTGCTTAAGATCGAATTGAAATATCCTTTATATAATTTCCCACGAGACTTTTCTTTCACGTCTGTTGATGGATGGAAGTTTTAAAAGTATGATAGAAACATTTGAGGTGGAATGAGAAAAATAACTTCTGACTGGGATAACTTTAATGAAGTATACATGTTTTTTTCTAGACAAAACACCATTTATTATCGATATTTAAGCATTAAATATTATAATAAAATTTATTTTAGTGAAAAAAAAAGGAAATTATGGTGTTTTCCTGTCTTTTTGACCCACGTAACTCTGTAAGATGGGTTATAAACGATTTTGCAAAAAGAATTACTTATGAAAAAATTATTTGGAAAGCGATGCTGCATACATTAACAATTTAAGAAAGACCTGTCTGGTATCTTATTCGGAATTATTATGATTTTACAGCTCAAACTGAAAGAGAGAGCAATTACCTACACTGCTGACCAAAATAATAGGACCACCTTGTAAAGCTTATTTTTGTTTTAACTTTTGTACCTATTCCCAACTTGTTCCTATAACTTTCATGTAGAAACCTTCTATTAACATCGTAGAATAAAAGTCGTTTTGTCCGCTAGAGGTCTCTATATTGCGCAGAATACATCAATAGTGAAATTCAATTCGGACTATAAAAGGAAAATTGTCATTCATAGTCAAGTGTGTTAATCTGAATCGTAAAGTAATTATTTGAACATTTCTACATCAAAATTATTTAAACGAATTATAATTTAAAAATACAAAAAAAAATAAAATAATGGTTTTTGAAGGGGTGGTTCTATTATTTTGGCCACCACTGTGTATAATCGTCTTTTGTTTTCAACCTGTCAGCATTTTGGAGCTTAAACGGTAACAGATATCAATTTCCGGTCTTCGGTGACCCCCAATAAAAAACAATATTTCCAGACGTTTCTTTCTTTCTCCCCACCACCCTTTCATCCGCTCCAAAATAAAGTCTTTTTTGCTGTTTTTCAAAATTGGCCCAAGCTTTTTCAATGATTTATGGATACGTTTTAAAGGTAGTCCAGGCGAACATTTAGTCCAAACATACCTATGACCGGAAAATGTACCATTTTGAATTCTTGAAGTTCAAAGGTTAATCACTTTGGAGGGCTCATTTTTCAACCGATTTGGTTAAATTTGGATATTTTGCAATGGTATTGAAATTTCAAAGCCAACTGCATCGGACTCCATCGGTAATGAATCGGTTGAGTAGGGTAAAGTGATATAATTTGGAATTAGTGTTAGAAGTTCGACAATTCGCCGGTACAAGTTGGACATGGCTTTTTTCTTGATAAATACAGTACAAAATTTGTTTTTAAGCACAAGGAACCAAATTATAAAACTAAAGCATTAAAAACATACAAATAAAAATGAAGTACTAAATTTATCAAGTCAAAAAGCCCTGTCCAAATTGTACCATTGTCCAACTTGTACCACTGTCCAACTTGCACCACTTTACCCTACCGATATTTTTTGATAACGCTTTTGTGATTTATGAATCAATTTGATCTCTAGCAGTTAGAACCAAAAGATAATACGAAAAAATAATTCACGGAGAGCTCTATTTCGTGATTTCGAGCATTCTGAAAAACTATGATGCTTCGTCATCTGCTCCGTAGTTTCTTGATTTAGTTTAAATAAAACTTCGTGGTTTAATTTTCAAACATAAATCGATTAATATAGGGTGAAAGGAATACCTTGGTACTTTAAGAACTAGTGTCAGGACCTATTGACATTCTACTCTGTACTATTTATGGAATTTGAACATCTATCCTTATCGGAAAACATAGATTAATGCAAAAACTTAATATTAGGGGAGACTGAGGCAAAATTTGTCAAAACGAAAATTTCAATATTCACTATTTTCTAAAATAAAAGAGACTGAGGCTTGAAATTTTTATTATAGATAGCCTTCCTGAGCCTTCTTAAGCCCTATTTTTAGAAAATTTTGCTTACAGAAAATATCAATACTGATTAGCTCAATTGAAGTACATTTCTTGTTAAGATAGAGAAAAATTACCTTCGACAAAATTGTAGAGGAATAAATTTCCTATAAAAATTTATCTATTTGATATTTTTAACATTTTTGAGAATAAAACGTCACAAATTATCCGAAGACTGACAAAATTTGCCCCAGCAATTTTGAGAATCTCCTTAAAATCGACTTTTAGAAAATGATTCGAAAATCACATTTCTTTCGAGGTAGAGAAAAATAGTCTTCTACAATGTTGTAGAGCAATAAATTTTCTATGAGAATGTGCTCATTTTCTCAGAGCTCGTGAAAGAATTAAATATGTGTTTTGACAAGTTTTGCCTCAGTCTCCCCTATTTGTTTTTATTAGATACACTAAATAAATTTCAACATTTTTACAAAAGTGTCAATAGACATTCCCTGTCGAAGATATTCCTTCGACCCTACGAGGTTTTTGGAAAAATTTTATTTCTTCAAACTTGCAAAATTTATTGTTTCTACGTGCTTTTTAGAAATTGGAAGCCTTTGGGAACAAAGTTAAACCTTCAGCCTTAAACCCGCATCAGATATTTATTTATTTATTTATTATATTTCGATGTACCGGACTGTTATTGCCATTTTGTACATTTTTCAGTTTACAAATGTATTATTCGGTTTACAATGTTTCGTGAAAATGTCCATTCAGACGCTTCGATCATTTGCACCGGCCGGGACTCGAACTAACAACGCTCCTACCAATTGCACCATAGACCCCCTCCCGCATCAGATAAAAACTTTTTCGAATTCAATTGCAAATTTTATTTAAAAACAGAGAAATCTCAGTACAGTACAGTTACAAAAGTTGTAATCTTGGTTCTATAAAACCGTGCTTAATGTTTTATTTCTTTGACTTCATTTCGACAAGACTTTCCACAACCATCGTGAGGCCTTCAATGGACTTTGCAAGACGGTCTAGAACGGTCAGGATCTTCTTTCTATATTCAGCCTTTGATGACGATCGCTTTTTTCGTTTACACAAGAAGTTGATGTACCAGACCTTGAATTAAAAAAAAATCACCACATAAGTTATAAGTTGAAATATTACAAAATAAATTAATGTTTTCTTTACCTTTCTCCATTTTGCCCATGACATTCTTGCCCCTGGCATGGTGTTAAGAGTTCTTGCAAGATTGATCCACTGTATAGCATCTTCGTTGGTGAATTCTTCACTAAACGATGAACTTTTGAGCATTTTGTGCCCTTCAACGTACTGCAAAAGCGCCTTTCTTTGAGCCTTTGTGATTTTCATGTTTTATGTAGCACTTTTGAACTCTGATCTACGATGTGACCTCTTCGACGAACTTAGACTGAATGCTCTGTGAAGTATTAGAAGAAGTTGCTAGAAACTGAGGTAGGGGAGATTGGGTAAAAGAGAAGAACATAGGACTTATGACTTTTATGATTTCTTAATAATTTTTTAAAGAAGGTCTTCTGTGAATGCATTATTAATTATCGAGTAGGGTAAAGAACAGGATTCAGGTACAAATTCATGCGGTTGCAATTTTCAAAGCTATTGAGAGGATAATTTTGGTATTTGTAGGTAATTAATTTTGAGTTAATAGCCGGATTGTGACTTAGAAGTTATTAATATTAAATTTTAGTGACTTCTAGAAATTCTTTTTTTTAATTGGGCAAGGAGTAATTAGGGGAAATTGCACTACTTTCGTATTACTCAAGCTTCGAACAACTTAGTTTTTTCAATCCATTTTTTATGAATTTGTTCCATTGTACTGTTTTATTTTAAGAGCTAGTCCAACGCCTCAAATTTTCAGAAAAGAGCCATGGGTCAGATCCATTAAGAATATAGAAAAAAAGAAGTTGTTCGAAGCTTGAGCCGTCCGAAGGTAGCGCACTTTCGCCTACTTTTTAATATGATATTGAATATTAAAGAAAAAATCGATTGAAGCGCTGTACAAATCAATATAGGGGAAAGTGGCCTGCCATTGAATGCGGCAGCCTTTGAATGCTTTAATTTTTCTCTTATTTCTCAAAGCTAAAATTCCATTTTGTTAATCGAAGTTAATAGAAAATAGTTAATAGTATAAACTATAGTTCGCAAAATAAAATTTTTGCTTTGAGAAATAAGAGAAAAGAGAAATTTTCAAACATACAAGGCTGTCGCATTCAAAGGCAGACCACTTTCCCATACTATCACTATTTCCACAAAATAATTTTATCCAGATGTTCTTTATCAATTAAAATGACATTTTCCGAAGATAGACACCAAAATGTAACAACAGCTTGATACAAAAAACTTTTTGTTTTCTTTAGAAGAGCAATAATTAACCAATGAAAATAGTGTAAAGTGAGAAAGAGAGTATAAAGTTTTTGAACCACTAATTGTGAGTTTTACCCCCATGAAAATTGCATGGTGAATCTAACCCTCAGCTTGTGGTGGCACTTTGGGTGTTTGCGCCTTGGTTCACTCCCAAATTACTATTATTATTCCTATATTACACAACTTCCTGGACTTTTGGCTCTCCTCTCGTGTTGCCCATGTAATCTATAATTATTATTGTGGCAATGGCGAGGGTGGAAATGTCATGAAGCAAAACTAGCCCAAATGAGGGGTGGGTAGTACATTTGAGAAGAAAAACAACACCTGAAAATCCATGTCATAACCCGGAGACTGTGAGTGAAGAATGGTGGTTTTGGGGAGGATTGTCCATCCAGTAATATTACTCAAACCGCAAATGAACACTTAGGAAATAAACTGAATGATACCAAAAGTTCATTATTGAGAAGTGATTTTATACATGTTGATGTATTAAATCAACGCTTGAATTCTGAGAGAGGTTAGAAGGAACGCTAATTCCCTAGATAGACTTACGGCTTAAGCCGAGAGATGGTTTAGTAGGAAACTGATGGGAATGTTATCTATACTCTAAACATATTATTTTGATTATAGTATCGTTAAGCTATGTCTCGGTTTAAGCCGTAGGCGTGTGTTAAGCCTACACAGAAAAAAATATTTTCTAAAATTGTTGGTAAATGTTTGTGAATTCTTATTGGGAACTTACGAAATCCTCGTAAATCGATAACCCACAAACAAGTTCGTAATAGTTTGTATTTTGTTTTTACAAACATTGTTCCACTGAGAAAAAAACGGAGGTGCGATTAACTTTTCTTCCTCATAACTTTAACATTTTTTAGGTGTAAAAATATATCAACATTTTTAATGTTAATATTACACCTTTTTAAGGGTAAAATTAACATGAAAAAGTGTAACTTTAACCCCTAATACACCTAAAAAGCATAATATTTACACCGATTTCGGTTTAATACTGCAGGGTAAAATAAACATTTCCGGAATGTTATTTTAACATTTTCGGATTTCTCTCATTCAGTGTCGCAACATGATAACTTGATGGATATTTGTTTTGTAGGGGAGGGTGGGGCAGTATCACTCCTAAATTGCAAAATGGATTTTGAGACCATTTTGTAAAAATATGATAAACAGAATTAAAACTTTATATATTCTGTGAGTTACAGTTGGGTTTCGGGTTAATAAAAACAATAACAATAATCCTTTAACTTCATTGGTCTATTGTGGAGAAGATGATTTCATTTGAATGGCAGAATGCGTGAAAGTCCCCCGTTGCGAGGCAATTTCAAGATAAATAATGAGGCAATTTTTGAGAAAGAAAAAATGTGTTTATATGAAACTTGCGATACCAGAATTGATTAAAATTACTATTTTAAAGTCTTCTAGGGCTTTAAAACATAAGAATATAATCTAGCAAGAACTTTATAACAGAATTTTGACTCTTATTGATCATACAGTGAAAATAAAATATCGCCACAAATTTCCAATCCTATTTTTCATTAATTGAGCAATTTTCTTTAATATTTTATACGAAAGAAAAGTCTTTTGTAGTTCTAA
Source organism: Phlebotomus papatasi (assembly GCF_024763615.1). NCBI lineage: Eukaryota > Metazoa > Arthropoda > Insecta > Diptera > Psychodidae > Phlebotomus > Phlebotomus papatasi. The sequence continues at coordinate 16,583,749 of NC_077224.1, forward strand.
GCTAATTCAGAACATAAATGGATCAATATGTCGCCTTAGAACATGTCGTTTTTAGTATAACAGTTTTATAATAGTATTTTAAAATCTTGAATTGTCATAATACTACAAAAAAAATTATAATATCTTGCTGAAAACATTCTGAAAAATATTATAACAATTAACTTTAGCGTTTTTAAGCACTTAAAATCATTGAAAGATTGTTTTTTTTATTTTTTTGTTAATGAGTTTTTAGAAAATCTCTTTCCCAAAATTTCGAACTTTATCGACAAAAACAGCTACAAAACGTTCTCAGTGATTGCTCTAAGTTAATTTTGATTAAAAAAGTAAATTTTTGGACACAGGAAACTTCTCCATGTGCTTGCATGAAACTGCCCCTTACGCACTTTCGGAACTCAAATCAAAATTGTCAGAACCGTCTTAGAATTCTTTCAACGCTAAATGCCTTATAATAATCATAAAACCACTAGTAAATTAATACAATTATGTTACTTCGATAGATAAGTGCAACGGTTCAGAAATTGTTGAAAATAAGACATTATAAAAAGTTTCATGAAAAGATTAGAGATTGCCAGAAATACCAATGTTGACAATAATGTATAAACAATGTATTTACAAAGGTCCAAAATGGACGCAAATAAAGAATTATTATTATTATAAAAAGTTTCATTTTATTGTAGTTTTGTAAAATCAATTACAGAACTCAAACGAGAAACGTTACGAAATTAATTATTTTTATGAACATGGGTCTCAGTTATAGCTTCAGTAACATAAAGGTTTTATTTCATTCCTTTCAAAGAAATAAGAAGAATATGCAAAAATTGAAACTGCCCCGTCGTTAAACTGCCCCACCCTCCCCTACCTTTAGAAACATTTGTTTGTAAATGTTCGTACACAAAAAATATTCACACAAAAATTTACGAACAAATGACAATATTTTATGAACATTTTTTTCGCGCTGCGAACCATGTCTTCATGTCTAAACAACCCAAGTGACTATCTATTACCGTTTCGCCTTTAGACTGGTAATGAGCGAACAGACAGACAAACAACAAGGTTCTTTACATTAAATTTCCATCGATGATGAAAATTTATAAGTATTGATTATATTCGTCATCTATAGGATTGAAGATGCGACGAGTACTCAAGGCAAAACTTTAAGAATTAGAATTTTACGAGTTGCTGGCTAATAATTCATTTTGATGAAGCACCAAAAGTGCCATTTTTATTGAAATATCAAAGTGCCAAATGGCATTTGAAAGTGTAATGAAAACTTTTCCTTCTTTCCAATTGCCAAAAGTGATTGAATGCATTGGGGAATGGTAAAAAAATAGAGCATTTGGTTGCGGGGAGAGATAAGGGAGGAATTTTTGTGGCTATTTTGAGGCGAATAATGTGAAATTGGCTAAGGAATCACACAATAAATTACACAGACAATTTCGTTGGGACACCCCTAAAAGTAACGATAGCCCCAGTTGTGTTTGCAAAGAACTGCATCTCTTCCACCTCTTGGTGGATGCAAGTGAAAAAGCCACCCCATTCTCCTATGGTCCCTTTGACGCTATTTACTTTTATTGGTTGCCTCTGTGCCTGGGAAAGCTGGTCCAAAACCCCATTTTGGCAGTTATTTTCCTCCCCAGCCATGGCCGTAGTAAATGTGACACATATCAGGGTTGACTGCCTGGTCCAGTCCGAGATAGTGTTTGTAGTTGGGCAAACTTATGGGCATCATTACATGGTTGGCTCTATGCCCAGTTAACCGTCAGTCAACATTATAAATTTTAAATGTCCAACCGTCTAGGAGATTCTCTGGGTATCGTCTGTGATTCAACATTTGGGGATATTTTTTGGGGTGGTCTTCCTCGCTAGTGGCATACACTCAAAATTGGCGCTGAGATGGAAGTTAATTCCAGAAGTGGACTTTTATCCCCCAAAAATTGCCTTCGCCAGCAGAATAAGCTCAACCAGTACTGGGGAAGGGCTGGGAGGCCTGAGGGAGAAGTACCAGTGGTTCATTAAGTGGCTACAAATCGTTGTAATTGGACACATAAACTTCCGGTAATTTAAGAATGAGACAGAAAAAAAATCATGTGAAGAATTTTGCTCTGGATGTAACATAGAATATCTGTCTGGACAAGAGATGCCTTATTTTTCTTCAGAATGTACCAGGCCCTTATTCTTCAGTCACTTCAAAAATTTCACATATGGGAAAATGTTCTCATGAAAATTTTGTGAATTTTTCCTCACGGCTCACGCATTATGTACTAAGTGCTTAATAAGTCCTTAACCTAATGACTTTATTAAAGGGAATTTCAGAACAGCCAGGCGCTTTTTAGTCGTGCTTAGCAGAAAAGAAGTTGGCATGACTCAGTCTTATCGCTAAGTACTTAATTAAGGGCTATATAAAAGTTTTTAATTAAGCACATTGTTTTAGAAGATGTTCTTCCCATTCACAGCTGGAGTTTGATTCTCTAATAGTGTCTCGGATTATTTGCAGAAATCGTCGTTAATGTTCAAATAATTCAAACTCGTTTCGAATTTTAAAATTAAATTCTCGCACAAGGTGGGGAAATTTATTAAAAAGTATTGCACTGTGATTTTACGAGATAAATTAAAATAAAGCGAGACTTATTGCCTTGATTTTCTCTGCAACAAAAACATTGAGACTCAAGACACTTCGAAATTCGAACAGGAAGTACCTACTTCGGACGGTTTGCAGAATCTTTGTTTTTTCCATTTTGTTTTTCCCAGTTTGTCTTTGGAATCTTTGTCTTCGGTAATTTTTCTTTTTTGGAAACTTTGTCTTTGGAAATCTTGTCTTTCATATATCTTAAACAAGTAATATTTTATTAAATAAAATTATGATATTACAATGGTGTTTTTTTTAAGTTTTTAGTTTCGTCCTTCAGGGCAAAGGGAAATTTTCTGTGATTTGGGAAATTTTGAGTTTCGTTTTCTGGGACAAATGGAAATTTTCTGTATTATGGGAAATTCTTAGATTCGTCATTTTGGGCAAAGGCAAATTTTCTGTGTTTTGGTAAATTTTTAGTTTCGCCCTTTGGGGCAAAGGGAAATTTTCTTTTGGGAGGTTTTTGATTTCGATCTTTGGGGCAAAGGAAATTCTCTGTGTTTTGGGAAATTTTTAGTTTCTTCGTTTCGGGTAAAGGGGAATTTTCTGTGTTTTGGGAAGTAATCAGTATCGCCTGTCGGGGCAAAGGGAAATTTTCTTTTGGAAGGTTTTTAGTTTCGTCCTTTGGAACAAAGGGAAATTCTCTGTGTTTTGGGAAGTTTTTAGTTTCGCCCTTTGGGGCAAAGGGAAATTCTCTGTCTTTCCGGGAAATTTTAGTTTCGTCCTTTGGGGCAAAGGGAAATTTTCTGTGTTTTGGGAAGTTATCAGTATCGCCTGTCGGGACAAGGGGAAATTTTCTGATTTTGGGAGGTTTTTAGTTTCGTCATTTTTAGCAAAGGGAAATTTTCTGTTTTTGGGAGGTTTTTAGTATCGTCCTTTGGGACAAAGGGAAATTCTCTTTGTTTTGGGAAGTCTTTAGTTTCATCATTTTGGGCAAAGGGAAATTTTCTGAGATAAGGGAAATTTTTGGAAAGTTATAAAATATATTTGTGCAAAATGTGTTACAGACAAAATTTACGAAAATTGTGCAAAATGTCTGAAAGACAAGATTTCCAAAGACGAAGTTTCCGAAAAACAAAAATTACCGAAGACAAAGATTCTAAAGACAAACTGGGAAAAGCAAAGTGTAAAAAACAAAATGGAAAAAAACGAAGATTCCCGATCCCACTTCGGACACCTCGAATCCCATTCGAACAAAATGAGAATTATAAATCTTTTTTATTTGGTTTTCGAAATCGATCTTCGAATTTTTCGAAGATTTCGGACTTTCTGGCCTTCGAAGTGTGAATAAAGCAGTTAAATACTTTTAAATAAATATTGAAAAATTACTGAATAGAATTTTAATTAAAATATGCAAAAAATTAATTAGGGGAAACTGGAGCACCACCAAACACGGGGTACCACCAAACACTAATTTTTATTTCTGAACTACTTGGACTATCTCGACCATTCCTTCAGTGGAAAAGCATCGATTAAAAAATCGCAGTGTTTGGTGGTACCCCGTGTTTGGTGGTGCCCCAGTTTCCCCTATTCGAAGCCAGAGTGCATTGAAACTATTGAGCCTAGAGGAGTTGGAGGGAGAAAGTCCGTCCTGACGAATAGTCTTCTAAGCCAACGGTATCAATCACTGTTCAGCTGGTGTGGTGACTTGAGGGGAGCTATAATGGTGGTTAACTTCAAGTTACGAAATCGTTATAGTTCCGCTAGATGGGGTTCTGAAAACTCGAGGAGTCATTCCGAAGGCATAATCGAATCGGATCCTCAGTCGGTCTGCACCAGTCAGTAGTGGCTCTCTTGGAATGGGTAATGGGGCACACTTCCCGAGGTTAGCACTGAAGGGTGATCCAGCATGTTCTGGTGTGACCCGTAGCAATTATTGCTGCAAGAGTGTGTAAGAAGCCTGAAAGCTTTACCCTACCCCAATTTTTTGAGCACTAAATGCTTTGTTTTTGAAACGGCTGTTGTAATTAATGTCAATAATACTTGAACAAAATTTGAAACAAGATCGGAAGAAAGTATTCCTGCATGTGAATACCCTACGGCTTATATATAGTTAGTTTCCACACGAAAAGTTCCTCACTTCCATGGAAATATTTTTCTCCGATTTGCAGAATAAAGGCCCAGCAGGAAGTGAACTTGTGACGATGAAATTGTTATACAATTGAGATGAAGAGAAAAAAAAAGAAATTATATCCTTCGTTCCAACCAGTTGAAATATTTTCCCTTTTTCTCTGTCATCATTCTGTATGTCTCATTCTTGAAGGAAATTCCTCGACTTCCACCCACTTTTTGCCGTTACAGCCAGTTGAAAAATATTTCCCAGAACACACATCCATATTTATGAGTAGCTACACTACCCGAAAGAGGTTTGGCGAAAAAGCTTTCAAAAAGGAGTTTGGGGTAGCCAGCCCCATTCCCATCTTTTTTTTTCTTCCACCATGTCCACATCCTCAAATGCGAAACTTGTGAAATATTTTCAGAGGGTGTTTCTGGGGCGACTATGAATAGAGAGATTTCTCTGAGTTGGATTTTTATTTATATTTTTCCTCCTCTCACTTCCGGCTCCCTGTGAGAGGCTTGGTTGTTTCTCTATGCCACCCCCTATATGGTGCTCCCCATATCCTCACCATGGGCTCCTCGCCATTGGCATCGAAAATAGCCCACGAATTGATATATGGGCGAACATTAACACCAGCTGTGACATGTTAAATTACACAAGCTCTTCTTATTTTTATATTAAAATAAATAGCCGCCTCATGGAGCAACATACACCAGTGGAAGTGTTTTATTTTATGTGCAATGTATCAAAATTGCTAAAGAGACCCTCTACCCTGCCCTTCTGCCCGTATATCCTCGTCATCCCTAAATCCAGATGATACTGATGCTGGAAATCGGTGCTGCCTTCAGATTATACCATCATTCTTTTTCCATGCGCATATTTTTTTCCCACAATTTTACTTTACTTGAATTCCATATACAAAGCAATATATACAATACCTCGATTTTTCAATAGCCTACAAATTTATGTCCTTCGTCCTCTCAGGATGTCGTGATGTTTCACAGTTTTGTGAATTCGATGATTTAAGAGAAAAACTAGAATGCTGATTTCACTTGTACATTCATGATGAACTCAGAGACCAAATGGTATGAGATATCGGATGAGGGACTTCAATGACCACCCCCCCATGTTTCTTGCAGGATAACCTTAATTTCAGTCTATAATTTTTTGACGTCAATAATCATATCATTTGTGATTAATATTTTGGTACAGTACCTTCGACCAGAAAAAATTCCGTTTGATCAGTAAAAAACCTGTTCGGTCTGTATTATAACTAATATAATTAAAAAAAAAAATCTGCAATCAGTAAAAAAAAATCGATTTACCAAAACTGCTAGAGCTTACAATGCATGATAACAACACCACTCTTAAACTTTAAATTCAATTGAGTTTAATTAAATTCTCCACGCACTGTTAATAAATTGATAGTGAAACATTATGCGTAATACTACAAAAAAATTGCAACGAAATATAGCTGTATTTAAATTAGCTGGACTCATTGGGACCATGAAATCGTTTTAGTTCCAAATCAAAATTAGTAAATTTGATTTCTTATGATCGACTGTGGATTTTTCTGATTAAAAGTGATTTTTTCACTTCCAAAAATTTATTTTATTATTGACCAAAATTGAATTTATACTGTTTATTTTAAATTAATGAGTGAACAATTTGATACTAATCAAAATTGAATTTTAACTGTCAGCTCAAATTAGGTTATTTGGAATCATTTGAATCATGGATTCAAATGATTCCAAATAAATCATTCATAAATCATAAAATAAATGATGAATTGGAGTTCCAAATACAAGTTACAAAATTTGATTTCTACAACTATACTCTGAAATTTTACTGTTCGAATGTGATATCTCTTCCTAAAATTGATTTTGTTGGTGATTAAAATTGAATTTATACTGTTCTTTATGAATTAATTAGTGAACTATTTGATATTTTACTGATCAAATTTTAATTCTTACTAAACATTTTTATACATAATTATTACTATAATGAATAATAAAAAACACAATCAATCGTAGTTTAATTTAGATTACATGGAATCATTTGGATCATGGCATTGTTTAGGTATCCAGATTCAAATTACCAAATTTGAAGTCTACTGACCAACTCTGAATTTTTACTGATAGAAAGAGTTTTTAATTACTTCCTGAAATTGAATGTATACTGTTCATTTTGAATCAATAAATGAACACTTTGATATTTAACTAATCAAAATTGAATTTTTACTAACGATTTTTATACATAATGCATTACAAAAAATAATCAATCAAAGCTTAATTTAGATTACCTGGAATCATTTGGATCATAGAATCCTTTGAAGTTCTAAATTCAAATCACCAAATTTGATATCTACTGACAAACTCTGGATATTTACTGATTGAAAGAATTTGTTTGACTTTCTTTTATTTTATTACTGATTGTTCATTTTGAATTTATTTGACATTTTACTGAACAGATTTGAATTTTGGCAGTTCATTCTCATCAAATGTGCAGTATCCCTTGCAGATGTTCAGAAATTTATTTTGTATCAGTTATACAGTTATATCTATATATATATATATATATATATATATACAGTTATCAGTTATTTAGTGTGTCTGTATACGTTTCTTAATCAATTTTTTTGGAAATATTTTTAGAGAAATTTAGGTAGTAGCGAGATCTATGAAGAATTATTCGTTAAAATAAAATTTTCAATGTGAACTGATTGTGCAAAAATATTTGGATTAGTTGAGTGTTGAATTCAGTGTAGTGAAGGACGTGAGAATAGTCGTTTGCTGAGTATTCTTCCTGTAAACTTAACTAAAGCATTTCTCTGTTTTGGTTTAAAGCGTTTTTTTTACTTATATTTTGTAATAGTTTACTAGAAATAAATTATATTTCATATAAAAATTCATTGTAAGGGCAGAATCACATTGACAGTAAAATGCTCACCGTCACCGTCAAAGCCCTCACCGTATTTCGTTGATTTACGCATTTTCATTGTTATTTTTACTCAAATTCTCAATTAACGTGTTACATTATCTCATATTCGGTGGCACTAGGTGAAAATAATATAAAAAAATTGAAGAAATAAAACGAAAATGCGATAAACGGTGAGCAAAAAAACTGTACGAAAAACTGTAGCAAAAAAAATCCTACAGTTTTTTTGCTCACCGTTTATCGCATTTTCGATTTATTTATTCAATTTTCTTATATTATTTTCACCTAGTGCCACCGAGTATGAGACAAGGTAATATCGTAATGGAAAATTTGCGTAAGAATTGCAATGAAAATGCGTAAATCAACGAAATACGGTGAGGGCTTTGACGGTGATGGTGAGCATTTTACTGTCAATGTGATTCTGCCCTAAGAATTCAAAATAAAGTTTAAATTCAGTAGAAGTCAGAATGCAAATTCTGTGACAGTTTGACAATGTCATATGACAAATAGTCATGGGAAACTCGAGAGCAGGACAAAGCCAGCGAGTATTGAAGAGTCTATGCAAGAAGCTGTTTGGAGCTTCGGATGATTAATCTGAATCTAATTTTTGGAGAGAAAATAAAATTGCGTTTGTCATATGACATAGTCATACTGTTAGAGAATAAGTTCCCAGGACAAAATAGCAAGAATTAACTTGGACACTTCCAAGACTAAGGTAATAATTTTATAAATGGTAAACACGCTTTACATTTTCCACTAGTTAGCTGGAATATAGTTCATAACCATTTGCGAATTAAATCTTTGAAAATACCTTCAGATATCTGAAAATGCCCCACCCTTCTCTACATGACTTATTCATTGAAAGACACTTCCTTCATTCACAGCTGGAGTTTAATAAATTCAATGAACAGTTTCGAAAACCAAAGAAACTATATTTTCACTTCTAGATTCATCCGCATGATGGTCGAAATACCTCTCGAATTTTAAAATGTCTCAAATGTCAAAATGGGTGCAATTAAAAGTAGAGTTTGATTCTCCAATAGTGTCTTTGATAAAATATAAATGAAACTATTTGCACAAAAAATCGTTAATGTTCCAAGAACTCAAATTCAATTTCGAATTTTCATACTAAATTTTGACACAAGGTGGAGAAAATTTATGAAGTATCACACTAAAAAGCTCCCAAAAGACATATTGAGTGATTATGGAGTGATTAAATAATAAAAGAGAAGAAATAAACGTCACTGCTTTGTCACAACAAAGTAAAGACCTACACATTTTGACACTCAAAATCTTCGAAATTCGAACTGAATGTATTTCAACCACCTTGCGGAATTATCAATAAGTAAGAATGTATCTGTTTTTGCTTTGTTGCAGAGTAAAACTTTATTGAATAATACTTTGAAGATCTTTGTATGATATTTCATAAATATTCCTCACCTTAAAAAAATCGAAAACTGTGTTTGAAAATTCTAAATTGCTTTTGAATTCTTCGAACATCAACGACTTCTTCTGCAAATAGAGTACGAATTTTCTTTTATCTAAGACACTATGGGAGAATCAAACTTCTGCTGTGAATGAGCCCAAACACAAGTAGATTTTGATTCTGCAATAGTGTCTTGGATAAAAGGTAAATGGAACTCTATTTGCACAAAAAGTCGTTGACGTTCGAAGAATTCAAATTCAATTTCGAATTTTCATACTAAATTTTCGAACAAGATGGGTAAAATTTATCAAATATCACAATAAAAAGCAGGAAAAGGAGTTACTCAGTGATTTTGGAGTAATTAGTACAAGAAGGGTAACCGTCATTATTCTGTTTTTTCTTTACAACATGTGAAGACTGTCACATTTTAACACTTGAGCACTTTGAAATTCGAACAGGATATAACTGCAGCCGCCTTGCGAAAGTATTAAGAATTAAGAGTCTTTTTTTTGGATCTTCAAATAGATTTTCGAATTTTTCAAGATCTACTTGTCGATGGTAAGACTAAGGACTTTTTTAAGGACATTCTAAGGACTGTGATTCCACCCAATTTGTCAAGATAATTTCTTAGTTTTTTTTTTAAACATATTTTAAACTAACAGTAGGGGATGGTAAACGAAATTTGGAATGATGAGTGATAGGTATAGGCTGGTTCAGGGTGCAAATGCCAAGTCTGAGGGTTGATTCAAGGGGTGTTGAAGCGCAAGATAGGTGGATGGATAACAGTAAAAAAATTATTAAATATATATCAGATGGATGCCTTTCGATTACAACTCAAAAGCTTAAATTGTGGGTGAGATACTCATCCATCATTCGTGTGTCTCTTCCTTACTCCCCCACACAACACAGTTTTTTTTTCTCCACATCATCACTGAGCCATGATGATCATCAAACGAATTTGCATTATTCCTCGTGATGCTTCCCCTGGTTCGGGTATGGTGAGAAATGGTGTATAATCACTGAGGCTGCCGACGGCGATTCATTTGACTAACAAGTTGGGGGAGGAAGAGTGGACGAGAACACCGGAAAATGATACGATTAAGCAAATTCGACACCAAATTGACGCTCTCCACGATGAGATGATACATACTCGGCGATGACATGGAAAATGGGACTGAGGGATTGATGAAGTGGGTGGAATTTTTCCCTCCCTGCAACCCTCATCCTACGCTACATATACATTTTCAACGGTATGACCATCATTTCTCACAGGAAATCTCATAATACTGAAAGTCCATCATTTAATTTCATCAGATTTTCCATCATTTTACATTCATTCGAAAATAACTCTGTAAATGCAACACGGATTTCCCACTGATTGTCCTTCCTTCAAGCTAAATAGACAAAGAAGATATTGGTGTAGATTCTTCTAAAGCTTTTTGCACTGCATTCTTGTTGTAGATGTGATGTTTCTTTCAATTTCGAATAAAATGTCATAACATCTATAGTATCCGATTTTACCATTAAAGTGTCCAAAATTACAAGCTGTCCGAAATTGTAAGGACTTCCCCTGATTGTAGACCAACAGGGGTAACAAAGTCACCAAATTTTTGCGGTATGTTCAAAACCTTGACATTATCTATGCCATTTCTTAAAGATAGGTTGCACGTTATGGTTGCTAGATGGGGTATGTTGAAATAGTAACGTCATATCTGCTGAGGTTTTTTAAGCCCAAACTGACAAAGTAAAGAGGATGATTTTCCAGTGTATTGTTTGAGGATAATGAGGATGATGCATTTAAATTCTCTTTATTGTGGAATTTAACACATAAATCATTGTAAATACCCCAAAAATTATGGTAGGACAACAAAAAGCATTATAATTAATAAAATACTATCGACTACCACAATCTAATTGCAGTTTGAATTATTTAAAATCCACTTAATTTTGCGCTTAATTGGATTCCCAGGTATACAACAATATGTTGGGGGCGGATATGAATGGAAATGAGAAATTGTGGTGTGGATGGGGTGGCTGGGAGACTAGGAAAATCTCTGCATAGCAATTCAACGGTGCAAGAAGCTCAATGAGTGGTGTTTGTGTGAAGGGAAAACAAAGCCATAATTTTCATTCTATTTCGTCATTCATGCGAAAATGCGTTGCTGAAGTTGCTATGAAGAGAGGCACTTCAGTGATTTATTGTTACAGGATATTTCACAAATAACTCCCTCTCTCCTCCTATTTACAGCCATTTCCGCCACTTTCACCCTCCCATCCTCCGTAGGCTCATAGGGTACTTTTTCGCCAAGTAGCGAAAAACAAAGAAGAACATTTTCTCTTTTGAAGCCCTTTTTCTTGCCAGCAAATACCCCTGAAATATCTCCAACTCAAACCATTCTCACAATTAGACTCTGTGATGTTCATTTTCTACGAATTTTCATTTTCTTTTCGCTGATTGTAGGGACAAAGGGGTGAATGGGGTGAATTACTTAAAACTGATGTGGAATATACCTTTAATGTTTTCTTGCAATAAAAGCTCTAATGCAAGCTTAAATAAACCTTGTAATTCGAAAGCTCTCGAGAGAGTTCTAAATGAAGTTACGATTTTAAAATATGATTAATTTTTAGTTTAGATAGAATCACAGATTTATTTCCGCTAGGATTATAGCTATAGGGGAAAGTGGTCTGCCTTTGAATGCGGCAGCCTTTGAATATCGTAATTTTTTCAGTTCTCTTTAAAGCATAAATTCTTTTCTATTAACTATTAGATAGTTATTCATAATCCTCACAAGTCATCAAAAAATGCAGACCCTAGCTCTCATTTTCTAGGTGCTAGGGCAAAAAAACGAAACTGAGCTCTAAACTGTAATTTTGATGTTCCACAATTCATGTGTTTTTTCATAATCAAAATAATTTTTCGAACAAATCTTCTATTGTGACTCATAGAAGGTTATTCTTGGATGGTATTTCTCCAAATACATTTTCATTGAGATGAGACAAATTTTGTGGGTGATAAAAGTTTACAAATATTGCTCTGCGGCAGCCTTTGAATCTTAATTATGTGTGCCTTTAAATCCTCTCTTTACACACATTGAAACGTCTGACAGCTTCCTGTCCGGGAGCAGAATAGAACTCCTACTTTGGTCCGACGAATGTCATACAAATACTTATAACATGCTATCTTGCTCCGGCCGGGATGTTTCAAACTGACAATTGGCAACTTCAATGGCGTTTTATTACAAATTTTCAAGTGAAAAACAGTGCTTCAGAAAAATGTAAAAAATGTTGTTGTATAATGACTTTTGACTACAGTGGTGGTTTTATTGAGTGCATTAGGGTTCATGCTAATCAATTATGGGCCACTTAATGTTACAGCCCTAATATTCTCAGTGAAAAATTAAGATTCAAAGGCTGCCCAACCACATTCAAAGGCAGACCATGCAGGCTGCCTTTGAATATATCGACATAACATTTTTAAGTTCCTCACCAGGAAAAACTGAGGACTTGCGAGTCCTGAATGGGGTAAGCATAGAAGCTTAATGAACAAGAGAATTTTTTGTTGTAGTGCAAAGTAAAACTCATGTTGTAGTTTACTCTGAAAAAAATCTCAAATTTTGAACATCATTCTTCGTTCAAAGGCAGACCACTTTCCCCTACACAATAATAAAATAATTTTAATATTTAAGAGACATAAATTTGCCATCCTGTACTATTTTAAGTAGATTTAGAATTATACCCCTTCTATCTCAAAAAAAAAATCGTACGTTTGGGATCAAGAAATGATTTCTAGGTTCCTTTTTATTAAAAAAAAACTTAAGTTGTTCATAGAAAAATTAAATTGCATTTTCGATCTCATGTGATATGTGAAAAAAGCTCGATTGGCATTGTCAGTTTTCGAACTCACATGTGACAATACAATAATCACAGAGTAATACTACAAGAGACGATATATTTTCTTTATTCACAGCTGGAATTTAGAAAAATCGAGGATCGCTTTCGAAAGTCAAAGAAAAGTCTAGTGAGATGTATTAAGTGTCAGAATTTGATTTGAAATTTCGAAAATGATTTTCAAGGATTATTCAAGCATTAACGACACTGTGTTCTATTTAGCTTTTATCCAAGACACTTTTGGAGAATCAATATCCAGTTGGGAATATGAAGATTAATTTTTTCAGAATAGATTATGCAGTTTGCATAGAAATTTTCTAACTTCAAATAGCGCTTCCCAAAATTTGTCATTCTGAGATAGAATAGTAAATGGAATGGACCCGTCGGTGTTAATAAAAATGCCGATATTTAAGCATTAGGGAGCATCTGAACGGGGGGATTTTATTTCGAAACCGAAATTTTGAAACAAAAGTCCCCCACTGAGCTTTAGACTGGTGAATTTTTGCCTATCTTAAAATCTCAATCTTCGAAAGCTCCATTTTTTGTATGTTCGAATATTTTGACATTTCAAGCGATTTTAAATCATTTTTTTTGTTTTTTGAGAGATGTTTTTCTCGTGAACTATTTTCAAAGTTATTAAGAGTCGAAAAGCAGGTGAAATAGTAACACGATAACGAGCACCCTTCTTCAGTGTTCGTCACCAGGCGTATATATGTATATTAACTTTAAAAAATTCTTTGATTGTAAAACACTGTGTGATTGACGTTCGAAACGTTTCGAAATAAAATAGAAAGTCTTCTAGACTATCTATTTTAGTTAGATCACACTTGGAGAATTTATAACAGAGGGTGGACAAAATTTACCTCAGGAATGAACCACTAGGGGAGATTTCTCGAGACTCATCGGTGCATAGCACAGTTGAGTGCATTTCGAAATCCCCCCGTATAGAAGACGCCTTTTTGGAAATAGTTTTATTTCCTTTATTTTGTCTCTCAAATTTGCTACTGAAATAAATATGATCATATTTTGAGAGAATTTCCAAATTCTGAAGTTTTTGTACAATCTAAGCCATACTTTTCGTCTAAATGTCAATTTCTATATGCTAAACTAGCTAAGTAGATCACATTTATATTGTTCCTAATCTCTACTTTCCTTTGTTATCATGTTTTCTTATTGTTTCAACAATGCAGCTATCTTTTTCCAAGTATTAAGGGATTTCGAGAGTCACGAAAATTAAAGAAATTAAGTTTTTTTTAATGGTATTTTAGAATCATAAAAGAAATTAATATGAGCTTTTGGAAATACAAAAGTACAAGATTTAAGCTACAGTGAGTGTCAATAGTTTGTTGCCTAATGCATGTTTGAGAAAACAAGTGAAAAAATGATAGAAAAAAAAATACTTTTTCAAACCTTTTCTTTTTGAAGATGAGTTCCCTATAATCCGTAGATATTATTTATATTTTTCAAAAAGAAAATTAATTTTATTTCATATCAAAAATAATTGTTTTCCAAAAATTGGTCATTTTTGAAAAATCAAAAGTTTGTTTCCTCATTTAAAAAACTAATTTAAAATGCTCAAAACATGCAAGCAACTTAATGTAAACCGATTACCTTTTGAGCCTATGTCATTTGAGAGGCAAATGGTGGATTTGTACATTTTTAAGGTTGTCAATAGTAAAATATATGTGTATAAGAGTAATGATAAATAACAAGAAATAATCTGTTTTTTGATAATTCATAATTTAGGTTAAAATGGCAAATTACAAAAATTTAAAAGATGGGAAAGATCATTGATCAGCTTAAGATCAATTTTGGTATATACTCAAATTATAGCTCCGTCTCTAAATTATAGCTCCGTCTCCCTTTCCCACGTTATGCATCCTATTTTTTGGAATTAAAAATAAATTGAACTAAATTGATTTTTTTCTGATGTTCGAAAGAAGAAGAAGAGTGCGAGAAAATGGGACAGATATATGCAAAACGTTTGAGAGAAAAAAGGATGTGAATTTTGTCAGTATGAAATTTTCCGGACCTAAAATCCGCGGAAGAGCCATTAAAGTAAGGAAAATCATCTAAACGTTTTCTGCCTGAAAATTTTAAATTTTAATTAATCATGAAGGGGAGTGTCTTAGAGTTGTTACTGGAGAAAACTACATTTGAAGTTTTAATAAAATCTATCTAAAAAATCAAAATACAGAAGACTTATGGTCTGTACACACTAGAGAAATTTATGTCCATATTGAAGCAAATTCCCTATGCTCGTCAAATCGTCAAAATTCTTCAATATGGACATAAATTTCTCTAGTCTGTAGAGGCCATTGTAGTAAATTGAAAGAATGCTTTATAAAGTTTCCCTACGTGTCTCTACCCCGGCTTAATCTCCTGGCAATGCCATTTCATCCACAACCGACAGAGAAACTACCAATTGATATTTTCGCACAAAGAACCAAAAGCTCTCTGGGTGAGAATAATTTCCATATGGGCAATTGGGGCAATTGTATTGGGGTGCAAAAGCTCAGAATTTGGTAAGCAATTTAAAATAATTGCTTCCACCAATACACCGACAATTTTCTGGTAGAGCCTCAGGCATGAATCCTTCAGCATATGGATTTTTTTTCCCTTCGTAACACGTCTACCATCAATTTCCCAGGGACGTTGCGAAAAAAAACTCCGAAATTTTATTGGTTATCCGGTGAAATGGAGCGATTATTTGTGAAATTGGCGAATTAGGAAATCTAGTGGAATTTTCTTTATTGTTATTTTATTTTATTTATTTGCACCAGAGTCAAATCTAACTGTGATACTCCAAACATGCCAAAAATACCCAATTCCATGTGATTCAAATGTAATTTCTTGGTGGATATTGAGAGTGAAAATAAGATTTTTGAAATTTTGCATGACTTTCCTAACAGTCAAAATGACCTCTCTATCGCACATACAATTGTACAAATAAATTGTGTGGTGAATTTGCAGGAATTTTCCTCCTGAAAATCTCTAACACATTTGATTTGTGGCTGTTTGGGTTTATGCATTGAAATTTTCCGTGATTTTTCCACAACTGGACCATTGTCACGTAGTGCACCCATCTGCCATGGGGTAATTTTGCTTATTCGATGGTTGTTCTCCTGCAAAAGTGGTTTTATGGGGGCTGTGTAGGGGGGGGGGATAGGATGTGTATGGCAAACGTGAAGAAAGGAACTAGAAAAAAAATGAGGCAAAAAGAGCGCCCAACATTGCAAAATCGGATAAAATGATTCAGCCCCTGAAGCATCCACCAGGCGCCTCCATCTGGTGCAATTTGTGCAACAAAGGGAAAAGCATTTCGTAGAGTGTTTCATCGTCATTATTTGAGTGTCTGTGGTGGGTGTGGAAATGGAGAAAATGCTTAGCCTCACGAGTGTATTTCCCATCAGTGCATCGGATTTGATTCGTCATATTTGCATTTCTGCACACTTCGCCCTCAAGGGAGACGTGTCTATTGCTGTCTGGTTGCTTGTCGAATTCATCCCATACTCTATCCTGAATTTTTGGGGAGCTGGAAGATGAAGGCACATTCAGGGGATAATCACTGGGCATCAGGCTAACAATTCTCCTGGATTAGAGAAGCAATAAGAATTTTGTTACAATTTTGCAATTGGCAAATACTCATCTTGAACAAATATCCAAACACTGGTGCTAGAGATGGGATTCAATGGACATATTTACTTATTCCTCTGTTTATGGATAACACCAGGGGCCTCTCGACATTCCTTTTTTTTCATACGTTTTCTCGCATAGGCACTGAAATCTAATGACAAGTCTTTTCCTAAAGAAAATTGACTTATCAGTCGATATATTTCGATATTGTGCGTTTAAAACTATCAAAAAATATATATTTCATAATAAGGTAAAGTGCCCTCGAGTCGACCAGTTCCTGGACTCGACCGGTGGTCAATGTTTGAATATTTTAATAGTGAATTTCTATAAAATTGTCACTGATTCCTATTTATTTATGGAATAATTGATCTATTAATGTTAGATCATACGCCAAATATTAGTAAAAATATAAATAAATTGAATAAATAATTCTACCGGTCGAATTGAAGAACCAGTCGACTTGAGGGCATTTTACCTTATTCGCCGAAATAATACAACAATTATGAGAAAAGTGGTTTAATTCGTGGTGCATTATCTGCAAAATTTTTACAAGGAAAAGTGAAAAATGGATTCACTTTTGCTAGACTTGATGGGCCCCTGGATAACACAATTTTCTCAGGCTAAATATTTGTCGTAAGAAAAGTACTTCCGCATCATCTACCAATGTAAACAGATTAAAAAATCGCTCGAAATATCTTCCAAAATAAATTAAAAATGAGACAATTAATTTTCAGACAAAAAATAACTTAGAGATTGACAACCGGTTCATTACCAGTTCATAACCGATTTCAACTGATTTATGAATCATTCAAAAGTAGATTTGGTAGGTTAAACTATTGAAATGATCAGTAAAATAGTTCATAACGTGAAAACAAAATTGGGAAGTAAAAAAGTAAATTTGGTTAATAAAGAAATCAAAATTGGAAATAAAAAACTAGAATTTTGATTTCTTTACTTACTAAATTTAAACTTAAAATAAAATTCAATATTTTACTGACCAAACTTACTGATTCACTGACACAATTTAAATTAAACTGCTCGTTTTTAATTTAACAATACCAATTTTGTTTTTTATATTTCTAGCACACCTTTCAGATCAATAAAATTTCTTCAACTTAAAATTCGTGTCACTTTCTCTCTTAAAATTGCATAAGTATGTCCTACTCTTTCGGATTCGGACTAAAAATTGTGTTGAACTGAATATAATTCGGTGTGATGTTCAAAAGAAGAAGAAGAATACGAAAGAGTATGATAGACGGGCTGTGTGGATGTCAAAAGACGTCCGCCCCTACAAAAACTTTAAAGAAGAGAAGAAGAAGAAGATAGACATATGCAAATCTTTAAAGAAATGGATATGAATTTTGGCTTTATGGAATTTTCCTGCTATCCTTCGGCACATTTTTTTTAGATCAGGATGATTTTATGAAGATGAAATTCACATCTCTTCTCAAAAATTTTCATTATGTCTATTCTGCTCTTTTGCGTTCTTCTTCTTCTTCTTTTGATCTTCAATCAGTTCCAGAAAGTAAAATATACGTCAAAATATTTGAGAAAGGAAGGAATAGTTAATTTTGATTTTGATGCCAAATTTCATGGCTAATCTGAAAAGTGTCACAGAACCATTATGATCAGTTTTGGTTTTTTGTTTCTTAATTTTGATTTTTCACTTCCTAGTTTTGATTTTTTTCTTACTGATTTTAACTTTTTTTTAATCAATTTTTTATGCCCCTGGTACAGATTTTAGATCAAGAAAATTTCATGAAAATGAAATCGAAATTTAAATGTCTCTTTCACAAAAGTTTTGAACGTGTCTATCTATGAAACGTCACACCAATTCAATTTAGCTCAATCTAATTTTAAATGTCAAAGGGAGAGATAGACGTTACAAACATTTGAGAAAGAGAGGGATGTGAATTTTCGTTCCATGAAATTTTCCTGATCTAAAAGGTGTGCCAGAGTCATTACATATCAATTTAATTTTTGCTTACCAATTTTGATTTTTTACATACCAATTTTCCTTTTAATTTACTAATCTTAATTTTCTATTAACCAATTTTGAATTTTCACTTACTAATTTTATTTCTTTATGGCTCTGGCACAACTTTTAGATCGGTAAATTTTTATGTAATCGAAATTAACATCCCTGTCTTTCTCAAATATTTTGCACATGTCTATTCCAGTCTTTTGGACTCTACTTCTTCTTTTGAATATCACATGAGAGGAATGTGTCTATTGATCCACTGAAGTTTCACGATTTTTGGAAAATCTTTGTGAATTCTTTTTAATTTTAAACTTTGTCGAACTTTTCAACGAAAAATTTGAGGATTCTTAAGAGCAAATGGTAGCGCCGTTCGCGGAAGAAAACAATGCCCTCATGCGGAGGAAAGGTTGACATCCTGAATAAAATTTCAAATTGTTCTTATTGAAATATATGAAAACTTAATTCGAGAGAGAGAGAGAGAGCCTTTTGAAAGCTTTCAGAATTTTTTCATGTAAGTGGACCATTAATTAAATGATTAATTACTAGTCTTTTCTTTTTTTTGTACTCTATGGATTATTGAAAATCTTCTCTTCACATGAAGCTTATTTATAATATTCTTCCTGTCCAACATTATCACGTTACTGTATTAATTAAGGGTTATGGTAAATACATCTCTTAATAAAAATGGGAGGAAACAGGGTGGATAGATTTTTGCAACTCTTTTCAACTGTATAGAAATTATTTTGGTTAGCATTTTTTGTTAGAGAACTGCTGACCGGTCAGCATATTTTTGCTGATAGACTCAGCAAAACTATTCTGAAAATGCTGTTTTTAGCCGAGATTTTCAGCTAACTGTGCTCGCTGCGTGAATTGATTAGTCTTAAAGGAGCTAACTAAATAGTTTTCTGTCCAATTCAGAAGTGGGATTTCATATTTTTGTCCAACTTTCTAAAGCGAATCACTGCAAAAGCCATTGTAAATCGCAAGTTAATCTCCCCTTGTGGATAATATTGCACATATATTCCACGTTGTAAGGGCCCTTTCCGGGCATAAGGGCTTTCCATGTGGGATTCCCGAGGGTTGAAGGGGGTGGCAAATGGGAGATGTGCGCAAAAGAGGGGCAAAGTATGGTGTGTGTGTATGAAAGTGTGTGTATTTGTGTGATTGAATTGCATAACATGAATTTTGTGGGCTTCCCAGCGATAAGTGCATGAACATGCAATCGATTTTGGGTGGGCTTACGGGTGGCAAATTGAAAATTGTGCACAGCTCAAGGGTTTCTGTCTCAACAATATGGCAATGAGGATCACTGAAAAAAAAGAGATAGGTAGTACATCTTGAGAGCAAGAGTGGAAGATGGCAAGAATTGCATCAATCTCTCAAGGAGGACTGAGGTGAAAGGTAAATTTCCTAGGCTATTTTGCAAAGTCCTTGGACTTGGGTTGGTTGGGCTACAATCAATTTTGCGCACCCTTCAGCATTTGCAGGAGAAATATTTTTGCTACATGGTTTTACCCAAGCAATCCCCAAGATTTTCCACTTAACATACAGCACCCTTTCCAGTTCAGCCCTCCCAGGGTAGAAAAAAAAGCTCCCCAACAATGCTAGAGCGATGCAGAGAGCATCAGCATAGAGATGTAGCTCTGTTGGGCTGTCAGGGTGTGTATTTTGGAAAATGCATGTGCATGGCTGAAGAGCCATGTAAAATGTTCCACATAGAATGTTATATATGTGTTACATTTTAGTGATGTAAATCCCCAGCCACAGTCAGAAATGAATTTGGAAACGTTGGAGCTTTCCCGGATGGGGCGGTGAGTCTGGCCCTTGGAAAATTTTCATTCACAGCGCCAGGTCCGGGGATGAATGTTTGTGGGCGGAAGAGGAATGTGTAAGGGCTGTCTGAAGAGGGGGGGGGGTGCTAGGAGGATATTACAGGGTGGAATAGTGGAAAATATTTACATCTCACCACCATCTATTTTGGACTGTACATTGGATGTAATGGTGGAATGAGATGAGATACAAACAATGCAAAATGGTCAAAAGGTTGCTCAAGCTGATATTTTGCACAATTTCCCAAAAGGGTTTGGGAGTGCCTTCTTTCAACTCTCTCTTTTGCCTATATGTGTGACTCTATAAATTATGCTTCCTATCTCCATTATCTCAACCACGAAATTTGCATCATACTGCAAGTGTTCCTCATGGAAATATTCGAAAAGTTTCCCCATTGTCCTGGAAAATTTGATATTTAGATCTTGCTAATTTGACACTATACTCTCTTAAGTTTCAAAATTTATGTTTCATACTGATGTTCGATGTTTTTTGCGTTTTTCTATGTTTTTCTATGTTTCCGACTTAACCCATTCCTTACCACGGTATTATACATCATACGCAAATTGAGTGATTTTAGATGATTTATTCCTGGCCAATTTTTATCCGAATTGGTGTCGGGAATGGATTTTTAGTAACTTTAGTTCTTCAATTACTTGGGAAAAATAGTCAGATAGAGATGAAAATACATTTTGTTGTTCTTTAGCTCAAAATGGCGAACGGAAAATATAATATCCCGTCGAATTTGTTAAAATTGAACTCTTTCCTGATTTGAATTCTAGTTGCTAATTTATTTTCTTGGATAGTTACTCTATCTAAATCAATAGAGATTTTAATTAATTAATGTACAGAATTTAAATTCAGTAACCGTTTAGACGTGTGTTTGACAGGGGCTCCTCGTGCCCCCATAATAGGTAAAATTTTTCTTTTTAAAAAATTCATCTATTAATCTGCAGGAAACTAATCCCAAAGTATGAACATTATATCTCAAGTATTTCTGGTACATTGACTGAATGGGTTAATTATTCGAATAAAGCACAAAGCGAGAAGTAAAAAATAATTTGTTTCAGTAACGGCTTCGGAACAACTTTTAGATCGGGAAAATTTCATAAAGTCAAAATTCACATTTCTTTCTTTTTCTTAAAAGCTTTCATATGTCTATCCTACGTATTCTTCTTCTTCTTCTTTTGAACATCACACTAAATTAAATATAGTTATGTTCAATTTAGTGTCCGAAAGATCGCGATAGACTAATAATGCATATTTTTTTGAAAAAGGAAGGGACGCAAATTTTGATTTCGTGAAATTTTACCGATCTAAAAGGTATACCGGAGGCATAAAAAATGAAATTATATCATGGAGAATGTTAATTTGGTCACTAATAGCCTTTGGATTAAGAATTCATAAAATCAACATTCATATCCTTTTCAATTTGAAACTATTTACACATGGTTGTCATATTTTCGGCAGTAAAATAGAATTGAATTTATTTGAATTTGTTGTGATGTTTAAAAATGAAGAGTGCGAAAAAATGGATTACAGATATGCAAAACGTTTGAGTAAGAAAAAGATGTGAATTTTGATTTCATGAAATTTTTCTTATATAGGGTAAGTGTGCCAAATTTCGGCATAGTTGCATGCAAGCGTCAAAGCCTCAAGTTTGAAATGTAATATTGTAAATACAAATTGGTGTTTTTTTATTCTTTCTTCTGAAAGAGTGTTGCTTGGAACCTTGTAAAGAGTTTACCATCTTTATTTACTCTAAAATCATTCTTAATACATTTTAAAATGAATAAAAATATAGACATAGCTTTGGTGCCCTATTTCGGCCACCTTCATTCTCATAGTTCCTTGCCCTTCGGGAATTCTTCAAATATCTCTTTCACGTCATCTCGTTTGTCGAAGCAACATTTTTTGTTATTTTTTTGCATCGTATAATCTCTAGAGTATGTAAAATCTAAAAGTTCCTGGAAATTCGAGGAACAAAAAAGGTGGCCGAAATTGCAAGCTGGCCGGAATTTGGCACACTTACCCTAAATGTGTGCTGGGTGCATGAAAAATTGGATTTTATCTGTAAAAAATCGATCGATAAAATAAATTAAGGTCGGTCAGTAAAAATTTAGGCTCAGTCAAAAAACGTAAATTAATCGGTCAAAAAATATTAGATTCGGAAAGCTCTGAATTTGTATAATGGAAAATTCAATTTAGTCAGAAACAAAAATAAATTCGATCGGTAAAAAATTAAATGCGGTCGGTAAAAATATAATTCGATCATTAGAAATAATAAATTGACTCATTAAAAATTTAAACTCTATTAGTAAATAATCACACTCAAAATTAAATTTGCTCAGTAATTGTTCCGACAAACCTTTTATATCAGAAAAATTTCATGAAATCAAATTTTACATTCCTTTCTTTCATAAATGTTTTGACAATATCTATCTCATTCTTTCGCACACAAAATTCGATTAAGCTAAATTGAATTAGCTGTGATGTTTAAAATCGGAAGAAAAATTTGAAAGAGTAAGATAGACGTATGTAATACGTTTGAGAGAGAAAAAGAGACGCAAATTTCAGTTTCATCAAAATGTCATGATCTAAAAGGTGTGCCGGTACCACAAAATATTAAATTTGGTCAGTGAAAAAAATATTTTGGTCAGTAATGCCTCCGACATACCTTTTAGATCGGTAAAATTTCATGAAATCAAAATTCGCGTTCCTTTCTTTATCAAAAGGTTTCCATAAGTGTGTCCTACTCTTTCGACTCCAAATCAGACTGAACTAAATTTAATTTGGTGTGATGTTCAAAAGAAGAAGAAGTGTGTAAAAGAGTAGGATATATATATGCTAAACTTTTAAGAAAGGCAGGGATGTGAATTTTGATTTTATGAAATTTTCCTGATCTAAAAGGTGTGTCATGGCCATAAAAAGTTAAATTCGGCATTCGGCCTGTAAAAAATTATCTCGGCAGTATAAAATGAAATTGGATTAGTAAAAATGTAACTTGATCACCAAAAAAAAAATAAGTTCGGTCTTTTAAATACAATATTGGTCAGTGAAAAATTTTACTTGGTTAGTAAAAAATTTGGACCACGAAAAATTAATTTCGATAAGTAAAAATCAAATTCGGTCAGTATGAAATAAAATACGGTCAGCAATAAATTACATTCGTTTAGTGTAAAATAGATTTTATTTGCAAAAAATTTAGCTTCGTCAGTGAAAATTTAAATTCAGCCCATAAAAAATTAAGTTTGTTTAGTAAAAAATTAAATTTGATCAGTAAAAATTAAACTCAAATTTAAATTCAGTCACTAAAAATATGTTCGGTCAGTCAAAACTTATGCTCGGACAGTCAAAAATTAAACTTGATGAGTAAAATATTAAATTTAGATCAGTAAAAAAAACCGAATGTTTTATGAAATCAAGGGGGTGACAGTAGCTCTGAAAAAAATGCGACCGCTTTTAGTGTAAATTTTTCCCTGTTTTCGTACACATTTCACAAGATATATCCAAAACTACGTAGGTTACCAATTTGTAGTTTTCAGTTGCGCGTTCAATATTAGGTTAGCTTTTAATTTGTAATTATATTTTTTGATAATTCATTCTACACTGACAGAAAACAGCTAATAAACCCAAAAGTTTTTTCGGCACGCTAGAAAAATAGGTGGGATTATGAAGGAATCACACCTAATATGGGAAACATAGGAAATGTCATGCCCCTCTATGAAATAGTTCTAATCTAATTTGTATAATTAACACCTAAAATAGTTGCAGGTAAAATAAAAGTTCTTAAACTTCTCTTTTGCTAAAACTTACATAAACATTTCACTGCTCCTTAAATTCTAAATTGAATACTAACCAAAATTTGATTATTTGATTTTTTTTTTCAAAACATTACACAATTTTATGATTGTAAATTTAAGAAATAATCTTCATTGAATTTCTCTGGGGGCGTAAAATCTCAGTGTCTTTAAGTTTTTTAATATTAGATAAATGCAAAAGCTGTCTTATATAACAATAAAATCATTTGGGATTTTTTTCGCATTTTGTCTCCTTTAAAAATTTCGTATTGGCAATCTCACTTAAGCCCTACGAGAGGATTACTGAAAATTGCTGAGTGTAAAATTTCACGAGGGAAAATTTCACCTGGAAATCTCATCCTTTCCCATGGACTTTCTCTCGTATTGCATCCTTTCTTCTCTTTCTCTCCTGGTGCTCCTAATCTTGAAGTGGAGGGATTATATTCGGAAATAGCAGATATATTTCCACCTTCTCGTCTGAGGTGGTAAAAGGGGTGGTTTTGGGGGGATAAGGCGGGTTTTCCATAGTTGCGAAAGTGAGCAAGGTAGGAGGGAGTTGGTTACACATTACACAAGATTTTCCAACTAACCATCGACTGTGTATGTGGGCAAACGTAAAGCCACAAGAGCGAGAGCAACTGAAAGGATTCCATTGATGGAAAATATGTTACTGGCATGGAAAATACATAGTTGCAACATTGTAACGGTCATCCAGATGTGGTTCCTCTCTGTTTCTCCCGGTGCATTTGAACCAGGGAAGGTGGGGGGGTTGGAAATATTTCCAGTGCCTGCAATGGCTTTTTTTAACCGCCTCTAAATTCATCCCCCAAGTGTAGGGGGTGATGAAAATTTATTCGAAAAAGTTCAATTTCGCCCCTCTGTCTGACTGGCTTTTTTTTGTCTAGCAATGCACACAACTCGTCCAGAGATCCAATTTGGAAGCTGAAAAATCTCTTTTTCGTGCTGGAGCACCACGTGAATTTTCATTTATGCCTCTCTCACGCGACCATTAGGGCAATCAAATGATCACGGGCAGGTGGAGCTTTGCAAATGCCATGGAGGGGGATAGGGAGATGCAATGGGTACAGAGACCGCCGCCGGAAATGATGGTAGGAAATTGAAATAATATATGAATATAACTGCAACTCTGCATTTTCCATCCACAATGGCTAGATGGTGGGATAACTCTCTGTGTGGTAGCTCATCCTTCTCTCACTTTACATTCCCAGCTGACCCCTAACTCATCTCAATTTAATCAAAATCACTATTAGTCATCACTTTTCTTTTAAAAAGGTGCTGTTTTATTGCTTGAATTCTATGAAGTAAGCAAATGGTATTTGATGTACAGTTCACTGATTTTTTTTCGTGAATCGAGACTTTCACCTACCACCCCCAGAGGCCAATTTTTTATGTCGTTTTCGTAAATTAGACAATTTTATTACTAGGGCGAAGTGGGGCACCTTTCAAAGTGGAGCACCTTTGAATGTGGGGCAGCTTTGAAATTAAGATTTTTCACCTATTTTCAAAAAAAAACTGTGCCTTATTATGATATAATTTAGCTTTACAAACAGATTGAGGAGCTAAATTATATTATGATTATGTCTCAGTTCCACATAGAAGAAAAATCCCAATTTCAAAGCTGCCCCATATTCAAAGGTGCTTCACTTCCTTCTACTTAACGGATTCAGGCTGCTTATCCTTAGAAACATACGGTTAGAGATAGCAACTTGAGGTCTTTGTCCCCTTCTCATAAACCAATGAAAAAGTTTCCAAGGAAACTGTAGGATTATACGAAGAACCTGGTTATCGTACAGAAATTTTGAGAAACTCACAGGTTACTCAAGGTACCCATAGAAAACTCGATGCACAGTAGGTGTCAAAAGTTTGTTGCCTCATGTGTGATCGGGAAACCAGATGCAAAATATGATAGAAAAAGTTACTTTTTCGAATTTTTCTTTTTGCAAATTAGTTGCCTGTAATCTGTAGACCTTATTTATATATTTAAAAAAATAATTAATTTTATTTCATAGTAAAAAATTATTGTTTTCCAAAAGTTGATCATTTTTGATTCGTCAAAAGTTTGTTGCCTCATTTACAAAACTAATTCAAAATGGTCAAAACATGCAACCAACTTTATGTAAACCAGTTACATTTTGAGTTTACGTCATTTGAGAGGCAAATGGTGGGTTTGTATGTTTCTAAAGTTGTCAATGGATAAATATGATAATTTGATAATTTATAATTCATAAATTAATAATTTAAGTTATAAATAATTTATAACTTTTGATAATTTATAATTTAGGTTAAAAATTGCAAATTACAAATAGTTAAAAGAAGGGAAATTGTCCACATATACTGCCGGAATGAATATTCGTCGTCAAGTGTTTAATTTTATGGAAAATCTCTACAGGATATAGATAAAATCCATAAAATCGTCAAAATATATGGTGATAAGGCACGACGACATCTAAAAAACGCTACTGGTAGACCTAGGGTTTCGACTCAGAGGGTCGATAACAGCATTATAAGTATCTCTGATAGTGACCCTATGATGTTTATTTATCACATAAAACATTTAAAATTTGTTATATGACATTGTCATACTGTTACAGAATTCCTCTCCTGGACTAGTAATTCTCTAACCGCCCAATGGTATCCATCCCACCAAAAACTGCTTTTGTAATCAAGAAAAGCTCGGGTACCAACGGTATCAATGATCGCCAGTGTACATCGAACCTTTAGGTTATTCTCCGTATTAATTCTCAAAAATAAAATATTATCGACTTCGGAGACTTTTTTTACTGTATGATTCGATTTAGAAATTGTCAAAATTGACATTCGGTCGCCTCAGTGATGGGGCTACCAACCACAGGCGTTTTTGTGCAAAGATCAGTCAAGAAACTTGTATATGATGTCAGGAATGGAATTTCAGTCTTCTTGTTCTTGTTCTTCTCTTTATTTTATTTTGCCGACGTTTCGGTCCTTTGGTTGGGACCTTCTTCAGGGCCTACATTATATATACATAAATTAGTAATTTATTTTTTGTTTAAAATGGTTTTTTAAAAACCAGCTAGAAAGGCTAGAAAAGCTAGCTAGTTTAAGCTAGAAAAGCTAGAAAAGATCAGAAGATCGTTGGGGGACATTTAAACCTATTTTATTTAAAAATAGGTGAAAAATCCCAATTTCAAAGGTGCCCCACTTCTCTCTATTGTCATTTAGATATACAAAGCAATCTGTAGATGAATGTAGATCTAAAAGAATGCGTAATCTCAGCTCGATGTAACCCTTCATTCCCCTATTATTAAGAAAAAATACCAATACAAAATAGGTTAAAAAATCTACCCAAAATCGTGTTTTATATTACATTGATAATGGACAGCCGGGTATATACCACTTCATCCCATACTGAACCCTTTTTTCCCACCCATTACATCATGGGGAAATACTTCCACGCAACATGGAAAACAGCAAAATATCTGGGCGATAGACTTTGTAATACTTTGTTGCATAATGGAAATTTTGAAAGCCTCATTTCCTCTTTGCCTTTTCCCTAACAGTTCGAATATATCTCATATGTTGCAGTTCCCTGGAGGATGAGGGCGGTGAATGGTGTATCCATGTGGGACAAATGGGTTTGGATGGTAGTCATTCAATATTTAATTTGTACCTTAAGCCTTTAATGCTCAAAGATCACACGAATACAATTTCATGAAGGATAATTCAATCATATTAAGGGGAGATTTGATGAGATAATTTGCATGATTTTATCATAATTGTCTCCTAATCATATGATTAATAGTCAATTGATCTGGAACTAAATACAACACCCTATCGTGTGCCCCTTATTTAGGAAAGCAGCAGCAAAATTTTAACTAGGAAATTGAAATAATAATTTTAGTAACTGGGTTTTAATTTAACCAATAGATTTTTTTCAGCGGAAATCAAAAGCAATTCATAATATCCAAAATGATACATTGTAAACGTAATATTTGGTAATTTTCAGTAAATTGCAATAAAATATCCAATTTATTTGGGACATTGGAATTAACTTTTCAATTGCTTAATTAATATATTTACTTTATTGTTTTTAAGCACAATAAATTCATTATTTTGAATTATTTCCATTACAATAAATAAAATTTATTTTAACACTGGAATTTCAATTGAAATTTCATGCAGAAAGATGACAATGGATGACATTACGGAAGAAACTTTGCACGATACGCGAATGGAGTTTCTTTCTCATAGAATCCGGGTAATCCATCAGAAGAACTGGATTAAGAGTTCGACGAATTGCCCTTTTATAACTATAATGATCTTTTTGTTACAAGGTGTATTGAACTTGTCCATGTGGAGCAGAGGTTGTCTCAAAAATTAAAAGTTTGAAATTTAAATTTTCATAAAATTGTTCTTAAATCTTTACAATATTTTTAAATAAAACAAAAGGTCTGTTAGACTCTCTTATTAAGTCGATAAGCACTTGCAGAGATTATAACAGATGACAGGGATATTTTATCTTGAGCACGAACCATTATAAGAATTTTTCCAAGAATCAGGTGCATAACATAATGAGGTGCATTTCAAAATACCCTAGTCCAGCGGAAATTTTAAAGACATTTTAGTAAGTAGAAATAAATATATAAAACATAGGGGCCGGTCAAAATCCCGATAGCCAAAATCAGGATTCCAATATCGCAAAATGTCCTCCGAACTCCGAAAGCCCGACAGCCAAAATCCCGAACAACCAAAGTCCCGTAAGCACAAAAATTCCGAAAGCCAAAAATTCCGAACGCCAAAATTACGAAAGCCAAAATGGCCAAAATCCCTAAAGCCGAAATCCCGAAAGCCGAAATTCTGAAAACCAGATTCCCGAAAACCAAAATCCTGAAAGCACAAAAATTTCGAAAGCCAAAAATTCAGAACGTCAAAATCCCAAAAGCCAAAATCTCTAAAGCCGAAATCTCGAGATCCAAAATTCCGAAAGCCAAAAATTCCGAACGCCAAAATCCCGAAAGCCAAAATGGCCAAAATCCTTAAAGCCGAAATCCCGAAAGCTGAAATTCCGAAAACCAGATTCCCGAAAACCAAAATCCCGAAAGCACAAAAATTTCGAAAGTCAAAAATTCCGAACGCCAAAATCCCGAAAGCCAAAATCCCTAAAGCCGAAATCTCGAGATCCAAAATTCCGAAAGCACAAAAATTCCGAAAGCCAAAAATTCCGAACGCCAAAATCCCTAAAGCCAAAATGGCCAAAATCCATAAAGCCGAAATCCCGAAAGCTGAAATTCCGAAAACTAGATTCCCGAAAACCAAAATCCCGAGAGCATAAAAATTTCGAAAGCCAAAAATTCCGAACGCCAAAATCCCTAAAGCCGAAATCTGGAAATCCAAAATCCCGAAAGCCGAAATTCCGAACGCCAAAATCCCGAAAATGCCAAGACCAGTAATGGAAAATGTTCTGCGTTTTGGGAAATTATTCTACACATTATCTTAAATATAATTTCGCCTCTTTTAGGATGCAGTACAGGATATTAGCTTTCTTACTCTTCTATATTTTGTTTTTTCGGGATTTTGACATGTTCGGAATTTTATCTCTTCGGGAAAGCAGAGAAACTTATCTCAGAAACAAACCACTAAGGGCAATTTCCCGAGACCCATCGGTGCATAACACAGTGAGGTTCATTTCGCAACAAATCCGTCTAGAATCAGCCTCACACTAACATAATTCAATGAAAATCCATTAGATAGACTGCATTATCAGTGAACATTTCCTTTACAAGCGTCAATTGAAAATTCTCTTTTGTCATCTTCGTCATAATTTTATCTCACAAGGCAATTCTTTGTGCCAAATTGACGTCTTTTTTCTGCACACTTTTCAAAAAAAAAATCCCATCTCTCACCATTTCTAGGAGGTGGAAGAACATAATCTTCAGGCAGCTGAAACCACCGTGAGATACTTATCAGACACTTTTTCACCTTCGTCTTTTCTCTTTACATTTTCCCTTAAAAACTTTTCTCAGCCATGTTCACAATTGTACGCATGAAGCACCCTCAAGGAGCGCACCAGCGAATGATCGTCAAGGAGCTTCTTCTTCCTTCATTTAACTTATCACAAATTCCAATGACGAAGGTGTGCTGAAGGCACCTTTTTGCTCTCACATCCGCACATTTTCCCTTCAGAACTTTTGTAGCAAAATGATAAATGTGAGAAAGGGGAGAGAGATGGGGACATTCACAAGAAAATCGCACATAAAACACAATCATTCCCTTCAGCATAATCTGTAACCCTCGCGCTTGAAATAATTTCCTTTAATTAAGAAAGTCATTGAAACACCCTCACTTTCACTTTAGACGCACAAATGCCCAAAATCACTCGTATAAATTCTAATTCCAACTTCCATACCACCTGGCAGAAAGTTTTTCTTCTTTTTCCTGCTCTATCAAATGGATACCATTTGCCTTTAATTTTAAACATGTTGAATGGTACTACATGTCATCTCCAGAGATGACAAATTGGGAAAAATGTCGCAGAATGGAAATGGACCTTGGAGAATATAATTGGACAAATTGGGAAAAAATTAAAATTCACATTTTTTGCTCCGGAGATGGATTCAATTACTGAAAACATATTACGTGACATGCCAAATAAATTTGAATAAAAGTGCAATTTTCCGTTGAAAAAATGCTATGTGAAAAAAGTTTATTTTAATTAAAATATATATAAAATATATAGAGAATATATAGACAGAAAAAGTTTGCAAACATCTTAGGTATAACGTAAAATTTTATAGAGGAGGATGGGGCAGTTTAATAAAGGAGCATTTCAAATTTTTGTCACTTAAGCGGTGCATAAATCCAATCATCACAAAAATTATTAATTTTGTAACCCAGCTAACACATTCTGTACTTATTAACTGCTTAATCTTTCCGTACAGAAGTAGATCATGAAAAATTCGAAAATCTATTTGAAGATCCAAAAACGAGACTTTCTTATTTTAGATAATTCCGCAAGGTGGCCAAGATACATTCTGTTCGAATTTCGAAGTGCTCAAGTGTCAAAATGTGACGGTCTTCATATTGTTGTGAGGAATAAAACAGAACAACGACGCTTACTGTTCTTGTCCCATTACTCAATCACTCCATAATCACTTAGTATCTCTTTTGCGAGCTTTTTAGTGTGATGTTTGATAAATTTTCCCCATCTTGTTCGAAAATTTAGTATGAAAATTCGAAATTGAATTTGAATTCTTCGAACGTCAATGACTTTTTGTGCAAATAGAGTTCCATTTACCTTGTATCCAAGACACTATTGGAGAATCAAAATCTACTTGTGTTTAGGCTCATTAAGTCCTTAGCTTAATCACTCAGTTTAAAAGAATTGTAGAACATCTAGCAAGTTAAAGAAATGTACAAATACGAGACAAACGTCATTGTTTTGTGACGAATAAAGAAAATAAGTTGGCATGAATCAGCTTTAACACTAAGTACAGTGGGACCTCGATAGAGTCAAATAATTATTTTTAGGCATGCTGACTCTATTGGATTCGTTGACCCTATAGGAGTCCGAAAAAATCAATTAAAATGTGAAATTTTGATATAAAGGAGTATTATTTTATGTTTGTACTAGATCATTGATAAATTCAACACGATAGTAGAATATTTTATTAAATTAATCCATATATTTTATACCCTCTGGCCCAAAAAAGTCGTGTCTTTAGGCAAAAGTTGGAGATTAAGGAATGATTTTTAAGAATAATTTTACTATTAGTAACTACACTCAGTCCTGGAATTATGCACATTTTCGGGACCAAAAAATTGCGCGAAATGGCATTACTCATCAAGAAAATTTGTATACTCGCAGGCGATTTGTTTTTAATGAATTTGCTTAAAAATTTTAATTTTCTGTTGGTTATTTTGTTTTTGGTCCAAATTTTCTTCTGAGATACTGATATTTTAAATTAAAATTATCAGTTATAATAAATTTACACGTTTTCTTTAGAAGCGTAATTTTTAAGATTGTTTATCATGTACATTTTGTTTGGAGAAGTAAGGTCTATTACCATGTTCTTACATAAATATTTTTTCTTGTGTTCAAGTTCAAAGTGCAATATGAAATCATGTGTATTCCATCTGTTGATATTAAATCGTGTATCACTTTAATACACAATAAGACTGGTTTTTATTTCGAAAAGATCATATTAAATCATATAATATTACTAGTTCAATATTGAAAGAAAAATTGACTCTATCGTAGTCAATTTGGGTTCACGTTGACTCTATCAGAGTCCGTAGAGTAAAAAAAAATAACTGTTGACTCTAATGGAGATTGACTCTATCGGGAGTTGACTCTATCGAGGTCCCACTGTACTTAATTAAGATCTTTGTAAGTCCCTAATTAAGTAGTTTGTATTATGGTTATGGAAAATAATTTTATTAAGCACATAATTAAGGACTTTCTACTAAGCACTTTTTAAGTAGATACCCTAAACACTATAGTAGAAAGCTCTCAGGCTTCGCATATACTCTAGCTTCGGACACTTCATATGTTCCCATATTCCTTTAATGAATCTGATCCAAGTTCTTCAGGAAATGTGTCATTCAATACAGTCTATTAAAAATGTGAACTACAGTCAAAAGTTTCTGATTGAATATTCCAATTTAATTCATTATATCGCACAATTTTGATTGAGTTTGGAGAAAAAGCATTGAATATTATTACGATATCGTACAATTAATTTTGCTATGGCATAAATTGCTATATTTTAACACATACAATGTCACATTTTCACTCCCACTCATCATTAAATGCAATATACCATTGATTTTGCATGTTCTGCATTTTTTTTTCATTTGCAATCTCCAATCCCTTTCAAAATTTTGTCCAATTTCAATAACATTTTCCATTGGAGAACTCTATTAGGTTTCCTACTCTCCACATTAATTCATTATTAAATTTCAGCTAAAAAAGGGAAACGAAAAAAACAAATTTTCCTCTCTTCATTTTGATGTTTTAGTTTAATTTTAATTCCATACATGCAACATTCTTTGTTATCATTTTCTATATATCGTTTTACATAATTTTTGGGTTTGCGATGCATAATATTCAGGTTCATATAAATTTTGAGAAAAAGCCCCAGTAACTTTAAACCGAACTTTCAGGAATTTCCGGAATGAGGGAAAGTCCTCATGCTTTGTACGGCCCCAAGCTTCATAACGACTAAATGTTTCCTATGTTTTTTAATAAATACGACTCATCGCACTCATATTTTAAAAACTCTAGGGGAAAGTGCCCAGTTTTTAAAATATTGCGGAGTCATATTTATTCAGAAACATAAGAAAAAATAGTCATTAGGGGAAATTGGGACACCACCAAACACTAATTTTTATTTCTAAACTATTTCGACTACCTCGACCATTCCTTCAGCGGACAAGCATCCCTATCTATAGTGCCTATAAATTCCTATCGGTCTTATCCTCTGATATCCAATATCCGATTAAAAAATCGCAGTGTTTGGTGGTACCCCGTGTTTGGTGGTGCCCCAGTTTCCCCTATACAGCTTGAGCCCAACCAAAGCATGGATACATTCTCCTAAATTCTAACTAATAATCTTGTGATGAATTTTAAATAATAAATAAGACTGGTTATTTGATCCCTTGAGTTAGCATTCTTAAGAAATTATTTTAAGTCCCTTCCCCAGTTATAAACTTGTAGTGGAAGGTGGGACTACTTTGATCTGTGAGGTTACCTTGATATTCAGTTTTTCGCATAAGACGAGGGCAGTCCCAGAAGTCCCTGGCCTTGGATATAGATGGCGCTTGTAGGTTGGGACCACTGACTATTTTCCAAAGTATCAACATTAAAAAGATTAAGTTTCAAGTTTTGCGGCAATGCGCTGCTTAGTTTTTATCACCAACTGTTGAAAGGGATCCTCAGAAATAAATTTTGAACATGGACGAAATGTTTTACAAATGCTTACAAGGAGACTATGTTGAGAAATAAAAAAGTAAAGTTCAAAATATTTTTTGTTTTTCCTCCGAGGCCAGGGACTTCTGGGACTGTCCTCGTATTTCCAAAATAAAATGTGCAATAACGTTAGGTATTTAGGATAAACAAAACAATTGTGGATCTAAATTAAGTTATGGTAAGGACCATCTTTCTTCAGAAATATACGAGAAAATTGTGTATCAATGTAGCCCTATAGCTCAAAGTAGCCCTAGCTCCCCATATGATCAATTCAACTTATTTTAAAGTTATCTTTATATGAATGCTTCAGTACTGCTGAAGCAAATTATGATTAAGCCATCTGCATGATGCTGTCCAAAGTATGTTCATTGGTAAAAAAAGAGATGACAAAGCGTCTGTTTGGGAGAAACATTCGCCTGGACTAGCTCAAAAACATATTCAAAAATCATCGAAAAGGCTTGGGCCAATTTTGAGAAAAGCCGAAAAAAAAACATTTTTTTTAGGGGATTTTATACATAGGGGATGAAAAACTATTCAAAAATCGGAACTTAACCGGTTCATTACCAATGGAGACCGATGCAGCCGCATTAGATATTGCAATACCTTTGCAAAAAATTCAAATTTTTAAAGAACCCGTCAAATAATTTCGTCAGATATCTTTAAGATTTCTGCAGAAAATATCTACACCTCTGCCGAAAATCTTCCGAGAAATCTGTAGATATTCCTACGAATTTTATTTGAGCTTAGGACAAAATTCGTCAGAAATTTTTGCAGATTTTCTGATGAATCCTGGTGCATACTCTGACGAATTTCTGTAGATATTTTGCCGATTTATTTCTGTAGATTTTTTTTCTACATTCCTGACTTTCCAGACAGCTGTGTCTGAAAAGATGGAATATTTTTCACTGAAGTTTGCAAAATTTAATAGAGGTAGGGTAAGTGTGTCTAATTCCGGCCAGCTTGCAATTTCGGGCACCTGTTTTGTTCCTCGAATTTCCATGAACTTTTAGATTTTACGTACTCTAGGGATTATATTCTCTGCAAAAGAATAACAAAAAATGTAGCTTCGACAAACGAGATGACGTAAAAAGATATTGGAAGAATTGCCGAAGGGCAAGGAACTACGAGAATGAAGGTGGCCGAAATAGGGCACCAAAGCTATGCCTATATTTTTATTCATTTTAAAATGTATTAAGAATGATTTTAGAGTAAATAAAGATCGTAAACTCTTTACAAGGTTCCAAGCAACACTCTTTTGCTTGAATCTTTTTACTCATCTAAAATGTTTAATCGGAAATGCTTGTTAAGCAGAGCATACCTTCTTTGTAACTTCTACAGTTTCTTGATAAATCAACAATATTTTTGTTGAGACAATGGAGACTATGCAGATTTCCTGTTCAGAAATTCTGCCGAAAATCTGCAGATTTTCAGAAGAATTTCTGCCGAAAATCTACAGATGTTCTAGGCAGAAATTCTGCCGAAAATCTACAGAATTTCTCTAAATGTACTAGAATGTACCGTTACAATTCAAAAAACCTCCGAGTAAAATCGGCAGGTAGAGCAATGATTTGACGGGAATTCCCTTCAATAATTCAAAATGGCGAATTTTCCGGTCATAGGTATGTTTGGGCGAAATGTTCGCCTGGACTAGCTCTAAAGCATATCAAAAAATCATTGAAAAAGCTTGGGCAAATTTTGAGAAAAACCGAGAAAACATGGTTTTGGTGGGGTTAGAAGGAAGGAGGAGGGAGAAAAAAACGTCGAGAGATATTGTTTTTTTTATTGGGGGTCATCTAAGACTGGAAGTCGATATCTCTTACCGTTTAAACTCCAGAACAATGAAAAGTTGAAAAAACAGACGATTATATAACTGCTCTCTCTTTGAGTTCGAGCAGTAAAATAGACCCCGCCCTTATGTATAAAAATAGGTCAGATTTATTAAAAGAACCCTGGAAAAAGTATAAAATGTTCGAAGCCAGAGTATGTGCGAAGTCTGAAAGCCTTCCCTTATTCTGTAAGCACCAGTCTGTTAGATTGTCGATCGTTTTTTTTCAGAAGTTGATTTTCTCTTGGTCTAAAGTCAGTGATTGAGTGAATTTGTTTTTGTCTGACCACGTTCCTTGGCAGGGAACAACGAATTCCCGTGAGCGTGTCATAAGAACTTGGGTAGAATGAGAATGCTGGAGCTATAGTGTGAGAATATTTTGTGTGACACAACTCGTCGAAGGAGAATCATTTGTCTTGGTGCACCAGCAGCGATTTTGCACAAAAGCCCTTCCTCCCCCATTCATCCCTGAAAGCCGGAAGATTTGAGCATGGGTACAGAAGATTTTCGCATTCATCATCAACTTTTAGCTCCCATCCTCCCCCCGGTGATGGCATGAAAGATCATTAATTTGTTCACCATGGCAATTGATTATTACATCATTAAGTCCTTTCTATTGCACTGTGACTCAATGAATAATTCATCTGGTGGGTGTTCCATCATAGATGCATTTTCCAAGTTTTCCAACTAACCTCCCTCTCCCCCCACATCTACACTGAACCCCATTTCCGGCATACACAATAATTATATTGTTTCAGCGAGATGGGATTTTGCTGAGGGTACTACGGAGGATGGATATTGAGCAAAAAGGAGGGGCCATTCTTGAAATTTCGCCTTCAATTTCCCTTCTGTCGCACTTTCAAATGCTCTTTCAATTTACAGCAAATTGAGCTAAAATGAAAGTTATCGGTAGAACACATTTGCCCATGGTGCTTGGGAATATAGAGCTCTTTTGTAACTAATTCCCATTCATTTTGTTGCCACTGAGGCCGCCGGCAAACCACCAAAACGATTTTCACTAAATAATAGTGTTCCTCCACCAAATCTATTCTCTATTCTAGGGGAAAACCTCTACCAGCCACACCCCAACTTTTGGGTAGCTTAATTTTCATTATATGCACTTGCATGGGGCTAGTATTTGACTGGAGAATTGGAAATTTTAACCCTTTTGGCCACCCTCACCATTCTACATAACACCCAGCACAGTCAGTGATTCGATTTTGGAATCTGCTCAAATTATAAACCATCATGCATTTGGTATTTTCCAACAATTTCCACAATGTAAAATCCACAGGAAAGTCTTTTAGGAGGACTTCTGGTGAGAATAAGCAAATTTTACATATTTAATTTTTTTTTAATATTCTATCTTGCTTTTAATTGACTTTACTTATATTGATTTTTTCTCAAGTTACCCCTAAATTGTTTGAATTGAAAGCAGAAACAAGAAAATTGATACAATTCAACCCAATTTATTTTTCCATTTCCCAATATGGTTAAT
This sequence comes from Phlebotomus papatasi, assembly GCF_024763615.1. Lineage (NCBI taxonomy): Eukaryota > Metazoa > Arthropoda > Insecta > Diptera > Psychodidae > Phlebotomus > Phlebotomus papatasi. The sequence continues at coordinate 16,621,216 of NC_077224.1, forward strand.
TTTTTTTCTAAATCGTGCGAACTTGTTTTAAAATTAATCAATATGATCTTCAGAAAAAAAGGGAAATTATAAAATTATAAAATGTAAGTACGACCACAGTTGATGTAAACGACAAAATAGTGAACTAGAAGAGCAACAAAATTCGCAGAACACTCTTTAAAGGAAATTAAAGCAGTAGTTTGGTTGTTATATTGATATTGCAAATACTAAATTATTTTTTAAAATGAATCATTGGCTCTGTTTAGTAATACAGTAGAACCCCGCTATAGGCCATCGCTCTATAGTCCACAATTTATCGACCGTTGATTTCAAAACACTGATTTTAAGTTATAGGTAATGTTTTTTTTTTTAGTACGCGACATGCAATGTTGTCATAATAATTTTAATATTTTTGGCAAACTTATCCATAATGACGAGAGCGAGGACAAGTACCACAATTGCAAAGAAAGTGGAAGACGTCGAGCAATTTCAATACTAAAAGTTGTTGATAATTTTAAAAAATGACATAGACTATAGTGCGACCCAAGTGTCAAATCTGGAACCAAATATGGACTATAGCAAGGCTCTACTGTAAACCTTTCGACAAGACAAAGCCAAGCCAAACCTATTTGAAAATCGACCGAAAGTCTAATGTGAAAGTTCTCATACCCGCCGCTTTTGCGCTGATTGTTCTGTCATTTCGAATTTTCGGTATTCTTGACACTTCATTCGTCAACAACGTCAGTAACCGTTTGGTGCAAAAAGAGAATTTTTGTGTGCTTTCAATTTCATTAAAATAAATGTCCTTTTCATGAGCTCATTCATTTTTGTGCAACACATCGGTTTAAATTTTCGAACTTATAACCGATTTTTAGGTAAGTTATCTGTGATATAACCTGGAATCAGTACAGTATAAAAACCTCAACTGGAAACCCATCTCAAATTTAGAAGATTTTTACTGAACGTAAAGATTAAGGAATTTAATAGGCCTGATAAAACATTTATTGTTCTAATTTCACATATTTACTTGAAACTCTTCTAAACTTAATGACTAAAGTTTGCAAAGATAATTTAATGTTAGAAACATTAAACAATATTTAATCGAATTTGCGAATGGCGATAAAAGCTTAATTATCGCCCGAAAAAAGTCCGATCTTAAAGGTACCTCTATTCAAAGGTGCCCTATTTCCCGTAGTCTATTCAATTTTTCTTTTTCTCACATTTTATTGGTTGAACTTAAAGCGAATGTAGGGGAATGTTGGCATGGTTCGCACAGAGTGAACCTTCAAACAATGTAATTTTACTTTTTGTTTGCAAAGAGCTAGTTAATCATTTCTTAGCCATAAGATAAATCATTATTAAGCTCATGAAACGAGATGAGAAATGGTAGGTCAGCTCTTTGCAAATCAAGAGAAAATTCGCATCGTTTGAAGGTTTACTCTGTGCGAATCATGTCTACATTCCCCTAAGTATGTACAAAAAACCCTTTAATTTTTTTTTTTAGATTTTCACTGATTTGAAGCTTAAACGGTAAGAGATATCAACTTTCGGCTTTTGGTTACCCCCAATAAAAAATAGCATCTCCAGACGTATTTGTTCTTTTTGCCTCCAGCCTCGACTTGCTCCCCCAAACCCAGTTTTTGATTTATTTCCAAAACAGCTTCTACGAGTTCTTTTATTTTCGGATATGCACCTATGTCGGAAAAAATTCGACATCGAATTTTCAAAAGACAAAGTTTCACTTTCAGCCCATTTTCCAACTTGATTTGATTAAATTTGAATTTTTTGGAAAGGCTTTGTATTTTTTTCAATTCGACTGTATCACCTCCAAACGGTAATACATCGGTAAAGTACTGGTAATTAATTTATTTTCTTTATGAGGACAGGGATGGTATGCATGAACTTTTCTTTAGCTTTCAAAAATGATCTTCGAATGTCTTTTCTCTTGGAGAAACTTCGGCTGTAAGCGTTGGAAATTTGTATTGCTATAGAATTTTTAAATCGAAATTCAATGATAAAACACATATTGACACTCAAAGCACTTCGAAATTCGAACAGAAAGTATTTCCTCTACCATGCGGATGAAACGAGAAGCAAAAGTGTCCGTTCTTTAGCTTTAGAAAATGATCTTCGAATGTCTTTTCCTAACTGTATAGGTGTTCGAAATCTGCATCGTTATCGAATTTCCCGACCGAAATTCAATTCAAAATGCTTCTGTCCATTTCTGCCTGATCAAGAGAGTTTTCATTCTGCCTCAATGCCATCTTCACAAAAACTCTTTTAAAGAGATCTTTGAATCTGATTTACCAAATCTGCACAAAAGCTCTGTTGATGGTTGATTCAATTTAAAAGATAAACCGAAAAGCAAAATTCAAAAGCAGAAAAAGGAAATAATATTAGGACTTTTGTTTTGGATTCATCACTCCTCGCTTTGGTTGGAAAAGAGAAAATTTTCTCTGCAAACCAGACACTACAAGAATGACGATAGTGGAGTAATCTACAGCCCCAATAAATGTACTTGCAAATTGTACTGGGATATGAATACATTAATAAATAAATAAAAAAAATACACACACTAAAAATTGCTAAAGTTTTTGCCCCAAAAGCTCTGGAACTTTTTTCACTGTATGATTTTTTTTAGTAATACCATTCTTTGTTACAAAAAAATGAACTCAGAGAATACATAAAATTCATCTCATTCAACGCACTTTGATATTATTCTTTTATGTAAAGAGCTTTGGTTAATTTTTCATTTAATTTAAATATTTTGAGCTGATTATTTGTTTAATCAAACCTCATTTACAAATTGTAACATATTACTTCTCATTTTACTTTTATCAGCAGTGTACACATTTGTTACATGCAACATCTTCGACCTCTTTGACAATTTTTGCAACAATGTTGTAACATGTTCTGAAAAGAACTACTGCAATATTTTCGATGTGACATTATTAAAATATCTGGTTGATATTTTTATGCATAATTCAGGGAAAAATTGCAATCTTTCTGTGAACATTTTCAAATATTCCAAATACTTGAAATTTCTGTAAGTTCTATATCACTTCCAATATTGAGATTTTGTAACAAACACCATTGGAGTTTACCATGTAAAAATGTAAATTTCTTGTGAGATTGCAAATACTGGGATTGAGAGAAATCGTGTTTGAGTGCAAATAAGCAAAATTCATATGCACTTTCTTGTCTATGCTATATATATTATCTCCCTTTATCCCTTTTTTGCAATGTGTACACTTGAGACTGTGAAATTACTTTCATACGTTACATCTTGGGATAGAATAGCATAGAAAAATATACTAGTAATATTTGTATAAAGCTTTACATTGTAAGATTTTGATGTATAATCGTGAATTTATCTCCCTCAGGGTATAAAATTTTCAAGACGATGTAGATATGTATATTAAAGTTCCTGGCAGCGAGCTTTTTGCCAAAAATTACCACCCCCCAGAAGAAACGCCCTCATTTCTTAAATGTGGAATGGAAACAATTTTGAAATTGTCACTCAAAAGTTCTTCTGTTTTTATTTATTTTATTCTATTTCTCTTTTTTTTTTGGCTATCACTCCTCCCGATATTATTGCTTCCTTGAAATAAGAAAAATGTGGATGGCTGTGTCATTTTTTTTCTGTGTGCTCCTCATCAGGATGAAGTGGTCCAAGTTGAGAGATATCTGTGTCAGCACAAGACAGAGATTTATTTTAACTTTCCTGTGACATACGAAATTGTTTGGGATTTAATTTCAATGAATGTTTTATCTCTTGCAAGAGGTTTTTCACCGATTTTTCACCAAGGGACCCATTGTGCTGCAAGAAAAACTTCACTGTCAATTGCTGACTGAAATATAGGGATTTCATACTGATGGCTGATTAAATGAGCGACAGAGAGAGTGGATAAAGATGAAGGGCTTGGCAATCCCCTCAGGATTTGGCTTTAAATCTTCTTCACATTCTGCTCAAAAAGGGAGAGTCAACTGCAAGGGGTGAATCATTTAAATGTTTCAAAGGTGTGATGTATTTCAATTGAATTACTTGGCAGAAAAAATCGAATTCGAATTAAATTGCAGAATGAAATTGATTGAACTGTAGAAAATTGTTCTAAGATAAGAGAAACTTCAAGCTAAAGAAATCAATCTCGCGTTAAAAAAGAATTGAAAAATTAAGACAATTGGTGTTTAAAATACACTGAAAGTTGAAAAATCTGCAGGAAAAAGTGGCAAAAACGGATATTTAGGACATATTTACTTAAAGAAAATTTACTGCCTTCTAACTTCGCTGAAAACTATTGTCCTCTATCTTGAAAGAAAATCTACTTTACTAACCATTTTATTAAAGTAAATTTTCTGAAAGTTATCAAAAACGCTCGGGTAGGGGAGATCGGAGTAGAATTAGCCACCAAATGAAATATTCCATTGTACAAAAAATATTTCTATGAGGCTGATAAATATTTCAATGAATAGAAAGGGTAGTATATACTTCGAATAAGGATTGGTTTCCTCAATATTTCTTCGAAGGCAAACTATAAGATACCACTATCTAATACTATACGTAGCTAAATCTGCCCCGGTCTCCCCTATAGGGCAAAAAGCAATATATATTAAAATTTATTAAATTTATTACTCTAAGACTTTGTCAGAGATCAATGAGAAATGTGCATTTCAAGTCATTTCCTAAACCTGGGGTGGAATGATAACTTTTCGATACTACCGAATCGATAGCATCGATAAATCTGTATCTCGTATATTAAGTGAATAATGATTTTTTACCCATTGGTAGGCCATTTATTGTGACATTCTTGATAAAATATGACTGCTAATAAATACTTGTATTAGCAGTGTCAGCTGTAACAGCTATCGTTCAAATTTTTCAGAATCGGCAGTCGATACTATCGAAAAGAAGTTATCATGTCACCCCTGGTTTCAGTGGTTTAGAAAAGGTGGATAAGACGAACTAGAATACAACGTAGACGGAGTAAAAGTCACTCACGCAAGAGGTCATTGGAGAAATTTCGAGATGCATCGTTAGGAAATTAGAATACTTCATGTTCCAAAATCTTAATATTATTAGTTTTTGAAAGCAGTGTAGGGAAAGGTGGGGCTACATTGAGTAGGGTCTACATTGAAAATACTATTTTTTCGCATATTTCTGGAGGAAGTTTGACCTACTGTTTTGTCAATCTAAATTACATTATTTTAATGTCCAAATTCTATTGGAAGTATGCGAAAAAATAACGTTTTTAATATAGCCCCAGCCCCCTCTACAAGAGCTGAAAATAACAGCAATATATGAGCAAATTTTGTTTATGTTTCAAATAATATTTCAAGATTTTTGACACATTTGATATATCATTTTTATAATAGCTATGTTGGTAGATCTTGATTTTGAGTGAAAGACAGATGACCTATAAATGAATTATTATCATTTACATGGGTTGAAAAATAGAACACGCCCCAGGCGGAGAAAATTTTTGCAAGTGGGTGTGCCTTTATGAGTAGCAGATTACGGGTGTTGGGCAGGGCCAATATACACAACTGGGTGTGGCTTTCTAAGATGCGTAAGCGGATTCATTTCTTTTCTGGTCTCCTACGGAATAACAAATTAAGGGTATAAGGGAGGATCAATATACACCACTGGGCATGGTTTTTAAAACGGCGTGAGGGGCGTGAGCAATATATTTTACACCGAGAGAAAATTGTTCAGAGGAATGTTCGATATGGATAATATACAATTGAGCGTGACTTGCGACGAGGCAATGAATCTTAAAATTTCCCCTTTGCTCTATATAACAATTTTAGATTAGAACCATAAAAAATTAGACCGTTTTTGGGTTATAACTAACAATTAGATTAGATTATATCAGATGTTTAGAGTGGATCAATCTAAAAGCTTTTCAGCACCATTCTCGGCTCCAGGTCCGACTCCAGCAATATTCTCTCCACTGTCCTCATATTTCTTGTCCTTGTTAGCTCGCATTTCCATGAATACATCCCCTTTCAGTTAAACCCCTGGGGAATCAGTGGCGCAATAGGCAAGACCGTTGGCTCTTGGGCGGATCGATTCCCTGGCTCGACTTACTGTTGTAGGTTCGAGTCCCGCCCGGTGCAAAGATCTGAATGTCTAATTTAGACAATTTTCATATGTTAATAACGTAATATAATGCACCGCCTACGCCCAACAATTCCGGGAGCATAGAAGAAGCATCCACAATACGGGGAAGGCGCTCCTGGGCGAGTCTACAAACGGACTAGCAGGTTCTTCTAACACGGGATATGGACATTGTAAAAATGATTACCTTTGTAATGAATATATCTCGATACGATTAATAGTTAAACCCCTTAGATGCAAGGACTGTGTGTACCTAGCCAGCTAACCTTCCTAATGAATTCCATTAAACAGATCGTCTTCTTTAAAAGTTTTTCTCAACCCAAGAAGCAAAACAGCTGCCTTATAGAACCAAGTATTAAAAAAGTCTTTTGGTGCACTTTTAAAAGACTTAAAGTAAGAATTTTCTGTTGAAATTCCTATAGATTTAAGATTCTTAAGAGTGCGTCACTTTACTTATACTAATCTCAGTTATGGAACCAAGAACGTTATAAGCACATAAAAAGATTTTTGGTTCTATAATGCTTTACATAGGGTATTCTACAAGACTGTATTAAGTAAAAATTGCTTTTCGGGAAACGATGTACAATTTTCTCAACAGTGCTCGGTTGTGTAATATAGGTCCGTTTTCTCAATGTTGTTATATCACCTGCAGGATCCTATCACTGTAAACCCAATCTGCTGAGGTGCTGTTTTTTTGCAGCGGTTGTTGCGTAACAGGTATTCTTTCCGTACAGAAGTAGATCTTGAAAAATTCGAAAATCTATTTGAAGATCCAAAAAAGAGACTTTCTTACTTCTTAACACTTTCGCAAGGTGGCGGAAGTAACATCCTGTTCGAATTTCGAAGTACTCAAGTGTCAAAATGTGACGGTCTTCACATTTTTGTGAGGAAAAAAACTGAACAACAACGATTACTGTTCTTGTCCCATTATGCAATCACTCAATAATCACTGAGTAACTGTTTTGCCAGCTTTTTAGTGTGATATTTGATAAATTTTCCCCAACTTGTTCGAAAATTTAGTATGAAAATTCGAAATTGAATTTGAATTCTTTGAATTTCAACGACTATTTGTGCAAATAGAGTTCCATTTACCTTTCATCCAAGACACTATTGGAGAATCAAAATCTACTTGTGATCGGGCTCATTATGTCCTTTGCTTATTTACATTTGGCATGAAAAATCTGGGCACACGACAGTTTCCTGTAGTCTCTCAGACCCCCTGAGGTTGTAAGAATAAATCTTCCTTAATGATGGTTCTTATCATCTGAGGAGATACAAAGGCAAGTAGATATTCCAAAGGACCAAAGGAGATACTCCCTTGGTCCTGGTACCCAATGGAGAACGACCCCTCGTGCGGGACCATTTTTATCATTTTCCAGTACTCAAGCTCCTGTGAGATATTGAGATGGATAGTAGAGCTTCGCATCGACTAAACGACGACGCATCGCCACGTGGTGGTGGTGGTGCTCAGTTCAGGAGGGGTATTCTATACAAAATGCCTTTGTCATATGACAAATTTTCGTAGATAAATTCTAGAGTAGAATACAATCAATTCAATGTATTGGCATTACTATTCTATTCATTCGCTGGACGAATTCGAGACTATTATAGCAGCTGAAAAATCTGCAGCTGCCCAGTCTCGAACCCAACACCTCACAGTCATAGAGCCACTGCTCTATCTACTGATCCACTGAGGCCCTGCATTTCTAACAAACTCTTTTCCCATTTTTCTTCAAAAGAAATATTATAACTGAAATTTTGTAACCGTACATTGTTCTGAAAGTGCTGCTTTATTTTGAATTTAGATGACGCAAATTCTTGAAGGGGCGTGGCCTAAAATAATTTATGTATGAATTTTACTTTAAGGTCCATAAAGAGTGTCAATTTCAAGTTGAGAAACCCTCTATATTTTAAATCTATCATATAATGTCTTCCTTTTTTAACTATCTACCCTTGTAAATTGAGAAAGGGATGTAGGGAAAATGAAGAAGAAGCTCGCAGTGGAACTTTCTTTTTTTGGCACTCAAGTGGTCGCATAATTATTTTCTTGAGTGTGAAATGCGGAAAGAGCCCTTTGCTTCCAGGATAAAGTGCTGTAAAGTTTACATGGGAAGTGCAGAGAAAGGATTTGAGATGGGGTATGATGGAAGGCGGGATGGGTGAGGTGGAAAAGAAAAGGGGCTCATGCAAAAACGAGGATGGAATGAGATTTTCGATGCGGAAGTAATTTATTTCGATTTTGTGAATTTTACACATTGAGAAACATACATTTTGGGGGATAGAGAAAGTTTCAACTATCTTGGGTCCGATTTACTAAATTAGATGTTTTGTATTCACTTCCCTCGCTCTATGTACACTAGACAGTAAACATTAGGTGCTTTCGTTTGGGGAATATATGTGTATGTTTAGTGGTTTTAGTGGCTTCTTTTGCTTACAACTTCTGCCATCTTCCAGTATCTTATCGCTGGAGCTTTTTCTCAATTTTAGGAAACGAAGGGAGTTTGTGCTTTCGGGAGGAGGATGAGGATGTAAGGAGTGTTGGGAATATTGGCAGAAATGAAGATGTGGAGGATGGTATTTTGGGGTAAAATCTTTCACACAAATTTCAAGTTAAAACTTTCTCTCAGTAGTGCTCAGTGTGCAAAATTTTGCCTTTTGCTTCCGCTTTTCTTTCCATAAGCCCATCCCTTTACTTCCCAGTGTCATGAGATTCCCATATTGAGGGGGGTTGGGAGGGTTAGGAGTGGGATTGCATTTGGGTTTTCTGTGGGTGTTCTATGGAGGGATGCACTCTGTGTGTCGTTGGTGCTGAATAGAAATCACTTGATTAAGAGACATCAAGAGTTTCTCGGCTACCAACGGATGAGGACACAAGTCCCTGAAACTATCCTCCCTCCCCCACAATCCTATAAATGGAGCCATTCTCGGGATATTGATTTCACATGGCTAACGTCTACTTCCGGACGCCAGAGCAATTCATATTTTAATACAGTTCACCATTTCTTACGATTTATTATTAATTAAAGATTTTTATTATTCTTAGTCATCTAATTTCCTTCCTTCCGATTCCAAAACTATCCATATATTTCTTCCTCATCCCCTCCTGCTCATGCTGAGATCTTCCGAATGGAAAGGAAGTTTGGAAAAAGAGAGGCGACAGAGGAGGAAGGATATCGTTGACGATGTCGAGGAATCAGCACTTTTCTACAAAATGTGTTATGTGATTTTTGGGCCAACGATTAATTATTACACTTCCCCAACACAATGGGTGAGAAATTTTTGCTGACTCCTAATGATGTTTGCTGGAGAAATAATAAAAAAAAAGAAGAGACGGGGGTCGAAGGACCAAAAGTGCTGGCAAAAGAAATACAACTTTTCGAGATGATTTTTTCTCCCTTTCAAGTAATTTGTATCTTCAATTGTAGACTTCAATTTATTTTCAGTTCTTTCTCTATTGACTTCCTTCGTGTTTGTCTCGTCAGAGGAGACTTCCTGTTCTTCCTGCCTCAGAATTAATTTCCGCTCAAAAGTGTTGAATTTTAAGTGCACAAATGAGAAAACGATTGTGGAGATGACTGAAAAAAGCAGAAATCCCTGATTGTAAAATAATGTAACGCAGAGTAGCCTAATTTAGAACTTGCTCTAAAAGGGAATACAGATTTTTTTTGAGAAACGCTCAAGAAGAAAAAATAGCTGCCCTATAGAACTAGACTGACAAAAGTGACAAGCTTTTTAATGCACCTTTAAAAGGCTTATAATGGGAGCCTTGTGTTTAAATTCCTGTAGAATCTGTTAAGTTTCTTAAGCATTACTTTTAGTAATCCCAGATACGGAAACAAAGCACTATAAAGATATTATAAGAGTTTTGGTTTCATAACGATCCACTTGGCGAATTGTTGAATACAATATAGAGAAGAGAATGCCTTTGGGATAGTAGAAGAAATTGGGTCAGTAGTGAACATGGGGTTGTTGTAAGGTTTTTATCAGTGGACAAAGATCTCTAAAGTATCTAAAGTGCGTACCATTACCATAAGGTCACTTTACAGAACTCAAATTTTTTTCTGTATTCGTTTTATTTAAATTTTTTCTGCAAAATACTTTGAATTGAATTAATTGACAATAGATTATTGTAATTTTTTGACACTGCAACGGCTCTCCCATATTTCCATTGAAAAAATGCTGATTTTTATGGTTTTCCAGTAGTGTATTAAAACAATAAGGTCACTTGTCAATAATCACATTTTCTTCTATATATTTTTTTTTATTTAATTTTTTTTCCCACAAAATACTTTGATTGGATCCTATTTAAGATAATTTTTTGGCAGTGAAACATATTTCTTGAATTACCCAATACCTCGTGTGTATTAAGTTCTAGGGTATTTTGAGATTAAATTCAAGAAAATCTCTGTCATTGATTTAGGGTGGAATCACCAATTCTCGCCAGTACGCCACTTTTCGCCATTTTAAGCGCTATTTTTTGCGATTTGTGAAATAAATGATCCGCAAAGTTCTTTGTATTTTTACTGCTGCTACGTATAGAGTCGAAAAATAATTATTATTCATTTTGGCTTTACGATTTTGAACATTTTTTAGAGGAATACTTTTAGCAAGTGCATCGATTCTAATATTTCTTATCCAACTCAGTGTCATCAAATTTTCATTAAGTAAAATGTATCTTTTTGGATAAATAATTTGTCTATTGAATATTTAATTATACTTGGGGAATACATAAAATTTGTATTTAGTTAATTTAATATTTCATTTTATATTATTTTTATATAAAAATGAGGCATAGCGAATAGCGGTAATAAATATTTTTGAATGATTTTACCACATGTCGCTATCTCTTTTCAATAGGCGACGCTAACTTCACTTCGCAGATTCTCAGTTGCCAAATCTGCATTGTTTATATTTTTACAATAGACCTATAATTTGATTTCTCAAATAAAAGTGAAGAAAATTCGTTTAAAGTTAGTAATAATAAGGTGATCATGAGAAAAAAGAAATGCTGAATGTATTCTTTTTATAATATTGCCTAAAATAATCGAGTTTGGACCGTTTCAAGTGGGTGGCGATAAGTGGTTAAAAGTGGCGACAAAGTGGTTATTTTTGCATTCTTAATAAAAATTAGTTTTATAAGTAGTCCAGCGTTAAATTCTAGGACTATTGTTGTCACGAATCAAGAGCCAATACATCTAAGTAGTTTTGTGTAAAGTTTGAGTTATCTTGTAATAAGAGTTCAAAAGTTATAATAAAATTAATTCCTATTTTTCCTAAACATGGCGGTAAGTGGTTACTCCACCCTAATACCATAAATTCATTAATTTTCAATTGCAATCAGTCTTGATTTTAGGGTATTTCGGTATTGATTCTATCCCATTTTGGTATTGATTCTACTCTATTTTGTATTGATTCTATCCCATTTTGGTATTGATTCTATCTCACTCTGGTATTAATTTTAGGGTATTTCGGTATTGATTTTGTCCCATTTACGTATTGATCAAAATATATTTTTTAGAATCAATACCTCGTCAGTATTGATATTATTTCATTACAGTATTGATTTAAGTGTATTGTGATATTAATTTTATCCTCTTTTGGTATTAATTTTAGGGTGTTTTTATCCTATTGTCCGTATTGATTTCAGGATATTTTTATTCCAGTTTTCGTATTGATTTTAGGGTATTTTCATACCATTTTTCGTATTGATTTTATCCCATTTTAGTATTAATGTCATTCCAATGTAGTATTGATTTTTGCAAAATCCATCCAAGAATCCATATAAACTAGGTATAATTATCTAAAAACAAACCGTTTTCACTGATAGATTCTCAACAATTTATTTTCCGATTTTTTCTCTTACTTTTCCTTTGTGACAATGAAAGTAAAGGCATTGTCTTTGGAACTACCTTCTCTTTCAGCGGACCCCAGCTCACAGTGACAGTTCGTTAGTCAAAATAACTCACTTCAATTTGCATTCGGAAATATCGTTTAAGGGAATACTGGTAAAAATAAAGGGATCAAATTGATCCAAATTTGATCCTTTCGCAAAGGATAGATCAAATTTCACATTTTTAATGCACATTTATCGTAATAGAACATGTTAATTTGATTCAATTTTATCCTTTTATTTTTACCAGTGTGAAGTGGTAAAAAAATGTGGCTTATAAAAAAAGCGATCGCAGCGCCATAGATGATACAATACAGAAAACTGAGTCTTTACTGGACTATTTTGATCCAAAGACAATGCTAAAGGACAACTTCTAAACAACTTTACCAGAAGTACTCATTTAGATAGATTCATACCCCTGTAACTACAAGTAAAGAATTTAACATCTACTATAATTTTACAGGGGGTCTAAATGGGGCTAAAATAGATATTATTGATAAATTCCTCCTCTGTTATTTTAGTAAAGTTTCAGCCTAACTAGAGATCAAATTTTCGCGCATCATTGTACTTCTCAGAAGTTTTTCAAATATAATATATAACGTATAAAGACAACGATTGAATGTTAAATCATTTACTTGAGCGTATCCCCTCGAGTTCAAAGGTGCTCAAACCCATTCCAATTTCTTTTTGGAAAAACAGGAGAAGTCATGCTCAAAAGATATGCTTTTTGGAAGCTCCTTTTGTGTCGTCTCTCGTTCTGGAATGAATATGCGAAAGGGGTTGATTTCCGGTGAAAAGTCAGGAAAGTAGTAAGTCTGGTAGAGAGCAAAAGAACTCTTCTCATGAATATGACATTCCTTCCATCTCATTGAGCATTTTTTAATCAAATTGTAACTCGCTGACATCGTAGTGCTGTACCAGGAGGAATACTCTGGTAAATGGGAGATGATATGGTGAACTTTACCTCCCATCCTGAGAATTTGGATATAGAGATTTCAAACTCATCTTCAGTCCCATTGGATTGTCACAAGAGAGTTGAAAAGGCATTGCATTTTTACCACATTCGACAAATATTTCTCTTTGGCAAAAAGAAGAAAGAACTGTACATTTAAGGTTCTTGCAAAAAAAAAAAGAAATAAAAACTATGGGAATAAAATGAAACATTCTCAGGATGAAAAGGTTTTTGGGGAGCAGAAAATATCAAATAGAAAAAGAATGACAGACAAAGTGCAATATAGTTTCTTTCTTGTAGTTCATGGGTGAGAAAATTAATTAAATTCACTTCAATTCAATGTAAAAGTTGTACCCTTTCTCTTCAGGAATTTTCATTAAATTTTCTGTGAATTTTCATCACAACATTGTTGCACTTTGAGCCACCCGCACAAGTAAGGGAGAGAATATGCCAAAATTGTGTATTTATGCGCTCGAGGTATCCAGAGATATGCACAAATTTACCAATTGATTTTGCTTGTAGCAAAAAGAACAAGTGTGTTGAGGAATCTCTGGGATTAAGCCTTTGAGTAACAGACTACATTGTTGAGCTACCAATCTTATTGGAAAGATGATATGTTCCCTTTGATGTAGCATCACAGATTTCTATACAGACAGATTAATTTTCTATGCAATAAGAAAGACGGAATAATGAAATTTTTAATATGATGATTTCTTACACATATTCTATTTTACTACATTTATTACGCTAATGAGTAAATTTTCGTGTAAATTTTGTAGAATTCCGTGTATTATTCTTTAATAGAAGATCTAATGACTTATTGTTTTGAAAATATTATGCTTTATTTAATGATTTAACTTTATAGATTATTAAAGTTTTATGGATGTGATAAAAGATGGCGCTGGAGTGCATGGTTTTTACAAAATGAACTTCCTTAATTTTGAAACAAGAGTTTTATAAGATAGTTAAAAATATGAATTCTTGGTTATTATTGTTTAGTACCAGAGGAAAAAAATTTTTATGAGCTTTCAAGAAATAAAAAAATACACAGAGAAAATATTGTAAAATAGTTTATAAATGTTTGTAGATTGCTACTGAGAACTTACGAAAAGCTCGTTAATTGTATTACTCACTAATAATTTTTTTAACAAACATTTTCATTACACTTAACGAATATTTTTTTGTCCTTCTGCACAGAAAAAACTATTTCGTAAAATTCTTAGTACTCTCAAGTACGCTAATCTGGGCGTTTCGCTATGTGGATCGTTATGACTACGCTATCTAGATAAAATCCACTTAACATAATATTTTTATTTTTATTTCCGTAGTATAGTCACTACAGTAACATAATAAAACTATTCAACTTTAAGAAAAAGCAAAAATAATACTTTTATCCATTAAATAAGTGAGTGTCATCGACTCCATCGTCTGGTCCATCGTCTGGACCGAAGGAATGTGCCACACTCTTCAAGGTGTCTGCTACTGGCCAACTTGTTCCTCCAATTTTTGTTTATAAAACTGATATTACACCAAAGATTGCCGTTCACATTAAATATTAAATAAAATAATCCAATAAAAATTTCAAAAATGTAATAAAAAATTATTTTCTTGTTTTAATATGGTTGTGAATTGACTGATCCAATTAAAAGACAATTTGACCCAATTAGCGAAGACGCGATCCACTTTGTGAAGGCTTATTTCAGTATTATCATTATTTTATAAATTTTCTTTAATATTTTTAATATTTTTTTATATTATGTTTCTGAATGAAACAGTGAATAATTCTATGGATTTAGAAGAAGTAAAAAAGAATTTCATCAGTCCAAAAACAAGCGTTTAAGTAGCACTCTACAAAAAAGGATCCGGTTACCGCATTTTACTATATGCAAAAATATCACCTGAATTATTACTTAAATTAAATTATTATTTAAAAGCTTAATTTTAAATTGAGGAGTATTGCACACTGAGAAAAACAAGTGTAGAATTAATGTTTTCTTTTGGTAACGGGTACACTTTTTAATATTGATCAATTTGATATTTATAATTGCTTTTAAATTCTAATTCTATCTAATTTGGAATAATCTTATGGACATTATTTGACTTATTGTCTCTACACACCAAAGAATTTTGAAAGAAAGAGTATTGCACACTGAGAAAAACAAGGGTAAATTAATGTTTTCTTGTGGTAACGGTTACACTTTTTAATATTGATCAGTTTTATATTTAGAATTTCACTGAAATTCTACTTCAATGTAATTTGGAATTATCTTATAGCATGATATAGACATTATTTGACTTATGGTCTCTACACACCAGAGAAATTTATATCCATATTTCACATTTTTCCTGCACAAGCGTGGGCAATTTGTTGTAATATGGACATAAACTTTTTTCAGTATGTAGACTGTTCAAAACTAAAACATTTAGGCCTCCATATATTGAGAGTGATTTCTGTCAAAATTGCATTTGTAACAAATTTTTGACGTTTCCACCTACAGCAGTGCAGACGGTTTCTTTCAAAACCTTTCAAAAAAATGTTTTACGAAAATTGCTTCCAATGGATAGTGGCATTTATGATCTCTACACTAGAGATATTTATGTCCATATTGAAACAAATAGCTTTCACTTGTGTAGGGAAAACTGTCAAATATGGACATAACATTTATCTAGTGCGTAGAGGCCATTAGGATGTAGCCGATCAAATTTTATTATTATGACACAAATATTCCATAGTGAAAAAAATATTTAAATAATTGTGTACACATTGGCCAAATTTTCCTCAATATTGTAATTTTATGTCAACGTTTCGTTGCAGTGCGTTGAAAATTTTTTATCAATATTACATATTGACAGCAAAAATTGAAATAAAATTGTCTAGTATATAGAAAATAGACAATAGTCACATATTATGAATTATACTTTCGACTCCTGTTTGCATAGAATTTTAAACACTATTTCCTTCAAAGAATTCTTTTGGAAATCTTATCCTACGGTAGTCCTAACGGGAATTTGTTCACTACAGAAGCTAAAAAAAAGAGTTGTACAAGGAAAGGCACAATCATGAAATTCTCAACATTTGAAAGGATATAAAATGTTTCATCTTTCACTTGAGAAAATGTCTTTTTTTTCTTCTTTTGGGTTGTAAGGATTTTTTTTGCTTGGGATTAAGGTGGCACCAGACGAGAAGAGAAAAGAATCACAATCTCAATGGACGGTATTTTATCTCTTTTCCCGGCAATAATAGTTTTTGAATAGTTTCGTCTTTCATCCTCCCAAGTGACCGGTTTTTTTTTTATTTTTTACGAATGTTTTCCTCTCTTGCGTCATGAAATGATACAAAATGTTGAGAGTGACAGAGAAAGGCCAAAAGGGGTTGGTGGAAAAATCCTGAGAAATTGGATTTTCACTTTGATCCTTTTTTTCCCTCCAGTGCAGAATGGAAGTTGAAATGGTGACGTAAAAGAGACTTAAAAGAGAGGTTGAGCATAGCTATTGGGGATCTTGATGGAATTTAATTGAAACTGAACAATTTTGCAATACTCCTCGCACTAATCAATTACAATTTACACATACTTTTCAAGTCCTTTTCATGTTGCTGCAATAACTTGCAATTTTCAGCAACTTTACACTCTTCAGAAAGTTTAATTGACTTCCTCGATATCAAAAGCTTTCCTTTTTTGTTGAGAAAAAAAAAGACTTATAACGGCAAGGTGGATCGATTCAATTCATTTGCTTTTTATTGCTAGAAAGTCTTTTGAGAATGAGTGATTAAGTGATAAAGTCATGAATTTAAGGGAACGATAGTATAGCTTCAACAAGGGGGCTAGTTCAGAATATTTTTGTGAAAATTGTCATAGAAGAAGTGAATAATGGAATGGTTAACCCGAGGTTTAACCTTAATTTGACACTGACAGAAAGTAAATGTCAGTGTCAAAATTTGTACTGTATTGTAAACAGTCGAAAAATTCAATAAAGAATTTTTATTTTGTAATGTTTTAAGATGTGTACAGATATTAATGACTTTTCAATATCTGTATTAATAGTTTAATTTGACAGAAGCAACAATAAGCTGAATGTCAGTGTCAAAATTTATGCTGTGTCATTAACAGTCGAGAAACCTCAGAAAAGAATTTATATTACATTTAATACATTTATATTACATTATTCATTTGTCAATTCATTATTCATTTGTCAGAAAGTAATTTATCATCTGAATGTCAGTGTCAAAATTAATACTCCATCCTAAACGGTCAAAAAGTCCAACATAAAATGTTTATTTTACAACGTTTTAAGATATTAAGACTATTCCCCATCTACACATATCAAGACTTTCATTTGATGTTGATAGAACGCAACTGACTTTTAGCTGTCAGTGTTAAAATTTAAACTGTATTGTTAACAGTTCAAAAACAGTTTTTGGGCAGTTAACAGTTGGTTACAGATTGTTAAATTTAAACTTTGAAATCTTAGATTACTTGCAAGTTTAGACTCTTAGTCGGTTCATCACAAACTTCACTTTGTTCAGTATTGTCAATCAAGACAGAAATAAAGACGCTAAGAATACACTCCAAAGATCTTGTTTTATCGGCGCCAAGGATTGAATTTACTATATCGAACAGGTGAAATACATAACACAGATATTGAGAATTATTTAATATCTTAGCTTCTTGAGACTTTCATTTGACATTGACAGTAACCAACTGTCAGTTAAATGTCATTATTAAAATTTATGCTGTCAAAAAACTTTAGCATAATTTTTTTTTACTTTCTCTATATTATTTTCTCAATATCTGAACTCCATGACACTTTCATTTGACATTGACAGAAAATAACTATTAGCTGTCAGTATCAAAATTCAAGTTTATTCATTAACAATTGCATGAAATACCAGACTAAGAAATTTTTTTTTCTCAGTATTGTAATAATATAAATTGTGTGGGTTATTGCTAGAATGGAATGTCTTAAATTTGACACTGACAGGAGGTAACTGTCATTGTCAATTTTTGAATTTAATTGGTAACGATCCAAGCATAATTTTAAACTTTAATCGCTAAGTGCTGTGACTGAGAAAAGTCAATGCTCTTCTGACACATACCAGAATCTTTTTGCAGAAGCTTTTTCATACCTGAAACTCCATTTGCATTCTGTCATTTCGCGTTGCGTTCAAGGTATTTTGAAAAAAGCAATAATTTCCAAATGCAAAATTTTCACATTAATTCCGATAAATTTGTGTGAATTTTACAGTTGATACAAGGAATTCAAGTCCGGGAATGAAAACTGAGATGTCATTTGATTAGGAATTCACATATTCAGTTGTGCTGCAATTGCTGGGGATGAGATCGGGTTCTGGAAGTTATATGGTTGGATCAGTACGATGGTCCCGTGTGAGACTGACATTTTGATTTTGTGGTATCGGGGAAGAAGACATGGTAAAATGTGAAGAGAGAGAGAAAAGGATGGTAAATCGACTCAGGAGTAATAAATCCATCGGGCAGGAGTAAATCATTTTGGGGGTGATAGATAAATTTGTTCGATTACAGTGTTCGCCGCACAGCATCTTTTCTCCATCGTGGTGTCCGCAATAGGGTGGAAAGATATCCACAGACACCATTATTCCTGTGCGCAATACAATGTTACACTATTATTCACTTCTGTGACTATCATGGGAATATGGTTCTTCTTAGTCCTTCCCATCATAATTTCACATTTCTGCATGATTACTACCTTCGCCTTGGCACCTTGATTCTTCTAACTAACGACGGACAACGGTAGATCAAAGATAAAGAGACGATTTGGAATACAATAGGGTTCGGAAACATTCTTATGAATTCTAAAAATTAAATTTAAAAATTACCAACTACATGTTATTGGGGTCACGAAAAACAGAGAGACTATATCTCTTATCGCTTGTCTTAGGACTTGTAAGTATCATACGGAATATTAAAAGATCAACATCCGAGAAACATTAATCAATAAGCGGTACACTTTACTGATTTAGGATAAGTGTCCCAAATTCCGGCTAGCTTGCAATTTCGGCCACATTTTTTGTTCCTCGAATTTTCATGAATTTTTAGTTTTTGCTTACTCTGAGAGATTATACAATGCAAAAAAAAAAAAAATAAAAAATGTCGCTTCAACGAACAAGATGATCTGAGAAAGTTATTAAAAGAATGCCGGAAGGGCAAGGAACTATGACAATGAAGGTGTCTGGAATAGGCAACAATGCTATGTCTACATTTTAAAATGTACTAAAAATGATTTTAGAGAAAATAAAGGCGATAAACTGTCTAAAAGGTTCCAAGCAATACTCCTTATAAAAAAGTAACAAAAACAAATCAATTTGTATTAAAAATATTACATTTCAAACTTGAAACTTCGGTGTTTGCATGCAACTATGTCGAAATTTGGCACACTTACCCTATTACCAAAAAGAATCCACTGTAAGAAATATATCTTTAGGCATCTTCTATAAGGCTGAATTCCAAGATGTGCCTCACTGTGCTATGTATCTGCGAGTCTTGGGAAATCTATTCTATTGGTTCGTTACCCAGGTAAATTTTCTGTGGTCTATATAAAATCTCCCCAAGTGTGCCCTGACTAAAATAAAAAGTGTGGTAATTCGTAAAAGTGTTCGGAAGGTTTTGAACTTCAGTCATTTAGTACTTGATTTTTTTATTATTGTTTGAATTCTTTTCTCAGAGCAATATTGCGCTTTCTTCATATCCTGTCTAGCAAGAAGGTTCGTGTTCTCCTCCATATTAGAAATCTGTGATTGCCTGATCGTAAATCGATATGAAATCGTGTAAATAAATAATTACATTATTCACTAAATAATAACTCACTGTGAGACTAGAAATTTTCTAAGTATTATCAAGAACCATTTACAAATTTTATAAAATATCTCCTGAAAAAAAAAACAAGTGAGTTTAAATCGTTTGAACGTTAAAATATTCGAACATAAATAAATTGAGCTTCCGAAAAGGGAGATTTTGTGCGCCGAAAGATAGGCACAATTGCATTGGATTAAAGCTCATTAGGAAACGCTTACTTCAAAATAGAGGTTTCGAATAAAAATCTTCTTGCATAGAAGCTACCATAAGGTACATTCATATGAACAAGGGCCTCTCGACATTTTATTTTCCATACGTTTTTGCATAGAGGCAATGAAGATTATTGGCAAGTTTTTTTTCCTGAAGAGAATTGACTTATCAGTCTGATATATTTCGAAATAGTGCATTAAAAGCTATCTAAAAATACATATTTCATAATGTTCGCCGAAATAATACAAGAACTACTTGCAAATTTGTTTAAGTCGTGGTGCAATATCTGCAAAATTTTTACAAAGAAAAGTGTAAAATACATAGCTTTACTTTTTATTGAGCTTGACATTGATATTTTATTGAGCTTCAGGATATTTTAGTTTGAAAAATCCCTTTCGAAGTGAAATAGAAAGTCCATTACATTCTCTATTTTAGCCAAGGCAGACATGAACATTTATTTCAGAAACTAACCAGTAATATTTGAAAATTCATCGATTCTCGTGGTTTGATGTATTTCGAAATATCCACGTTTAAATGGGTTTTAGAAGTAGTTTAATGATTTACGAAAATGAAGGACGCTCTTGGACGCGTTCTTTTTTTCAATAAATAAAAACAAGCAAAATTTAGGAGAGGGGTGTGGTTTAATAAAAAAGCTTTTTACAGAAAATGTATATTTGTACAAGTTCTTTAATTAAAATTCCAACGGTCGGTTTAAGAAATTTTCTAATCGTTGTCTCCCTGTTGTCTGTTATAATCCCCCATAATGTGTCTCTACTAAAATAGATAGACTGCCGGACTCTTTAGTATACATATTTCAAAAGGTTGTCAAGTTGACATATACCTACACTGAGAAAAAAGGGGGTGCGATTAACTTTATTTCCTTGTAACTTTAACATTTTTAGGTGTAAAAATATATCAACATTTTTTAATGTTAATTTTACATCTTTTTAAGTGTAAAATTAATATGAAAAAGGGTAACTTTAACCCCTAATACACCTAAAAAGGGTAATATTTACACCGATTTCGGATAATACAGGGTAAATTTAACATTTCCGGAATGTTATTTTAACTTTTTCGGATTTTTCTCAGTGTATTAAAAAGAAAACGTAATTGAAAAATATATCATATCGGAAGGTCAATCCTTTGTTTTATTAAAATTATTGTGAAAGGTGATAAACATTTGAAATATAACTGAAAATGGGCTACCTATACATTCCACGAAACTAATTTTACCGTATTTATTTGAAAATTTTGTTATTAACTTGAGAAAATGACTAACGTTGTATTCTTAACTTTTACTTTTTTTGTTAGCTATGACCAACGGTAATTGACAATTATTTATTGTTTAAATGTAATTAAAATTATAACACTAAGGAAAGGGTTATTGGAAATTCCGTAAATAAAACCAGAAGCTACCGCAGAATAAATGGGAAAGAATTACTTAAATAAATATAAAAGACTTTTTGTATTAAATAATTCAGGCAATAATTTAATGCGATAACGTTTTTCAACTATTTTATTAAATATGAATTTTGCACATTAGAATTACTAAACAGCTGACTTTCTTGAAAATATTTTGAACTTGTTGTAATTAAGAAGAGAAGAATTATATGCCGAAGGATAGGCCAAAATGAACCTGGGTAAAGCTTAACTTTAACGAAGGAGATTTTAATGTCAAAAGGGAGGTTTCGCGTGAAAGTATTTACTCTTCTTTATGTGAGCCTTATTGGTGAAAGGCGTGTCAGTATGTAATGCGTCAGTGAATCTTAGAATAATGGTTCGTTCATGAGACAAAATGTCCCCGCTTTCTGTTATAATCTTCCAAGTGTGTATCAGCTAAAATGCAATCTTTCTGAAAATTCTGTTTGTCCTTTAGACCTTTTATTGGAAAAATTTAAAAGTAATTTAATAAATATTCTGAATTGGTAACGAAGAGAATTTTAACTTTCAGAGGTCCAAAAACTGTTGCCTGCAACTGTACATTTTGGTTAAGAGGGCTGAGTCAGCCTCCACGTTTTCCTACTCACCCAATCCCCAGACCGCCCTTCAACCTCTGCAAAAAAATTGGTTGAGCTTTCATCCCATTTTCACTACAACTCCATCGACCATGAGCAAAATATCTGAGCTATTATATGCGAAATGCAAATTAACTTTCAGCGCTTTTATCCAAAAGTTCCAGCCCATAAATAAAAATGTTTCCATGTCCTATATAGCTGGGGTACTGGGGAAGGGCTGCACAGAGTTGCGACAGCTAAAAGAGACGACACTGTGATGGGGTTGAAAATATCCGGCAGTGTGTCTAGGCAGCTTCTAAAGCTTTTTTTCTTCTGTACTTCCTGTCCAAAAAAAACCATCCCTCTGTTTTAAAAAGGATGAACCCAGCAAATGCAGAAAAAAATTCCGCGATGATGGAAATCCAGGGAGGGAGGGTGTGAGGAAGATGATTACTGAGGCGCGTGTCTGTGGGTCACACTATCGAAGCATAAATTTTCCACCAAAGCTCCAAGGCAGAAAGAACTATGCTCCCCAATACACCAAGAGTGGCCAAAGTTAAATATCTCATGAATTTCCCATCCCCAAAGAACACAGAGAGAGAACTGATATAAATCTTGCAATTCATACATTTTTCCATCCAACCCCACGACAATTTCTGCACGCCCGCCTCCACGCTGATGATGCCAGTGAGGAGATTGTGTCTTATGCTGAGGCACAAAGTGCGCCAATATCGACGAGAGGCAATCAATTGACGTGGATATGAAGTATTGAGCAAGTTAGCTGAGATTCTTTATAACCTCAGCTTCAGTGGTTCTCAGGAGGCACCGACCTCGTCTGATCAGACTCAAACTTAATGGAAGCATGGTGTGTTGTGTTGAGCCGTTTGTCTGACCGTATGCCTTATAGGTAATTGTTTCTCAAAGAAAACAATAAGAGATATCAACTTGCGGTTTTCTGAAAAAGTAAAATGCATGTAGAACTAATCTTCTAATCGATTAATGATGGAATGTTTCAAGGTCATTGGTATGTTTGAACGAAATATCCGTCTGGACAACTCCTAAAACATATCTAAAACTGAAAAGTATCGTAGGAGTAGTTTTCGAGATATTCCAAAAAAAAACATATTTTTCAGCGGAAGGGGATGGGTGGGTGGGGGGGGGGAAATGAAGATCATATTTAGATTCCCAAGGTCAACTTATGGGGGGTCACCTGAATACTCCAAGTCGTTATTGGCAACCCTCTGGCTGGTAAAGACAAAATTATGAATTTTGAACCCCAACCCCACCCTCTGTAGGGGCGTAAGGGGATTTTTGCGAATCACCAATCGATTTGTCATGTCGAAATTAGGCAAGATGCAAAGTTTCAATAAAATCGAAATAAGTGCGGTTGGGGTACTTTCCTTGTGAGAGCATGGAAGAAGCATCGACTTTGTAGGGAAGGCGCTTATAGGCAATCTACGATCAGCTCCAACACGGGATATACGACATGTTTGAATTGTAATAAATATATCCCGATACGATTAATAATAATGTGGGTTCCTCAAACCTATTAACTCGAATTTTACGGAATGATTTACCCCTTAAAAACATCATACACCGCAGATGCGAATGACTGCGTTTCGGAAGTGATTTTGCTACCTTGATGTTCATTAACTTTCCTTTACTTCTAGCACTTAAAGATGGACTGCACCGATCGGACAAGGTAGGTCGGATCAGTGAAGATCATCCTTAAGTGTAAGAATTAAATCCTAAAGTTCAGTAACAGACTTGACCGCATTTAACCTCTTCTCCCTGAGATATTGATTGATTATAAATAATCTTTTTTTTTTAAATATTATAGGTTCATGCTCTACATGACATCTGATAATTAAATTATCAATATGCTGTGTTGCGTTCTTGCAATTTTAAAATATTCGAAAATCCAAATGTTGAACGAATTTTGAATTATTGCGCAACTAGAAACAATTTTTTTTTACTTTTACTTTTCAATATAATAATGCTCCTTGTGTAAGTGTGAGGAATAATTTAAAGCATGTGCACGTTAAGATTGCACCCAAGAATAATGCTTTAAAAATGAAGTCTATTTAATATTAAAAAAAAGAAAAATAGTTTTTAAAATTTTAATTCATTGTAGATTTATTAGATATATTAGTTTTTTATTCAAATATTTGATTGGCGAAATCTCGAATCTTCTTCTTGAGTCCTCCCATCAAGGTCTATACAAGATCATCACCGCAGTGCTTGGTCGTTTCATTTCATTTTTTCTTGAAGTCCTCGATGTTCTCGACACATTTAGCCTTCTTCTTCAGATCGTTTTTGATAATAGCCCAATATGTTTCAACTGGACGGAGATTTGGAATGTTTGGCGGACTCATCTCCTTGGATACATAACGAACGTCGTTCTTCTCGTACCATTCTTTGGTTGCTCTTGAGTAATCTGGCCAGAAGATCGGGGGTATGTCATGGCATCTGTGCAGAGGCAACAGGCGTTTTTAGAGGCACTTCGTGATGTAAATTGACGAGTTCATGTTGCCCTGCATGAAGAACGCCTGGCTCTGACCTCCATTAATAATTTCTGTACCTGTACCTTTTCTTACATCCTGTGCGAAACTTTGCGGTGTAATATTGCTGTCCTGGTGATTGTTTGAGGTCTCCTTTTACGTATGTTTCGTCATTTATCAAGATGCACCCACTAAAGCCAGACATCATCTTATCGTGCAGCCTTCGAGCTCGTGTTTTAACTGACTGACTTTGTGCATCCGTGCGATGAGGGGCTACTTGGGCCTTAAAAATGTTCAGTCCATTCCTCTGTTTGATTTTGTGCACAAGACTGGGAGAACATTTAAGTTTTTTAGCCATATCCCTAACAAATGTCGAAGGATTGTTCTTATAGCGCATGATCACCTTTTTATCTAAATTTCGATCTCCAATACCTCGATTTTTTTCCAAATCCAGGTTTCTGGGAAGTGGTTTTACTGTCAAGGAATCGAAAAATCACCCTCCGGACGGTCTGGCGTGAGGTATTTGTGAGTTTTCCAAGGTCCGCGTAATTATAATTGATTCCAGGATTTTTTAGATACTTTTACACGAACAGTTCCCTTTTCTTTTCCATTATTATTTCGTATCTCAGTGAAAAATGAACAGAATTTGATAAGAGTTTCACCCAAGGTTTCACCAAAGTAAACTAGTGACATCTGTCATAAAAATATCAAATCATTTGGAACAATCTTGTAGTGGACACGCTTTAATACTCCTAAATATGACTTCAATATTTTGATCCAGATGCTCTTACAAAATTTTAATTTTTTTTTCTATAGTTTTTACTGATTATCTAAAATTCATTATAAAGATAATACGATATGAATTGGAGGCGGTAATCCCAAAATGCTGTTCCAAGAAAATTGATCTACTTTCTGGAAATGTGACGAAGACAACCACAAATCTAATCACATTTTCTGTCATACTATCGTTGCAAATCTTCGTCACAAGTTTCCAGACCCACCCCTGTGTAGGAAGCGGGAGAGAGGGGCTAGTGGCTGGGAAATTTGGGGCGAGAAATCGGCGGTGTCAGCTCAAATGACAACGAATGCACCAAATGATGATGACAAAGTGCTGCAGGGAACTGGGAAATCCACTGGGGAGTTACCGAGGGAGGTGCCAGTCATGATTGGGATGCACATACACAAGAACGTGCAGGAAAATGTCATTGGGGTTTATTAATTAAGATCACTATTTGGAATTATTTTAAACTGAAACACTTGTTAATTGAATTCGAGACTATGTGCTTGAATTTAGTCCTTTGTAACTTTGTCAAGTGAAAGGATACATGTTAATGTGTTTAAAAATTGGTAATGTGGATTGGAAAGATTCATAACCCTTTTAAGTTATTAATTTTTCGCGAATTCCTGTTGAATTTCTTAACCGAAATTCAAAATCATTTTGTTCTGAACTAGCAGCTTTTACACGATTACAGAGCCATCTAGTATTCTATCTGATCAAAGCGGCTTGACCTGTTACGTCAGTCTATTGTACTGATAGATTTAGGTATCCTAGCCCAGGAATCTTGGTTTAAGAAGGCAGAGGTAGGCGTAGGCTTTCAGGTTTCACACACATTTTGGCTTCGAAAACTTAATATTTTTCCCATATTCCTTTCATGAATATGACTTATATAACCTATAACACCAGGGGAGTGCCATTAGCTCTGAAAAATGTGACCAGTTTTAGTGCAAACTTTTCCTGTTTTCGTATACATTTCACAAGAATCTCCAAAACTACGTAGGTTACCAATTTGGGGTTTTCGGTTGTCTTTTCAATATTAAAATGGCTTTTATTTTGTATTAGTATTCTTTGTTAAATCATTCTACAATGACAGAAAATAGCTAATAAACTCAAAAGTTTTTTCGGTACGATAGAAACATATGGGAAACATAGGAAATGTCATGCCTCTGTATAAAACCTAGTTTGTCTTAAGTAACGCATTTCCTTAAAAAATATGTTAAATTCATTAAAGAAATATTTGAAAAATATGAAGTATTCCAAGCCAGAGTATATACAAAGCCTGAATAGGGCAAAAGCTTATTGGTATTGAAAGCTCTAGCTAGAAGCTTCCAGTACTGCGTTTATAAACATCAGCGCCAATTAATAAATAAGTCAACGGTGAAGTTAATAAGCTCAATCCTGATTGAACTACAATTTTATCAAACAATGGTCAAAGGTTTAAGATAACATTTTGAATTTTTTATTGGAAAGTAAATTAAATTTATATAGAACGAGACAAATTGAAATAGTTTGAAGAGCAAATGGGTAGCAAAAAAAAGGACGACCAAGAAAAAACATCGCCCACAATTCACCTGCCATCCAATCTAAACTCATTAGATTTCAATTGAACGTTGGTGGTTTTACCGGTGGAAAATCCACCCTAATGGAAAATTTCCATATGTGGGAGACTTTGGAGAGTTGTCTGTGGCTGAAGAAGAGGGATGTGGCATGGGTATGGTGAATATGTCTACGTGGTGTGAAAGAAAAGTGGTTGGATGGTTTGAAATCCAGTGTTGAGGGATTTTCGTGAGATTGGGTGCATTGACAAGGCGGGAATTGCATTCCCCAGAGGGATGAAGGTGGAAGTAAGGAGGGTGTTCTAGTGGAAATCCTTCAAGGTGGATGAGCTGGTGGAAAATCTCTGACTGTGAATGATTGCTTGCCGGCATGTCAGTTGAATGGGAATCGACTGAGACAATTGCAAGAGGGGGAGAGATGAAAGGCGGAAAAAGCAGCCGATATGGAGGATGAGGATGCTGGCAAGAGTTTCATAATTAACAGTTGGGATCGAAAGCTGGAACTGGGGGATAAATGGGGATGAGAGGGAGAGAAGTGATTGTGTGGAGGAGACTCAAAGTCAGTCAATTAAAGTGGCCATACCACCCTCGTTTTCACACATATGTTCTCTCTATATTCACCCAGGCTCTTGGTGACCACGATCCAGAGGATGAGGGACTTCTCCCAACTTCCGCCAACCAACACTGACCCATCCGATCTTCCCCCACAGACACCATCCCTCCTCGCCCCAGAAACTCTGTTCCAGGGAAGACAGAAAGCCACAAATCTAACAGATACTGACCACTGGAGGGTGAAACAAAGTGGTTGTCCCGAGCACAATGCGGCGACGATGACGACATACAAAAGCGCCGCTCGTCTTGTGTTCTTCCCTCAACTACAATTTATATCTCTCACCAGCTAATTGTGACACCATCCCACCCACATCCCCATCTTCAGTCCTTTGATGCTCTGAAATTCACCCTACTAAAGCTCCACAAATTGCTGAAAGTTTTCATCCCAGTTGCAGGAACTTCAATAGACATCCTTCAAAAGATGTCCATTGCTTTGATTGAGAACTCTTCGATAACTCTCCAATACTGTTCACACTATGTTAGTCCTACACAAGCATAAAAAAGCTTTTATTGATACCGGAAGCAAACTTTTAAAAAAATTCTACTAACTTTAAATTATGTTGTATTAAAAAATGTTTAGTCTTCATTTTGGATTCGAAGTTTTATGTTCTTTACTAAGGACTGACCACTCACCTGTCCTGTGCACAAACCATCTTGAAAAATACTCCTTAGAGATTCGTTTATGAGATAAGTTTGTCGTGCAATTGTTATAATCCTCCGGAGTGTGTCACGGCTAAAAAGGAAAACATGATAAGCTTTTCATTTTATTTCCAAGCAATATAAAATTAAGGTAAATGCCTTAATTCAAAACAATTTACAGACGGTTTAGCTTTGACAGAAGATTCAACACATTAAGTTCATTTTTTCTGAAGAGAATTACATAAATTTGCTCCTTGACTCTTCTAAAATGTTACTGTTAAGTAAAAACTCTTTAGATAAAATTTGAAAACTTCTTAAATACAAGAAAAATACGCGAGCGTAAAATGTTTCTATTGGACACATATTAATCCAAATGGAGACAAGGGAAAGTTTCTAATTGGAGACAAACAGTGTAAGTAAAACCGCGACGAAAGGCTTCCAAAACCTTGTTGAGTTGATCCAGTTGTTCCCATCGTAACAGTATTATAAAAATGCAACCAACTGTTCAATGTGGGTCCCAATCAAAATCCCGAAAGCCAAAATTCCGAAAGCCAAATTCAAGAAAGCCAAAATTCCGAATTCTTAAAAGTGTCCTTCTTAAAAATTCTTAAACCCGCGCTTGCTGGGGGCAAAACAAATTTTTCCGTGTCTTGGGAAATTACCCTCCATAATTTCATCCCAAGATTTTTAGTACTCGGGATTTTGGATTTTGGAATTTTGGCTTTCTAGATTTTAACTTTCGGGATTTTGGTTACCTCAGTTCAATGCACCGATCAGTCTTGGAGAATCTCTCCCTGTGATTTGTTTCTGGAATGAGATTGCTCAGTTGTCTGTTATAATACCCCCAAGTGTGTCTTGGCTAGAACAGAAAGTCAGGTAGACTTTCTACTTTATTTCGAAACATTTCGAAGTCGTGTTTTTAGAAAAGTAGTGTTGGCAGAAGTGAAGAAAAGGGACAGATAATCCTAACCGGCTTATGTAGGTGAGATTCTTAACGTTAGCTAACTTGGAGTGCATGCAAATTCGATTTAGAGCTGAAATTGTGAGTCGCCATTCAGTTATCTTGAATCAAATTCGTGAAATTATACAAATTTTGTATTTAAACCAAAATATCAAGGATTGGGATGAACTGACAGAAAAGTGATATATGGGTGAAATGTAGACCAGAATGTTCTCTATAATTTTCCTATAAAACATGATCTCATCGATTACTCAGAAGCCAAGATAAGCGAGGTTTTTTGTTTCTTAACTTTTTTTTTCATCCAGAGTGCCCCAAGTGTTCATTTGTTGAACTTCAACTATATCAAAGAATTGTTGTATTTTTTGGGACTTTCCATTTAAAACCATATTTTAAGTGTCTTTGTGGAGTAGAGGCAGTCAAATTGGCATCTGAGTGACTTCAAAGCGTTATTATGGGAAAAATCAATTTTTCACACTTAAACGGCAAAATCGGAGTGATAGCGTAGTCTGAGCGGAAAATGATGTATGGACGAAATGTAAAGACAAATATCCTCTACAATTATGTCGAAGTAATCATCAAAATCGGTTAAGCGACAGTCGAGATAATTGAGGTTATGTGATATTTAAATTGGTTTTTCGACTTTGGCGCCCCTGGTGTTGGTCCCACGAAGTTCAAATATTCTAGAAAGTTGTAGCATTTGGTGAGATCTTTCGTTTAAGCCCTCATTCATCAAAATCGATCACATAGAACCGGAGATATGATTTTTTGAATTTTGTGAAATTTGACCCCTCATATCTCCGGTTCTATTGAAAAAACAGCGCACTTACGCACCATTTTGGAAACGTCCTAGACTGGGCTACAACATACTAAAATTTCATTAACTTGCACAAAGGAATTTTTGAGAAAAATGATTTTGAATTTCGATGAATTTTGACGCTATCGCAGCGCCACCTATGGGGACTTTTTGAAATTCCATCTGGAAGTGCTCATTGAGACGAAACGAAACAGGTAAAATTTAGGTCGCTATGTTAATTAGAATCGGAGATAGAGGCCGGTCAATGTTCGAACTTTGACCCCTTATAGCTCGGGTCAGGGGTTATGGATCGACTTAAGGTTTTTTTTGTTTGATAGGTATAATCAACGGCTACAACATACTAAAATTTCAGCCCGATTGCATAAGGAATTTTTGAGTTATTTAACTTATAAGATTTAAAAATTTTCTTTTTAATAATAGCGCCCCTAGCGGTGGTTTTATGAACTTGTGATGTTAGAAGGGGAAGTGAAATTTCACGAGAGCTTTCCAAAAAGCCCCCATTTTTTAAATTCTGACAATTAGAACCGGAGTTATGGCCATTTTAAGATTTTTTTTTGGACCCTTATAGCTCGGGTCAGGGGGGTCGGGGGACCTTAAGTTTGGTATTGATGGAAAGCCCTAAGGCCCAGCTATAACATTCTAAAATTTGAGCCCGATCGATGCCATAGGGGCGGAGCCATTAAGAAAACAAAAAAGGGGGGTATTCAAAATGGCGGAAGGAGGGGTGGGGGGTGGGGGGTCAATGCACCAAGTTGCAATTTTCACCCGATATATAACCTTTGCTGAAAACCGCAAGTCGATATCTCTTTTAGTTTAGGAGCTATTAAGCTCCAAAGAGCGGCCGGACGGACGGTCGGACGGACGGACGGACGGGAACGGTTTTTAGCCATCCATATATTCGTGATCAGGAAGTGTCAAAACACATTCTGGCAAAGTTTGGGGCCAATCGGAGGACATGAGATTTTGTTAGGATTATAGTAGGTGAGATTGTTAAGAATCTCACCTAAATATTAAGTAAGTAATAACGGAGTACAAAGGTGAAGTAAAAGGAAGAGGAGCGGGATGTAAATTCTTCTGCTCATCTTGTGTGCTAAACTCTACTCACCTCACAATTTTATGCTATAGCGTTTTTGGTAATCTAAAGTTACATTAAGGAAGGACAACAAGAATTTCGTGGTTTTTCATCTTGCTAATGAATAGAAACACAATGTGAGTAAGTAGAACGAAAATATAATTCAAGAAATAGCAAATTATTTTTAAAAAAATTTTAGGAGGGAAATTGAATAAAGCTTATATGTTCGAAAAATTCAATAATTGTTCACTGAGCTTTCGAGGGGTATATTTATGTGCGCCTGAAAGTAGGCAAATTAACATAGTGGTAAAGCTCATAGGGTGCAAACACAAGTGGAGTTTGATTCTCCAATAGTGTCTTGGATAAAAGGTAAATGGAACTCTATTTACACAAATAGTCGTTGATTTTCGAAGAATCCAAATTAAATTTCGAATTTTCGTACTAAATTTTTGCACAAAGTTGGAAAAATTTATAAAATATCACACTAAAAAGCTTGCAAAAGCGTTACTCAGTGATTATTGAGCGATTAAATAATGTAAAACAAGCAATAAATGTCGTTGCTTTGTATTTTCGGTATTTTCCCTCACAACAAAGGGAAGAGCTACGCATTTTAACACTTGAGCATTTCGAAATTCGAACAGAATGTACTTCTTCTATCTTGCTAAAGTTTCAAGAATTAGAAATGTCCTTTTTTCTTGCTTTTCAAATATGGATCTTTGAATTTTCCAAGCTCTACTTGTGAATGACAAAGATTATGTTATAATTTTATTTCGAAAAGGAATTTCCGAAATAAAATACCCACATATAAATGATGCTTAAAGGGTGGAAACTGTTTCTTCGAAAGCCCTTGACATAGCATGTTATTTACTTAATCTTCTACCCGGCTCTCCTTTTCTATTTCCTAAATTTTCCAATAGACACGTTTTTTCCCTGATATTTTTCCATCATTTTGAATGCCTTCCCATCAATCTTTGCTGGGAAAATATTCAATTGAAAGTACTGCAACAATTTCCTTTTCTTTTGCAATTTCTTCCTGGGGAGCGCTGGAGCAGAATCGTGCTATTTTCTCCGGAAATTTATGAGGGTGCAATTGAATTAATTCTCCTTCACTCTTCTTATCGCCCTTCAATTCCTCTATCCATCCAATTATTCAAATGAGGTGCAATTCTCAAAATTGTCCGATCACTATCGCTGGATCTTTCATCATTTTTGGACGAGGAGTTTTGGGGTGTCCAAAAGTGAGTCATAAAAGGGGCTTCTTGTGCCGTGATTTCCTGTCCGACAATGGTTGAGAATGTGAAGAAGATAAGGGCGGGATGTGTAGAGCTGGGGGTGCAAGGTCGGTGGGACGTTATCATGAAATTTATCTGGGTGTCGCACTGGGTGAACGATAAAAGGGTTGAAAATGTCCTGTGCATGGGTGGATTTGCATACATTTCATTCTGGGAAAAGGCTTTTCTGTGCGGGGACTTTCCAGGCACTTTTGCAAGACAGCACTTGGAGCCAGGCAGGGGGGGGGAGGGATAGAATGTCCAGATGCTGTAAATCTCGCATAGACATTTTGATACAATTGAATTTGTAATTCACCGACTTGCCGGAGATGAGATTAAATTGAGAAATTCTTGATTATCTTTCATGAAGTTTCTTCTCTCTACAATTCCACAAGCCCCAACAGACCCATCCTCCCATCCTCTGCCACACTTAAATATTGAGTTAAATATTAATGGAAGTTTCTATGGGGAGAAGTACTCATTCTCCAAGAGCCAGCATTTGTAACATATATTCCTCGAATGCGTGGCAATTTTGTGGATTTCTAATTCAATATAAATGGTAGAAGACAGCGAAGAATGTTGCTTTCATATGGCGATGGGATTTTGACCTCTTTCAACCACAAGCATCAACATTTGAAATTGCCAAAACCATAATTAATTGAAGTTTCAAATAGTTTCTCCTCTCGTGCCATCACACCACCGCCCACCCAATTGATTTCATTTTCTGCACAAGCAAGATTTTCGCAAAAGCTTTTGAATTTTGTCCATACATAGTCTCTCATTCCTCTGATTGAGGATTGGGCACCTCCGGCACAAGGATAATCAATTACTCACTCGATGGACACGAAAATGTCTGCTCCTGCTCCTTTTTTTCGCACGAGGAAATTTAATTAAATACCCTCACTTGCTGGTGAGATTTTAATTTCCTCTCCTGCATCCACTTCCGTTGACTATAATTGCTCTCTATATTAATAACGCTTCTCATTTAGCTTTTGGTCTTTTTGGCATATAATACACCGTGAGAAGTCGTGAAGGACTGATGTTTCTAGCTGCAAAATTAATTATAATATTCTGCATAGGGTAAGGGCTCATAATTCTGGACAGTCTGCTGATAAGCATCGATGTTCCAAGTTTGAAGTGCGATTTTTTCAGTATTACAATTGATTTTTTTGTTACTCTCTTTTCAGAAGGGTTGTTTAGAAACTTGGCAAACTACTTATCGTCTTTTTTTTAATAAAATTAGTTTTAATACGTTTAAAAATGAATTGATATGTAGAGGTGAATTTGACTCTTATTTTGGACAACTTGGTTGTATATTTGGACAGCTAATTCGTCTTAAAAGGATGCCCATTGTTCTCCATTTCAAGAAGTTATATTACCAAGTCCTCTTCCTGTTTATGTAAGGGAACCGTAGAATGCCACAAGAAGCCCGGAAACTTTTCACATATTCATTAAAGTGAGTTGACTTGGGTAGTCTAAGTACGTGCGGATTGGCGCATTCCTTGGCCTTTCCGGGAGCCTTTTATGGCTTTTCTCACTACATCTTGTTCGTAGAGATAATGCTCCTTTGTTTCTGCAGGCATTTGTCCAACCCAGTCATCACAAAAGCTAAAACTTCACGAAATTTCGAGAAAAAAATACCTGTCCAAAATAAGGACTATCATCTCACTGGTGAATATCTTAGAAAATTTCCCATTTTTCACACGAAAAATCTAATTCACATGGTAAATCTCACTTCAGATTCAATGTACAAATCACCATTGACGTGAATCAACACAATTTTCAATGAATATTCAATAATATCACACAAAAAAGCGAAGAAACATTGTTAGTACAAGTTGAAGTCAAAATGGAAAATTCGGTCTAATTTTTTGTTCTTCAATTTGACTTTATTTTGCCAACGTTTCGATCCTGGATGGGATCTTCTTTAGGGCCTATTACATACAAATTCAATCCTTTACTAAATAATTCTTTGGACAATTTTCAAACAATTTCTTTGGGACTTTAACTCATATCAAAGTGCTTAGGAGAACCACCGTCATTTTTGTGTATTTTCCCTGACGTATTGTCCCTGACGGTGGTTCTCCTAAGCACTTTGATGTGAGTTAAAGTCCCAAAGAAATTGTTTAAAAATTGTCCAATTATTTAGTAAAGGATTGAATTTGTATGTAATAGGCCCTGAAGAAGATCCCATCCAAGATCGAAATGTTGGCTAAATAAAGTCAAATTGATGAATAAAAAATTATACCGAATTTCTCACTTTGACTTCAGCTTGTATACGTATACGGTCAAAATATAGCACTACATTGTTAGTATTTCACCACAGCTAAATAAGACTGAAGTAAACACGAAGTTCTGTCATATTTCTCATAAGAAATTCTTCACATTGAATTTTCAACAAAGCAATTTCAACTCAAATCATATTCAAAATTAAAAGTATTTAGTGTAATCTTCCAAAAAGGACAAATATTTAGATGGAATTTATTATTCATCAAATATTGGAATAAAAATCCATAATTTTAATCAATTTATTTATAGTGTCCAATTTTACCCTGAAAGTGCCCAAATTTAGAAACTGTCCAAAATTATGAGCCCTTACTCTACCGGTTTCATGAAGTATAAGTGCACAATTCTTGCCACATGTTTACCAATACTCCAAGATTTATCTTATTTTATTAAACGAGTTAAAAGAGAGAGAAATAATTTTGATATACTGAAGTTTTGAGAGAAATAACGTAAGGACCTAGATGCCAAATGGCGGGAGATATCGACTATCGCTTTTCGGTAACCCCCTATAAATTCAACAAAATTTAATTAAGAAACTTGATTATAGTGGATGGTCTATATAAGAACAATTTTTATGGTATGGTTAGAGTGGTAGGATTTCAGAAAAAAAGACGAGGCTGATCGGATCTACAACCATCTTACTTTTTGCTAGATTATAATGGAGGAGAAAAAATAAAGGAAAAAATAAATCTGTAACTTCTAAGTGAACAAAATATAACATAAGGGTATCGTATTCGTGGTCTGATTTACACAAATTTGATGTTTATGTAAAATGTAATATACTGTAATTTTCTTTAAAAAACAAACCAAATCTTTCCAAAGTTCATTTGTTTTTCGTTTAGATAGGCTATATGATTTCGATTTTAGGCACTGTTTATATGTAACTTTAGGCCACGCCCACTAAAAAGCCTGTCGAATAATAGGACAGTCTGCCATTGATTAACTATTCGGCTAAGTGATAGGTTTTATATTATAAATTATGATAAGAGGAAAATTGCATTTCACGTTCAATTCACAATGATTTTTTGAAGGAAATTAAATGCAACGCTATAAAAATGTCCATTTTGACGAAAATTTCTCCTAATGTGTGGTATGTATGACCTAAAATTATTTAAGCAATCCAATAAGATAGAAAAGGCCTATTAGTTTAGGTTTATGTCATTAAAATAATATTGGAAGTATCATGTAATGCTTTTCTAGTAGGCGTGGCCTGTTTTTCATGGTTGTATGTGTTATATGGATGAAAATTGTTGGGTTTGGAGGAGATAATACTTGTACTTGTACAGGTTTTATATTAACTATGGCAATTACTGATATTCTAACTTCAGGTTTCAGATTGTCATAGCTTCTGCAAGGGACGAACCTAAAATCGCATATGGGCGGGGCTTACCCGTGTTTGGGTCTTTTTTCAATTTTAATTACATACAGTTAAGCAAAGGATACTAATTTAATGAACAAAATTTAATGGTACAAGTAATAGGCAAACGGTATTTGTTTTGCTAATATTCTGCTAACACAGTTTTGTTTTATTTTGTGTTGATAATTATTTTATATGATATACTCTTGTATGTAATTCCTCTGTGTATTATAAATTCAATGAACTGAAAATAAGCAAACATTAAAATTTTATGCTTATTTGTTTTTCGTATCGATTCATACAAATTTGTAGTCTTTGTAGTTATTTGGCAAGGGAGTTTGGATAAATTTCATATTTGTGTGACTTTTGAAAAATATAACTTTTGGATAAACTGTGTAAAATTTGTTTATTACATTTTTAATAAGTCAATATTCGAGTAAAATAAACATCACCGTGCTGAAAATGTTGAACAGTGTAAAATTATCCCACTCTCCCTCATTAGGGGAACGTAGGCTTCGCACACAGTGCATCTTTAATCGATTTAAATTTTCTCTTCGTTTGCAAAAAGAGGTTTACCATTCCATTTCTGATCTTGTCTCATTAGGTTGATAATTATCTATTTTACGAATAAGAAATAACGAAGTAGCGAAAAAAGAAAATTCGCATCGTTTGTACGTTCACTGTGTGCGAACCATGCCCACATTCCCCTATTATATATTTGAATTAATATTCAGCGCTAACCGTTATTGAGTTACCTCAGTACATTTTCATCAGGCAACACTAATTACAGAGACAGAACAAATGTCAAATAAAACTTGTACGTCAATCGTCAAAACGCTACCTAAACAAACTTATTTTGACGTTTATTCGGTTTCAAACGGTTCTTGCACACTCTTAGCTTCATATTGCAGTACTATCATTATAGTTTTCAGTAAATTAACATATTTGGTAAGTAAAAAAAAACAAATTTGGTAGACTAGGAATATTATTTTTTCAATTAAAAATTAAAATAGTAAATAACTTCTTTATGATGAATAAAATCTATCTATCAACATATATGTGTTTTCTTGATTTTTCATTTACCAATAATATTTAATGTCTTACTAATTGTTCTTTTTACACGACCATTTTTAGGAAAATACTGTCCAACCTGCGTCATTCTTTTAACTTGAAGCATATCGGTTGTTTGAGGAAGCCCTACCATAAAAAGCAATTAGGGGAAAGTACTCTCCCTTCGAACGTTCATGCTTTCGAAAATTATTGAATTTTCTTTTATTTTTCCTCAGAGACTTACACATTTCTATTAAATATTAGTTAGTCAATTAATAATAAAAATGTGATAAGAAAGAAAAGTCGATAATGCAGAATCACTTGAGAACAGTAAAGTACTACAAAAAATTATCATGACAAAGATTTTCCCTTTTCATTTTGCATTGGCATAGCATCATACTACAGAAACAACAATTTCTGCTCTGTGGACTGAAAGACCAAAAAAGAATTATGAACGCCGATCTGCTAGTGTAATGGCTAAAATCTGACGAGATTGTCAATCAGCGTCACTCTCGACAACAATTAATCTATTTAAACCAAATATTGATGTAAAAAACAGCAAGAATGGAGTGAAATGTTTCGAGTGGAAAGTTTATTGCATTTTCTTCATCTGGCATTCCTTGTTATCATTGTTCTGCAGGACCTTTAGCAAAGTTTAACAGAAAATATCTTGTTCTGTCTCCTAATACTTTGAAAGCTTTCAGGCACAATAAAGTTGGATTTGTAAGTTGCCACAGTGATGACGTATGCAGGAAAGTTGATTAAAATGAAGATTTAAACCAATTTTCGAATGACAAATTTGAATAATTTTCCATCAGTGTTCCCGGTGAAAATCGGTAAATTATAAATTTAACTTGAAGCACCTGATGCATCTGTACGATGAATGTGAAGTTCTATCAGGCTCTGGGTGGTTCATCCATCCCCCCCAGGATACCGCTATTTTCCCATGGATGCAAAACGATGCCCAGAAACTTGTGTCTTTCAGGTCTGGGCCTGCAAGGTGGGACAAAGTAGTAAAATGGGTGGAAAATTTGTGAGAATCGCGAAGCGGTGAATTTCTTTCTTGTCCTTTTAGTGACAGAGATGCATTTGAGGGATAATCCCAAATAATGGAAATTTGGGTGAAAAGGAGAGAAAAGCCCCCTGAATCACTTGTGTCAGGATTTCAGAATTGGGGATGGAGTCGGCCAATGTAAAGAGACATTGTAGTGCAATCATCCCTTTCCTTTTCTTGGATGAGAAACTCTTGTTCAATTTCCAACCCAACATTGTGTCACTTTTGTCCTCTTCACGTGATTTCCATATGGATGATGAGGACATATACCCCCCTTTCGGATGCACCTGCCTTCACCCTTCAAATTGTTTCTTAATCCCATTCTCCAACTTGGGGCTTAAAGTCTCTTTGGCTGCCTCCGTGCTTGTTTTGTGCATCCAAACATGGACAAGAACACAGAATGGAACTTTCTGTGCCAGGAGAAATGAACGGATGGGAAGGGTTTGGGGTGGAAGATGACAAAATGAGCTGGCAACTTTGTGTATGGAAAGTGCAAGAAAGTGGATTAGGAGATGTGCAAGTTTTTGGGGGGGATAAATGCAAACTTTGGGGTGCAAAAGGTAGAGAGAAATGGAACATTTTATACAAATTTATTTGACATTTCTGCTGATATCTCCTTCAGCAAAACCGTATAGTTATCTTCTACTGACATTCTGAGAACGACAGAGGATTAATTTCAACGTAATCTTTGAAAATAGAACTTTTGTCTTAAAGGTTTTTTTTTATCATTGTTCCTGTGGACTGAAGATAACAAAATTATCACATGAATTACCTAAAAACCATCTACGACTTCACATAATTATTTAGCAGGTAGGGGTAAGTTGGGGATCTTTGAAATGGAGTATCTTTGAAATTGGGCTTTTTCTTCTATTTTCAAGTGGAACTGGACTTTACGATGACATAATTCAGCTTGAAAAATTGATTGTGGAGCTAAATTGTACTCAATTCCTTTTGAAAATTGCAGAAATGCCCAATTTCAAAGGTACCCCATTTCAAAGGTGCCCCACTTCGCCCTAGGAAAAGGAATAAGGTACCATTGAAACAGGGCTGTTTTCTCATATTTTTAAATGGAGTTCAACTGTATCGTGATATGATAAGGCTTAGTTTAATTTAAAAATATTAAAAAAAAGTCCTATTCAAAGGTGTTCTAAATCAAAGGTACCCCAGGTTCCTCTACAAAAAAAAAAACATTAGCGCTTGTAATGATGGCCCTCCAAGATGAAGTTATGTAAAGGATTGACAAAGTGTCGCTGCAGTTTTGCGGAATGCTCGAACTCCTCACTTATAAATTTAATTACTATCGCAGCTTTTAGCAAATTATTTCACAAGTTAGTAATTTATTTATTGTTTACGTTTCACAGCCAATTGGCAACGATTTATAAATCAGTCAAACAAAAGTCTAGTAGGGAAATTCTATAACAATATGACAAAGTCATATGACAAATTTTTCTGGTAAATTCGGTAGCAGGATAATGTAATAACTCAATGAGTATCAAATGGCCATTACAAGGAGCATTATAAAGCTCTCAGAAACTGCCATGAATCTGATTTCAATTAAATTATTCGAATTTACCACATAAAAATTTTAAAATTTCTCATATGACATTGTCATACCTCTATAGAATATCCCTATCTACTACCTCCAGGTATATCTTCACTGAGAAAAAAAAAGAAAAGGTGCGACACTGAGATAAATCCGAAAAAGTTAAAATAACATTCCGGAAATGTTAATTTTATCCTGCAGTATTGATCCAAAATCGGTGTAAATATTACCCTTTTTAGGTGTATTAGGAGTTAAAGGTACCCTTTTTCATGTTAATTTTACCCTTAAAAAGGTGTAAAATTAACATTAAAATATGTTGATATATTTTTACACGTAAAAAGTGTTAAATTTCTGAGGAAGAAATGTTAGTCGCACCCTCTTTTTTCTCAGTGGATTAACTTTTTTCCTCATCACTTTAACACTTTTTAGGTGTAAAAATATATCAACATTTTTAATGTTAATTTTAAACCTTTATAATGGTAAAATTAACATGAAAAAGGGTAACTTTAACCCTCAATACACCTAAAAAGGGTAATATTTACACCGATTTTGGATTAATACTGCAGGCTAAAATTAACATTTCCGGAATGTTATTTTAACTTTTTCGCATTTCTCTCAGTGTTTGAATTTAGAATTGAAATTTAATTTCTATTAGGTAAAACTGCCCAGGGAAAACTGCCCAGAGAGCGAAAGAGGGGACTTATTTTGAGTTATGTGGCCTCTGCAGGCTCCTAATTTGACTTACTTTATTGTGTAAGGCCATTTTTGTACAGAGGACAGTTTTTTCTATTTTTAAATTAAATAAATTGAATTGAATTAAATTGAATTGAATAATGGAGCAGAAGTAAACATAGGGCAGCAGTAAACACTGCATTTTTTTTAATCAGATATTAGGTTTTAGAAGACGAGACCCATATGAATTGATAGATAAAATAGGGTTCTTTGTCCACTGAAGAAATGGCCGACATAAGTCTTAGTGTAGTCACAAATATCAGTGCTCCGTGCTACCCCATGTTTACTACTGCCCTAATCTCCCCTAATAACCAAATGGAACTAGTTCGGGCTTATCAGAGATTTCACGACCTTTCCATCAAATCTAAATTTATCCAAATCGATTGAAAAGTAAGCTTTATAGAGTCTCTTTAAAGTTGTAACTTTGAAAAAAAAAGATATTAAGAACAAGAGTGTAGCACGGATTTTAATATGAATGTGATAAATTGAGAACATATTCTCTCAAAAAAGTTTTGCAAACGTAAAGAATAAGGGTTTTTTCAAAGATTACAAAAAAAAAACAATTTATTATCAGTTTTTATGAATTTAATTTTATTAAAAAAAAAAACAATAAAACCATTTACAGTGAGTTTTTAGAAAAAGAGGTGCCAAGCTTTGCGAAATGCTCGAACTCATGACTTATATGCTATACGATACCTCAAAAGTACTTTCACATCATTTACCGTGTATCGGTACACAACCGATTTAAATCGATTCATAAATTACTCAATAGATTCCACAAAATAGTTTGAAGAGTACTAAAAATTACATTCGAACAAAAATTACTTGTCGGTAAATAAACGGTTCATTACCGTTTCACAACCGATTTGAACTTTGAACCGATTTATAAATCACTCAAAATATTTTCCAAAATACACCTCAGGAGTAATTTAATTGAATTTCGTATGAAAATTATTTATCGGTTATGAACCGGTTCATTACCGATTCAAAACCGATGAGAACTAGTTCAGTTTTGTCAGAAATTCCAAAACCTTTCCAACGATCCTAAACATGACCATATTCGCCTGATAAATGCGCTCTCTAGTGTCTTTTTAACATTTGATCTTGAAAAACCGTTATTAGGAATGATTCAACGGTATTTTCGTCTAAAGGACGAAATGTCCGCCTGGGTAATCTCTAAAATATATCCAAAAATGAAGGGGAAGGGTGAGGGAAAAATGAGGGGCATGTTAATGATCCTTGGGTCGACTTATGGGGGAGTCCTCCGAAGGTCCCAAGTCGTTATCTCTAACCGTTTGGCCTCTAGAGCTGGCGACAGCCGGACGGACAGACGTACAGACGGACAAACAGCGTGACATTTCTCAGAAATCGTCTGAAACGTGAAGATTTGTTGACAAAAGAATAAATCGACGGATTATATATATACTGCTCTCTCCGTAGAGTTCGAGAAGTAAAATAAAATTGCTTGTTATTTAGGATTTTGAAACCTTCAGGAATTAGACTAAAACTCTAGTCTGAAGGCCATATTAGGGCCTTGACAGACTTGGGAATTAGCCGAGAGAGGGCTTAGCGTAATTATATTCAAAATACTGGTTAAATCACATTTCTATAATTTTTCACTAAGCCGTTACTCGGTTTAAGTCCTAAAGTGTGTCAAGGACCTTAGGCTTGCACTTATTCGTGGTCTTATAATTCTTTTTACCTATCTGAAACAGTAAGGAAATCACAAAATTCGGAATTAAAGTTAAATCGACACGAATTTGGAGATTTTAAAGGTTATCAGTTTCTGCTTTACTCAGCAGAAGATATTAACTCACTCCTTATGTGAAGAGATTAGAAAAACGCGAAAATCGTAATTGCCCTATTCACTTT
Organism: Phlebotomus papatasi; assembly: GCF_024763615.1. Classification (NCBI taxonomy): domain Eukaryota; kingdom Metazoa; phylum Arthropoda; class Insecta; order Diptera; family Psychodidae; genus Phlebotomus; species Phlebotomus papatasi. The sequence goes on from NC_077224.1 coordinate 16,663,287, forward strand.
CCCCCATGATAAATTAATAAACCACTCAAATGTATTGCAACTTAATTTTTAACATCGATTGTAGCATCATAAGTCATTAAAAAAGAATTTATTTTTTCTTACTGCTTCTTTCATTTTCCGTTTTCGTCTTTTGCAATTGGAAGCACGAACCAAGAGACTGAAATCAAATCTTTCAACAGAATTCTCTCAATCAAGTCGAATTGCTTTTTCCACAAAGCATCCATCCTTACCTTGTAGATTTTCCAAGAGGAAGCCTTTGGAAGTAATTTTTCAGAGAAATAATTAGCGAATGGTAACTCTTATTGGGTGGTGATTTCTCCGAAGACAGAGAGATGAAAGAAAGTCTAAGGAGAATATATATTCATTAGGAAAATCTTCCCTGTAATTCTCAACAGCTTTCCCATTGGAAAATTGCAGTCTGGTGGCAAGGAAGGATGCGGAAGGAAGAAATTTGTGGAATTTGAAATGCTCATTAAGAGCATTTTGGCTGCATTTTAGTGACCAAGAGGCAACCAATAAAATTAATCGCTGTGAGACCGACAATTGCAATTATCTGATGTGTTCTCGGCAAGCCACCTCGTCCATCACATTGTCCCAGGGAGTGGTCACGGTAGGACTTTTTTTTGGAGCACGTCCAGGAAATCCCTCAGCCGAATCGTTTTGGCACTTTTAGCACACGTTTATCTCATGTTTAAACCACCCTAATTATTGCGCGTGTCCGGCCAAAATTGCTGCGATACCCTCTTTTCTTCGCCAGACCCCATCCACAAATTTACGGGGATGCGACAAAAACTTCCTCTTCCGCTTTAGGGTATCTTTCTTGGCCAAGTCATCCACCCCAAAAATTTCCTGGGCGGAACAAATTTTTGGGCAACAGAGATTTTTGCTGGCAATTTATTTTTGGAAATATCGAATTTCAGCAAAGGAAGTCGCTGCTAAAATGTTGGCAAGTGGATAATATTTTTCTGGTTTAAATTTTAACTGATAATAAAAAGTTATTTTAATAGATTTAGCGATTGGAATAGATTATAGATAAATTTCTAGCATTCTCGGTTGATTTCACCCAGAAATATTGAGAATTCCGGTTTTTAGAGCAGATTTTCGATTTTTTGAAAAAACGGCAAGGGGTTAGTCCATCGATTTTTTTGGTCAAAAAATTTTTTGTCGAGATTATGGAAATCCCGCAACGAAAATCAATTAGTAGAACCACTTTATCTTTATCTTTATTTTATTAAAATCGATAGGCTAACCCCTTACAGTTTTCTCGAAAAATCGAAAATCCGCTCTAAAAACCGGAATTCTCAATATTTCTGGGTGAAAATCACTAAGAATACTTGAAATGGTTCTACTAATTGATTTTCATTGCGGAATTTGCAAAATCTCGAAAAAAAATTTTTTGACCAAAAAAATCGATAGGCTAACCCCTTACAGTTTTTTCGAAAAATCGAAAATCCGCTCTAAAAACCGGAATTCTCAATATTTCTGGGTGAAAATCACTAAGAATACTTGAAATGGTTCTACTAATTGATTTTCATTGCGGAATTTGCAAAATCTCGAAAAAATTTTTTTGACCAAAAAAATCGATAGGCTAACCCCTTACAGTTTTTTCGAAAAATCGAAAATCCGCTCTAAAAACCGGAATTCTCAATATTTCTGGGTGAAAATCACAAAGAATACTTGAAATGGTTCTACTAATTGATTTTCATTGCGGAATTTGCAAAATCTCGAAAAAAATTTTTTTGACCAAAAAAATCGATAGGCTAACCCCTTACAGTTTTTTCGAAAAATCGAAAATCCGCTCTAAAAACCGGAATTCTCAATATTTCTGAGTGAAAATCACTAAGAATACTTGAAATGGTCCTACTAATTGATTTTCATTGCGGAATTTGCAAAATCTCGACAAAAAATTTTTTGACCAAAAAAATCGATAGGCTTTGCAAAATCTCGAAAAAAAATTTTTTGACCAAAAAAATCGATAGGCTAACCGCTTACAGTTTTTTCGAAAAATCGAAATTCGCTCTAAAAACCGGAATTCTCAATATTTCTGGGTGAAAATCACTAAGAATACTTGAAATGGTTCTACTAATTGATTTTCATTGCGGAATTTGCAAAATCTCGAAAAAAAATTTTTTGACCAAAAAAATCGATAGGCTAACCCCTTACAGTTTTTTCGAAAAATCGAAAATCCGCTCTAAAAACCGGAATTCTCAATATTTCTGGGTGAAAATCACTAAGAATACTTGAAATGGTTCTACTAATTGATTTTCATTGCGGAATTTGCAAAATCTCGAAAAAACATTTTTTGACCAAAAAAATCGATAGGCTAACCCCTTACAGTTTTTTCGAAAAATCGAAAATCCGCTCTAAAAACCGGAATTCTCAATATTTCTGGGTGAAAATCACTAAGAATACTTGAAATGGTTCTACTAATTGATTTTCATTGCGGAATTCGCAAAATCTCGAAAAAAAATTTTTGACCAAAAAAATCGATAGGCTAACCCCTTACAGTTTTTTTCGAAAAATCGAAAATCCGCTCTAAAAACCGGAATTCTCAATATTTCTGGGTGAAAATCACTAAGAATACTTGAAATGGTTCTACTAATTGATTTCATTGCGGAATTTGCAAAATCTCGAAAAAAAATTTTTTGACCAAAAAAATCGATAGGCTAACCCCTTACAGTTTTTTCGAAAAATCGAAAATCCGCTCTAAAAACCGGAATTCTCAATATTTCTGGGTGAAAATCACTAAGAATACTTGAAATGGTTCTACTAATTGATTTTCATTGCGGAATTTGCAAAATCTCGAAAAAAAATTTTTGACCAAAAAAATCGATAGGCTAACCCCTTACAGTTTTTTCGAAAAATCGAAAATCCGCTCTAAAAACCGGAATTCTCAATATTTCTGGGTGAAAATCACTAAGAATACTTGAAATGGTTCTACTAATTGATTTTCATTGCGGAATTTGCAAAATCTCGAAGAAAAAAATTTTGACCAAAAAAATCGATAGGCTAACCCCTTACAGTTTTTTCGAAAAATCGAAAATCCGCTCTAAAAACCGGAATTCTCAATATTTCTGGGTGAAAATCACTAAGAATACTTGAAATGGTTCTACTAATTGATTTTCATTGCGGAATTTGCAAAATCTCGAAAAAAAATTTTTTGACCAAAAAAATCGATAGGCTAACCCCTTACAGTTTTTTCGAAAAATCGAAAATCCGCTCTAAAAACCGGAATTCTCAATATTTCTGGGTGAAAATCACTAAAAATACTTGAAATGGTTCTACTAATTGATTTTCATTGCGGAATTTGCAAAATCTCGAAAAAAAATTTTTGACCAAAAAAATCGATAGGCTAACCCCTTACAGTTTTTTGAAATGGTTCTACTAATTGAAAAATCGAAAATCCGCTCTAAAAACCGGAATTCTCAATATTTCTGGGTGAAAATCACTAAGAATACTTGAAATGGTTCTACTAATTGATTTTCATTGCGGAATTTGCAAAATCTCGAAAAAAAATTTTTTGACCAAAAAAATCGATAGGCTAACCCCTTACAGTTTTTTCGAAAAATCGAAAATCCGCTCTAAAAACCGGAATTCTCAATATTTCTGGGTGAAAATCACTAAGAATACTTGAAATGGTTCTACTAATTGATTTTCATTGCGGAATTTGCAAAATCTCGAAAAAAAATTTTTGACCAAAAAAATCGATAGGCTAACCCCTTACAGTTTTTTTGAAAAATCGAAAATCCGCTCTAAAAACCGGAATTCTCAATATTTCTGGGTGAAAATCACTAAGAATACTTGAAATGGTTCTACTAATTGATTTTCATTGCGGAATTCGCAAAATCTCGAAAAAAACCAAAAAAATTTTTACAGTGACCAAAAAAATCGATAGGCTAACCCCTTACAGTTTTTTCGAAAAATCGAAAATCCGCTCTAAAAACCGGAATTCTCAATATTTCTGGGTGAAAATCACTAAGAATACTTGAAATGGTTCTACTAATTGATTTCATTGCGGAATTTGCAAAATCTCGAAAAAAAAATTTTTGACCAAAAAAATCGATAGGCTAACCCCTTACAGTTTTTTCGAAAAATCGAAAATCCGCTCTAAAAACCGGAATTCTCAATATTTCTGGGTGAAAATCACTAAGAATACTTGAAATGGTTCTACTAATTGATTTTCATTGCGGAATTTGCAAAATCTCGAAAAAAATTTTTTGACCAAAAAAATCGATAGGCTAACCCCTTACAGTTTTTTCGAAAAATCGAAAATCCGCTCTAAAAACCGGAATTCTCAATATTTCTGGGTGAAAATCACTAAAAATACTTGAAATGGTTCTACTAATTGATTTTCATTGCGGAATTTGCAAAATCTCGAAAAAAAATTTTTGACCAAAAAAATCGATAGGCTAACCCCTTACAGTTTTTTCGAAAAATCGAAAATCCGCTCTAAAAACCGGAATTCTCAATATTTCTGGGTGAAAATCACTAAGAATACTTGAAATGGTTCTACTAATTGATTTTCATTGCGGAATTTGCAAAATCTCGAAGAAAAAAATTTTGACCAAAAAAATCGATAGGCTAACCCCTTACAGTTTTTTCGAAAAATCGAAAATCCGCTCTAAAAACCGGAATTCTCAATATTTCTGGGTGAAAATCACTAAGAATACTTGAAATGGTTCTACTAATTGATTTTCATTGCGGAATTTGCAAAATCTCGAAAAAAATTTTTTGACCAAAAAAATCGATAGGCTAACCCCTTACAGTTTTTTCGAAAAATCGAAAATCCGCTCTAAAAACCGGAATTCTCAATATTTCTGGGTGAAAATCACTAAGAATACTTGAAATGGTTCTACTAATTGATTTCATTGCGGAATTTGCAAAATCTTGAAAAAAAATTTTTTGACCAAAAAAATCGATAGGCTAACCCCTTACAGTTTTTTCGAAAAATCGAAAATCCGCTCTAAAAACCGGAATTCTCAATATTTCTGGGTGAAAATCACTAAGAATACTTGAAATGGTTCTACTAATTGATTTTCATTGCGGAATTTGCAAAATCTCGAAAAAAAATTTTTGACCAAAAAAATCGATAGGCTAACCCCTTACAGTTTTTTCGAAAAATCGAAAATCCGCTCTAAAAACCGGAATTCTCAATATTTCTGGGTGAAAATCACTAAGAATACTTGAAATGGTTCTACTAATTGATTTTCATTGCGGAATTCGCAAAATCTCGAAAAAAAATTTTTGACCAAAAAAATCGATAGGCTAACCCCTTACAGTTTTTTCGAAAAATCGAAAATCCGCTCTAAAAACCGGAATTCTCAATATTTCTGGGTGAAAATCACTAAGAATACTTGAAATGGTTCTACTAATTGATTTTCATTGCGGAATTTGCAAAATCTCGAAGAAAAAAATTTTGACCAAAAAAATTTAACCCCTTACAGACCAAAAAAATCTCAATATTTCTGATACTAAGGAAATGGTTCTAACCCCTTACAGTTTTTTCGAAAAATCGAAAATCCGCTCTAAAAACCGGAATTCTCAATATTTCTGGGTGAAAATCACTAAGAATACTTGAAATGGTTCTACTAATTGATTTTCATTGCGGAATTTGCAAAATCTCGAAAAAAAATTTTTGACCAAAAAAATCGATAGGCTAACCCCTTACAGTTTTTTCGAAAAATCGAAAATCCGCTCTAAAAACCGGAATTCTCAATATTTCTGGGTGAAAATCACTAAGAATACTTGAAATGGTTCTACTAATTGATTTTCATTGCGGAATTTGCAAAATCTCGAAAAAAAAATTTTGACCAAAAAAATCGATAGGCTAACCCCTTACAGTTTTTTCGAAAAATCGAAAATCCGCTCTAAAAACCGGAATTCTCAATATTTCTGGGTGAAAATCACTAAGAATACTTGAAATGGTTCTACTAATTGATTTTCATTGCGGAATTTGCAAAATCTCGAAAAAAAATTTTTGACCAAAAAAATCGATAGGCTAACCCCTTACAGTTTTTTCGAAAAATCGAAAATCCGCTCTAAAAACCGGAATTCTCAATATTTCTGGGTGAAAATCACTAAGAATACTTGAAATGGTTCTACTAATTGATTTTCATTGCGGAATTTGCAAAATCTCGAAAAAAAATTTTTTGACCAAAAAAATCGATAGGCTAACCCCTTACAGTTTTTTCGAAAAATCGAAAATCCGCTCTAAAAACCGGAATTCTCAATATTTCTGGGTGAAAATCACTAAGAATACTTGAAATGGTTCTACTAATTGATTTTCATTGCGGAATTTGCAAAATCTCGAAAAAAAATTTTTTGACCAAAAAAATCGATAGGCTAACCCCTTACAGTTTTTTTGAAAAATCGAAAATCCGCTCTAAAAACCGGAATTCTCAATATTTCTGGGTGAAAATCACTAAGAATACTTGAAATGGTTCTACTAATTGATTTTCATTGCGGAATTTGCAAAATCTCGAAAAAAAATTTTTTGACCAAAAAAATCGATAGGCTAACCCCTTACAGTTTTTTTACTAATTGAAAAATCGAAAATCCGCTCTAAAAACCGGAATTCTCAATATTTCTGGGTGAAAATCACTAAGAATACTTGAAATGGTTCTACTAATTGATTTTCATTGCGGAATTTGCAAAATCTCGAAAAAAAATTTTTTGACCAAAAAAATCGATAGGCTAACCCCTTACAGTTTTTTCGAAAAATCGAAAATCCGCTCTAAAAACCGGAATTCTCAATATTTCTGGGTGAAAATCACTAAGAATACTTGAAATGGTTCTACTAATTGATTTTCATTGCGGAATTTGCAAAATCTCGAAAAAAAATTTTTTGACCAAAAAAATCGATAGGCTAACCCCTTACAGTTTTTTCGAAAAATCGAAAATCCGCTCTAAAAACCGGAATTCTCAATATTTCTGGGTGAAAATCACTAAGAATACTTGAAATGGTTCTACTAATTGATTTTCATTGCGGAATTTGCAAAATCTCGAAAAAAAATTTTTGACCAAAAAAATCGATAGGCTAACCCCTTACAGTTTTTTTTGAAAAATCGAAAATCCGCTCTAAAAACCGGAATTCTCAATATTTCTGGGTGAAAATCACTAAGAATACTTGAAATGGTTCTACTAATTGATTTTCATTGCGGAATTTGCAAAATCTCGAAAAAAAATTTTTTGACCAAAAAAATCGATAGGCTAACCCCTTACAGTTTTTTCGAAAAATCGAAAATCCGCTCTAAAAACCGGAATTCTCAATATTTCTGGGTGAAAATCACTAAGAATACTTGAAATGGTTCTACTAATTGATTTTCATTGCGGAATTTGCAAAATCTCGAAAAAAAATTTTTTGACCAAAAAAATCGATAGGCTAACCCCTTACAGTTTTTTCGAAAAATCGAAAATCCGCTCTAAAAACCGGAATTCTCAATATTTCTGGGTGAAAATCACTAAGAATACTTGAAATGGTTCTACTAATTGATTTTCATTGCGGAATTTGCAAAATCTCGAAAAAAAATTTTTGACCAAAAAAATCGATAGGCTAACCCCTTACAGTTTTTTCGAAAAATCGAAAATCCGCTCTAAAAACCGGAATTCTCAATATTTCTGGGTGAAAATCACTAAGAATACTTGAAATGGTTCTACTAATTGATTTTCATTGCGGAATTTGCAAAATCTCGAAAAAAAATTTTTGACCAAAAAAATCGATAGGCTAACCCCTTACAGTTTTTTCGAAAAATCGAAAATCCGCTCTAAAAACCGGAATTCTCAATATTTCTGGGTGAAAATCACTAAGAATACTTGAAATGGTTCTACTAATTGATTTTCATTGCGGAATTTGCAAAATCTCGAAAAAAAATTTTTGACCAAAAAAATCGATAGGCTAACCCCTTACAGTTTTTTCGAAAAATCGAAAATCCGCTCTAAAAACCGGAATTCTCAATATTTCTGGGTGAAAATCACTAAGAATACTTGAAATGGTTCTACTAATTGATTTTCATTGCGGAATTTGCAAAATCTCGAAAAAAATTTTTTTGACCAAAAAAATCGATAGGCTAACCCCTTACAGTTTTTTCGAAAAATCGAAAATCCGCTCTAAAAACCGGAATTCTCAATATTTCTGGGTGAAAATCACTAAGAATACTTGAAATGGTTCTACTAATTGATTTTCATTGCGGAATTTGCAAAATCTCGAAAAAAATTTTTTGACCAAAAAAATCGATAGGCTAACCCCTTACAGTTTTTTCGAAAAATCGAAAATCCGCTCTAAAAACCGGAATTCTCAATATTTCTGGGTGAAAATCACTAAGAATACTTGAAATGGTTCTACTAATTGATTTTCATTGCGGAATTTGCAAAATCTCGAAGAAAAAATTTTTGACCAAAAAAATCGATAGGCTAACCCCTAACAGTTTTTTCGAAAAATCGAAAATCCGCTCTAAAAACCGGAATTCTCAATATTTCTGGGTGAAAATCACTAAGAATACTTGAAATGGTTCTACTAATTGATTTTCATTGCGGAATTTGCAAAATCTCGAAAAAAAATTTTTGACCAAAAAAATCGATAGGCTAACCCCTTACAGTTTTTTCGAAAAATCGAAAATCCGCTCTAAAAACCGGAATTCTCAATATTTCTGGGTGAAAATCACTAAGAATACTTGAAATGGTTCTACTAATTGATTTTCATTGCGGAATTTGCAAAATCTCGAAAAAAATTTTTTTGACCAAAAAAATCGATAGGCTAACCCCTTACAGTTTTTTCGAAAAATCGAAAATCCGCTCTAAAAACCGGAATTCTCAATATTTCTGGGTGAAAATCACTAAGAATACTTGAAATGGTTCTACTAATTGATTTTCATTGCGGAATTTGCAAAATCTCGAAAAAAAATTTTTTGACCAAAAAAATCGATAGGCTAACCCCTTACAGTTTTTTCGAAAAATCGAAAATCCGCTCTAAAAACCGGAATTCTCAATATTTCTGGGTGAAAATCACTAAGAATACTTGAAATGGTTCTACTAATTGATTTTCATTGCGGAATTTGCAAAATCTCGAAAAAAATTTTTTGACCAAAAAAATCGATAGGCTAACCCCTTACAGTTTTTTCGAAAAATCGAAAATCCGCTCTAAAAACCGGAATTCTCAATATTTCTGGGTGAAAATCACTAAGAATACTTGAAATGGTTCTACTAATTGATTTTCATTGCGGAATTTGCAAAATCTCGAAAAAAAATTTTTGACCAAAAAAATCGATAGGCTAACCCCTTACAGTTTTTTTTTGAAAAATCGAAAATCCGCTCTAAAAACCGGAATTCTCAATATTTCTGGGTGAAAATCACTAAGAATACTTGAAATGGTTCTACTAATTGATTTTCATTGCGGAATTTGCAAAATCTCGAAAAAAAATTTTTTGACCAAAAAAATCGATAGGCTAACCCCTTACAGTTTTTTCGAAAAATCGAAAATCCGCTCTAAAAACCGGAATTCTCAATATTTCTGGGTGAAAATCACTAAGAATACTTGAAATGGTTCTACTAATTGATTTTCATTGCGGAATTTGCAAAATCTCGAAAAAAAATTTTTTGACCAAAAAAATCGATAGGCTAACCCCTTACAGTTTTTTCGAAAAATCGAAAATCCGCTCTAAAAACCGGAATTCTCAATATTTCTGGGTGAAAATCACTAAGAATACTTGAAATGGTTCTACTAATTGATTTTCATTGCGGAATTTGCAAAATCTCGAAAAAAATTTTTTGACCAAAAAAATCGATAGGCTAACCCCTTACAGTTTTTTCGAAAAATCGAAAATCCGCTCTAAAAACCGGAATTCTCAATATTTCTGGGTGAAAATCACTAAGAATACTTGAAATGGTTCTACTAATTGATTTTCATTGCGGAATTTGCAAAATCTCGAAAAAAAATTTTTTTTTTTCGACCAAAAAAATCGATAGGCTAACCCCTTACAGTTTTTTTTTGAAAAATCGAAAATCCGCTCTAAAAACCGGAATTCTCAATATTTCTGGGTGAAAATCACTAAGAATACTTGAAATGGTTCTACTAATTGATTTTCATTGCGGAATTTGCAAAATCTCGAAAAAAAATTTTTTGACCAAAAAAATCGATAGGCTAACCCCTTACAGTTTTTTCGAAAAATCGAAAATCCGCTCTAAAAACCGGAATTCTCAATATTTCTGGGTGAAAATCACTAAGAATACTTGAAATGGTTCTACTAATTGATTTTCATTGCGGAATTTGCAAAATCTCGAAGAAAAAAAAAATTTTGACCAAAAAAATCGATAGGCTAACCCCTTACAGTTTTTTCGAAAAATCGAAAATCCGCTCTAAAAACCGGAATTCTCAATATTTCTGGGTGAAAATCACTAAGAATACTTGAAATGGTTCTACTAATTGATTTTCATTGCGGAATTTGCAAAATCTCGAAAAAAAATTTTTTGACCAAAAAAATCGATAGGCTAACCCCTTACAGTTTTTTCGAAAAATCGAAAATCCGCTCTAAAAACCGGAATTCTCAATATTTCTGGGTGAAAATCACTAAGAATACTTGAAATGGTTCTACTAATTGATTTTCATTGCGGAATTTGCAAAATCTCGAAAAAAATTTTTTGACCAAAAAAATCGATAGGCTAACCCCTTACAGTTTTTTCGAAAAATCGAAAATCCGCTCTAAAAACCGGAATTCTCAATATTTCTGGGTGAAAATCACTAAGAATACTTGAAATGGTTCTACTAATTGATTTTCATTGCGGAATTTGCAAAATCTCGAAAAAAAATTTTTTGACCAAAAAAATCGATAGGCTAACCCCTTACAGTTTTTTCGAAAAATCGAAAATCCGCTCTAAAAACCGGAATTCTCAATATTTCTGGGTGAAAATCACTAAGAATACTTGAAATGGTTCTACTAATTGATTTTCATTGCGGAATTTGCAAAATCTCGAAAAAAAAAGTTTTTGACCAAAAAAATCGATAGGCTAACCCCTTACAGTTTTTTCGAAAAATCGAAAATCCGCTCTAAAAACCGGAATTCTCAATATTTCTGGGTGAAAATCACTAAGAATACTTGAAATGGTTCTACTAATTGATTTTCATTGCGGAATTTGCAAAATCTCGAAGAAAAAATTTTTGACCAAAAAAATCGATAGGCTAACCCCTTACAGTTTTTTCGAAAAATCGAAAATCCGCTCTAAAAACCGGAATTCTCAATATTTCTGGGTGAAAATCACTAAGAATACTTGAAATGGTTCTACTAATTGATTTTCATTGCGGAATTTGCAAAATCTCGAAAAAAATTTTTTTGACCAAAAAAATCGATAGGCTAACCCCTTACAGTTTTTTCGAAAAATCGAAAATCCGCTCTAAAAACCGGAATTCTCAATATTTCTGGGTGAAAATCACTAAGAATACTTGAAATGGTTCTACTAATTGATTTTCATTGCGGAATTTGCAAAATCTCGAAAAAAAATTTTTGACCAAAAAAATCGATAGGCTAACCCCTTACAGTTTTTTCGAAAAATCGAAAATCCGCTCTAAAAACCGGAATTCTCAATATTTCTGGGTGAAAATCACTAAGAATACTTGAAATGGTTCTACTAATTGATTTTCATTGCGGAATTTGCAAAATCTCGAAAAAAATTTTTTGACCAAAAAAATCGATAGGCTAACCCCTTACAGTTTTTTCGAAAAATCGAAAATCCGCTCTAAAAACCGGAATTCTCAATATTTCTGGGTGAAAATCACTAAGAATACTTGAAATGGTTCTACTAATTGATTTTCATTGCGGAATTTGCAAAATCTCGAAAAAAAATTTTTTGACCAAAAAAATCGATAGGCTAACCCCTTACAGTTTTTTCGAAAAATCGAAAATCCGCTCTAAAAACCGGAATTCTCAATATTTCTGGGTGAAAATCACTAAGAATACTTGAAATGGTTCTACTAATTGATTTTCATTGCGGAATTTGCAAAATCTCGAAAAAAAATTTTTTTGACCAAAAAAATCGATAGGCTAACCCCTTACAGTTTTTTCGAAAAATCGAAAATCCGCTCTAAAAACCGGAATTCTCAATATTTCTGGGTGAAAATCACTAAGAATACTTGAAATGGTTCTACTAATTGATTTTCATTGCGGAATTTGCAAAATCTCGAAAAAAAATTTTTGACCAAAAAAATCGATAGGCTAACCCCTTACAGTTTTTTCGAAAAATCGAAAATCCGCTCTAAAAACCGGAATTCTCAATATTTCTGGGTGAAAATCACTAAGAATACTTGAAATGGTTCTACTAATTGATTTTCATTGCGGAATTTGCAAAATCTCGAAAAAAAAATTTTTGACCAAAAAAATCGATAGGCTAACCCCTTACAGTTTTTTCGAAAAATCGAAAATCCGCTCTAAAAACCGGAATTCTCAATATTTCTGGGTGAAAATCACTAAGAATACTTGAAATGGTTCTACTAATTGATTTTCATTGCGGAATTTGCAAAATCTCGAAGAAAAAATTTTTGACCAAAAAAATCGATAGGCTAACCCCTTACAGTTTTTTCGAAAAATCGAAAATCCGCTCTAAAAACCGGAATTCTCAATATTTCTGGGTGAAAATCACTAAGAATACTTGAAATGGTTCTACTAATTGATTTTCATTGCGGAATTTGCAAAATCTCGAAAAAAAAATTTTGACCAAAAAAATCGATAGGCTAACCCCTTACAGTTTTTTCGAAAAATCGAAAATCCGCTCTAAAAACCGGAATTCTCAATATTTCTGGGTGAAAATCACTAAGAATACTTGAAATGGTTCTACTAATTGATTTTCATTGCGGAATTTGCAAAATCTCGAAAAAAAATTTTTTGACCAAAAAAATCGATAGGCTAACCCCTTACAGTTTTTTCGAAAAATCGAAAATCCGCTCTAAAAACCGGAATTCTCAATATTTCTGGGTGAAAATCACTAAGAATACTTGAAATGGTTCTACTAATTGATTTTCATTGCGGAATTTGCAAAATCTCGAAAAAAAATTTTTGACCAAAAAAATCGATAGGCTAACCCCTTACAGTTTTTTCGAAAAATCGAAAATCCGCTCTAAAAACCGGAATTCTCAATATTTCTGGGTGAAAATCACTAAGAATACTTGAAATGGTTCTACTAATTGATTTTCATTGCGGAATTTGCAAAATCTCGAAGAAAAAATTTTTTGACCAAAAAAATCGATAGGCTAACCCCTTACAGTTTTTTCGAAAAATCGAAAATCCGCTCTAAAAACCGGAATTCTCAATATTTCTGGGTGAAAATCACTAAGAATACTTGAAATGGTTCTACTAATTGATTTTCATTGCGGAATTTGCAAAATCTCGAAGAAAAAATTTTTGACCAAAAAAATCGATAGGCTAACCCCTTACAGTTTTTTCGAAAAATCGAAAATCCGCTCTAAAAACCGGAATTCTCAATATTTCTGGGTGAAAATCACTAAGAATACTTGAAATGGTTCTACTAATTGATTTTCATTGCGGAATTTGCAAAATCTCGAAAAAAAATTTTTTGACCAAAAAAATCGATAGGCTAACCCCTTACAGTTTTTTCGAAAAATCGAAAATCCGCTCTAAATTTTTTTTTCGAGATTTTGCAAATTCAGCAATGAAAATCAATTAGTAGAACCATTTCAAGTATTCTTAGTGATTTTCATCCAGAAATATTGAGAATTCCGGTTTTTAGAGCGGATTTTCGATTTTCGAAAAAAAACTGTAAGGGGTTAGTCCATCGATTTTTTTTGGTCCAAAAATTTTTCCAAAAAAAAAACTGTAATGGAAATCAATTAGTAGGACCATTTCAAGTATTCTTTGTGAATTTCATCCAGAAATATTGAGAATTCCGGTTTCTAGAGCAGATTTTCGATTTTTTTGAAAAAAAAAATGTTTTTTTTTTAGGTCAAAAATGTTTTTGTTATTTTCAGTGAAAATTAATCTTCTTCTGACAAACCTGCTTTCTATGTGCAACAAATATCAGCAAAGAAAATTCTTGGTTATTGTCCTACCTTGAAATTCTATCCTTTCCTACTATTCCGAAAAAAGGCCAAAGGTTGATCCGTAATCCTGCATGATTACAATGGTCACCAATGATGAATGCAGATCCCGAAGATTTTCACGCTCAAAGAAAAACCAGAAGCATTTCGCAATGCAATGAGAAAAAGTGGAAATCCATTTGGACCATCAGCGACAGAAAGGAAAACACTTGTTAGTCCATTTAATTATACATTTATATTTGCTTTGTTTTGTGAAGAAGCTTAATAAGAACATATAGTCTCTGGCAACGAATTTTTTTTCATAATTTTTCTTTTATTTTCTTCCTCTCGTCCTCAACGCCTTTTTTTAACCAAGAGGATATTTTTGTTTACTTTGTGTCTCTCTGTGATTCTTTCACTTTATCCCTCGGGTTCATGAATTAATTACAATGATTTCATATCTCCATGTCGTATTCCTCTTGTTTTGTTTTCTTTTTTTTTAATTATTTTCTCATTTTTTCTCTTGTCTCATAACTAATAATTAATAATAGTAGTTTTATTTATACACCATCATTCACACAGTTTTATTTTTGTCTACTCCATCCTCTTGCTCCTTAATCTTTCCGGCTGGCTCACAAAAAAAATCATTCTGAATTGTTAAAAAATATTTTTTTTTTCATATCTGAGGGATCTTTTTATCAACTATTTTTTTTGTATTATTTTTTTCTTTTAAATTATGGATTATTTTATGGTTTGTTTTTTTTTTTTACTTTTTTTAGTAATGTTAGAGAAGTTTTTTTGTTTGTGGGAAAATATTGATTTTCTTTTTTTAATATTGTTTTTTTTTCTTTTGAATTTTTATAATGACTTGCAGTAAATAATTGTGATAAATCAATATTTTTCTACAACTGTGTGTTTTATGTGTTTTCTTGCTTGTTTTTTTTTTATCTTTCCATTTCATTAAAATTACATTAATATATTTCATTATTCTGTAGTTTTTTTTGCATTTTTTGCATCCTATTTTTAATTATTTGATTGACCATATTTTTAGAGGGTTGATTTTTTGTATTTTTTCTTTATTAGGGTTGGTTTGTTTTTTTTTTTGAATTTGAATATTATGGTTAAATTTTATGGATGAATTATTTGACGTCAATAGAGGAGGTACCCTATAGCCAAAGTTTCTGCAAAATTGCACAGCTATGGACAATTCCATGGAATCTATCCGATGTTTGCAGGAATTTTTGATTTTTTTTTCTTAGGAATATTTCTTGGAAATTGTCAAATTTTCTATGGAGTTCTCCATGGGTATATTCTTTTAAAATGAGTAAATGTTCGAAATTTTCCTGCTAAAAAATTTAAGAACACAAATAGACTTAGGCTGATCCTCTAGAATATTTATCCTATTACATTTTGCAGTAAAGGAAATTTACGTAAAAGGCCTCTACATAGCTCTCTGCTCTCTCTTTTGAATCTGGTCCACGGTTTTTCTATTTTGCGCTGTGAGAATTTATTTTCTGTCGAAAAACAACAGAATTTTCTTTATGGTGCACATTATGTTTTATTTTGTACCACAATTAAGTATCAAAGGCTTTGATGAAGTGAAAATAATATTTCAATTCGCGCTAAACAAGCTACATACTTATTAAAAAAAGTGTTTTAATTCATGACCCCATAGCAAAATTCCGCGGAAATTCCAGAGGAAAACTAGCGTCCAAATTGCAAAAATCCGCGGAATTTGACGCAAAAATTCCATTAAGTTTTCCATGTAATTTGGAGCCGGTAATTCTATTGGAATCATAGCCCTCCATGGAATTTGAAGTACGAACCACTGAAATTCCAGCGCTAAATTCCGCGGAGTTCTGTGGAACATTTATATGGAAACTCACACGTGAAACGTTTGCGGGATAAGCTGGAAAAATCACATGGAAATTTCCACTATCTTTCCATAGGGTTTTATATAGTTTTTCCACTTTTTTCTCGAATGTCAAACAAATAAAATGGTGTTGTGACAACATGGATAATTTATTTCCAAGCCTTCCGCGAACATTTTTAGTGACTCCTGCGACGAATTATAATATCATTAATTATGCGACACTGCGTTTCGTGTAAATAATAGTGAAGTGATTACATTAAATAGGTCACCAACCTAAAATAAAACTGTTTTTATATCATACAATATCTATTTTATGAAAAAGTATTTTTTTTTTATAAAATAGTTTTTTATAATCCAAATTGGTTATTCGTTATCGCTGGTTCAGTAAAACTTATTAAAATCCCCGTGATCTTTGATATTTCTTTAATATTCGGAAGTAAAATCGCGAGGTGCATGTGACAGCTTCATTTTTTTCTCCATTTTATTTAGGTGGAAAAATCCACATAAATTCCACGAACATTCCATGGATATATTCCACAGAAAAAATCCAGCCTAAATCCATAAAATTTTCCTTGGAACCTATTATGAAAAATTTCTATGGAATTTTTCAAGGAAAAATACTGTAAAATTTCATAGGAATTTTTCGCTTGTTATTCCAATTCCGCTTTCTTTTGCTATGGCGGAACCGTCAGTGTTTGACAGCTGTCAGCAGGATATCGAAGTACCGGATATCGGAGAGAGCTATGTTATCGATAATCCTAAGTCCTCAGATTGGAATAAATCTTTATTGACAGACTTTACAGTCTAAATATTCTCGAGGAACAGGCTTAGTGAAGTCAGGGGTTGTACTTACCAAAAATTTCATCTTAAGGCTATAATTCATGTGAGCAACGTGTTTGAGCCAGATATACACC
Organism: Phlebotomus papatasi; assembly: GCF_024763615.1. Lineage (NCBI taxonomy): Eukaryota > Metazoa > Arthropoda > Insecta > Diptera > Psychodidae > Phlebotomus > Phlebotomus papatasi. The sequence goes on from NC_077224.1 coordinate 16,680,088, forward strand.
AGAAACGGAAGAAGTTGCTCTATTTGTTGAGTTACGGTCCAATGGGGTATAACAAGTGGTGAATGGAAAAGACCTGTTTTGTCTCTTGCAATTTTTATTCTACACGATGTTTCGGGAATCTATGTCTCACTTTATCTCATGTTTATGGAATCTATGTTTCATTTTATTTTATGGAGCACTATCTGGCAACAATGTGGAATATTTCTTAAAGATTTGACTCTAAAAAGCAAGAATCTGATATAAATTATTAAAGGGTAAGACTTTGCCTATTTGCAATCTACAATTAAAAAATTGATACTCTCAAAGTTAGTGAAACCCATCGAAACAAATGATTAAAGACTGTAATTTTAATTTTTAAATAGAAATAAATTAAATAACCTGTGAATATTCCATTTTCCATCCCCTGTTTTAAACTTTGATTGATTGATGCAGAAAACGCCGGACAATCAGCGCTAAAGCGGCGAATACGTGAACTTGCACTTTAGGTTTCCGTTTAGATTTTCAAATAGGTTTGACTTGGTTTTAAAGTTGCTTTGTATTTTCGAAAGGTTGTTACCGACCGGAGCCATTTTGAGTTTCACCATTTCTAGTTGGATTTTATCAATTCTTGCAGCCTTACCATATTTTGTTGCAAGACAATTATAATAATAATAATAATAATAATAATGCTGGCACAACATTCCATGAAGGAACAAGGCCTTCCCGCAAGGGGATTTCTAGACAATCATTATTATTTTTCTTGTACGGGATGGGGTTGTCAGTCCCATTCCCGTGGAATCAAGTGCAGTGAAGCTCACTGGATGGAATCCGAACACCTTTAACCCCAGAAAAAATCCTAGTGACCTAAAGGGGATTCGAACCCGGGGCACTTGCATCATAGAGCGAGTGCTCTACCACTTGACCCATTGAATGCCCCATTGAGTGTTGAAAGACAATTCCATGGAAAACTCCATAGAGAATTGGAGACATTCTGAAATATTCCATAGAGACTTCCGTGGAATTAATGGTTAAACTATTCAAAGAAATCTGTACGAATGAATTAGTTCGGAGAATTCCATTGGAAATCCAACGGACTTTCTGCATCATTTGGCTATAGGGGTAACTTAAGTGGGGTTAGACAGGAAGTTTACTTGTATTTTTCTCGTTTTTCGATAGATTTGGGTGGATTATGGGTGGGATATTGCAATTTATAGCTCATTTCTATGTAATTGGTTTTTTTTGCAGGGTAACATTTTTGGAGGGAAACTGAGGTTATGTTGAGGGGAGATTTGTGGAAAAAGTGTGGTTATGTTGAACATCTAGTACAGTTTTTTTTTCTCATAAAATGTTGTTTTGCAGGCGTCACAATTTAATCTGTTTTGTTAGAAATTCTCTAAGAATTTACTTCTGAGATTGACGACAAAAATAAAGAAACAGTATGAAAGAAGTTCAAGAGAGATTTTCTTGTCTGCTACACAATCTTCCTAAAAAAAACCGCTTCACTTGGAGAAAATCAAGGCGCATGATTGTATGATTTTTTTACAAAGTTTTTCAATTTTCTCATTTTTGTGGAGATCCACAATTCAATTTAGTGTTTCTTGTGGAAAAAATGTGCTTTTCCCCAAGATTATTTATTTACAAATTTTAGTTTTTTAATTTCTCGACTGGATTTTTTTCAGTTGCTCAAAAATTGATTTACTATTTAGCAATACGTTCTATTCTCTTTATTTGTTTGTTTTTTTTTTTTTTTTAAGGTTATTTCATCAAGATAAAAAGATCTCGTGCTTTGTTTTTGATTATCTTCTTAGGTTTTTTTCGCGGACATCTTCAGTACGGGGAATTTACAAAAGTCCCCACTTCTGAAAAATGTAGGATGTATTTTTTCAAAAATTTTTTTTTCAGTGATTAAATTTGATGAAAAACTCTGATCCCAAAAGTTGCTTCCGTTTCTCGTCATTCTCTCTCTCTCTCTCTCAAAACTCGTGCTCTCGTTTATAATTCTTTTTTTATTATCAATTATTGTTTGTTTTTTCCATCTTCTTCAGTTTAATTCTTTTTATTTTTTCTTTAAATCTACACTGAGAAGAATTTAATATTCTCAGTATATAGAAATTATTTTTATTTCATATTTTTTTCATCATTATTTAAACACACACCATTGAAAATTATGGGATGAGTGTATTTTTTTTGTACTATTCAAATGTTACACAAACTTTCTACACGCTTATTCATTTTTTCATCTTTCATAATCAATAATTATTATTTTTTTATTATATATGTATATAGTATTTTTTATTTATTTTTGTCCTTTTTTTTAATAATAATTATTACTATTAATAGTAATTTTTTCTCATCTGTTTTATTTACTTCTTTTTTTTCTTCATCTTCTTTACTTACACTGTAAATATTAATCTTCGCCGTCTTCTCTTACTTCCTTTTTCCTTGTCTTCAACTTTTCCTCACTGATTTTTTCGGACATTTTTTTTCACCTCTAGTTACTGTTAGAGTTTGATTAATTTTTGGATAATTTTACACAATTAATTAATAACAAATATATCTTTTTTTTACTTTATTTTTGTGTTTCTTTAATGATCTCTTTATACTTTCTACTGTAATGCAAGTGTCTGCTGTGTTGATTTTATTTTTTTTTCATTTCATTTACGTTTCCATTTTTTCTATATTGATTTTTCTTTCTCAGGATGAAAAACTGAATGATGTTTTCAAAATTTTCCCCAATTATTCACTGATTTTTTACCTTGTGTGTATGTGTGAAAATGTTTTCGTGTTTTGTGTTTCTTTCTTTTTTTTAATGCAATTCTATATTTAAAATTTATATTTTCTAGATTGTTTCTTTTCAATTTTCATCATTTCTTTTCACTTAAATCAACATCTTCCCATCCATTCACGATATATTTATTATTATACTCTTAATCTTTTTTTTTTAAAATTTCATTTTAATCAAGTGCTTTTTCTCCATGCTCCTCTTGTCAACAACATTTAGTGGCAATGTTACAACATTGCTTCGTTTATTGTTTCAATTTTTTTTATTAAATTTATTTATTTAGTGGCTTATTTTTGCAATGGATTCCAGGGGTATCTTCTTCAGTGATTCCGTATTGATTAATCAACGTGAAAGCAAAATTAAAATCAGTAAGAGACGTTTTCTTTAGCAGTTTCTATTTGGGATGGTTTATTATAGTCTGAATTTGCGGAAGGATTTTTTTTTGTTTCAACCTAGCTTTTTAGGTTGGATTGTCGGTCTTTGCTTAATGCGATTCATTTTTAATTATTTTTAGTATTTTGCACAGATTTATGGATGTATCTCTTAAAGGAGCCCTATAAATTAGCACAGCCTTCAGACTGCTAAAGCCACGCCCTTTGAGTTCATTTAACCCTTTAAGGACGAGAAGGTTTAAAATCGGGGGTCAGAAAAAATCATTTTTTCTGACTTTTTATAGCAAAACTTTGCTTTAAAGGGCCGTAGGAAAAATTTCATTTTTGGGTCACCGGTGACCCAATCGTCCTTAAAGGGTTAAAAATTAAGGGAGGAGCCTAAAGTCCCTTCCTTCAAAAATGAGTTACCGTAGATGCGGGTGACTGCTCTCACCCTGTTCGTAAGCTTTTTTTTTTTAATTAGTCCTTAAGGATGGTCTTTATCAATCCGATCTACCATGTCTGATCGGTAAGGACCGTTCTTAAACATTAAAATTAAAGAGAAGTGTACGAAGAGTAGGGACATAGTCACCTGCATCCTTATGCTTCATATGATGAATGATGAACTTCATCCTCATTTACGTCATTTCAGTTCATCCTTATGCTTCATACGTCATTTTCAAAGTAAGGGAAAATCCTTATGCTTCATATGATCCCAAGCTTCATAATGACTAATTTTTCTTGTGTTCCTGAATAAAGTTGACTCCTCAATATATTTAAAGAATTGGACACTTTCCTCTTGTTTTTAAAATATGGGTGCGATGAGTCGCATTTATTGAGAAATACACAAGAAACTTAGTCATTACGAAGCTTGGGATCGTAGGAAGAATGGGCACTGGGCACTTTTCCCTACTAAATCTTAAATTCAGACTGATCAACGCGATCAAACGATCATGGAGACTGCTCAACATGATCAGCTCATCATAGATTCTTATCAACGCGATAACTCGATCATGAAGACTGATCAACGCGTTTAAATAATCATGGAGACTACTCAAAGTGATCAGCCGATCATATTGACTGATCGACGGAATCAGTGGATCATCAAAACTGATCTGATAACTCATCGATGCCATCAACCGCTCATAAAGACTGCTCAATGCGATCAGCTGATCATAGATACTCATCAGCGCGACCAGTTGATCATGGAAGACTGATCAACGCGATCAAACGATCGTGGAGACTGCTCAACGTGATCTCCTGATCATGGCGACTGATCAACGCGAACACCTGATCATGCAGACTGCTCAACATTATCAGGTGATCATATTGACTGATCGATGGAATCAGTGGATCATAGAGACTGATCAATGCCATTAACTGCTCATAAAGACTACTCAATGCGAGCAGCCGATCACAGAGACTGATCGATGCTATCAACCGATCATTGAGACTGATCAACGTGATCAAACGATCACGGAGACTGCTCAACATGATCGTCTGATCATGGCAACTGATCAACGCGACCAATCGATCATAAAGACTACTCAATGTGAGCAGCTGATCATGGAGACTGATTGATGCTATCAACCGATCATTGAGACTGATCAACGCGATCAAACAATCATGGAGACTGCTCAACGTGATCGGCTGATCATGGATTCTGATCAATGAGATCACCTGATCACGAAGACTGTTCAACGTGAGCAAATAATCATGCAGACTGCTCAACGTGATAAGCTGATCATATTGACTGATCGCTGGAATCAGTGGATAATAGAGACTGATCGATGCCATTAACTGCTCATAAAGACTATTCAATGCGAGCAGCTGATCATGGAGATTGATCGATGCTATCAACCGATCATTGAGACTGATAAACGCGATCAAACGGTCATGGAAACAGCTCAACATGATCTTCTGATCATGGCAACTGATCAACGCGACCAATTGATCATAAAGACTGCTCAACATGATCGCCTGATCATGGCAACTGATCAACGTGATCAAACGATCATGGAGACTGCTCAACATGATCGCCTGATCATGGCAACTGATCAACACGACCAATCGATCATGAAAACTGCTCAACGTGATCAGCTGATCATGCACACTTATCGACGCGATCAACTGATCGCGGAGACTAACCGATGCGATTAGCTAGTCATACTGAATGATCAATGCCAACAACCGATCATAGAGACTGATCGGCGCCGATGAGAAGATTTGGCACTCATGTGCTTGCTAACCATACTAGTTCACCCTTGTTAGTTACTTTAAAGCTTTAGCTCACCAAAGGACGCAACAGGACTACCACATTTTATGAGAACAAATATTTTAGTCTCATCATGTTTTCTGATTGGCTAAAGCTTGAAAGCATTCACAGTACACTTTAAGCTTTAGCCAATCTCACACAGTGATGTCAGTGATGTTACTAAAATATTTTATTAGACAGGAAAAGTGTTCAGATATTATTTTATTTTATTTTCGAAATTTTATTAAGTCAGCACAATAACTTTTGTTTGTAAACATGTTTTCAAAATTTTCCATGAGAATGAGCGAGATGACTAGATGTAGATCTCATTCACTCTCATTAAAGTGTCAAAAACATGTTTACTAAACAAAAGTTATTGTGCGCTGGCATGATAAAACATCTCAGTTTTATCATTCAGTAATAAATATCAAATTTCTCAAAGTGGGCGTGGCTTAGTATCTCCAGGGCGGGGCTTATGTAAGAGATCAATCCTATAGAAGTGCAAAATACAATAATACATCGCATAAATTCAATGAGTCCCAAATTATTCAATCTCAATTTATCAGATAATCCATTTATCGTGCGTTTTTAGAAGGGGTAAAAGGAAAAAAATATATAAAATTTAAAAATTACTTGTGGAATGAAAAAATTAAATTACAAACGAGCTGATAAAATTCTCACAGTGCTTATCAACTCATTTTACAGCCGAATTAAATACTGAATTTTTTGTTTTGGGTATATAGAGCTTTAAACAAGAGAAGATACATTTTACAGTGTTTATCACTGCGAGAGAAAAAAACATAACATAATTTCTCTCAAACATTGTAAAATAAAGTGAGAATAGCTTTAGCACAGAAGAGAACTGAAAAATTAACCATACCATCATTCATAAATTTATTTAATTTCAACAAGCTTTCTCTACAATCTCTAAAAAAGTTTTTATTTTGTTAAATATAAATTACAATTATTCCTGCAATCATCTTCTTCTCCATTAAATATTATTATTTACAAACACAATGCTTCATCCACGAATTTTGTGCTTTCGTGGATCAAAGCTCTAAGTCTTGTTTTTTTTCCTTTCTCTACCTTCTGGATCTTTTATCAATGAATTTGAGTTTTCCTGTACTTTAGACACAAAATTCACTGGATGGATTACCTGATGATTAAAAATGCACGTGAAATAAATAATTCACCGAATTAGTGAGCATTTTATCTTCCCAAATGATTCTATTGGAATACCTCAGGGCTGTTTTTATTTGACTTTTTCACTTGAGCTTCTTGCAATTTTTTTATGTCACTCAGACCATTTTCCATTCCTCGTTCTTTTCCCTCAGAAACATCCCATCCTCCCCAAAAAAAATCCTAAGCTTGTTTTTCCTCCCTTACCTTCGGCTATAGACACAAAATTTGTTTTTATTTCTTCCCTTAATTAAAGATTAAATTGATTTTACGTGTTTTGCTGCACCATCAGCGATATAAGCAAAATTTTATGTCGTTATATTTTTTTTTGCACCAACTTCCTGTTTTAAGAGGATTTTGTTTGTTTATGGAGGCACTTCCCCTTGCACCCTCCTAGCCCCCTTACCGACTCAAAAGCCCGTCCAGAAATCTCTGAGTTGAAAAATAATAAAAACAATCTAAAAGTTTTGAAAATGAATTCCCAAGGAAATGGATTAAAGGGGAGATCTTACGGCATTTGCCAGAGAGATTTATCGGAAAAGTTGGTGGACACCAGGAGGAGAAAAATAAAATTGCGAGAAACCCCGAAAAAAAATCTAAACATAAATCAGCATTCATTATCTTTTGAATTCCTTTTTTTTTGCTTCCTTCTTCGAGTAAGGTTTCTTCTCTCATTCTTGGGCCAAACTTTTTCTCAGGGACATTCAATGAAAATATTTTTCATTAAATTGTGGTGATTTTTTTCCTCAAATGCACTGAGAAAAATTTGAAATGGGTTTCAGTCAAAATTACAATTGCTGTGTCTTTGCGATCATGAGTAGATTTTCGGAATTACAAGGTCATTCGAAAGCTTATTCGAAAATCTTTGGGAATAAGTCTTTAAGGATTAGATAACTTTGACAATTCACAGGTGCTTAAGGGGTGTTCAGTTATTAGCGTATTTTCGTAAATTTACATCTGGCAATACTGAACTTTCGGATATTCGAAAATGTTGGAATTGAATACGTCGATGGATTTTATATCAATTGTATATTTTCGTAATTTCACATCTGGCTATCGTCGGATATTTGAATTTTTTGACAGCTGACAGTACAATTAGCTAAGTCATGTTCGATTCGAATTAAAATCAGAGGTGACATGATAACTTATTTTCAATACTATCGACTATCGATTGTGAAAAAATTGAACGATAGCAGGACTTCCCGTAACTAATATAGATATTTATTTACAGTCACATTCTTTTAAGAATGTCACAATGAATGGCCCAACAATGCGTAAAAAGTTGACATTCACTTAATCTAAGAGATATAGATTTATCGATTCGATAGTGTCGAAAAGTTATCATTTCGCCCCAGGTAATACCTGAATCCTCGAATATTTGAAATTTTTGATAGTCAACAACTTAGTCAGCTCGTAGATTTTCTAATATTCTTGAATTTTCGTAATTTTCCAACTTCTATTATTGAATCTTCGAATATTCAAAGTATTTGATAGTTGAATGAAACTTTGACAGTTCAATCGGCTAATCAAACAACTTCGAATATTCGAAGATAGGAATAAGAATTATTCTAAGCTTTATCTGAATTTCCATTAATTCCTGCAAAAAAAAGAAGATGTCGTTTATCTTGTATTTCGTCTGTTTAAATTTTCGATCTTTCAATTACCAAAGGGTATGTAATTATTTTATCCACTTACGAATATAAATAGTTTAATTGGAAAAGATGTTCGAAATTCATAACTAATTTGATTTGACAGCTTAGACTGATTTGAAAGCCTTCGCCTTTTGGTTCGAATAAATTTCAAAAGGATTTCTATTCAGAACCGTTTGAAGTTCGCAAACTTGAATCTAAGTCGCATGAAAAGAATAGCAAATTACCAAAAGCTTGCAAAAATATTTTAGAAAATATTGTGAATAGTAGAAAATCTAACATGGCGACTTGTAAAAAATATCGAATATTCGAATGAGCATTATCAGCATTCACGCAGCAGATATGTGAATCACTGTAGATTTTCGAATGATCTTCGAATGAAATTTCAAATTTCTTTGAAAAGTTTCGGGACATATTTGAGTCCAAAAATTCTGTCAAATTTTGATGTTTCGAGCTTTTGACAGAAAAAGGCAAAATCGAAATTAACTCGCCAATCTTAAAACAACTTTTGTGTCTTTGAAAAAAATGTTTGTAAGGATGTTTGTCAAGATTATTTAATTCCAAAAATTAATAAATAAAGTGAAGTGTTTGCTTGACAATTTTGATAAAAGCATTATTAAAAGCGTGATTTCAATTGTTGTTTTGACTTTAATTCTACATTTGCAGATGATCATTTTTAATTTTAAAATTAAAAATAGCACATTGTGCTACTCTTATTCGAATCTTTCAAGTAAAAAGCTCTGGGATTTTCATAAAATTAGGATTAATCGTCTGTCAATAGACAACGCGCATCGAATGAAATTCGTTAAGTGTCGACTTTTCCTAGAGATTTATAGAAGTCAGAAAGAAAACTGTTACACTTTTGTCGTTGATTTTGAACGACAAGTCGAACGATTCTTTGTCAAGTATGAACCCATTATTTCCTTTGTTCAAAAGGTTGGATATTTTGGTGAATTTAGGATTTACTGATCGATATATTGTTCACTTTTTTTTCAAATCGTCTGTCAAGAGATAACATTCAGTGAACGAAATTCGTTCAGTTTCGACTTTTTTCCCAATCCGACAGATCTTAGAAAGAACAGATACATTCTGTCAATAATTTTGAACGATATATCGAACGATTCTTCGTCAAGCAACATTTTCAACTCAATGTTCGAATTCATTTGGTAAAAATCTCGAATATTTTGATGATTTTATGGTTTACCGATCGATTTTTCGGTCAGTCGTGTTTCAGATCGTCTGTCAATAGATAACTTTCACTGAAGAAAATTCATCCAGTTCAAGTTTTCTTGCTTAGCGACATAAGTCATAAAAAAAACTTATATACTTTTGCCGTTGATATTGTACGACAAACCGAACGATTCTTCGTCAAGTAAAGTATCAAACCCAAGATTTGAATTCATTTGGTAAAAAGCTCAGACATTTTGGTGAATTTAGGATTTTTTCGATTAATATTTCGTCTTGTTTTCGGTTTCTGATGTACGACAAATCGAACGACATTCTGATAGAATGTCGATCGACATGATTTATAGGGATTTATTTTAAACTTTCCGAATTATACAATTAAGTTTAAACCATCCTGTCTTACCTTTTGCTTTCTCCGTATTATTTGTTATCATTATCAATAAGTTTCTAATATTAATTTGTAGGTTTTTTTTTCATTATCTTAATAAACCGACTGCCTCTCCCTTGTTTGTCTCTTCAGTTTAACGTCATCCCATGTTTTTCTATTTACAATTTACATATTACAAATAATTTATAAGATCTTTTTCTTTACAAAACAAAAAGAAAAAGGAAAATTCCGGTGCTCTGCTCTGTGATCATCTCTCATGAAAAAATTGGAAATTTCTTTTTCACTTTCACGCTCATTTTCCGATACATTTTTCTTTTTTTGAAGAATAAGGAGCAATTTTAGAAAAATTGCATTTTTTTTTGAAAAATAATTTACGTCATGAAAAACAGAAAATTGTAAAAAATAATTTATTTTGGACTGTTCTAAAGATGGCAAATTCGATATCCTTGTCTTCCGTTTTCACATCTTGCGTCAAAAGGTCTCATTTAGTATTATTTTTTTATGGGCAAAAATGTCACGAAAAAATATTATATAACAAAAAGGACAATTTTAAAATTGATAGGGATTTTTTGCGCAACGATCTCTATTCAATTTGTATTTGTTTTTAAATCATGACTAGAGGCGTTCATACATTTAGCGATCGGTGGTCGATATGTGTTTATTTTTCCTTCATCCTGAAGTTATTTTTTCGTTATTTTGCTCTATATTTAAAAAAAATACAAGAAATAAAAGAACAAGATAGTCAAATGGAGAGGAGAAGAGTACTTTAGGTACGTCCTACTCCTTCAAAAACACAAAAATATGCTGCTTTGTAAACTGAGGACTATTACACAATGATATTTGTTTTTTAAATAATTTTTGTTTCACTAGAATATCTTTCTTTTTTTTTAATTTCATGCTTCATGAAAATCAAATGGTATTTTTAGAATAAGATAGAAACCATGTTTTCTATTTTTCTCTTGCACATTTTCTTGTTTTTCTTTTTCTAATCAAACTTTTCTTTTTAAGTAGATTCTCTTCTTTGTCCTTAATATAGAGTTATATCTTCGCACAATGCATTCCTCTCTGTACAGAAACTTCTTCACGATTAATTTTATTTTTATCTTTTTTTTTGTTTTCTCTAACCTCTACTTATATTTTAGGATTTGATTTCTTAAATCAAGAGTTTTGCGATCTTTTTACAACAAAAGCTGATGAACAAAAAAAATATAGACACAAAAGAAAATAAAATCATTTAGGCTCTCTGCTAGATACAGAAAATCTTTCAGCACTAACTTAAAAAGTCAAATAATATCCCGGTAATTTATTAAAAATGTTCTTCCTTGCAAAAAAAAAAGAAACTTTCTCTTGGTCAAAGATGGACAAACGGGATTGTAACGCTGTTCGATGGTTGATTACGGAAAAACAGGCTATCAATTTTCATTTTGATTCACTGCTATATATACTGCTAATGTGTGATCTCTCGATGGAAATTCCACACAGATGGTAAGTTTATCGTTCTCTTATTTTTTTTTTTTTGTTAGTGTGGAAAAGAATGAAGACGTATTTGTTTTTACCTGGACAACAGAAATTCTGGACCGGAAATTATATTGTTACTGGATAAGGTTCTTTTTTTTCACTGGATCTGCTTTTCTAGATTTTTCCCCCTCAATCATCAGATATCTTCTCGTCAATTCATTCAATTTCACCGTCTTGCTGAGTCACGAGCCTGCACCGTTTGTTTCTTAAATGTTTTTCTTTTTTTCCTTTTATGTCTATATCTACAACAAAAATTGGAACTAGGTCAATAACTTGATTTGGATTTAAACAAAAAACGTTTTGGAACTTTATTTTCTCATCGATCGTAATTGATTCATGATGTATTGAAAAATTCGTTATATTTGAATCAGAGTATTTCCCAAATGGTGTGATGTATCAATAATAATAGATGGATGGCTAGATAAATGTTTTTAAACTGTTCGAAGGAAACAAAGCGGTCTTAATGTTTTAAACCAAACCAAAGCAATAAACCAACTCCAGAAGGTACTAAGGCTCGCCTGCCTTACTACAACAGGGGCCATGGGATCTTGCCTTACTTCGGTAATGGTGATCATCCTGAGGAATTCTGTAACCGAATGACAATGCCACATGACAAATTTGAAACTTTTCAAATAGTATATTCGGAGGAACTATTCGGATATCCGATTCATATCAGTCACTGAGACCCTCATAGAACCGCTTCTAATGATCAATCGATGTAGACTAGGCTTTAATGTTATTCTACGCCAGAATTTACCACGAAAATTTCTCATATGACATTGTAATAGTGTTACAGAATACCCTTACTGGATACAGTAGGGGAGACTGGGGCAAAAAGTCACAAAACTGATATTTTACTTTTTTACAAGCCACTCGATCGCTTCAAAAAATTCTAATTAGCGCAGTTTTATAGGAAATTTACCGCTCTAAAACTTTGTGAAAGAAATATTCCTCTATTTTGTAAGGAAATACGTTTATCGAGCCGATTTCTAAAAGGTAATTTTGTGACCATTATCAAAAATGCTGGGGCAAATAGTACCAGACATGGGATATTATCATATTTTTATTCGCTTTATTACGGGCTTTCGTAAATTTGAAAAAAATTAGAGGACATATTTTCATAGAAAATTTATTTATGAAAACGCTTTATGAAAACCCGGTTTCTCTGCGAGAAAAGTGAGAAAACGAGAAAAGCGCTTTTCAAGCTATTTTAGAAAAAAAAACACACACAAAAGACTGCAAATCGTTTGACCAAAGCATACAACAAGCGGCGAGACATGGTAATGACGTTTCTTTTCGCCGGGAGGCATCAGAAATTGCTTCGCTTTTTGTTACTTTTTGCTCTATACCTTTTGTTACTTTTTACCCCAAGTGGCCATTTTTAATAAAAGGATTTCTGGAGAAAAGAACTTTTGTGAAATTCTAAAATAGATAGCGGATTCGTATTCAAAGAATCCAAATTATTTAGAAAATATTCACCAGTAAATCAAATTTGGAAAATAAGTAGGTAATAATTGTTATCTTCTGCAAGGAAAATATTTCAAAAATAGGACTAAAAATTTCGATATTTTTTATTTTCTAAATTCCTTGTTCGAATTCTAAGAAACTTACGACCTTGAAGAAGGTCTATGGAGGCTATCTATAGCAAACAATTTGAGTCGCTATCGTTTTTACCTTGGAAGATATTGAATTTTGAATTTTCGATTTGTGACTTTTTGCCCTAGTCTCCCCTACGTCTACAAAGCCCAAAATTTGGAGGATCAGGCTGATCTTCTAAATTCGTGAGGTCTAGTGAAATTACGGGGATTAGGCGACATCAGCGCCAGTGCTGAAAATTTGAAGCTTAACTTTGGGTGTTTTTGGGTATTTCTCGAAATGTCAATAGGGTGGAAAAACATGGAAAGTAATGATACGCAATGTCGCAAAATCTTAAAATTCATTAAGATAGAAATAATGGGAAGGTCAAAGTACTCCTGTCTGGATGAAAAATGCATTGATATTTCACTTAAGAAGTATTTCAGCAATAAAAGTGGGCACACTTTACGCAAAAAACGCTGATCTTTGATCCTAAATCCTCACCGTGGTGTCACATAAGATTAATATTAATATTAAGAAAAGCCGGAAAAGGAAGTATATAGTATGCAAAATTTCAAATGGAAAATCACGTATGTCAGAAAGAATACATTCTAGTGGAGTAATACGATGAGTAAGATATTACTCATCGATTACTCATTAACCGATTTAATTGGTTGCTATTTACAATTTTGAGATATTTGGGAACTGGGCTAAACCTCTAGTCTAGAGATGGCTCTAGATCGGAGGTTTAGCCTATCAGTGCCTAGTAATATCAAATTTCTAAATAAGAAGCAATTGCAATAATTTTGAAAATTTAATTGAACAATTGCGTTTAATATACCAACTTCATGTGATTTTTCTTTTCAAAATTTCATTTTAATAAGTTAAAACAGTTAAGGTAAAGTGATATAATTTGGAATTAGTGTTACAAGTTGGACAATTCGCCGGTACAAGTTGGACATGGCTTTTTTCTTGATAAATACAGTACAAAATTTGTTTTTAAGTACAAGAAACCAAATTATAAAACTAAAGCATTAAAGATATACAAAAAAAATGAAGTAATAAATTTATCAAGACAAAAAGCCTTGTCCAAATTGTACCATTGTCCAACTTGTACCACTATCCAATTTGTACCACTTTACCCTAATCCATATAGATAAAGAGAAAAGTTTTCTGATGGGCTGATTATCTAGTCAAATTTGTGAAGAAAATCTAGCTTGATAAGACAATTCTTAAGGATCAAAGCATAGAGTTCAGAAAGAGGTATGTAATATTTAGAAATTTACTCAACTCGAAATTACGGTCAGATTTAGGAAAGATTTTGGAAAAGACAATTATGCTTCTCTACTTAGAAGTGTGGATGGTGTTCCGGATAAAAATGGTTTGCTGTATTCGATAATTGGTATTGGTCATTGCGAAAATTCTAGTTCTAACCAGGGTGTCTTCAGGCTGAATATACAGTAACCAGTAAACAGTTCTGTTAGGTTTCGCTGTAAATTTTACCCTTGGCACCTTCGCTTACTCCACTACCTACACAATAATTCATAGTTGGTTTATTCTTTCCCGAGGTTGCACTTGAAGCAAAGATAATTGATAATTGTGATAATTGTCTCAGCAAAGTTTTTGCAAAATTTCATGACGATATCTCACACCGTTTAGGATAAAAACTGATTCAAACACTAAGTTTCATATTATTTTTATACAAAATGTATGATACGATCGATTTTAAGAGAAAATAGAGGTTAAATTTTGAGGTTAGGGACACTCACCTAGATAATATCCATCTCGGAGAGGGTGAGTCGTGATGCAGACATCACGACGCCACTGTCTGTCGATCCGGATTGAAGCGATTGGACTGATGAGTGATCATCCGTGTCCGATTGATTGCTTGTGTATCCGATCACGTCCACTTCATCTGAAAAGAAGCAAAATAAAATAAAAAGTTATTAAATCGTGATTTTCAGATAATTTCTTGTTATATTTCTGCAGCGTCTATTAATTCTAAGTAGTCGTTTGGAGAGGAATAATTGCTGTAGTTTTCTTCATAGTATTTCTTTCCTTACAAGCTTCATTTCCTTAAGAGTGGGTGTTGATAAAAGGGGGCTGAGTTGAAATAATAAAAGCAATATTGTCGATAAATCCAATAAAATTGACACAAGGGAAGAGAATTGAGAGAGAAATTAAACAGTAAGCTCCATTTTCCTCGAAAAAAAAAAAAACAATTATAAAATGAATGCAATGGACAAAAGGTTTACAAGTTATTTTTTCTCTCGAATAGCAATATATCAAAAAATTCCCTGATGACGTCACTATAAATCCCCAAACGAAGGAAAACTTCACATCCTTTTTCGTTTTCTCAACATTATTTGTTTGTTCATACACCCACACACTCATACAAATTGGTGAACGTGAAAAAAATAAAAGTCCAAAGAGAGAGAAAAAAAATACATCAAAGTGCGAAAATGGATACGAAAGAAAGTTTTCTTCCTGGGGACAATCATGAGAAGCTCACTTTTGAAGAAAACTTCTGCTATACTTCTTATTCATTTCCCTCTGCGTCCGAAGTACAAAAAAATAGCATGCCGACCAGCCAAGAAGAGCTTTCTAACACATACATCCTGCCACGCCTCCACGCCCCGGAGGGATACCCCAAAAGCTCGACAAGATGCCAAGGAGAAGCCTCTCATGAGATGGAAAAAAAGAGAGGGCATCAACAGATAAATATTCTCATTGCAATCATCTGAGAATACCTGAGAACATGCTCCTCCGTTATATGCTTCAAAAATAAAACTCAATTATAAAAGTTGTACGTTTTCTTGTTTCACAAACTCTTTTCCCATCCATCCACAGACTTGCTGGGATGTTCTTGCCAGTTGTTCTCCCTGAGACTATAAAATAATTTTCTTATATGAGTGACGAGGGTTTGATTTATATCGCGAAAATTGGGAGACATATATTTCCTCTTTGAGCAAAAAGCACAAACTTGTAGACATTTCTCAGAAAAACAGAATTTTCCTCTAGAAGAAATCAATAGGGGAAAGTACTCTCCTTTCGAACGTTCATGCCTTCGAATAATGTGAATTTCTTTTACCTCTCCTAAGAGATTTCCATATGATTGTCACATAATTATCAATAAAATTGATAATAGCCTAGCTAATATTTAATAGAAATGTTTAAGTCTTTTAGGAAAACTTAAAGAATATTCACATTATTCGAAGGCTTGAACGTTCGAAGAGAGAGTACTTTGCCCTACGCAGGGTGCACTGAAAAAAAAGAGGATGTGATTAACATTTTTTCCTCATAAATTTAACACTTTTTAGGTGTAAAAATATATCAACATTTTTTAATGTTAATTTTACACCCTATTAAGGGTGTAAAATTAACATGAAAAAGGGTACCTTTAACCCCTAATACACCTAAAAGCATAATATTTACACCGATTTCGGATCAATACGGCAGGGTAAAATTAACATTTCCGGAATGTTATTTTAACTTTTTCGGATTTCTCTCAGTGTGGAAGTACCCGTAATTACTTCCTTGAAATTTTTAACTATTGCAAGCCCTTACAATACATTACGGTAAAAATTTAAATGGGTTGACTTATATAGACAGATCAATGGTAATTGCTCGAGGAAGCTTTTGCAAATCCCAAGAAACCATCTCAATTTTCAGAAAACTCTGGGAACCAAAAAGTTATTTACGAAATAGAATAGGTAGACAGATCAAGACTGACTTAGGAGCTTGTTACAGTGATAGATTTTTAGTTCGTCTACCGTTTCCATATCTCATAACCATAACCTCCAGAGCAAAACGGTATGAAAGCTCCTTCGCGGCTTTTAAGGATATTCAAGACTAGTAAAATTTTGAAAAAACCTCGGAAAATGATCGAAAAGTTAAAGAGAAATTTCATGAAATCAGGATCATTACAAGAAAGTGTCACGAAACCTAATAGATCTCAAAAGATTTCCTTAAACCCGAGAAAGCTATAGACAGTTCCACGAAACCCGAACACCTTCAGAAGATTTTGCAAAATCTGAGAGAGCTTCAAGAACTTTAAGAAACCAGAACACTTTCAGAAGATTTCCTGAAAACCGAGAAAGCTTTAGACCGTTTCAGGAAATCAGAATACTTTCAGAAGATTTTCTAAAACTCGAAAAAGAGTCAGAAGGTTCCAAAAAACCCTGACATCTTCAGAAGATTTCCTGAAATCCGAAAAAGCTTCAATAAGTTTCAAGAAACCCGAATATTTTCAGAGAATTTCCTAAAACTTGAGAAAGCTCCAGAAGGTTTTAAGAAACCTCAACATCTTCAGCATATTTCCTAAATCCCGAGAAAGCTTCAAGAGCTTTCAAGAAACCCGAAGTCTTTAAAAGATATCCTGAAATCAGAGAAAGCTTCAGAAGATTTCATAAAACCCAGGAAAGCATCAATAAGTTTTAAGGAACCCAAACACTTTCAGAAGACTTGCTCAAACCCGAGAAAGTTTCAGAAGGTTACAAGAAACTTGAATACTTTCAGAAGATTTCCTGAAATCCGAGAAAGCTTGAATTAGTTTCAAGAAACTTAAACCTCATCAGAGGATTTTGTAAAACTAAAGCTGCTAAAGCTAAAGCTTCAGGAAGTTTATGAAACGAAGAATTCCTAGAAATCTTCAGTTTCCTGAAAATAATGAAAGCTTCACAAAGTTGTATAAAACATTAAAACTTTTAGCGTACATATTGGCTTCTGTAAAAAGACAAAATAGCAAATCTTCAGAAGAATTCGTAAAGCCAAAAAAAGCTTCAGGATGATTCTTGAAGCCAAAGAAATCTTGAAGGTTTTGCGAAATCAGAGAAATTTTAGGTTAGTTCCGTGAAAGAAAGCTCCGAGGATGTTTACAACTGATTACAAAATTATAACACTTTCATAGGCTTTTGAAAAGCCATAGAAAGCTTTAAAAGGTTTTACAAACCCGGATATAGCCTTTAAAGGGCTTAGACAGGAAAAGCTTTAGAAAGATTCGCTAAATCACTGAAAGCTCCAAAAGTTTTCGCAAAGTCGGAAAAAAGCTTCTAAAGATCTCATAAAACCCGGAAAAGCTTCAAACGATTTTAAGTAACTTAAAAATTTTCATGATTCTTGTAGAACAAAGAAAGCTTTAAAAAATCTCACTAAATTCAAAAACTCAACAGAAGGTTACAAAGCGGAAAAGCGTGTCCGTATTCACGCAATCCGGAAAAGCTTTCAAAGATTCTCAACACTTGAGAAGTTTTAGAAAGTTTCAATTAATCCGAAACCCTTTGAAGATTTCAAGATATCCGTAATATCTAATTCAAAAAGAGAAAAGCTTTTTAAAACGGAGAACAAAAATCCATGTTCAGTAATATGTAGAATGATTTGCCCTTTTAATTTGAAAGGTTTTTGTACCAAATTCTTAGAGTTTCAAATGGTTTGTGAAATAAAATTTCACTTTGATTTCCAAAGTATTTAGTATTTTCATCACATAGAGGTTAAAATGTTCATGAGGTAAACTCAGAAATTAAAGTCAATTAAAAGTTTGGCATATGACTAATTAAAACTTGTGCGATACAAAATTGAAGCTTATAGTTTACGTACGTGATTGAATTTATTTATTTAAAATGTACGTACATCAAGTAATATGTACAAAATAATTATTAAATATTTTAATTAATAACATTTTTTAATATGTTTTCTATGAACTTGACCAATTATAATATTATATATTAATGACTAGTCCAATGAATTAAATTTCTCAAAAAGAATTATGGGCCACATTTCTTTAAAAAAAACAGAGAAAAAATTGACTCATCGAAAGCTCGAGTGGTCCGACGGTAGTAATCTTTCGCCTAAATAGTTCACATTAGAGTAACACACTCAAAAATATAATCTGTCAAATTGATTATTCTTTAAATGATATTTAGTGAGCGTTATAAAAACATTTATTCTAGTCGTGAAACTGACCGACTGGTTCACATTTAGATTTGAATAAGGTTTTCTGTTTACAATTATTAAACAACTGTTAAGACGATGACCTTTAAAAATGATTTTTCAAGGTCAAAGATCTACAAGCCTCTAATGAGCGTATTCTTCATCAAATCAAAGAAAGTTCGGATTCATTTTAAAAGTATTTGAATTCTAGTTAAGTCTGAATAGGATATGAATTGATATTTTTGTATGATAGAAAATTCTCTCCTATTATTCCTAATAGGCAAACAATGTGAAACTACTTTTCAATCCATAATACAAGTTCAATATTTGATTTTATAAATTCAGTTTTAATAGAAGGCTTAGTATTACCGTTCAAAAGAGCTTCTATAAAGAGCTCAAAGTCAACCATTACTTCCAAAAACCTCCAAAGAGTATTTAATCATAAGATTAAATATATACAATATTGCCAAGAATCCATACCTAAATTTCTTGTTCCAATATAAATCAATTGAAGTCTATAATTGAATTCCATCTTCCGCAACTGCGTATGCTCTTGCCGTGCCAAGAAAAAAGTCGCGACGCAAAAGACCAGAAAAAAGCTCACCAAGTTTGAACTTTAAGTGACAGCATCCAAAAGGGTCGGGAGGGTAGTTGGGTAAAAATATAAGTGGTTGGGTGATAAGGGAGAACACAAAAAAAAATGGAGATTGTTTAATGGAAAAAGTTTTTCACTGTGAAAACTGAGAGAGAGTAATGAAAATTATATCTTAGCGAGTGACGAGGTCGTAAAAAAAAGGCGGAACATATAAAAATTTACAAAATAACTCAAATACGGAATCCTTTCTCCACTCCCCACTTTCCAACCCATCCCATCCATTTGGTTGGCTTCAAGAGCGTCCTCTGCAATTTACGTTATTAAAAGATGAATGGGGAATATATCCACTTTGCCGTTTTTATTTCTATTTTGTTTTAAAGGCAAATCATTTGAGATTTTTTTTTTACTTTTGGTTAGGGTGCTAGGTTATATAAAGTGAGGGTAGTAGGAGTGGAGGGAGTTCAAGTCAGTTGAAGTTCACTGGGAAGTTAGTATGTATAAAATTATATACAGGATCGTAAAAATATTCATGTCAACTTGTGTACATTTGAGGAAAATTGGACGAAAGAATGGGACATGGAGGGCAAAAGCTTGGAAAATGGGTGCAAAGGAGACATAAAATTTGCTATGATTTGATGGGTTCTGCAAAAAGGGAGATGGCCAAATAATTTATTGTATAGACAACTTTATTTCACACAGAAAAAATCTGGTTGGATTTTACTCAGTACTACTACTAATACTAGTAAATAATGTAAAATTAACTAATAAATGAAGTTATAAATATCTTAAGGAAATAAATATTATTTTAATAAATATTGCTATAAATTATTATCTCAATTGAGACTAGGGTAAATGACCCATTTAATTCCATGCCGCGTTTGATGTCGTCCTTAATAAATTTATATATTTTTATAAGGGAAGAGCACCAGCGATCGGCAATGTTCCTCGGATCGTCAGGTTACTATCAGATTCTCGCACCAATTCAAATGAATTTTTAAAAATTATTATTAGCTACTTTTTACCATTTAACTCTCATAAGAATGCAGTGCATTAGTTTAGATTTAATTTTTAAAACCAATTTTCCGTAATACACCTGATTAAATTTGTGATGATCCGAAGTACAGAGTACATCGTTGCAATTACATCCATTTCTTACTAATTTATTCTTAAAATTTAAAATTCAAATGCACAGATATAGTTAAATGAATCACTAGTAGGGGAAACTGGGGTACCACCAAACACTTTTGAAAGATGCGATTTTGACTGAATTTCCTAAGAAAACTGTGAATTTTAGAAAAATGTTGCTTACCCCATGTTATACTCTTGGGTATAGGCTGCATATTAATGTATACAAGGATGATGTGAAGCACTTCAATTTTCCGTAAAAAGGAAAATTGTGTTACCATGCATTTTTCGATTTTTTCCAACCACCCGGGGTACCAATAAACACTTTCTGGGGCACCAAAAAACATCTCATTTTCTCACCCATTGAAGTTATTTTGGGCATTCACCCCAATTCCTAATTATAAAGAATGTATTGAAAATGTAAATAATTCTCAAAAAAGCACTGCAAAATTTAGAATTAGTGACCAAAATAGCAAAAAACTAAAGCACAGCACACCGAACATATTTGTCAATAGATTTTTCATCATTTTGACATCATTCGACTTCTGACTGGAAAGCAGCGCCACTAAAATCGTGGCAAACACTATACCTAAAGTTCAAATTTTACGCGCTCTTCTTATTATTTGTAATAAAATCGAGAAATCATTCGTCAATCCTTGATTAAAATCACTTAAGAATCATTAAGAATCATTTAATGCAAAATTGGGTTCTTGAAACTATATTTCTCTTGAGTCTTGAATGAAAATCCTATGAATGGATATAAATTTCTGAAATCGAACAAAGAGGGAGATGAAGAGTAAGAAAGATAAGAGGAAAAACTTTGCCATTCAAGCTACGCTCGCGACATCTGTAATTGTGAGAAATTTGCCTGTTTGTTGGTGCCCCAAACTCTGTTTTGTGATGGATTTTATATTCTTTTAAAAAAATGTGAACATTAATTTCTTTAGTAAATACATAAATATTATCCCAAAACATGTGGGAAAGTACTGGTGTAGTGAAATTTGATGTAACTTATTTCAGTTTTATTTTCCAGGTAGATATATAAATGACTAAAATTATCAAAATCTCACAATTTTGCGAAAAAAGATTCTTATTTCTGAACTACTTGAATTATGTGGATCATTCTTTCTCTGGACAAGCATCCCTATAGTATCTATGATTTCATGTAAGTCTCATTCTCTGAAGTCTTATACCTATTGAAAAAATCGCAGTGTTTGGTGGTACCCCTGTTTGGTGGTGCCCCAGTTTCCCCTATACCGATTAGCAGACACGAAAATACCAAATAGTATTTTGAGGCTTATATTTTCAACTAAAGATCGAGCATGTCTCTTAACATTCCGATCCGGAGTACTCTTCCCTTATATCTTTTTTTTAAAGAACTTAGTGCAAATTACAAAAAAAACCTTTTTAATTAACAAAACAATTGTATCTATTACTATCACAATTAGAGATAGACATTTTCTTATAAATTGAAGAAAACAATTAAATAACAAAACATATTTGTTAATTAAACAAATTTCCAAGAAAAAATAAATATTTGAACCTTCAAAATTTTTGTCAATTTTGTTAATTTTACTAAGCAAAAACCGAGATGTTGTTACCAGAATTTCCGAGTACGAATTCTTTAAATTGATACACGAAAGGCTGTTACAAATAAGTTTATATATTCAGCAAGTAGGAGGAAGCGGGGTACCTTTCAAATTGGGAATCTTGAATTATTTTAGGGAAATAATTTTTTTTGTTCAGTAATTCAGCAAATTTAGTAAGTGAAATATTTTATTATTATATTAATTATTTTTATTATTTACAACTCTAATCCTGTGAGTACTTTGTATAATACTGGAAGTCTCTTTTTGCAGTGTATAAAAGCATAAAGAAAAATTAAGGAATAGCCAAAAAAGTTCTGTTTTATGGCCTCAATTCATAATTTTAGCGCCAGGAAGTACATGCGGGAGCGGTTTCTACTATATCGTAGAAAAAAAAAGCTCAAAAGCGAGACGAAAAGCGTATGGAGTGTGTTAACAGAAATAATCCGTCACTCGTAAAAGTTCTCCTTTGTGTGTGCCCTTATTAAAAAGTGGCACACAAAGTTGGACGGCATGAAAGAGGAATCTTGAAAATTTGTAAAATTCTCATATCCGGTAGATTGGGTGAAATATTCAGGGAATCACGAGAAAAGCAGATAGAAAAAAGCAACACACGAAAAGTTAGGGTATTGAACGGATATTGCAAAGATATATTCGAGTGTTTGGAAAAAAAGGAAAAGCGTAGAGGTCATGCAAAATAACATCCCCAAACCCTCTCTCGAGACCACCACCCTCACGGGAGTTGAAAAAAAACCATCTAGTTCCACAAAACGGTCAGAGACATTTGAGTGAAAAGTCTCCCTGACGAGTAACTCGATATGGTTATTTGTTCGTCCTAATGGATAGTAAAAGACAGGAACTTGAATGTTTTGTCTCATTCCCCTATTCCATTTTTAAATGTGGATATTTTTGGGTCCAAGCACTTCTTTAGTTTTTCCCCATTCACCCTCAGTATTTGCCGATTTTTTTTTCTAGTCACATTTTCTCACAAACATTCTGTGATATTTTATTGTCTCTCTTAGGTAAACCACAAACACTGAGATAAAACAGTCGACGGACGGTTGGCAAATGCAGACAAAATAGTATTTAGATTTTATTTTGAGCTTATGAAATTTATACCATTGTGAAAGTACTTTTAGTAATAACGAAAATGCAGGAGACTATCGACATTTCATTTTTCCATACGTTTTTGCATAGAGGCACTGAAGACTATTGGCAAGTTTTTTCCTAAAGAGAATTGACTTATCAGTCTGATATATTTCGAAATCTCGCATAAAAACCTATCTAAAAATACATATTTCATAATGTTCGCCGAAATAATACAAGAACTAGGAGCAAATTTGTTTAAATCGCGGTGCAATATCTGCAACATTTTTACAAGAAAAACTGAAAAATAACTTCACTTTTTATTAGGCTTGATGGTCCCCTGGAAAATGTTAATATTGGAACAAGGGGTGTTTAGTACAAGCATGTACTAAATTATTATATGAACTATTGGTAGATTTTAGAATATTTTAATAAAGATCTAATGATCATATTTATTTTAAAGCTTTTCATCATTTTAGACTGTATAAAATCAAGAATTTTAAACAGTTTTTTTAAAAAGAAGTTTATCTGGCTGGATTTTAGTACAAGACATAGGAATGAATATAAATATTAGTCAAGCCATTTCAGTAATGAATTATAATTCCAGATATAAAGTATATTAACCAAATGAAGTACCTGATGTAAGTCAATGTAACTTCTGAAAGGATTTCTTTTAAAATAATTTAACACTTCATACTGCTCAAACCTAATAACATAATACTACAGTGTTTCACGTATTTCATACGTCTAAACAAGTTAAGGAAGCGGTTTATCATACGACTTTTGTAATTAAAATCATTAAAAAACATAATTTTCTAAGTTCTCTGCTTATAGCATGTAAACATTGTATAATTTTATTTAATAAATTAGTTTAGAAATTCATGTACTAAACTTTTAGTACTACTATAAGATAAGATATAAAATAAAGATATATAATAAAGTGCAACCTCGCTCTCTGATTGGTTAAAGCTTTTAATAAAAGTTTTAATGATTCCAATCTTTAGACAATCAGATAGCACGATGGTACTGAAATAATGGTGCTTAATACATCTAAATAATTCTCTAAGAATTATCCATTTGTATTTAGGATTTTTTTAAAAAAGATTTTATACCGATTACATAAATACTCCAATTGGTTAAAGCTTTGAGAGTTTTCACGGCTATCAAGCTCAAGAAAAAAAGAGCATTGTATATAATTAAATGTAGATATCTTGACCATTAAATTATTATTTAAAACCGTACTTTTTAGTACCTTACTTAACTCTTCACGGACGAGAAAGTAAAAAACCAGATTTAGAAAAAAATCTTGTTTTTCTTTTTTAGAGGAAAACAGAACTTCAGATGGCAGTAGGATTTTTGTTGGTCATCAATGACCCAATCCCCTTTAATGCTATTGATGTAAATGTTAACAGTTGAGTTTGTAAATTTAAAAACTTAAATTTTAAATTTGAGTCAAATGGTTACATAGGAGTAAGGCCAGAATCACATTGACAATAAAATGCTCGCCGTAGCTTCACCGTATTTAATTAATTTACGCATTTTCTCTTCAATTTTTTCGGAAATTCTCGATTACCGTATTACCTTATCTCATACTCGGTGGTACTAGGTGAAAATAATATAAGAAAATTGAGAAATAAAACGAAAATTCGATAAACTCTGAACAAAAAAACTGTAAGAGAAATTAATCGTACAGTTTTTTTTGCTCACCGTTTATCGTATTTTCATTTTATATATTTTTTTAATTTTCTTGTATTATTTTCACCTAGTGCCACGGATTATGAGATAAGGTAATACGATAATCGAGAATTTGCATAAAAATTGCAATGAAAATGCGTAAATTAACGAAATACTGTGAGCATTTTGCTGTCAATGTGATTCTGCTCTAATGGTGCGCTTCCAATGAGAAATGAACACATTTTTTTTTAGTACTTTGCTGTTCTCAAGTGCTTCTGCATTATTGACTTTTCTTTGCCTCAGTTCTTGTCTCCACTGTTTCCCCAGTCCTCGCCGTGATCCAAAAGCACCAAACAGTCGTGATAGGTATCAACACAAAAAAAGTCGATAACGCTAAAACACTTGATAACAGTCATGTACTAAAAAATATTCAGTTCACTTTTCATTTTTCTTTGAAATAGTACCATAATGGTCTTACCATAATCCTTCTCTTAAGCATTGCTTTTAGTACATGTTTGTCCTCATGTGCTTCTGCGTAATTCACTTTCCTTTTTGGTTCCTGTCACGAGTGTTTGGCAGTTTGGAAACACGACAAGGACTGATGAAAACAATAATACAGAAGCACATGAGAACAGTCATGTACTAAAAAAAATGTTCAGTATAGAAAGACTTCTCCTTTTCATTTTTCTCTGGAATAACACTATAATAGTGTTACCGTAATCTCTCCTTTGAGCATTGCCTTTAGTACATTTCTGTTCTCATGTGCAACTGCGTAATCTACTTTCCATTTTGGTTCCCGTCACAACTGTTTGGTAGTTTGGGAACACGACGAAGACTGATAAAAACGGTCTTTACAGCAACCAACACATAAAAAAATCGATAATACAGAAGCACATGAGAACAGTCATGTACTAAAAAAAAATTTTCAGTAGAAAAACTTCTCCTTTTCATTTTTCATTGGAATAGCACCATACTAATTAAAAATTAAGCACTATAATTTTGGTACATGTAGAATAATAATCCTAAAATAAATGAGAAGTCATGACGTTAGCATAATTTTGAAAGATTAAACAGCAATTAAGAATTTTTAAATTACCTTTAAAATTTTAAACAGTTTTCTAATAGTGTTTTTCTTTTAGTCTCTTATGCAGTATTTTGCAATTTAAGAAATCATTGAATATTAATTATGGAAATTATGGTTAACAGTGTAGTATTTGCTGGCAAAAGCAGTTTTTTGTGGTGGTTAAAGGCACAGGAAAAAAATGGTCAAAGGGAAATAGATTGCAAGGAGTGGCAATGGAAAGGGGTGTAAAAAACCCTGGGGGAAGGAAAAACGAACGGGGATTGAATATCAAATTTTATCCGATCAAGTTTATCGAGTTAAAAGCTTCGGATTATATTTTCTGCTTTTCCTAAACACGTAACACACAGAAAAAAAAATCCTTTTTGCTCTCTCTCTCTCTCTCTCTCTAGGTGCATCACCTAAAATTTAGGCTTTTTATGCAGCAATATTTTCATAGATATTAGTCCCACGTTCGTGTATTGCAATCATCCGACAAAAATTTTCTAACGATAGAAAAAGAAAATTCTATTTTTCACGAATGGTTGGATTTTATTTTGTTTGCATTTTTTGTGTTGGTTTATATAAAAAGTACAGTCAAAGAATGTGCAAAGAGCATGGTTTTTAGTTTGAACACTCTTCTATAAAAATGTAATTTACATCAAATCTTTATAGATGTTGTATGTATTTTTTTTTGCATTATATATTCATAGTACTTTCCCCATTTTATTTTCTCTGCTTTTACAAAATGAAAATGGCATGACAAAAAATCTCAATATTGCAAAAGGGACTAATGAAAATGTAATTGCGAAAATATTTTACACAAGTAAATATAGACACTTGGGATTATTCCCTAGACAAATAGCATGGAGATTGTGATTTTTTTCAGTTAAATATTTACGTTAAAAGCTCTCTCTCACACAAATAGCAAAAACTTTTGCTATGTTTCTTGTTGATAGTCCATTAGAATTTATAATAGTGCACGCACAATTTTTTGTGTAAAACATTTTGTAAAACAAAAGCAATTGTGTGTCATTAGATGGTGCATGTGGAGTCAAATAAAGTCAAATTTAAGCGAACTTCCAGAAATTCAGAAAAGCTTCAGAAAAAATATTTTTTACATTTTGCATATGAAAGATATGTAAAAAATATGTAAAAATGTAAAAAAAAATACGTATAATGTAAAAAAGGAAAATTAAGCATTTTTAAATCCTTTAAACAATTCCTGTAGGCAATATCAATATTGATATTGCTTTCGAGGAATATCAATAAAACATTCTAGGGAAAGCCATGAACAAAATTTAGCACAACTCAAGCTTAGAATGATTTCACTTGTATGTAATACACTCATAGCTTCAACACGAAAATGTTAAAATTGCAAATAAAGAGCGCACAGTTGCAGCTCAAAACGGTTAAAATTGAATATAAAATCCTCACAGCTTTCGAACGCAACGTTTAGCAATTTAGATAGTTTTTACTCGGATTCTATTCAGATTTTATTAAAAATCGATATAATATCATAATTTATGTGTGAATTTTTGTTTAATACGTTAGTCTAATTTTAGTAATAAAACGCGATGGTTTTTTAGAATATTATCACAGAAACATTCATTACCACAGAATCACTGTTAGCAAGGAGACACTGATTCTCTTCATGAACATTGTTTTCTTGAATGTGATGTCTTGGACAAGGTATATAGCAAAATCCTCCAAAAAAATTATCGTTATGAAGAGAGTAGGAAATAAATCTTAATTTCAATGATTTTTACAATATTGTTGATTAGCAGAAACCACAGAAAAATTGGAAAATTCCCTGAGCACGTACATATAGAAGTTCAAAAATTATTAATCGTTTAGATGGTTACTATTATATTGGTTCAATCGGTTCAACCGGGTGGTAGAAAATTTGAATTGGGATTGCCAGTCAATTTCATAATGCATTTTAGACGACAAGCTTTACAGCAAAAAGCCGCTAAATATTTTACTGATTTGATTACAGAGAAATCTTTGATTGAGTAAAAAAAAATTTGAACTTGTTATTTGATGAGTGTCAATCAATTTTACATTTTTACATTTTAACTTTACATGTTAAAAATGTTGCACATGTTAAAGGCTTTTTTTTTTACTATGTAAAAAAATATGTAAAATGTAAAAAATTCGCCCAACCCTGTCTCCATCTCTTCGGGCAACTGCAGTAGGGAAAGCGCGCTACCTTCGGACAATTTATGCTTTGCACAAATTATTTTTTTCAACGTATTATAAATGAATTTGATCCATTATAATATTATATTTTAATAGCTAATCCAATGCCTCAAATTTTCAGAAAAGAGTTACGTGTGAAATCCATGAGCAACAGAGAAAACATTGAATTGTTCGAAGCTTGAGTCGTTCGAAGGTATCGCGCTCTCCCCTAAACTTTCTACAAAAGCTTTAAGTAAAATGATATTGCAAAGAATCTTAGCTAAAATGGGGCTGTTTTCGGAAGGGAAACTCCGTCAGGATGCGGCAACACTATTTGTGGAGTTTTCAACCCAAGATCAAAAGCTACCTCTTCTCCAGAGCTTTCGACACGCTCCGTGTCTTCCTTAGTGGTCGAGTGTTGTCAGAGATTTATGGGTTTCGTTGGATAGGGGTGTTTTACATTAGTGGGAAATTTCCAGGATTTTTACACAAAATTTCAACGGATGCATTAAACACTGTTCAATCATTCGGGGAGTTGTCCCCAAAAATCCTGGAAATTTTCCACCAATGCAAAATAGCCCGTATCCAACAAAACCCTCAGCTAATATCTCTGTGCGAAGCCCATAACAAGGCATTAGAATTTTGAATTTGTTTTGGTGGATGTACCATTACAACTCAAATGAGGGCAAATTCTTGAATAATGTATCATATATATAAATTTGTGTGAGAAAATTTCCAGTACATGGAAGGTTCATTGGCATCAACGTGAGCTTCTCGCTATAATACCATGGAGTATGTTTTCCCTTCAAGTTTCACTTCTCATTAATTTATTTTCTGTCCCCACTGGAGTATCGTGTTCTGGAAAAGTATCTCATTGGATTGGCTTGAAGAGGGAACGTCAGGAAAATATGCTCAAGTGTGTATCTTTCACTATGCCAGAGATAAAAGTGGATGATGAGGAAAATGGGTTGAAAGAAGAAGGCACATCAATAAGTCTCTGGAGGGTAACGAGTTGACGGATATCTCATATATTTCCTCGGTGAAAGCACACGTGAAAGCTTCCCCAAGAGTGTGAGAACAATTGATATGGAACAGAACAAGATAGACTTTTCTTGATAGAATGAAGGAAAAATAGTACTACTAATACATATATCGACGGCTCCATTCCATACTATTCTAAGTTGACTTAGTATTATATTACTCTGAGAGATATGCTGTTTCTGGGACCGAGATCTACAATTGGTAAAAATTTGGTGGTGATCCGGCGTTCGGGTAACGAGATATTCAATTTTTTCGAAAAAAAAATTACACAGGCAGCATAGGAAATCGCCAACTTCAAATGGCTCTCCTGAAAAGTTGTCATTCTGAGATAGAATAGTATGGAATGGAACCGTCGATATATACACAAATGCGATATGATACATTATAGTATGAATTTTCTTCGTTGAAAGAAAATTCTTGCTATTGCGGTAACGTGTAAATCATTGTCACATTGATTTCATTTCTTTTTCCACCGTCTTTTTCCCACCTCATTCAACCCCCTCTCTCCTCCTGCCCCAGGTCTCCTCTATTTTCTTATGGATTTCCTACTGCAGTGTCTTGAATGTTCTCTATTTAGTTTTATCGCACAAAATTTTCCATTTTCCCTTATCCGCCGAAATAATGCAAGGAGCAGAAAAAGCTCAACAATGAAACATGCTTCTGCAAAGTAGCAATTTTCCTCAATCTCCATCAGTATATTGGTGTTGGTAGTAAAACATAAGACTTTTATAGCAGAAAGACAAGGACTTTAAATTACTCATAAATTGCTTTTTAATTAAGTATAACTCGACAATTGTGATATATACATCAAATTTTATTATATATCTTCAACTGCGCTTTTAGTAAACTTTCTGGCTATTTCAGCACAAGCTTTCAGTAATGTTAAATTACTTGATTTGTTACTCAGTCAATTTCTCACTCGACTTGTAAATAAATAATTTATCTTATAAAATATTTTACTTGTATCGCATTGACTGGAAATTAAAAGCATGCAAAGCTTTAGGCAATCAGAAAATGGAATAGTACCGAAATATTGTGTGACTACGTGGATGATGCTTAAGGTTGTCAAGGGTCCTTCAAAACTTAGTAACATGTTTATTTAGGATCTTGATTTCAGATAATCGAATATTCAAACTACATTTCATTTTTCAAAACCGCTAATTTGAAAGCCTATGCTTTTAAAGTTATGCGCTGAACACACTTATGCTCTAGATTCTAGACTCAGGACTTAAGCCGAGTGCCGAGATATTCCCGGAAGTTTCCGAATTCCCGGAAGTTTCCCACTAAATAAGCCGTTCATGGGTTAATCCGAGAGACGGATTAGTCAAAAATTAGTTATAATGTAATATTATTATTATCTTGATTATAATTACGTTAGGCCGTCTCTTGGCTTAAGTCGTAAGTGTATCTAGGGCATAAGGAATTAAAATATAATAGAACCTAAGTGTTAGTTCACAAACTGCAACATACTCTCTATAATCTATCTATTAACTGTGCTATTTCTTTTGTTTCAGCCGACCAGGCAGAATCCTTGTAAAAGTGATCAGTAAAAATCTCAATATAGAGAATGATGGGGTAGTTTCACACAAGCATCATTTTCGAAAATTAATATTTTTGTCACAGTAAATATTTATCTAGAAATTTTGCTGTATATTTTCACATAGCCAATACCAAAAAGAGGACACTCAGTGGGTCAAATGGTAGAATACTCCTCTATAATGCAAGCATAATCATATAATCAAATTTAGATTGAATTAAATTAAATTTTGTGTGATGTTTGAAAGAAGAAGAAGAGTGCAAAAGAGTAGTACGGACTTATGGAAAATATTTGAGAAAGAAAACGATATAAATTTCGGTTTCATGAAATTTTCCCGATCTAAAAGGTATGCCGAAGCCATTATGAACCATTTTAGCAATTTCTATTAGATTTAAGGTGATTTATAAATTGGTAAGAAATGTGACGAATTTTTTACAAAATTGCTTTTACACAAAAAACGGTTGATCTTATATTCGTAGTTTTAGAGAACAATTTTTAAAGGAGAGCTCAAGGAAGAATTTTCTAAAACAAGCCATATCTTTATCTCCTCATTTTCAATGCAATTTTCCAGATTTACCTAACAAATCCTTTAATATTCTTTAAACTCATGAAAAGGAATGTATATTGGGAAATTCCTCTTGTGAAGTAATATTCTTCTTGAAAAAGGGTTGAAGCTTCTGAAGATCGCAAGGCTCTAAAAGTTACCGTTATACAAAACTTTGAATAATAAGTTCAGAGTAAAAATGTTTTATAATAAATCCCTAATAACTTTGAAGCATTTGTTAAATACTTCTGGTAGCGGTACATTGTCAACCCTATGATCTTCAGCAAACCTAGCACCTTTGTTAAGGAGTATATTCTGAAAAGAAGAAAAAAGGAACTCAATACTTTTAATGGAGTTAAAAGACATTCCAGGATATTTGAGGAAAATCTGGATAATTGCAAAGAAAATTGAGAGATATGGTTTTTTCTAGGAAAATGTTCCTTGAGCTCTCTTTTGGAAATCGTTCTTTGACACCAAAGAGCAGTCAGGGAACAAATCTAAAAATATTTATTTAAAGCTTAAGTAATGCATCGTCTGTGAGCCGAATCTCATTAAGATCGGTTAAGCCATTTTCGATAATTGTCAAAAGTGTGAATTTTTAGAAGTATATCGTTAATTTCCCAAGGACTGACAGTTCTTTTTGACTCGGGAATTGTTAGACCAGCTCCCATACATTTTTTCCCATTGTCCTTTGAACGACATTTTCAAAACTAACGAAATTTATGTTAGATTCAATTGTACTTTGAATAAAATGTCCGTACTTTCTCACAGCTCATCGTTGTGACGTACTTTTTTTTCATTTTATACGATTATAATATGTGTAAATATTCATGAAGCAGCACAGAAATATGAGTTTAAATCATCTGCAACACGAGTTATTTAACCTAATCTCACAATTGACATTTTGAATACAATCGTCTTTCGAATTTCAGAGATTTTATTTGCTACTTAAGATCTTTGCAGAATTTTGGCAGTTCTTCAAAAGCTTTCGAATACAACAATTTGTTCTAAAACTTGCCTCTTTAAGATTTTTATTTCTTGTTCTGTCAAGCGTCAAGTTAGCATCCGGGTTGCCATATGATATTCATAAGCTTAGACATTTTTGTTAACTAAATCGAAATGGTTTTGATTTAATTTTACACAAAAATTTCGATTCTGAATTGAGATTTGGATTTATAGAGAGAATAAAATGACCATTTCCAAAGCATAAAAGACAGAAAGCGAAGATGAATTTTGAGCATACTAAATTATACCGACCGAATCTGTTTGCTTGCAGACTGTATAACCAAATTTAATTTTTAACTAACCATTTTTTTATTTACAGAAATTGAAGTTTGCGAGTTTAAAACATTCGTAATTGTAAGAATAATATTATACCATTTCTTTTGTTTCTTAATTCTGATGTATTCCAAATTGTTGAAATTGTCTGACAAACAAGCAAGAAAACATTAAGAGAAAATACGAATTGTCAATTTAATTAATTTTAATTCAACATCCAACAATGTTGAAAAATATGTATTGATTTTTCTCAGAATATATTTTTCAATCTTTGACCCAGAAAATCCAGACAATAAAACTGTCAAAAACAGACACTTTATCTCTCTATGGTTATGAAAAATAACGAATAATCTCACCAATATCAAAATTAGTATTTTCTTTCATTCTACAAAAAAGAAAAAGAAAATGTTATTGAGATTTTTATCCCCTTTAGCCATTTCCATGCATTTTAGCCAAACTCTCCAAGTACCCTCCTTCGAGGAGCTTTTTGCTTGTACTTTCCCAGATGAATTGTGAAGAAGAAGCACTTGAAAAATTGGTGGTTGGTCATCTTTATACATGAGCCAGAAACAAGAATGAAAGAAAAATAGATGTGCGGGAAAAATAGATGGTGAATGAGAAGCAACTATTTTCAGTGAGTTGCACACATTCACAAGATTAATAGCATTTTCTTGTGTGGTTTATAAATTAAATTTTTCAAAAATTGAATAAACCATCACATCATTCTTTATCCTTTTCCTCCCTTGTGGCCACTCATTTCTTCATTCTTCATGAAGGATAATTGGAATGAGGGGCATTTTTCGGCTTAAATGGACTTTTCCTTTCGTGAAAAGAGGAGCTATGGCAGGGGGAGGAGATGGTGGAAAACTGTTTGAAAAGAAAACCAGGCGCCTCCATTGAAAGAAATCTGGCATCGGAATGTAACAAGGAGTTGTTGAAGGGCGAAAAAAGTGTATGAGAAAATCTGTGAATTTATATCGGTTCTTCTGGCATTAAATACGACATGATAAGGGTGGAATTGCCATCAATTAATCTTACTGTATATGTACGTATGTGTGGATATTTTTCTTCTCTATATAAGTGAGGGCAATTTTCTTTGATTAGACCAAGAGCTTTTCCCTCTCTCTCACTTCCTTCTAATTTTAGATATATAAATACTCCCGACATTGAAAGAGGGTGTTTTTTTGTCTTTCCTCTCATAGCATATATAACTTCAATCGTCACCCAGAAAGTTTGGCGTAAAAAGCTCTAGGGAGTTGTGGGAGGAGGTGTACTAGAGCCTTCCCATCAGCACATTCTCAACACGTAATCTTCTAAAAAGCATTCATTACTTTATACACCATAAACTGTATGAATGCGGCTGGTTAGGTAATAAAATTATTGCCATATTAAATCAATACAATTTCTCTGGAAAAAAAGTTTATCTACAATAAAGGTTATACTTATAGAATTAGATATGAAGGTAAGCTATAAAATTTGCAAGGAAATTTTCTTTTCAATTTCTTCTGTCAAATTAGATACTCCCCAGTTGACGTTCTAAACATGTCTACCCATTGCAATTACAAAGATAGGTATACGTAAGGTATTACAGTATAGTGGAAATTTTCGGAGGGAAGCTCCGTCCGGACGTGGCAACACAAACTGTGGAATCTTCAACCCAAAAGATCAAAAAACCAAAACCATGCCATTAGAGCTTTTTTTGTCATATCATGAGTTCGAAAATGCAATTTATTGAATTTTTAATGAAATCCCTTTAACTTGATGATTTTGTGAAAATACAGTACATCGTGGTTGATTTGTTTAACAAAATTCATTGTCATTTGAATTATCCAGAAATCTCAAATACGTGACTTCTGACAATGCCACGTGAGCTGAAATGGCAATGTCACGGCTACAGAATCGCATTTTCGAAAAAGCTATCCTAACTGTGTTATCACACTTGCACATTAAAATTTTAATATGATTCACATTAATTGTCGCTGGTGAGAGTCCAAAAGTGTAATTTGTGTGTTTGAATCATTTTATATCGAAAATTTGGTCTATTTGTTGATAAAAAGGTAGACTTGGCCCGCAAAATTTGATATAAATTGATTTATAGCATTAATGCGGAAAATTAATGCGATTTCTCTTTAATTTTTTAATGTGAGAAATATTTATGCTTTAGGTAAATTTAAACTTATTTTTGCAGGCCAAGTCCACTTCATTATCAATAAATAGAAAAACCCCAAATATTAAGTGGCTCAAAGACACAAATAACATATTTAGACGCTCACAAGCGACAATTAATGTGCATCACATTAAAATTTTAATGTGCAAGTGTGATAACACCGTAAGACTCGAACCCAATTTGTCATATGTATGGCGTTGCCAGAGCGTTACAGAATTCCTCCCCTGGACAGGAAAAAAAGAATACGATTTGTGCGAACCGTGGAAGCAATGTTCAACCGGTTCAACCTATGGGAGGCATTGGATCATCATTCCAATTTTTTCCTGTAATAGCTCTTCCTAACATTTCAAAATTATTTACAGATTGTTAGATTGATTTCATTAAAAAAATCTCTCTAAACACATTTTTTGTCATTTATTTGAAGGACTATTTTTATTACAATTAAATATCAAGAACTGATTAGGCGTGATTCCTTCTAATCACACCTATTTTTAAACTGCTGGAGTCACTTGGTGAGTTGGCGAACCATAACACTCTTTAAGTGGTTGAACCAATACGTAATGAAGTACTGGGAGTGTTCCGCTTTGAAAGAAATTCTCGAAAGCAAAAAAAATGTCCGCGAATTCACTTCAGTGACACAGAAAATTTGGATACCCACACATGGCCTTTGGAATAAGTTACTGAGTTTCAACGATAACGGTTCATAAGAAATGCATTTTAAATTTACCGCGTGAAAAATATTTGCATAGATATAGGGGAAATTCCGAAATTATTTTATAAATGAGCTCCCAATAGTAGGCAATTCATATCAAATTCTTTCAATCCGTTTTCACTTAAGGCGGAACTTCTTGTATTTGTGATTTTTTACCACTCATAAAATTATTTTCCTCCGACAAAAAAAAATATTACGTAAATATCAACCCGCATTAACCCTTCACTAGGTGTAAGTGATATTTTAATGAAAATGAATTTAGTTGTGAGAAATCGGACGAAATGTGTGCAATCAAAATTACTTATTTTGGGACAATTTTCCATTTGTGATCCTAGAACTTAGGAAAGAAGGGCTAGATTAATCTTAATAAGAAATTAAGATTAATCTCTTTCTTAACAAAGAGAAAATTCGGACTGTTCTAGGGTCGCGCGAGCGAACCATGCCAATATCTTCCCCTATTTGAGAACGTTACAACGACAATTCGATTTATGCAGAGTTGTGACTAAACTTGAAATATAGCGAGCGTAATTATTTTGAGGAGAATTTGAATTTCTGTCTAGATATTTTAAAACTAGGTACACTCAGTCCCGGGATTATGCTCATTTTCAGGACCGAAAAAAACGCGCGAAATGACATTACGCATCGAGAAAATTCGCATACCTACAGGGGCTTTTGAATAATTTAATTTAATTTTCTTTTGAATAATTTGGCCGTAGAACGAATTTCACGTGGAGTAAAACTAGTCAAGACAAAAAAAATTAACTATTTAAAATAAATGCATTAACAAACAGTATTTTTTGTCAGAGTTCTTCAAGAAATGGCTATAATATTTAAAAATTTTGCCTTAATAAAAAAAAATTAAAGTTTTAATCCCAAAAAGAAGGAAAGTATTTTCAAATTTCCCGCGTCGCAAAATAGTATACATTCAGGCGTATTTCAAAAATGATTTCACAAATTGACTCCCAATGGTAGGCAAACTTGCATAATTGTATGTGCATAATTCCGTCAGGTGCATAATCCCGAAGAACTTAATGCCGGGACTAAGTGTATAAGTCGAAGAAACCTTCAATTTGGAAAAAAAATATCTCCTCAATTAGAAGTTTGACATATTATTTAATAGTTCTCTTAAGGGGTTACCTAAATGTCATTTTACTTTGCATACTAATATACGAAACGTAATGTTTGCAAAATGTCATGTGTGCATTAACCACTGGGTCGTAGCTTTTTTATCCTCTTTGCGTGATTTTCATTTTCTCTTGATGTTTATTTGCAAAATATCACTCGGAAAATCCTACTCAGAACCACATATAGAAAAAATGAGTTTTTCAAACCTTTTCTTTACCACATGACTTTGTATTTTGTCATGCCACCATGTGACTTCATGTGTCTAAAAATAAATCACACGTATGGATTTTAATACCTTTTCCTTTTCCTCTGTGACTTTAATTTATTTTTCCCACCTTTTGCACCCCTTTTAGGTCTTACAAATTCGTTCCAATATAGAAAAACGCACGCAAGTTTTAATGTAATTTTAACATTAATCAATTTTAAAAAGAACAGAAGGGCAGGTGAGGGAAGTAAAAGAAATAGAGATCATAGCAGATGTGCGTGTACAATTTACCCCCTTTTTGTTTTTTAGCCATTTTCTTCTATGTTAGCAGTTTTCTTTTTTAAAAAGGGTAAATTTTCACGTTTGTCACGAGAAAATAAGGATATATTTGTGGAAAAAAAACTAGAGCTCAATGATTTACTGTAAATTAACACAGAAACATTAAAATGATAAATTGTTGTAAAATAAAATATGATTCTCTGAAGTACCACCCTCAAATATTTTTCTCTGTAAGAGAAAAAAAACCGTATATAACAATTTTTCACAATGTATGAGAATTGAACAAATAAAATGTGCAATTTCATGAATTTTTGGTGACAAATGTTGCAAAACTTGTAGAGAGATTCTCTTCATAATATTAATGTGACTTTTTTCTTAGTACGCATCTCGTTTAGGGACAGACAAAAAAAAAGAGAGAAAATAATATATAGAACCTGCCACTATATAGCTGTTGGTGTAGAGGGAAAACATGTCAAGGCAATGAAACTCAATGTTAGAGAAAATATTTCTAAGTATTTTCTTTTATATGGTACAACATCATCGCAACATTGTACATCAATATTAAAGTTCTTCTCTTATGTACCAACGAGAAAATATTAACAAAGTTCATGTTAATATATCAACAAAACAGGAAAAATAAAACAAATAAGACATGTTACATTTAGGAGAAAGGGGAAGGCTGGGATGATATAGAAAAAGTATCCAAGAGAGTAAAATAAACTAAACTTTTTCTCACACAAGGCTTCTTCAACTTTCTAACAAACCATCATCCTTTCTTTGGTTCTTTTGGTTTACCTCACCACTAACCGTAGCATAAGATGAAGGATGAAATAGTGTTCTTGGGAAATGAAAAGGTTAAAGTAAGAAAAAAAAACTTCATCTACCTCGTGTTATTTTCCTTTTTGGATGAAACCTTGTGGTAACATTCTCAATCTCTGACAGATCTTTGTGGCATGGAAGATGCTACTAGGTAACCCCTTTTTGGCATGAATTAGAAATTTTAAAGCTTTCACTGACAAGAGTTTCAGGGAATTGTTCATGATGGAACAATCGATAGAATGCAAATATTGTACACTTTAAAAATTACGAACGATAGGGCCATACAAAGATTTCACAGGGAAGCCATGAGGCTGTTGTGAGGAGGTACCGACCTCGGGGCAGATGATGGACAAGATGGCTGAATCAAATTCAGGATCTTGCCTAGGACCGACTTATAAATCAACCGCGAACATCTGCTTGAAGTGGCGGAGGATCGACAGACATGGGCTGCTAACTAAGGTGCCCTATGCCTGCACACAGAAAAATGGAAAATTCTTAAACAGAAACACCCAAGAATTTAATTTCAAATCCCATCCAATGAATGCCAATGTCCTAATTCCAAATCCTTGATCATTTAGTTGAAGTTGCAATTTGCAAATTTGTAGACATTTTTCATTTTCCAGCTAATGCTGAACTTAAGTTCCCGATCTCTTAAATTGAAAGAGCTAAGGATTCTAGCCCATTTCTTTCGCTCAGAGCTTCAAAACTTACGCGCCACAGGGATTCACGTCCAATTTAAGTTCCCAGGATCTTATATATTCTTAAATTTAGAGTCAAAATTTTTCTGTGTGTGCGAACCTCATAAGAATAAGCGATAGAAATTTAATGAATGGATGAATGATAGGGCAATTTTTCGAAGCTAAACTTTTCTTAACCCACCGTATTCTAAGGTTAAGTGCTCTCGCTCGACCGGTTCCTCGACACGACCGGTAGAATTATTTATTCAATTTATTTATATTTGCTATTACTTGATATATTAACGTATGATTTAACATTAATCGGTCAATTTTTCCATAAACAATACGAATTAGTGACAACTTCTTAGAAATTGACCATCAAACATTCAAAAATTTACTCACCGGTCGAGTCGAGGACCCTGTTCGTATGAGGACACTTTACCTTATCTACTTTCTTGTGTCCTATTGGTTTCCCTGAGGTAAGGTAAAGTGCCCTCCCTCTATCGGGTTCCTCGACTCGACTGGTGGGGCAATTTTTGAATATTTTGAATTCTAGAATGCCAATTTCTATATGAATTTGTCACTGATTCGTATTTATTTATGGAATAAGAATTGACTTATTAATGCTAGATCATACTCTAAATATAGAAAATATAAACAAATTGAATAAATAACTTTACTGGTTGAGTCGGGGAACCGGTCGAGTGAGGGCACTTTACCTTATTGCGCCTCCTGACTGCTAAAGAATAGTGAATAATTTACGAAAGCAACCCTATCAAACTCCGCAATGCATCCTTGGAGCTTTTTTATCCTGTTTGGAGCATAACATCGATAACTAGGGGAAGTGTGCCAAATTTCGGCCACTTTGAGTGTAATTTCGGCCATGCAAATAAATTAATTAAAATTATGTATGTAATCTTCGAATAGTCAATGAATTCATTTTGCTTTCAAATATTTATTCATTTTAGGATGTATTAACACAAAGACAGTTAAATTTTAGGTACAATTTGAATTTAAATTGCGTTGTGAAAACTCAGTTTGGAAAGAGTCTTACAAAAAATGTGACAGATCGATTGTGTCTTTAGCAGTCTTGTGATTTGTGGTGAAGTGCAGAAGGTTTTCCTTCGGTGTTTTTCATGAAAATTGATTAGTTTTCATTAAAGATTGTTTCTGTTTATGTTAATAGTGAATCAATCTTAAAATTTCGGGTAAAATTTCCCAGCTGGATCCTGTATTTCGCGTAAAAAAGTATATACTTTGTGAGCGTCTCTCCGGTGAGGTAGTGTTGCCTATTCCGGCAACATCTTTTGCTTTCCTAAATCTCTTATTCATTTTATGTTTTCTTTTTCAATTTCTGAATTCTACAATGTCCAGAGAAAAAAACCATCGCTTCTATGAAAAAGATGATGTGAAAAAGTCATTGGAAGAGTTCAGGAAGTGCAAATTGCTACGGGAATCTGCGCATAAATTTGAGATGCTACTCTTCAGGTGTTTAGGACAAATTACACGGAAGATCTCAGGGCTTGTGAGTCATATAAATGTATTAAATTAAATATTAAACTCGTTCCGTTTGACGTTTTGAAATTTTCTATCCGTTCCGTCACAAAAGGTGGTCAGATAAAAGGTGGCCGAAATTTCACACAAAGTGGCCGAAATACTACCCAAAGCAATGTCCATATTTTTATTAATTTTTCAATATTTTAGGAAGTGATTTAAAGAAAACAAAAATGATAAACTAGTCTTGAAGGTTCAACATAACCCTCCCGAAAAGGAAGTAACAAAAAATATCAATATGAATTAAAAATATTGCATTTCAAACTTAGGACTTCGGTGCTTACATGCAACTATGCCGAAATTTGGCACACTTACCCTATATTGGCTTTAATGTAAAGCTTTTCACTTACGCTAATATTTCGGGAGTGTAACACATATATAACTTTGTATAGAGCATCCTGTGTATCATGCACAGGGAGAGAAAGAGAGGAGATGAACTTGAAGATATATTATATCACAAGTTCTGATAGGAAAATGGGGATCGGAGTAGATCAGGGGTGTTTAAGAACAGTTCGAAACCGAATAAACGTCAAAATAAGTTTGTTCAGGTAGCGTTTTGATCATTGACGTACAAGTTTCATTCGACGTTTTTTTCGGTTTCAAACGGTTCCTATACATAGAGAGTAGTGGAGTAGATAGTCCGCGGCAACTGATGTACACTTGCTGAAGTACGTAGACGATTGACTGGAAAGAAAGCTCTAACAACTTTCAGCACAGAACTAGGCGTGAGAGTTTGAGATGACGCAGTGACAGTTGTCAGAATATGAGAGTACTTATCATAGGAACGAATTATCAAGAAGAGTGGAAGTACTAAATTCTAGGGTGACTGAATTATAGACATTACGAACCGGTTTCTTCATCCCCTTTAGAGCAATCGGTCCTCCGAAATAAATATGTTACAGTCATTCAATAAGTCCGTAACCTCAGTTAAAAATATGTTTTTTTTTATAAAATTCAATTATCTAACTTTTTTATTCCACTAGGTTATCGTTTTCTTATATAAATAATATTGCTTAATCAAAAAACGAAACTTGGAATTTTCTTTCCGAAATTTTACCGATTGAAAAGGTATGCTGGAGGCATAAAGAAATAATTTTAAATTCGAAATATTTCAGCCCGAGCAAGTATTCACTCGATCACGACGGTACCTTGTGTCAATATCTTGATATTTATAGAATTTGTTATTTTTAACATATTTTTACAAGGTGATCTCAGTGGCGCAATAGTTAAGACCGTTGGGTCTTGGGCGGTGAGATCTCTGGCTCGGCTCTCACAGTTGTGAGTTCGAGTCCCGCCCGGTGCAAACCAAACAGAAAGTCAGAAAAATACATTTTTACTGTGATAATACGTAATAGAATGCACTGTCTCCGCCCAAAAAACTTCAGGAGCACGGAAGAAGCATTCAGTATGGGGAAGACCCTCTTGGGCCATCTACAAACAGCAGATTCTTCCAATACGAGCACATTATGATACAAAAGAAAGTGTCTCGACACGATTAATCACTGAGAAAAAAACGGCGGGCGATTCACTTTTTTCCCCATAACTTTAACATTTTTTAGGTGTAAAAATATATCAACATTTTTTAATGTTAATTTTACACCTTTTTAAGGGTAAAATTAACATGAAAAGGGTAACTTTAACCCCTAATACAACTAAAAAGCATAATATTTACACCGATTTCGGATCAATACTGCAGGGTAAAATAAACATTTCCGTAATGTTATTTTACCTTTTTCGGATTTCTCTTATTAGTGATAATAATAACAAGCGACAATTGTTTTTTTTTTCTCTGAAATAGTCGTTGTTCTTAGGTCGTTTAGCAATAATATTTACTTATGATTTCCATAAATTATTGTCTTTGAAATAAAGCTATAATGTTTAAAGCTATAACTTTAAGGTTAAACGGTTAAAAGTGACGACTGGAAACATTCAGTGATCCAAAACATTTCGACTAACATATTATCAGTGGAATCTTCACATCCCTTAAACCTTTCATTTCCATAAGTTTGCAGTACACAAGTACAAATCATACAAAATCTTCCCAGCAGTCCCATCTATAATCAAGAAGAGTTTTCGATAATCCGTGAGCTTTCAATATTCCACGTACTTGTCCCTCTTCAAAGATTCCATCAAATTCATCTTGGTCATGAATTTGTCTTATCCTCTGATCGATTTTTTAATCAAAAATTTCTCCCTCCCTACACATTTTGAAGGCCTTTCATTGATATTCCCCTATTTGTTCAGAGATACTCAATGGCTGTTGAGGAAGAAAAATAATTTTGCATGGGATTTACCAAGATTGTCTCGGAGTTTGAATCCATTCAGGAGACTCAAAAAAAAATGGAAAACTGATGGGTGGCAGAGATGATGAGGATGGTTGCAAAAATGAAAATATCTCGTTGGTTATGATGTGTATGTGTGTGAGGACAATCTTTGGCTAATTTTGTATTCAAAAACTCACTCAATGAGGGTAAATTCACCCTCGATGGGTGATGGTACAGAGTGAAAAAAAAATCTTGTTTGCATTTCTGCTGGATATGAGTGGTGTTTATGGGGTTGGGGACCAAACATTTTTCCATCGTATCAATGAAGATGGAGAAGCTTTTTTTTCGCACATAGTACAGGAGGGTGGGGTCGAGCTATGCCAAAAAAAGGAACTGATATTGATTGATTGTGTGGAAAAATTCTGTTTATATATGTAGAAGAACAGGCGACACAAAGTACACTGAGGAAAAAATTGAGTAGTATTTTCTACAACTCATCTAAGTTTTATTTATAATTTATCTAGAGGTTAAAATCGATCAGAAGAGAGTCTAAATCATCAATTTATTTAAGTTTATAATCCGAATAGGGAGATGGAGTAATATTTCGGACATATTGAAGAATGGGAAGGGCAAACACTTGCTGTACGATATTTGATACAGAGTGGACGATATTACATTCTCTGTAGAATAATGTGTCCGATATATTACCTAAACGACCTAAACCAATTTTCGATATATTTTTATTAATTTTTAAGAATATTCAGAATTATTTTAGCGGAAACAAAGATGATAAAATATGTTTTATAATGGTGTCCGAAATAATGTCCCATACATCTACGACTTTTAATTGGATTTTTTTACACAGTTGATAATGTTAGCAATCGTATTTTCCTCAGTGTATATAGCAGCAAAAAGCTCAATATTGTATTCTAAAGTTCAAGTTAAAGCTTCCTGTTTTTCAAATACACAACAACTCTCACCCAGGGTAATATTTAGAGTGCGCGTGAGTGTATTTTTTCCTGGGTTTTCCATGGTGGATTCGGGGGGTTTAAAGGGCTATGGGTATGGGTAGGGTATGGGTTGACATTTTCGATGGACGAGGCTGATTTGGATGGATGCATTGAAGATTGAAGTTTCTGGATGGGTGAGATATGGTAGCTTGATTCAACATTATGGCATGTGTTATACGTATAAATAGAAAAGTTTTTCCCCAGAGAAGAAGAATGAAGGCCAAAAGACTCAATATGTACCTACATAAATATAGAATTTGAAAGCATGCTGGATAATTTGGGTCTTTGTACGGTACATTGAAAATAAGCGAATAGGATCACCAACTTTTTTTTCCACTCTGCACTTCCTATATTTCCTAACCACTTTCTTGTGGACCTATTTATACACACCCTCCAAGAAGACTCTCCAAATCGAATTTTTCCACACCCTCAGGGAAATTTCATAACGACTCTCACACACATATCTACCCCTGAGGTGAAAGTTTGACGTGCTTTTCGTGAAAATTCCTCTCACTTATGTACATACACATATATAATATATGTTTGGATGCGAGGAAATTGATATTTTACGAAAATTTTATTTGGTATATATTTTCACTCTAACTTTGTCTCGTCACTTCAAGTTTAAAACATTTTCTGGCACCAAGTCATTTAACATTTTATCAAGCGAATACCCCATTTATATGATGTCTCTTCTTTATCCACCTTTTTTTTTTTATACGCAAAAGAAAAGTTTTATTTTCGCCCTCAAACCATCATATATCCAAATTTCGTGAAAATAAAATGTTTCAGATTGTATGATGCGTGTGAGTTTTGGGAAATTGCTGCAAGGCTTTTGCAGACTGTAAAATCAGAATTATTCTCTGATGGTTTTTTTTTTGGCATCAATGGCATCAACCCTTAGTAAAAGAGAGAGTGAGAGAGAAAAAGAGAGGAAAGTTTATGACACATTTTTGTCATTTTACGAGTTATTATTTTAAAATGATCATAATAACTTTGGTTACATCGTGGTTACTTTAACAGGATTAATTGCTAAAACACTGTGATTTTTACTGGGAAATTCTAGCTAAGAATGAATACGTGTAATCCTAATTAGTAATTTGATATGTTTAGTATACAGTTTAGGTCCTAAAATTATGATTAGGATTTTCTAATTGCATGTCTAGTTGTTTTATTAGGCTACATTGTCCATATCACTTCCTGGCAAAGTCATTTCAATTCAAAGTTTCCTATAAATTTGGGTCAATGTACAGTGAATTTTAATTCGACAGAAGTATATCTCTCAAGTGTAAAAACTCACCTAGAATCAGTCCAATAAGTTAATAGTGATTTA
Source organism: Phlebotomus papatasi (assembly GCF_024763615.1). Classification (NCBI taxonomy): domain Eukaryota; kingdom Metazoa; phylum Arthropoda; class Insecta; order Diptera; family Psychodidae; genus Phlebotomus; species Phlebotomus papatasi. Next base: position 16,724,748 of record NC_077224.1, read on the forward strand.
TTTTCGATTATACGGGTATTCCGAAATATTTAGACAAATTTCATACGGATAACCAAAAAAATGTCTTGAAGATCAGCTTTGAAGTTAAAATGTCACAAACTTAAAACAAATTATCTATACCTTTAAATTATCAAAGCCAATAAGATACAGTAATAACTTCTCAGTATGCCAGTTATTAAGCAACTGACGCAATTTACAATATTCCTTTAAAAGTACTATATTTTCGTTAAGTCCGTAGCAAAATCCTGTAAGTCTCTTAAATTTCCATCATGTTTATCATGTTTCCTTGGTTATTGAATTATTAATGAGATTAAAATTAAGAAAATCAAACAGCTGTCCTGTAGGGGAATTCTGTAATTTTCGTGGCGTTGTCACGCGTGAGTTCGAAATCTGAAAATGCCAATCGAGCTTTTTTTTGTCATATCATAAGAGTTCGAAAATGCAATTCATTGATTTTTTAATGAAATGTCTTTACTTAGTTACTTTTACTTACTTTTAATTGCCAGAAATCTCAAATATGTGACTTCTGACAATGTCACGTGAACTGAAATGGCAATGCCACGGCTACAGAATCGCATTTTCGAAAAAGCTCTTTTGAGATTCAAACCCAATATTCAAAACCGATATTGAAAGGAGTTCTTTGAAGCACTTATTTTCGAATAGTTCTTCCCAATTTACAGAAAAAAAATTGAAAATTTTCATATGACAATGTCATATAGTCACAAAATTCCCTTTTCATCACTTCTTATTTTTTTTGCTAATCAAAATTGATTTTTAACTTCCAAAGCAAGCAAAATTAGTTGAAAAAAAGTATCGTTTTCAGCATATTTTTGCTGAGTCGATTATCAAAAATATGCTAACCAGTCAGCAGTTCTTGAATGAAAAGGACAAACCAAATATATGGAAATGGCACTGCCTCGCGAGTATCGTTTTAATGGTTGGTGGAAGAAAAGAGTTCTATGTACCAAATTTCCCCACTCTCTCTGTCCCTATCTTTCTTTCCCTGTCCTTACTCTTCTCTCTTTGTCTTTATCATATAATTAATTTTATTTAGTTTAGAAAGTTTTCCAAGAATTAATTTGGAAAATTGTCTTCATAAATCTTGATTGGTTAGGTCCATCAAAGGTTGGAGAAGGAAAAGAGTTCCCTGTATCAAACTACCCCATTCTCTCCTTATCTCTCCCTCTCTCTCAATACCATTTTTATAAGAAATATTCAGTAAAATAAACTCACCAGATTCACTTATAGATGATGGTGATCCCGTTGATGTTGTTGAATTTGTACTAGAAATGGTTGAGGTTGAACATTCAGAAACGGATCTTCTTTTACACAGCGCCGCATTATATGTTAATTGTTCAAGGCGTCGCCTCAGAAATCTCTGTTCTCTACTTAATTGTTCCCGATGAAAAATTTGCCGTCTATCCTTATCCTCAAGATTCTGCAAAGAAAAATGACTTTCTCAATTGCTTTGGCTATTGGCAACAGAGGCAAGAGTAGTACAAAAAATATATATAATCAATTTAATTATGCCTTAATTACTTAAGAAAATCGACATTTTACTTTCTCTCTCTCTGTCTGTCTTGTTCTTTGGGTATTTAGTGCACAATCCCTTGGGCAAATATTCATCTAATTCCAACATTTTCCCCCTTAAGGTTCTCCCTTTGGGGAGGCTTGAAGGGACTGGGGGAACAGAACGAGTGGTTAAAATGAGAACTGGAGATGAATTTAAATATCCAAGTTGGTCCATTTTCACACAAAAATGTTAGATACAGTGCTGAAGGAATATTTTTGTCACAAAACTCAGAAAAGCTTCTCTTCTAATTCCCCACCAGAGTAATTTTACTCATGGTCTCTTCTCCATTCATTCCCAATCCCATGTTCATGCTGAGACTGAGAATCCAGGAGGGATGATGGTTTGAAAATCGCAACACCCAGAGAAGCAACCATGACTCAATGAGCTGACGAACCTCACCCTCTGGCCATTTGAAAGTCATTATCATCAGTGAGCTTTTCTTCTGCTCGCCCACACCCACAAAATTTTCCCCGCATTCAGATTTCAAAATTTTCTCCCTTTTCGCGTGCGTTCTTGACTTTCTCCAATTGTTAAAGCTCTGCACGTGGTATTTCAACCCTTTTTTAGCATCCTTCGCCCCTTCATCGTCACAATAATCATCTTCTGCGATTGTGGAACATGGGGAGAAAGGGTTTTTCTTTCTTCGAAAACTGCCAAATGCCTACACGAAAGAATACATAATGCGAAAATCGCGGACTGAAAATGGAAGAATAATATAGAAGGCTCTCTTCTGTACAAGAATATATCCCGTAGCTATTTGTGAAATACACTCTGGGGAAATATTTCTGAGCTCAAAATATGCTGTTCGCTTTGATAAGCCACATACAAAAAATATTATGACGAAATGAGGGTCTATTTAAGAGTGAGGAAAAAAAAGTCAACGTAATTATTCTGTATTCTTCCAAATATATAATTCTTAAATTTCACTGAAGGGGTAGGGAAGTCTATAAATACTTCTTTGCAAGCTCAATCATTAGATTCTCAATTCTTTTCAATTGAAATGGAATTTCAGTATGAATTACTTCGGAAGCAGCCAAAATGCCGAAAGCCAAAGTCCGGAAAGTCAAAATCCCGGATGCCAAAATCCCGAATGCCAAAATCCCGAAATCCAAAATTCTGAATGAACCAACATCCCAAAAGCCAAAATCGTGAAAACCAAAATCCCGAATGCCAAAATCCCGAACGTCAAAATCCCGAAAACCAAAATCCCGAAAGCCAAAAGCGCAAAAACGAAAATCCCGAATGCCAAAATCCCGAATATCAAAATCCCGAAAGGATCGAAATTCCGAAAACGAAAATCGCGAAAACCAAAATCCTGAAAGGGATGAAATTATATGGAGGATAATGTGTAGTATAATTTTCCAAGCCACAGAAAATTTTTGAGAATTCGGTATTTTGGATTTCGGTATTTTGACTCATTCGGGATTTTGACCGGAACCCGAAATATTTCCTAAACAATTCTTTTTTAAATAGAAAGGGCGCAAAATTAAAAAAAAAGTAAATGTACAGTACGGTACTGTGGATGTGAGTAACGTTGGATTCCTGCTTTTCGTAAGCTCTTCCTTAATTCTAGCACTTAAGGATGGCGTAAAGTAAGTAAGTGCTAGTGTTAAAGAAAAGCTTACGAGAAGCAGGATTGCAAACTCACCCCCTGAGTTTAAAGTCAACCGAATCTACGGTACTTAATTTTAATACCCTCATCAACCAAGTTTAGAGTTAATAGAATAAATTTTAACTATTAAAGAAAAAAAAATAAGATCAAGGGGAAAGCTTGCTAACCTCAGACGACTCAAGTTTCGGATAACTCATTTCTCTTATCTATCTTTTCAATGGGTTTTACAAATGGCTCTTTTCAGGATATTTGAGGTACTAGCCATTAAGTATAATAATTAAGTACAATTAAGTAGCCATTAAAATATAATATTGCCATGGATCAAATTGTTAAAAATATATTAAAAAAATGAATTGTTCAAAGCTTGAAACGTCCGAAGGTAGCGCACTTTCCCCTCTATTGTAATACCAAAAATGCCAGACGGTTTGCGGAAACTTCGTATTTTCCATTTCGTATTTTCCATGTTCGTATCGCACTTTTCGCATTTTACCATTTCGTATTTCTCATTTCGTCTGCCATACATTTCACACAAGCATATCAATCAATGAATTGCAATGAATCAAAGAATTGCAGTTTTATGGGGTCTGAGTTTAAAGTCGAAATTTTCTGTGCTTTGCGAAGTTATCAGTATCGCTTGTTGGGGAAAAGGGACATTTTCTGTGCTTTGGAAAGTTATCAGTAGCGCCTGTTCAATTTTTGTACAAAATGTATGAAAGACGAAATGTGAAATACGAAATGGTAAAATACGAAATATACTAAAATTCGAAGTTTCCGCAATACGAAATGTCCAATACATGTAAAATACGAAACAAACATGTAAAATACGAAATGTAAAATACGAAGTTTCCATATCCTTTGCCAGATTTAGTTTGAAATTCTGTATGATAAGCTGAAGGTGAAAAGATCAGATTTACCAGGTATATTCTCTAAATTCTGCAAACGGTGCAAGCGAACTACTATTTATTCGTTTTAATAACTGTTCATTATTGAAGATTGACAAGTCTCCGAAGAGCTGATTTTCTATCAAATTGAGACCGATATGGACTTTATCAAAAGGCCTTTGAACCATGGTCAAATTAAAACCGATTCAAACCTGTTATTGACCAGTAATTAATTAGTGATTATCCGGAAAATAGAGTTTTGTATATCAAATTTCAGAATAATGTTTCTTCATTCTAGAATAGTTTTAGTGAGGAGGGGGATCCTCAAGCTGATTCTAATCACTATCTCAAACTGTTTAACCCTTTAAGGACGATTGGGTCACCGGTGACCCAAAAATGAAATTTTTCCTACTGTCATCTAAAAAGCTGAAAAGCTGAAAACCGCATAACATATAACGCATGATTTGTATTTTAATGCACATAGATAAATTTAGGATATTCACTGACACATTCGACCACCAATGGGCATCGAGAATAGCCCATGCGGAGTTTGGAGGGCATTTGGGATCGGGGATGCTTGATATGGTAGAGAAAATGCTGCAAACACATTTCCCCAGCACATACCGACAACAACTAATTAAAGTTAATGTATTCTATCCATTTAATCTTCCATGATTGGTTTTCGAATGTTCCGTTTTCTGATGTTCAATTGGATTTACATTCATTTGCCCCCCCCTCTCATCCCATCCTGCCGCCCCCCTATGGATCCCCACTCACCACTTGGTCATCAACAAATACCCTCAGACAGTTCTGATGCCCCATACCCATGGATCCTTTTTGATTTCGATATGTGTCCAGCCATAATCCTACGACTCTGCCACATTCTCGCCCACTTTTCACCCATGTACAACACTCCTCGTTTCCCAATCATTAACCCATTGGTATATAGTTGGAAAATCATTTGATATGGACGGAAATATTGATTAAAATCACCACCAGTATCCATGGGAAAGTCTATTTAACTTCAACCAGGGCTTTTTGTACCTCTGTCGAGGATTACCAAAAGAGTCTCTAAAACAAAGAACAAGGGGTTCTGTTTGGACTTAGTGTGCACTGCTCTCGGGATTAAGCTCTTATAAGATCTTATACGAGAACTCTAAAACTTTTAAGAATTTTTCTAATAATTCATTATGCTGGGCAACGAAGAGCAATTCAGCCGATTGTTCCTAATTGGGGATACAAAATATTTGTTTATAAAATGCTTTTTTGTTAGAGAAGAAACTATTGAGCCCTATAGACACACTTACAAATTAATCCGAGAGGCGACTTAACGTAATTATAATAATAATAATAATGATCAGATTACATTTCCAACCGTTTATGACTGATATGTCTTTCGGCTTAGTTAGTGGAAAACTGATGGGAATTTAGTCAGATCATTATTTTGAACAAAATTACGTTAAGTCATCTCTCGGCTTAAGTCGTAACCGTAATATGGGCTTCAGACCTAAGGCTTCGCCATATAGCCCAACTTCTCTAATTTCTCATCAATCAAGATTTTTTGGAGAATTATCACTTAAGATTGGAAAACATAACATGGGCAAGCGATCCATTAAATTTTGAAAAACCAATAAAATTGTTTGCTATTTTGAACTTTAAGATCATTGGCAACTGGGCTAAACCTTAGGTCTGAAACCAGTCTAAGTGTGTATAAGGCACTAAAGCTATTAGAACAGAGGTGAACAAGAACCGTTTGAAACGGAACAAACTTAAAATGAAAATTGTACGTCAATGGTCAAAACGCTACTTGAACAAACTTTTTTTGACTTTTATTCGGTTTCAAACGGCTCTTGCTCACCCCTGTATTAGAGTATAGGTTCTTATATGGCCTCTATACACTAGATAAATTTATGTCCATATTGAAGCAAATTCCCTACGCTTGCATTGCAAAAACTCTAAAATATGGACATATTTGTCTCTAGTGTGTAGAAGCCAATAAAGTCATATGACACTAAACTTATCAAATTGCTTTTGAAACTAGTAAAATCGTAAATTCTAAATACGTAAAAGTAGTTTATTCTTGGAAAATTGAATATCAAAGAATTATCCACACTGGTAAAAATAAAAGGGTCAAATTGACCCTTTTCCAAAGGATGGATCATATTTGACTCTTTGAAAGGGTCACCAGGTACCCTTCGAAAGGGTCGCGGTTTTGACATTTATTTAATTCCGGAATAAACGAATAAAAAACAATGAAAAAGTGATCTTTGGTGTTCGCTCAGATGAGAGAAATATGATATCAGTAATAAGTTTACAATAAAACATGATTATTCGTGATAAATGTGCATACTAAATTTCAAGAGATACAAAAGTGAACCTTTCAAAGGGTCAAATACGATCCATCCTTTTGAAAAGGGTCAATTTGACCCTTTTATTTTTAACAGTGCATATTGGAGCTGCCGGTTTAGGATGATTACTTTAAGGACCAGTGAATTACCAGTGACCCAAAAACAAAAAAAAACAAACAGTATTTGAGAGTTCTACGGGTGCTAGAGTAGAAATTTAGCCCAATTTAGCCCAGGTCATGAAGGTTTATCGAATCATTTGCCCTTCAAAATCAAACCTGCTTCAAAATTTTTCTAAAGATCTTGCCTGATGACACATTAGAGAAGTTAAGCTATATGGCTAAACCTTATATGAACTTCAGATCGGCTTTACAATATGGATTAACTTCTTTAATTTTCTATCAATTTATGTTTAATTATCAATCAATATTTTTTGGAAATATTTAACTAAGGATTGGATTTATTAAAGACAAAAGGCTTATTCTTTCCTAAAAAAAAACAGTATAAGCGATGGTTATTTAAGATTTTGTGACCTCCATAAACAGGGCTACATCTCTAGTCTTAAGAACGATTTAGATCCGAGGCCTGTATAATTTTGTTTTCCGAATAAAGAGTATAGTTGGCAAACTATTACATTTTTGCATTATTTTACCTTATCACTTTTTAAAGCAATATTTTTATATGGCAATATTTTGCTTTATGGCAAAATAAAGTAAAACTGTAGAGCATAAATTAGACAATAAATCCGCTTCTGATTTTACTGCCATAAAAAACGGTTGAAGTCTAATTTTTCCCCAGTGTCCATTACTGGCAGTAGCGGAAATCGTGCTACCTTCGGACGACTCAAGCTTCGGACAACTCATTTTTTCTATGTTATTATTGGATATTCCCCTTAGCTTCTTTTTAGAAATTTGAGGCATTGAATTATGTTTTAAAATATATTATTATAATGGGCTAAATTATTTTGAAACACATTAAAAAATGAATTATTCGAAACTTGAGTCGTTCGAAGGTAGCGCGTTTTCCCCTAGTCTTGCCCGATGCGAATAGGATGACTTAACGCCATCTGATGCTTACTTCATAGAATTTATTCATAATTTTACTATTTTGCATAAATTGAAGTGGTTAATTGAATCATTCAATTTATTCTTTCTATTTATTTCCATTCTAATATGTTCTCATTTGACCTTTAGTTGACCTACAACACAGAGCCAGTAGTGAAATTAAAGAAAAAAAGTATAGAGAAATGGGAGCAATGTTTCATTTCAGGAAAGCTCCTTTTTTCTACTTTCTCCAAACATAATTTCTCTCTTTGGCAATTCAGGCGGCAAATCCGTGAAAAAACACCCTCAAGAGAAAATCCACCCTTTAGCCGCTATCTCTCTTCCGGTAGAGGCCAAAGGGGGTTGGATTGGGGTCTGCAGAAGACGAGAAAAAAAGCACTAAGAGAGATAGTGAGTGGCCAACTTGAGTCAGATCCAATCGAGGCGAATAATGGACAGGCTTTATTTGTTTCTCATCCCCTCAGAGCTTTCACATCACACCCCCTTTCGTTTTTTGGAAGGTATAAGCTTTCGACGGCAAAAGCTTCCTGATTGTCGTTACAGTGTATGGTGTATTAGGTTCTAGAATTTTTCACTGTTCACCCCCAGAAAAAAAACACACATTGGATAATGAAATTAGTTTTGGCGGAATGGGATAGCAGTACTTCGATGAAAATAGTAATGGAATGGAGTATTTGAAAAAGTCTAATACCACCCTCGCTGTCAAATATACAGCGTTTCTTTTTTTTTTTTTGCTATTACCCTCGTCTGGCTCATCGAATTGAATATTGCCCTGATTCGTGATGGAAAAGAAAATTTCGACAGTTGTTTTTACTCTTCATTCTGCCCCTGGCTTTTCCACGGAGGGGTTTCATTTTGGGGACTTTGGGAGGGTTCGAGGTTATAGGGCTTCAGTGTGAACGAAAAAATGGGAGATAATGAAAGCACTGGCAGCGAATCGGAGGGCTATTGATTCTTTAATTATCTCATTTATGCTTAATTGATTGATTTAATTAAATAATATATAGTTTTGGAGCAATTTTCCATGAATTTGAATATTCGAATCATTTTGGGCGGGTCTTTCACCCCTCGAAAATGGACTAATCCTGGGGGTGCAAAAATCATATGAAATCCTATCTATACAAGGTGGGTTACGATTTTGGCATTGGATTGCAAAGCGTTATCCCTGCGCAATGGAGCCAAAGAATAAATTTGCAAATTTAGTAAATTCATTGACTAGAAACCAAATACTGTAATTAATAACATCAAAATTATTTTAGAATCAATAATTAATTTGTCAATTAGAACAGTATCCTGTCATTTAACTTAGTAATATTATATCTATGGACAATCAGTACCAGCATTGATGCAGAAATAAATATTCTTTAGCTATATTGGATAATTTGAGGAATAAATGAAAATTTTCAAGTTATCTTTTATACTTCAGTCGAGAAGATGTTTCCTTAACCAATGTCATTTTGCTAAAAGGAAAAAGAGTTGTAAAATCGCTCCTATAAACGTTTAGCTCACTGAAAAAATTCGGGTCAATTAGAAAACGCCAGTTATTATTTAAAAACAGAACAAACTACAAAATTTCCAGAAAATTCTAAAATTCAGAAGATCAAATCATACTTTTTAATGGGCCTAATTGACTTATTATACAGAAAATTGGCAAAATTTTACTTTATTAATTTTTTAAAAGTCATTGTTATTCATTTATTGTCATGTAATTAGGCTATTATGGCTCTTTAGTGCACTATTCTGTTTACAATGTAGAGGAAGTTTGATACTTCTGGACGATTTCTAATTTGGAAAACTCAATTATTTTATATGTTTAGTTAATTTGATCAATGATCAATTGATCAATTTAGGAAATGAAGTATTAGGAATAATTATTAAAATATATATTGATATAAGTCAGATTCGTTAAAGGATATACGAAAAGATTAAGCTATTAGAAGCTTCAGTTGTCTGAAGGCACCACACTCTCTAAGGAAAATGTTTTTTAGGGCCTTGAAAACTGTTCTACAAAATTTCCTTTGAAATAATTTAAAAAAAAAAAAACCTCCGTGCTAAAGCGATTTTAATTATCTTTTGCAGGTTTTGGAAAGCTTGAAATATTTCCTAAAAGCTTAATCTAAGATGAAAATATATTTTCTTGAGAACTTGAGAATTTCAACTCATCTACCCTACTCCTAGTGAATAAATTGACTAAAATGAAACAATGCATTTTAAATTAACTACAAAGTCTTTTAAAAAGCTCTAAATTCTATTGATAAAATCACCTCCAATCTTACTATTTGTCTCTGCTCATGAAGTACATAATTATTACGTTTATTTCACGAAGTAAGATTTCACAGACAACTTATGGGGTAGAACAGTAAATTTTTATACCATTTCGCATTGTGCAGTAATCTGTTATTTCTGCACAAATATTATTCCAATGGGTTGGAGCTTTTCGGACGATATGAAAAGAAAGCTTTCTCATATTAAATCTCTGGTAAGGAGTATTGTTTGCTAGTAGTACATCCTTTTCTTGTACATTTGACAAGTTGAGAGGAAAAATCTTGTGGTTGAAGGGTGATGGGAAAACATGAAGTACACAGGGGTTAAAAATACTCGTACACAGACATTGTTGATTGAACAATGTGCTGTAAAAGCTCAGTGAGGGATGAAAAAGCAAAAGGGAAATAATGATGAAAGTAACGATGACTGCATTCAATGGATAAACGCATTAAATTGCAATGGGGATGGTGAATCATGGGATGAAATGGGGACATATATTGGAAGATGAGGAAAATGGTTTTTGGTGGGGAAAAGTGTGAGTGAGATAAGTTTGTCAAAGACCCATAAAATTGTGAATTTACGAGGATGATGGTGTATATGCCATCAGATGGGAAATAAGTTGCATTGCTTTTAAGATTGCATAAGAGATACTTTCAATGATGATAAAAGTTACTTCCTCGTCCACTATAAGCTACTCACCTTCCATGGGAAAATCTTCCCTATAACACACTATGTATGACGGGGTATTCCCCTAACCATTTTTGGTCCATAATATATCCTATTTAATGGCTTCAGAGATTGTGGATTAAAATATACACAAAGTTATTTCTACTTCCGGGTCACTATCTCAAGTAGGGAGAAAGCACTTCATACTTAGAAAATAGCATAGAGAAAGATGCTTTGCTTGTATTAAAATGAATAACCGAAACGCTTAATTTCGATTTTCATGTGTTGCTGTCAAACTTGAAAGTAACTGGGACCTTTCCATAGTGTAAAGTGTAATTAAGCTCCAAAAACCAAATGTAAAGTTAAATTATTATTAATATATTTATTCACAATAATAGGGTTATCCCTTTTACAATTGTGAAAGAAAAAAAGCGAAAAAAGATTAATAATAAAGGAGAAAAAAATACAAAACAAAGAAATTTAAGAAGTTATTAGTAAATAGCAAAGTCAACCAAAAGACAAAAAAGTAAGAATCCTAAGCGTCTTAGGCTACAATTTGAAAAAATGCCAATTGGCAGCTAAGAGCGTCTGTCACTCGGGATATCATTACAGGTAGTAACGCCCTTAATAAAAAGAGTTCTGTAAAGGCAATCACCGTTTACTCAGGCACCAAGAGTTTCCGAACCCTGACTAAAGCTCCCTCCCCAGCCCCCCTAACCAGAAGACCCGACAGGTACTCATGACATATAGAGATCAATAGATGAGACAAGAACAGAACAGCTTTCATTCTCAGAAGGGACACCAGATCACAACCAATGTAAACGTTTCTGTGAGGCGTTATATAATCTCGGCGACTCAAGCCGCAGATACATATACCTGATACAATCATTGAAGGATACGGTCAGGCGACGAATTATATCACTATCTGCCCCAAAAAAGAGCTGCGCTCCGTAATTGAAAAAAAGGAAAGGTCCTCGCGCGAGGATCAAACGAATGTCATAGGGCTTGATGTCCCGGAAGCGCCGAAGGGTGTAAAGACAATAGTTGACCTACGGCAAATAGAAGTGGCCTGATCAGACCAAGAGAGACTTGTATTGAAGATTACACCCAGATTATTGACCTGATCAGAAAAAGGAATAGTGTCACCGTAAAGGTGTAATGAACGAGAATTAGAAGAAACTCCTTTTTTCGAAATTACAATAATTTGGGATTTTTTGGGATTTAAAATCAAACCGTTTGATAGTACCCAGTGCTCTATTCTGGAAAGATTAGCATTCATGTAGTGAAAGGCTTCTTGAGGATTGCAAGGGTTACCCTCAAGGTAGATCTGGAGGTCATCTGCATAAAGAGGAAAAGAGCAATTCTGCAATAGAGTAAAGTGATACAAGTTAGACATAGTGTTACAAGTTGGACAATTCGCCGGTACAAGTTGGACATGGCTTTTTTTCTTGATAAATGCAGTACAAAATTTATTTTTAAGCACAAGGAACCAAATTATAAAACTAAAGTATTAAAAATATACAAATAAAAATAAAGTACTAAATTTATCAAGAAAAAAGCTCTGTCCAACTTGTACCACTTTACCCTACTGAGGGTAAATCATTGATGAAGAGGGAGAAAATCAGTGGACCAAGTTTAGAGCCTTGACCAATGCCTCTATTTAAAAGAGAATATGGAGAGAAATTCTCGCAGTACTTCACTACCAACCAGTGATCTTCCAGTGAAATAAGATTGATTGAATAAGGGCAACCGCAGAAGATGAAAAATTAAAAAGAGAACACAATTTATAGCAAAGGAGATTATGAGGACGACTCTCAAAAGCCTTAGTAAAATCTAGAAGAACAACCCAGAACTCTCAGAAGGGCTATAGTAGTACTATGACCCTACGAAAGCCCGACTGAAAGTCACAAAAGAGTTTATTATCGTCCCTGAAGAAGAAATTAGGCCTTTCTCCCTCAATGGGACGTAGCGCCACCTAAGTCTAAGTCTGAAGAAGAAATTCAAATTACTTTGACAGAACAGGAAGAAGACTGATGGGCCTGAAGTCAGAAGGGGATTTGGGATTAGTAACTTTGGGAATAGGAACTGTAAGAGCCCGTACAACAGCCCTTAATTACATTATAAGGCTCAGTTTTTTTTTAATAGAAGAGAAACCACTATTTTGAATGTGTCCCAATTCAAAGGTATCTGGGTTCCCCATACTTGGCCATTGTAGGCTATAATGAACATTATTTATTGGTGTCACATGAGTTGGATGTCTAATTTCTTGCATCAGACGGTATTCGATCTCACAACTGCAAAAGTCGAGGTGTTGAAGCCTTCCATCTAAAAACTAGGGTAGGATGATAGCTTTTCGACACTATCGAATCGATAGTATCGATAAATCTATATCTGTTAGATTAAGTGAATGTCGACTTTTTACGGATTGTTGGGCCATTCATTGCGACCTTCTTTCGACTTTAAAAAAAATGAGACTGCTGATAAACATCTAGGGGAATGTAGGCATGGTTCGCACAGAATGGACGATCAAACGATGCAAATTTTCTCTTTGTTTGCAAAGAGCTAACCTACCATTTCACATCTCGTTTCATGAGCCTAATAATGATCTATCTTATGGCTAAGAAATGACGAACTAGTTCTTTGCAAACAAAGAGAAAATTTGCGTTGCTTGAAGGTTCACTCTGTGCGAAGCATGCCAACATTCCCCTATATTAGTTACAGTAAGTGCAGCTATGATTTAGAGTTTGCAGAGTCGATAGTAACGAAAATAAGTTATCATGTTACCCCTGATCCTCTTACCAGTTACACAAAAATGTTCTTAAATTAAACAATTTATATGAAACATTTCGAACTTTTCCAGTTAGAGCTTAGTAGTACTGTAATAGGTTGGCACTTCAAGAACGCGGTATCAAATCTCGGTTGCGGCATAATTGATAAAGTGGTTGTTTTTTCTTCTTTTTTTTTATTTATTTACACATTTTTTCTATTTACAAAGGGACAGTGATAGATCCAACTCGTTGAGAGGAAAGAAAAATATTAAAACTTACTAAAGTAGTGAATATCCCCGCGAAATTAAAAACGAATGTGGCGATGCGTAGAAAGTAATCAGATGTTAGACGTTTTTCAAAAATTTAAAAAGTTTCAAAATTGACCCACTGAAGAAGACAAACATCAAGGGTCGAAAGCTCTGGACAAAAACTGAATCTTTTTATTTTGAAAAGAAAAAAGGAAAGTAGATTCTGACGAACACCGGAAGAATTGAAGAGAACAAGAAGATAGGGTTCGAATCTTCTTTAGGTTACCAGATTTTTTTATCCTTAAAATTTTTTTTAAGCAAAAAGGGCTAAAGAAATAAAGTGGAACAATATGACCCTCAGACTCAGCTCCAGCTTATCCTGCATTTCAAAGAGAACCTGTACAAAATCCTTACTTGTCATCTATTTGAAAGACCAAAATCCACCCCCAAACATAATGTACTCTATAGTGAAATAATTACGATCCAATGAACTAAACTTTTACCACTTTGTCGTTTATTGGTAAAAGAAAAAGTGTATGGAGAAAATGGGATTTCCTGAAGCCCTAAGGCAAAATGATAAAAAAAAAGTCCTTCCCTCTGTGTTTCTCTCAGCCCCCTCTACAGTCTGTCTTCAACACTTTTTGCTGATGACTGTGAAAATTTGTCGGTGAAAATGACTTCTCTTTTAGACTTATAATAGCAGTGCAATTAGTTTTATACCGACACCCATTCTACCCATTTTCAAAGCTCTCCTTTTCCTAGTTAAAGCTCCCACTTGCTTCCCCCTCGTTAACTTCACAATTTACCAAGTGAGTGTGTCTCATCAAAGTCTAACACTTTGTTATATTACATACATATATGTCTATATATCTAAGTGCAACTTTGTGCAATTCTCACAAAACTAAATCGGATTCTGACTCTGAACATTTCAGAAGCAGGAATTTGATGAGAAAGTTGCTTCGTACACAAGTTCAATCTTCTTTTTACTATTTTTTTTTTAAGCTGGGCACAAAAAGAAAATGGGATTTTTCGATTTCTTACACTTCTCGCACTAAACATTATCCCTTTCCAATTTTTCTTACTTATTTTTTTTTATTATTAAAACTCCTGCGAAAGGAAAGGAAAATAGGTAGTTTGAAGGTGTATTATATGGTGGTGGTGTGTCAATAAATGTTGAATGTTCAACCGGAAAATTGAGAAAATAATATATTGCCACATTTGTAGTATTTTCCAGCACATCCATTCCATATAAGAATGATGAAGGGGCTAAAAGGAAGGTATAAAAGAAATTTGTATGAAGAAAATCACTTCTTTTCACGCCACTTTCCAATTTGCAGATGGCAAGAAATGGGAGCCAAAAGTTGAAAATTGAGAAGATATATCGTAAAATTTAAGTATATAGAGAAAAAAAAATCTTGTGAATTATTAGCTTTTTTCTTCCCTGAATCCCAATCCTTTTCCTTCCCCCTCCGCCTCCCAATAATTGCAATCAATTCGATGGAAGGAAATTGGAGAGCTTTTAGGCACAAATCTGTAAGAATTTCCTAAGATTTTCTTTTTTACATGAAAAAAAATTAAATATATGACCCTAAAATTGTCCCAATTTGAATTTTATGGGTTTTTCCATCCCTGGGCACAATAAATTTCACCCACAGTCCTTGTGACACCCAAAAAATCGAGGAAGAAATTCAAATTAGTGAAATTACAACGAAAGAAAGTCTTTTGCTCATCAATTTTCCCCAGATTTGCATTAATTCATCCCTTAAGACAATTCCCTTTCTGGCAATGTACTCTTGTAATAAAAGCTCACTAAAGCCTTTTTTCCACGTGACTGTGCAAAAAAGCTCTTAATTTAATGCAATTGCACTGGAGAAAAATTCCCTAATACACATATGAGTAAAAGTTATGAGATACAAGATGGTAAATATTGTAGCAAAATGCAATTTCATCATTCTACTTTTCTCCAATTCATAATCCCATATATAAACAGAATAGAGGGAAAAATGTTGCAATAGCACCATGAGCAATGTATAATATGAAAGAGTCTCTCTCTCCTCCTTTCTTTTTTGGTGAACAAAGTTTTGATTGAGCGCCGACTTGCCTGATGTTGGGATAAATTGTACAGAGAAAACTACATAAGGAACTATTTTACTTTCCACCCAAATATTTTCCTCCCTTTTCTCCATTCAACCCCCCATCACACACACTCACACTATTTAGTTCCTTCATCTTCATATCCTGGCACAACTCAGAGAGAATAGGGCGATAGATGCATTAGATACCCATGGAAAAATCCTTCTTTCTTCACAAGAAAAATCAGTTCTATTGACTAGGAATGAATATGCTTGAATATTGCACGTGCAAATACTTTATCTTTCTCACTATACGTAAGATTTATTACACCATTTCAATCAGTGTGAAAATAGGCCACGCCCCTCATTATGACTTGCACAACACTAAAAACAATAATGAGTAAAGTATGATTATCGGAAATGCTCATAAAAAAGAAAATAAAATTTTTAGTAGCACGTCCATATATAGACCACGCCTCTTTCTTGTGAATACTGTCATAATCAACTATCACAATTTTTATTCGTTGTTCCACAAGATGAAATGAAAACCTAGGTATATTATGAAAGATTTATGAAGGGCGTGATCTTTTCATTCTAAGTCACATCCTCTGTAGATTAAAATTGAAAGATTAGATTATGTGAAGGATGTTATACACTAAAGAATCAATAATAAACGCATTAAGAAGGAAGATGGTCAAAACCAGTCCTGGAATCGCCACAAACGAGACCAATTCCTGTGGATGACAACTTTTTTTCCGGGACCGTAATGTTCTAATCCATTATTGGGGACAAGTTCCAGAATATAATAATGTATAGGAGCTACCAGATAAAAAGTTTAAGTCATATATTGCCTCTCTACTGAGTTTCATGAAGATCGTTATAGCCATTCTTTCGTAATTCGTTGTGAAAACAGCAATTTTTGTAAAGGATACAGACTTTTTTTGCAGGGACACCCCAGTCTTGCTCCCAGTATTTACCGTCCTGGGTACCGGAAATTTTTTAATCTCATATCAGCACCAACAAAATGCACCTACTGACGTTTGAGGCTATTCTGGGATCAACGCCTATACAGTTTTGACCATATTCTTTGAAGCATCAAATTTAAAATTAACTGATGATAAATAAATGTTCCTTCAATTGAGAATTCACGGGAATAGGGGGAGGTTTTGCAGGTTCGTACTGCAGAAGATGTCCAAGACTTAAGATTTTTCACTGAATTCCACACAAACCAAATCAATTATACCACTCACTGTGTCAAAAAAATCTCTTATTAGGTTCATAATTCCACCTCATAAAATTCCTGGAAATCCTTGGATTTTCCTCTACAGGAAAATGAAAATACAGTGGTACTTTTTACGAAACTGTGCTGGTTTACTTAGCTTCGTACAACATTTTGCCCACCTACGTAGGCCTCATTTTCCCCGGGAATATTATGGGAAACCGGGGCAGAATTAGCCACGTATATATAGTATTAGATAGTGGTATCTTATATTTTGCATGAGAAAAATATTGAGGAAACCACTCATTTTTCTAAATATATACTTCTCTTACTATTCATTGAAATACTTCTCAGACTTATACAAACATGTTTTATACAAATTATACGCAAGGAAAAATTTCATTTGGTGGCTAATTTTAACCCGGTCTCCCCTACACCGGACACACAAATTTGCGCATCACTATCTAGATGGAACTTTCAACTACTTGTTTTCACAGTTTGTAGGAAGTATTATACGTTTTAAAATCACTTTTATGCTATTTTCTTAAGACATGTTTTTGTGACACTCGAAAAACCATTTTTGTACTGTATTCTGACAGTTAGTTAAGCACTTGGTTAGGTGTGATTCTCTCACAATCACACCTAGTGCAATCCTCGCATTTTCTCTAAAACTTCCAATTGGTAATACAGAATATAGAATATATTTCGGGCGTAACTGCAGCCACCAATTTATTGTGAAATGTGGGAAGTTCCACTTTGAAACAAGGACATTTGAATGAAAAATACTCAAAATGTACCGAAGTAGAATAACATCTCCCAAAAGCAGTCTAATTTCATCACTGCACAAATCGACTTATCAGAATATAAGTCGAACAACTCGATTTTTTACAAAAATCGTTTTATTCGCCTTTTGAATACTTCTTTGTACCCTCTATCCTCCCTGTGAATATAATACTTGAAAGATAATTATTTTCAAAAGTATAGAGATTTTAAATCTCGGAAATCCTATACTCTGCATGTAAAATATCAGCTTCAAATTGCTCTCCTGTAAAATTTGCCTACTGCGAGTTATTCGTTTCTTATTCTGAATAGTCGAAATCAGAATGTAATAATCATACCTATTGTAATCTATTGTAATGTTTCTACACCCACAAAGACTCCCTTCGAGTACAAGATTTTTACGGTAAATATATTAACCCTGATAAACCCTCTATAAATTGGAATGTTGTTTTCCTTCGAAAAGACACTTGAAGTGTGGAAAAATGCATAAAATAAGCCACAATACAATTACGATTTTAGGCCCATTTTTTATTTTTGCTTCTTAAACCTGGAAAAAAGGCCTAGGCTTCCAAGTTTATCAAGAATTATGAGATGTTGGACTAGTTATTAGAATATATGACATTGGATGAAATTCATTTAGTAACTTGGAAAAAAATCAACTTTTACGTAGTTGCGATATTATACGAAGCTGCAAAACCTTCCCCTAGTGGATAGTTTTATACGTGAAAATTCAAGAGTCAATTCACAATTTTGGCCACTGAGGAAAACGCGTTAAAGCGCCGAAAGCTTTGGCAAAGAATTCTTTATTTCCTGCCCTGGAAGAATTACACCTCTTGATTCATCCAGAGGGATTTCATCACCTTAATTAATTTTGAGAATACAGAAAAATTCCAATATGAATCTGTATGTAAATGTGAGATTTGGCATCAATAAAACAGGCCACATACCAGAGGGGTGCCTAAGAAGTATCGAACTCTAATGGACCTCCTCTTAGGCTCATAAACGCATGTTTATGAGGCATTTGCTAGCTTTTTAATAATCTCGTTTTTTAATAATTATGACACAATATGGCAATCTTTTTTTCGGCTTGAGGGCACTATTTTCTCCTACAAGCGGCGCTGGCAACTGTTCTCAATTTTGAATTCTTAAGCTGTTTGTCCCAAATTTCGATTAAATTGATTAAAAGCTCAAAACATAATTTGATGATGCTCCTACACTTTTCGATTTAGTGAAATGGAATCGATTGAAATTTTAGCTGTTACTCCTTTAAATTGAATTGTGTTTTCTGTCAAATGAATGTTGAAATTGAAAATGAAATTGAAGCAATTAGTATTAGGCTTTTAGGCTTCACACACTCTGGCTTCGAACACATTTCCCGTATTCTTTTAATAACTTTGACCTATTTTTTCAGGAAATGTCAGATTCATTAAAGGAATATAGGAAAAGTATGAAGCGCTCGAAGCCTGTGTGTTCGAAGCATGAAAGCTTTCCCCTATATGGTTATATTTAAGTTTAAAAATTCAATTGCTTTCAGAGGCTATATCATAACTCCATTTAGTATTGAGAAAAATATCCTAGCTTTGTTCAAAATACATAAATGTCTTTCTCTCTCTTCGCTTTCTCAAAATCCCTTCAAGTCAGATTAATCTTGAATGAAGGAATCTTAATCCTATCATCATGTTCTGGTGATGAATGAGCTTTGCAACCTTTGAATTTTCCCCAATATTTTTCCCTCTTCTATTTCGGGTGCTTTTTATCATCTATATAAAGGGCAAAGGGAAATGAGATGATGTCCCTGGGTACTAAAAAAAATAAGCTACATTTTCATTTTCTACTATCTTTAATTTTCACATTCCATTTCCTCTATCGTCACTCTGAGAAAATGGTTTAGCATGAAGCTCTTTTCTTCCTCTCTCAGTCCTGGTTTTTTTTCTTGGTGTATGTCTATTTTGGCATTCAATGTAGAAAAGTGTTGGAAAGACGAGAAAATTTTTGCTGACACTGTAGTTTTGCTATTATTGTTTGCCATTGGAAGGGGACGTTGTAACAAAAGTATATTCAAAGATAAGAACCGTGAGGGAGAGACACTTTTTCGAGTTACAAATGTCTCTTATGAAGTTGGAATCTTTAGAGTTCTGCAGGAGTTTTCCTGTTTTTTTTTCTTCTTCTGACCAGTTTGTGGAGGAAAAGTGTCTAAGGATAAAAGTATTTTGTTGATTTTTCTAGTAAGAAAAATAATGCATATAACAGAGTTTACAAGAAAGTGTACCTCGATGATCTTAAATGGGAGAGTATTAAGATATTCAGGGTTTATTTTTAATGATGGTTAGAAATTTCTTTTGTGTGATCATCAAATGAAAATTCACCCTTCTCATTCCCATCTTGGTAAAATTCTCGGAGAAAACCTTCTTATTCACATTAATTCTCTGTTATCTCGAATTTAATATGTTTTGTGGGTATGTTTCAAATGTTTCTCTCCATTTGGGGGTTGTTTTGTGCAAAAAGCATATAAGATGGGGTGTATGTTAGGAGAGGGATAGGGTAAAGTTGATAAAAGAAGAGCTAAAGGAGGGAAAAAAGGGCAACAATGGAAAATGTTTGGGGTGTGGAAGAGAAAGAAATAAAATGTTATATAGTAAAAGTAATAATTTTCTTTGAAAAGAACCATGGAAGATTGAATGAAACTTTCCTCTTGTTTTACATTATAACTTCCCGCTTCTCGTCAGTTTCTTGCATTATTACCAACTTTCCTTCTCACCCATCTTTCGTATATATACTTCCTCCTATTTTTTTTTCCTTCAAATGTACCCCTCAGCAATAAAAATTTCGTTTGAGGAAATGAGAGAGAGAGAGGCAAAGGACATTGGGGTATGAAAGAAGAAATACGTGCAGAAAAGATACACGGAAAGGAAGAAAATGATGGAACAAGTTATTATCTCTTGACTCTATTTATCCTATCAATTTGCTCATAATGAACATCATCATCATTTTCCGAATAATCATTAAATGGAAATTTTATCTTCTCATTTTACCACCCTGAAAATTACTCTTCCTTACAAACTCTCTGCAATAATAACGAATATTTTTCTCAATCGTAAATTTCTACCATTTGATGTTTTTCTTCTTACTCTTTCATTCACTTTTATGTGTTGTTTTTCCAGTTAAAATGTCCATTTGCTGACGTAGATTCATTTCAATATGTTGATCATGCTTTGATTGATTTTTTGATTAGCTCTTTTTCTTGTGCTATTTTTATGGGAAATTGCGATTTGCTTTTTTTGGAACAGTGAACACTGATGCGAAATGACTTAGTTGTTATACAAAATCAACATAAAATTTTATACACTTTATACTTTTGGAATTTATTTGAGACATAAAACAAACTTTATCTAAATAAATGACAGGGGTTAGTAAAGTGCATTTGAACCTTTGTCTGTCCCGAAAGATGGCGCTCAACTGCATTATTTTAATTGCAAAACTATAATTTACATCTTGCATTATTCTCGATGGGGTAAGTGAAGCAAGTACCGATCATGAAGGTTATATCGTAACTGTACCAAATTTCGGCCAGCTCACAATTTCGACCACTTCTTTTCTTCCATGAATTTTGAATGAATTTCCATGAATTTTTAGTTTTTGCATACTCTAGAGATTTTACAGAGCAAAAAACAAAAAAAAATGTCACCTCCGCGAGCAAGATGATGTGAAAAAGACTTTGCAAGACTTCCGGAAGAGTAAGGACGGTAAGGACCTATGAGAATCAAGGTGGCCGAAATATTACCCAAAGCTATGTTTATATATTTATTCATTTAAAAATATATTACGAATGATTTTGGAAAAAACACAGACGAAAACTATCTACAACGTTCCAAGCAATATACCTCTCCTTAAAAAGGATAACCAAAAAAATTAAATTTGTATTAAAAATATTACATTTTAAATTTAAGACTTTGGAACTTGCGTGCAACTATACCAAAATTTGGTACTGTTTACCTTATTCCTTATTTTCTACTAAGTGAATTTTGCAAAATATCTTGCACTAGTTACTAATGTAATAGATGTTGCAAAAGTTAATTCGTTAAAATTAACGAATTATTTTCAATTAATCTTATAATTTTGGAAAATCGATCCAATATTAATGGTCAACATTTTCTTCACTTACACAAAGCTTTGGTCTTGGATTTAAAGTTCATGCATGGAGTTGTCCCTACCTTTCCCTAGGGAAAGTTCTTCTAATTTGGGACAGGGTGTATATAACCACCAATTTTCTAAGTTTGAAGTGCAATATTTTCATCAACATAACATTAATTAATGTATTAACTAATTAATAAATTTAAGTTTTCTTTTTACTTTCTTTTCAGAAGTGTTATTTGAAACCTTAAAAGCAGTTTCTTGTCTTTTGTTTTTTTCAAAATTAATCTTAATGCGTTTAAAATATGATGTATGATTGTAATTTTGAACACTTTGCTTGTAATTTTGGACAGCTAATCGGTCTCAATAGGATGCCCATTTTAAGAGCATATCTTATAGCAAGTCTTCTTCCTATTAATGAGAAGGAACTGTAGACTGTTCCAAGGAGCCCGAAAATATTCCACTAATCCACAAAAAAAGAGTTGACTTCTGCACTCCAAGTACGCGCGGATTCACGCAATTTCCTTGACTTTCCTGGACTCTGTTAACGCTTTTGCATTGCATATCGTTCGTATAAATTATAATCCCTTATTTCTTCTAGCATTTTTCGACCTATTCATCACAATAATTAAAAATTCGCAAAGTTTTAAAGAAAAAGACACCTGTCCAAAATAACAAGGATCACCTTATTGATGAATCTCTGAGAAAATTGTCCATTTTTCACACGAAAATCGTCATTCACAAGGCAAATCCCACTTCGAGTCAAATGACCAAATTACTTTTAACGCGAATGAACACAACATTCAATGAATTTTTAATAATATCACTTAAAAATATTAAAGAAAACTTATTAACACTTCACCACAGCTAAATAAAACTGAATTAAACAAAAAGTTCTGCTCACACTGAAGTTTCAACAAAGGAATTTTATTTGGAACTATATTCAAAATTCAACGTATTTGATGAAATTATCTTCTAAAAAGAATAGATATTTAGATAGAATACATTACTCTATAAATACTGAAAGAAAATTCCATAATTTTAATTGATTTATTTGTGATGTCCAAAATTACCCTCAAAGTGTCCAAAATTACAAGCTGTCCCAAATTATGAGCACTTCCCATGTATTATTAATTTTTGAGACATAATCCAAAAAAGATAATCATACTCATATTCTTGCTGATTCTCAAGTTCAAATGATATTTTCTAAGAATTAAATACAAAGGTGATCCATTTTAAGTATTTTTTTATGAAAATTCTAAGTTGTTAATATATCTAGTTTTCTAAATGGAATATTTCTACATATCCTTAATGTTGATGGTGCAAGAAAGAAATGGTCAATCATTTATAATAAACTTTTCTCATACCAAGATCATTTTTTTATCTTATTCCGTACTTGAAGATAAAAGACTTTCAAACGTGAAAAAGATAAATTCAAAATTCTAATTTTCTTCCATGACTATAAATTTACCCTTTTCTACTTTTTTGGTGTGGAAATTACATTGAAAGAGAGAGAGAGAGAGAAAAGGAAAATTGCCTTGGAAAGGCTCTACAAAACCAGCCATGACTTTCATACAAATTTATCTAATTAAGATTTGTACCCATTGATACTTAAAACCATTTGGGCGGCTGAAGGGTAGGGGGGCTGGGTCAAAATTTCAATTTAATTAAAACAAATATTTTTTGTCATCACCCAAAAGAAAATTCCACGAAAGAGAACATTATTGTCAATTGAATTCACCTAAATGACTTGTTGTAAAACATTTATGCTGTGTGTTGTTGTATGTATTGGAGGAAAAGTGAAAAAGGATACGAGAAATGGAAATTGAAGTGGTGGAAATCTAATAAGTAAATTCCTGGTTAAATTCTCAACAATTAATTTTCCTGAAGTTTCGCATTTGAATTGTGTGTTGAGGGGCACATTGAATGGAGGGAAAATGGGAAAAGAAAATGGTTTGGGGATGAAATATACTATTGTTTCAAATGAAATACAACAATGGATCCTTTTGCTACGATAATATATATATTTAATTGTGCAAAAGAAGATGGATTTTCTTTATTTCTGGGTACTCTTGGGGAAATAAAGGTTTTCACTGTTGAACTTTATATGCTCTACTTTTAATAAGTTTGCCCTATTTTCATGGAAGATTGATGCTGTTGCCTTGTTTTTCTACATTATATAAAATTTTAATGTCCATTTATTCAGAAGAAAATATAAATATTCAAACTTTAAGGTCTAAATTCATATTTAATCAAATGATTCAAAAACTTTGAAAGAAGAATAATAGATTAATACGTAATAATAATTAAGTTTAAAGGTTTGAAAAAAAAACCATAATACAGTTCAACATATACAATGCACATGTACTAAAAAAAAGTTTCGTAAAAATCGAATAAAACTTTATATAATATGTAGAGTAAAATCTATTATATACCCTTGTTATTCATTCAATCAAAATGTGATTGTATTTCAATTGCTTTCAGTATCTAATATTTAATTTTTAGAACAGTCACGTACTAAAATACCAGCAGT
This sequence comes from Phlebotomus papatasi, assembly GCF_024763615.1. Lineage (NCBI taxonomy): Eukaryota > Metazoa > Arthropoda > Insecta > Diptera > Psychodidae > Phlebotomus > Phlebotomus papatasi. The sequence continues at coordinate 16,748,905 of NC_077224.1, forward strand.
GTAAAATCTATATTTTCAAATACATATACTTCAATATTTATAACCCTTTAAGCCCAATATTTGCATTAAACCCTTTTTAAGTTTTGTCTATTATCTCATGATGAAATTTTAAGCTCAAACATGTACTAAAAATAACCTAATTTATTTAATACTTTCTCCTAAAATATATTGAATTGAATTAATTTAGTACATTTTCAACTGAATATTGAAGCTTACGATAATACATGAATTTGAAAATATTATGCAGCGACTGGTGCTGTTATTTTAGTACATGGCTGTACTAAATTAATAATTTAATTTAATAATATATATCCTGCATATAGAAGAGTTATATAAAATATTACAATGTGCTTGTAATTTGTCGCATTGAAATTCATTTGAGAATAACAAAATACAGTGCACAAGTAGTTTAGTATATAGAATAGGACTGTGCTAAAAAGAATTCTGACTGTCTTTGTGTTTTTTTTTATTTAAATCACTTTTTGTGGGTTACTATTAAATTTATATCATTGTGTTACGTATTGCGTATCGCCTTATTTATATTAAATTTCAACTATTTTTTTGTAGTACAGCTCAACATAAGTATAGGGAGATTCAACTCAAAAAATAGTGAAAATAAAAAAAAATAATATGTAAAGCGTTTCATTCACAGATAATAACTAAAAATAATATTAATCATCCGTTATACGGGCTTCAGACCTGAGGTTAGCCATATGGCTTAGTTCCTCTAATTCCTTTTCCGGCAAGATATTTGAGGAAATTGTTGTTTAGAATTGGATTATAAGGGCAACTTATTCATAAGATTTCGAAAAATCAACAAAATTGCTTGTTATGAAGATTTTTGATACCTTCTTAAACTGGCCTAAACCTCCAGTCTGAAGCCGGCATTAGGCTAGAACCGTTAAGAAACCAAATTGAATATATCCGTCAAATCTCTAGGCGACTTTTCCATTTAGAGAATTATTGGGCGAAAATTATTAGTTTTTTTTTAGACATGAGTTTGGAATAGTTTTTGTGAATTGTCAAACAAGGTTTACAAGATTTTTTTCTTTCCTAATTAAACTTTGTAAATTTAAAATCGAGAACAGTTTCTAGCGCTACTCTCGGGATAATGCAGTGCCATCTGGCGGAAAAGCAGGGGTGGAATAATAATTTATCGATACTATCGAATCGATATTATCGATAAATCTATATCTCTTAGATTAAGTGAATGCCAACTTTTCTCCATTGTTGGGCTATTCAGTGTGACATTCTGAAAAGAATGTGACTGTTAATAAATATTTACATTAGTTACTGGAAGTGGAGATATCGTTACAGTTTTTCAAAATCGATAGTCGATAGTATCAAAAATAAGTTTTCATGTCACCCCATTTATCAGTGTCAATAATTTCTTCCAGAAAATTTTTCCTTTTTTTTAAAGTTAATTCGAAAGTAAGGTTTTTGAAAGCTTTGATAAATTTAGAAAATATAAGTGTTAATATTCTTCTTTGAAAGCAAATGATAACTACACAGATAAATACATTTAGCAAAATTGTTCGTAAATGTTTGTGAATTCCTACTGTGGACTTAGAGAATCCTCGTAAAGCGTATAACTCACAAACAAGTTCCTGAAAGATTGTATACTTTTTTCACAAACTTTATTCGTAAGATGATTACGAATAAAGAGTTATTGCTCTTTGCAGACAATTTTTCGTACATTTTTTTGTCTGGCAAAACTTTGCGAACAAATGACAAAATTTTACGAACATTTATCCATGTGTTTGCAAAGACATGTATGTTTGTAAAATACTAAAAAGTACTCGTCCTGTGATCATTTTACGGACAATTGAGGGAATAAGCCGACGTTAATTGCAATCAACAATAGGGAAGAGATAATTACTCGGGGAAACACTTCAACTATTTTCAGAGCTTTCGGTTGGGTCTCTAAGTCATCATCACTGGCTGGAGTAAAAGTTTTTTTTCCACTTTTTTTCAGCAAAAAGCAAAAAGCTTTTTGCTCCAGCCACTGATGAAGGCTTGGAGATCAAGTCGAAAGCTCTGAAGATAGTTGATGTGTTTCCCTGAGTGATTATCCCTTCCCGACGACTTCTGGTTTTCCCTATTGTTGTTTACGAGCAAGGTTTGTGAAAAAGGACAAATTTTTTTCGATTTTTAATTTTGTAAAATTCCGTAGGGCTATAAATTTATTATTTTGACTTAGAAATCTTTAATTTATACACTAAATTAAGCTTGTTCTATCTGAAAATCAGAAAATAAATTTCTGAGATAATAACTTTACACAGGACTGAGGGAAAATATCCTTTTCAAAGTCACGTGTCACTTTTCTCAATATTTCATACAGTCATCCTCCCCTTAAGCTTCTATATATACCTTATTACTTTCTCTTGGTTTTCTTGTGACCGAAATTTGATGACATTCTCATGCTAATGAGAAAGCTCTTCGTCCAAAGATTTGAAAGCACGATAATTTTTGGTAAAGCTTGTGGTTCATTCAGCTTCTTTTCTGGCTATAAATAGAATATTCCCACAGTTTTTTTTCATGTTGGCTGGTATGTTGCTCCTTGCTGCTGAAAGATTTGATGAATGATTTTTACAAGTTGTACGCGATTGTGTGTGTCTGGTGGCAAAATTGCCATGAGGCACGTTTCATGGGCATAGGGAAGAGGATGGGATGATCACAACAAAAATTCATTCTGTATAAGAGAAAGTTTCCTTTTGGGGTTTTTCCTCCCATACTCCCACACTCGTACTGGGGGAGCTTAGAGCTTTTTCTTGGTCACATCCATCCCCTCCTGTGTTAGGGAGAGTATTGTATATGAGGCCACGAATTTATTTATTGCGGTATGTGATGTCTGTTCCTTTTTGTACATCATTTTTCCGTATCATCTCCCACTTTTGGACATTGATATAGTAGAAGAACGCTATGTGGGTGAAATTTTTGTCACTTTTAGTGAGGAGAGGGTGCAACAGAAGACATTGGTGGTGAAGGAATAAGAAGTCCAGTACGGTTTGAGCTTTAAGGAAAAAGGGGAGATGGACATGTATTGAGGGGGGGGGGATAAGAAAAATAGAATTGGTACTTTTTACGATCCAACTATGAAGTCATAAACTCAATGGGAATAGTATGTAGTGCTTCTTGAATGACGGGTCTTGAAGCTTTCGGGAAGGAAGCACCAAGAGAGCCAGTTTCAAGAGACCACAAGAAGGAAATGATCAGATATTTTGGGGAGGAGAAATACATTGGTGTCCGATAGATAGAAATAAATGCTATATATCGAAGAATATGGGTTGGCTTCTGGTCTGATGGCTTGGATGCGAATGAAGAAATTGTGGGTGTCCTATCCTTTGTGACCAGGGAATCATTCTTTTCTCACACAATTCCAATTCATACATTATTATTACATGTGAATGGGAATAGAATTCATCCCTTTTTTCGGGGGGGGGGGGGGGTAGGGTTTCTCTCTATTCCTTATTATTGCACTGAACTATATAAGGGGGGTTGATATCACAAGGTTTCGATGGTGAATTGAATGTATTGAGATACGGATTAGATTCATTATTCTCTTGCAATTCAATTCAAGTTGTTAATGTATATAGATGAAACCATAGAAATGTGCTATAAGTTTAGGAGAAAAAAGGAAGAAAGCAACAAAAAAAATAATTAGCGCAATTTTTCACAATACAGGAATTTTCCCATCTCATTTTCCTCTTCCTACTTCTACATAGAATTCTTGTTAGGATCCAACAATCTCACATTCATTTTGGAAGGGAGTATTATATACATAGTATCATTGATTCAGATGGAAAATTCCACTTGGAGATTCATTAAAATTATTCCATTCTCCCTGTACTTTTCCGCCCATTCGGAAATTATGATGTCAGAAGAAGACGAAAAAAAAAGAAGGGTGAAATATGAGAAACCTCTTTCATGAAGGGAAAAGATTGTATTTTTTTTGGTGGAAGAATGAAGAATAATATCTGAGCTTTAGCTTCATACACTGAAAGAGATAAAACCGTAGATTAAATAATTAATAGTATACATCGAGAACACAGAAAAGAATATTTCGTACAATTGTTCGCAAATGTTTGTAAATTCCCACTGGGGACTCACGAAATTCTCGTAAATCGTATAATCCACAAGAAGTTTCGTAAAAGTTTGTGTTTTTCCCACAATCATTTTTCGTAACATGATCACTTGACGGGCACATTTATTCTTTTACAAACAATTGTTCGTAGATTTTTGTTCATCTGGCAAAAATTAAGGAGGAAAGACAAAATTTTAGGAATATTTTTCACTATGTTTACGAACATTTTACAAAAAAAAAATTGTTGGAGTACAAGAAAATGTTCCTCAAAATGATTATGTTACGAATAATGTTTGTAGAAAAAGTACAAATCTTTACGAACTCATAAGTTCCCAATAGGAATTCACAAACATTTACGAAAAATTTTACGAAATATTTTTTTTTCTGTGCAGGTAAAGTCCTTATTTTTCTATAAAATTTTAATTCCACACACCTTAAAGGCCTTAGAGTAATGAAACGAATGATTTTTTTAGAACTTGTGTTAAAAATAATATAGAGATTTAAAAATTTGTGTGGTTTTAGAATACGGTGACCACTGGGTAAAATGGAAAAGTAAAGTGCTAAAAAAAATTTTCATTTTTCATTGGAATGAGCCCAAACAGAAGTAGATTTTGGTTCTCAAATAGTGTCTTGGATAAAAGGTAAATGGAACTCTATTTGCACAAAAAGTCGTTGATGTGCTAAGAATTCAAATTCAATTTCGAATTTTCGTACTAAATTAACGAAAAAAAGGGAAAATTTATTAAATATTGCACTAAAAAGTCTGCAAAAGAGTTACTCGGTGATTATGGAGTGATTAAGTACTTAAGCCACCTTGCAAAAGTGTCAAGAAGTAAGAATGTCTAATTTTCGGCTTTTCAAATAGATCTTTAAATTTTTCAAGATCTACTTGTGAATGAAAAGAGCACAGTTCGTAAATGTTTGTAAAAAAAATCTTTATGAAGACTTCAGTCGTTTAAAAAGGCCCTTTCTCGTATATCAAATGAAACGCTTCGACCAAAATGACCTATCTTATATGCTTTTCCTCCTTAAATAGCCTATTCTTGCTCTGAGCATCTCATATATGAAACAAACTGCAAAGACGTGGTGTAAGTGCTTGTAATTTGGGACAGCTTGTAATTTCAGATTACTTTAAGAGTAAAGTTCAACATTAGACATAAATTAATTTAAATTTGTTTTTTCTGAGTATTTAATGAATAATAACACTAACTGTATTCAATAAATCATAAGGGAACTTTCAGGACTCCCTTGGGACGTCCCACGGTACCTTACCATTAACAGAAGAAAGAATTTCTTGTTGGTAAGTTGGGTTCTTCAAATGAACAAGAATGGAGATCCCATGTTGCTACTTAACAAACAATGATTTTTTTTAAGTTTAAACAATTCAAAAAAAAATTACAATATATTTCTCAATTGATAAGCGTTCTAAGATTTTCAAAAATCAATAACTTTATTAAAAGGGGCTTTACTTCCACCGAAACGCGGTGATCCCTAGAGTCCAGTCGAAATTTTCAGTTAGAGACTGACAGGAGAGGAGACCTTGTTTTGCTCCTTTATCAGAACAGCCTGGCAAGTACTCTAATGACCTCTAACATACTAGGGAAATTTATGTCTATATTTCACCGTTTTGTTCTACTTGTAGGCAATTTGCTTCAACACGGACATAATTTCTCTAGTATGTAGAAGCCTTCGAAGAATATTCTGATTTATTTTAACATTACCCCTGTAAGGACGAATGGGACACCGGTATCCTAAAAATAAAACCTAATTTTTCAGACTATTTGGACGCCGAAATAACTTTCTATGTCAAAAAAATTGTTTGTGGGACACCTTTGTCCCACTTGTCCTTAAAGGGTTAATGCTACAGTAAACTGAGCAGTAGGGAAAGGATTTTCAATTCCGTACATATTCTGACTACAAACATTTCATATTTTTTCCCATGTTCCTTTGATGAATCCGACCTATTTTTTTCAGAAAATATGTGACTTAAGACCGGCTTTTAAAATATGTTCGAAGCTAGAATATGTGCGAAGCCTGAAAGCTTCCCTCTATAGAGATCAATATGATTAAAAGTTTCATAGATTATGGCTACACGAAGGTTAAAATCATCCATTTCAAAATTTGAAATAAAAATCGTAGAAATTCAAACGGCTACTTTTTTAATCTACCCCATCCTCCCCTATATGAATTTCTTTCAATTCATCCCAACTTCAGAAGATCGTGCATTTGACGTAGATTAAATGTTCCAAGAACATAAAATGGTTTTGTGTTCCTTATCCATAGAGAATTGTTGGAAAGAAAACTGAATAAGAGAAGAAATTCTTACGAATTTTCTGTAAATAATATAAAAAGGAAAATGCTCTTCCACCACCATGGGACTATTATGTATTGTATGGTTGAAAAATTGAAACTGTCGCCGTCACACTTAAAATTGTTACAATTTTATACCCTTATACATTTTAAGTTATATTTTTCATGGAGAAAATTTCTCTCCCTTGGCGTCAATTTAAATGACAGACATCAGAAATAGAACAAAAGGATCCTCTCCCTTTACCATCCCAGTCCTAAACCCAACCCCCTGGAAAAGAAGAACCTTCATGTGTGATTGAGAGAAGGAAATTTTGTTGAGACACTCCCTGGGTGATAAAAAAGAACTTTAGATAAAAATGGGAAAAGAGAAAGAATATGCCATTTACTTTGTGACTTTCCCAGTGATGAACTTGAAGTTTGTCTAAGGGACTTTTTGGGAAATATCCCTCCCATTGCTTTCCATCCACATTGTTCACCTAATACTATAGATATGAATTTATTTCACACAAAACTCTACGATATTTTTGACTTTGGGTTGTCTTAAAGTCAAACACAAGAACAAGATTTATGGTGCAATTTCGAGTTGGAAATGTTTGTTTTGTTGGTGAGAAAACAGCAAGGAAATCGCATAAAAATGCACTATCAAGGATTTTTCAATGGTGTTTTGTGAAGGTAGGAAAACCTCTTTTAGGAGGGGAAAATGGGTCAGGCAGTAATGAAGCCAAATTTCCTCGTAAAGGAATTGCAATTTCATTTTTATAAGAAAAGCTTCTTTTAGAAATTCAGAACAGTCAAGATAATTCTTCAAGAAACTCTACAAAATGAAGAAAAACTCTTTTTTTTGTGAGATAAAAGAATAGAAAATTTTTCAGATTTTCAAATGCAATAGAAGCTTTTTATTCCCGAAAAGTACCACTCGTAGATTTTCCATGTGAAAGATGACGGTGAAAAATTGAAAGTTTAACAAAGCTTTCTTTGCCCATATGAAGTCCTATGCTACAAAATTGAATGCATAATTCTATCGTATACAAAATACTCTTATTGAACTCCTCGTTGTACGGAAAATTCTTGGATGTACGGAAATATAAAGGGAAATTTTGCGGAATTTTCATTGAAAAGTTGTATGTAGAATAAAATTATAAAATGGATCTGTAGGGGAATTCTGCAACACTTTGGCAATGCCATATGACAAATTGCATTCGAATCTCAGTAGAGATTTTTCGAAAATGCGATTCTGTAGTCGTGACATTGTCATTTCAGCTCACGTCAAATTGCCAGAAATCACTTATTTGAGATCTCTGGCAATTCAAATGACAATAAACTAAAAGTCACAAAAAAAGTCCTTGTTATTATTAATAAATTCTCAAAATAAATATTAATAAGTGTATCGAGTTTATTTGAGCAAAATCGCATTATAGGGTAAAGTGGTCTGGCTTTGAATGCGGCAGACTATGAATGTTTCAATTTTTCTCTTATTTCCCAAAGTTAAATTCCATTTTGTTAATCGAAGTTAATAGAACATAATAGAACATAATTTCGGGACGTCATTTTCTGTGTTTGCGCATAGGTTTTCTGATTAATTAATAAATAAGCCTAATAAATCAGCTGTTACTGTGCATACCAGCCATAGTTAATAGTATTAACTACACAGAAAAAAATATGTTGTAAAATTGTTCGTAAATGTTTGTGAAGTCCTATGGCAGATTTACGAAATGCTCGTGAATCGTATAACCCACAAACAAGTTCGTAAAATTTTGTACTTTTTTCACAAATATTGTTAGTAAAATGATCATTTGACGAACATTTTTTGTACTTTTACAAATATTTGTTCGTAAATGTTCGTATACACAAAAACATATTCGTAAAATTTTGTCATTTGTTCGTATTTGTTCGTAAATTTTTGCCAGACAAACAAAAATTTACGAACAAATGACAAAATTTTACGAACATTTTTTGTGTGTTTACGCACATTCACGAACAAATGTTTGTAAAAGTACAAAAAATGCTCGTCAAGTGATCATGTTACGAACAATGTATGTGTAAAAAGTACAAACTCTTACGAACTTGTTTGTGGGTTATAAGGTAAGAGAAGTATATATCGGCCATGTACCTTGTATCGGCCAGCTTGCAGAAGATATCGGCCACCAAGATAAAAATGAATATTTAAAAATTACTAACTACATTTTACCAATTATCTAATATAAAATATATTACGTTTGTTCATATATCATCTTCTGAATTAAGTTTTTCGTCGACTTTTTAACAAAATATAATTATTCATCTAATTAATTGAATCACTGTGTCAGAGTCTTAATCAAAAAGTAGCCATTTCTCAAATTCTTATGATTTTATACTAGAATTTCAGTGACACAAAATAAGGAATTATACCTTATTTAAATTATTTACGAAAATGTCTGAATAAAAAAAATACTACTCAATTATTCTACTTTTAGTATCAGAACACTTTTTAATTGTCTCGCTACGCATAATTAGAATTAATTTGTTAATTGAGAGGAAGTACGTTTTGTTCCAAGTACAGAGCTCACCAGCCATTTTTCATCGCATTTCGATGTCATTTTCGCGAGCAGTTGAGGTTATGTCGGTAATGTTTTTGTTGTGAAAAAGGATTTCCTCAGTGTGAATTTCGCATTTTATCAATGTTAAACATCTTGAAGGAGGTCTTTTAGAAACTGCAATATCAGAGAAAAGATTGAAAAATGTGCTGGATGTCATGACGGCACGAGAATCTTCTTGAAAATGACTGCAAAGTATGGAGTGCCCAGAATGATCCTGAATGATAAACTTTCCGGAAGGCATTCAAAAGGGAAATCACTGGTAAGCTTGTACTACGTAAACTTGTGAACCGGAGGATCGTGAATCAAGCCGAAACTGGATTTCTTATCCTTAAGTCCGAGCTCCAGGATTGGATCAAAAATATGGTGAAAATGAGAAGATGCAGACAACCTTCACCAAAAATCTCCCTGGAAAGTGCTAAAAAGTGGTCCTGATGGTTGGGTTCTGGTAAGGGGTGGATGTCAGAGAGTGTTTCTTCGAGTACAACGTAATCAATTAGAAAAATATTCAAATTTATGATATTTTTTTGGGTTTATTTTCCGGACGATGATGCCTGCTACACTCCTGGCCGATATCTTCCTCATCTGCTTTTATATGGCCGATGCAATATGCGCAGTGCATGATTGCAATTTTACCATTTTTTTTAACTAATTTCTCTAAATAGTAAGAAATCAAATGTTGATATATAGATAAATGTAATACTGGAGTTCCAATTGGCATATTTTAGAATGTCAAAAACTGGTTTAGATCATTTATTTTAAGCGAATTATGGAGTATTTTTCTTAACTGGCCGATACATACTTCCCTTACCTTATGATACACGAGCATTTCGTAAGTCTTCCATAGGATTTCACAAACATTTACGAACAATTTTACAAAATATTTTTATTCTGTGTATAGTTCATAAAATAGAATTTTTGTTTTGAGAAATAAAGGCTGCCGCATTCAAAGGCAGACAACTTTCTCCTAATTAATTTTTTTTAATCAAAAATTTAATTTGTTTTTCGTTTTTGATTATTGGAAAACCGAACTAGTATTATATAGAACTCGTTCTTTATAATATCCCAACGACTAAAAGCATTGAAAATATTCTGGAAAGAAATTACCGAGAGCTTTCATCCACTCAACATCGAGCTTTCAATAGAAAGTTCTGCAATTTTAAAAATTCTCAAAATCCAAACGAATTCCATGAAAAGGAATATATATTTAGACGGGAAAATTTAGCCAAGAGGATCATTTGAGAAGTATGGAATATTTCACTCTTGAGTTCAGTCATTTTATTTTGCAAAAAAAAAACATGTAAAGTCTAGTGGAGAGCTTTCTTTCATCAAAGCCTCATCAGAAAGCTATGTATGTCCAAATGAGTTCATGTGACACATTTGTGCTGCTTTTTGTGTTTTTAGTAAAAAAAAATCTGTAATTCCCTCTCTCGCATTTTTGAATATATCTTTTCCCTCGTTTATGGTACACACAAAAGCACAAGAGCTTTTCATCCCCATATTACTCACAATGGTCTTATTTCAATTTTTACCCACAGTAACATCCCCAGAGCACATGGAGTTGCAAAACTAATGTATAAATGTATGCTGCCTAAAGTGTGGGTGGTCTTGAAGTGGATGAATGTTGGGAGCAATGGAATATGCTGAGGTACCGCGTGCTTTTTCTATTACAAGCCCCCCTTTCTCCAAAAGGAAAAAAAAGAAGAAGGAATGAGTTTGGGGGTGGTTTGGAATAGAAAGAGAGTGAAGCCCAATGCACATGAATCTTAAGCAATATACTACATATGCACTCCCACTGAGTTTAAAAGTAAAGGAGAGCACTATGAAGGGTGAAGAATACATTTGCATACAAGAAGTACGTGGAGCAATGGCCGTTTGAAAATGCACTGGATGTTCGAGAAAATTTGAATGTCAGCAACTTTTTTGCACTCCCAACTTTCCTTACCCTTCTCCGCAATCTTGCATCACCCTTCGTCGTTTTCTTATACAGCCAACGAGGCAAATTAAGGAGGCGACAGGGATGCACAGCATAAGAAAAGGGTTGAATGGGTTAAGACGAAAAGAATGTTCTTACACTCAGGAAAAAGCTCCGAAGTTGCAAGCTTTGCAATTGGTTTGAAAAAATCGTGGTATTGAAATTATCCTTGCAAACACACCATTTCGAATTACGGCAGAATCACATTGACAATAAAATACTCACCGTAGCCTCAAAGTATTTCGTTAATTTGCGCGTTTTCATTGAAATTCTTACGCAAATTTTGCATTACCGTATTACCTTATCTCATACTCGGTGGCACTAGGTGAAAATAATATAAGAAAATTGAAGAAATAAAACGAAAATTCCATAAACGGTGTTTTTTGCTCACCGTTTATCACATTTTCGTTTTATTTCTTCAATTTTCTTATATTATTTCCACCTAGTGCCACCGAGTATGAGATGAGGTAATACGGTAATCGAGAATTTGCGTAAGAATTGCAATGAAAATTCGTAAATTAACGAAATACGGTGAGCATTTTACTCTCAATGTGATTCTGTCCTTAAAAGCTTCCTACTAAACTTTAGCCCTATGCAAACTTTGTCTTTATCTTATTGTATTGTATTGTATTGTATTGTATTTATTTTTCCATTATCATTGACAATATTTGGCCTTGTTCAACCTTTCATACCTTGCGGCCATCGCCGTCTTAGTGTTGGTTACCAACCTCCAGGGTGAAAACGATGGAAAACCCCTTCACAGGTTGTATATTGTCAGGTTTACACTTTTACATTTTTGTATTGAATCCTGAGTTTGTCCATGAGTGCCTAAGTCTATGATAAGAATAGAGGCCTAGCTATACTAGCTGTTGGCCATAAGAATACAGCAAGATATCACAACATACATAGAAACCAAGACCGTGAATGAAGTACTCTAACGTGTCCGACAAAATAAAACAAAATAAGATAAAACAAACCCAAAAAGAGAACAACAAACGAAGGTCAGAAAATCAAATCAGATCAAATCAGTATCGGATCACAGTGATGGAACACACACGCGCCACCGCCCAACCAAGCAGTATAAATTTACTATTATATATTTACTACGCATATCGCGACATCATCATGCGGGATGCAGCCTCTACACCGTTCAGCCCGAGCCACAGCCTCAGATCACCTCTAGTTAAGGGCCTAACAACAAACGAAAGATTATTGATGATTAAAGGTCCACGATAATTAAGAGACCTTTTGAAGATCTCTCGTCGTGGCATGGGAACAGTCAACATATTTTGACCTCTTTGTTCTCTAGCTCTTGGAAAAAATATAGCCCGTCCACAATATTTGAAGTAGAGATCAGTAACCCTATAAACATAGAGACTAATAAGCGGAAGAATACTCCAGTGCGCGAATAACTCCCTGGTATGGGCCCTCCTTCCCTTCCGTGACAATTTCCCTTTCCCTTTCCCTTTGTATCTCGCCGCATACAATTTCCCTTTCCGAAAGCTGCGTTTATTTATGTTCGAATATTTTAATATTCAAATCATTTTAAATCAGATATTTTGTTGTATTTCAAAAGATGGTTATTTCTCATTTTAAATTTTTAAAGGAAAAGAAGGAGGAAAAAAAATCCTATATGTCCTAATATTGTCCATAAACATTGTAGACCTGACGAAGGAGACAACCAATCTCCGAAACGTCGTAGCAGGAGGAAATAGAGAAGTTTTCAAAAAGGTCTATATCGTGTTTCTTGACTCAAAATTATCCACAAAAGACCGAGAATACAATTCAATACTTAATATAGATTGTAATTTGGGTATAAATTTTGGTATTAAAGCAACCCTCGTTTAACATTTCTGGTAACACTCAATTTTCTCTGAGTGTTTAAAAAGTGCAACTCTGAAATTGGAACGAAGCGAAGGTTTTTGAGACACTTGAGAATGGAGAGTAGTTAGAAAGAATTAAAGTTGATTTTTTCATCTGATAAAACATCCATTCAAGATTGAAAGCATCAGGATTAAGGGATGCTTTTTGCAATAATGGTTTTTATTAATCCATAGCACATAGTGCTAATTTTGCACAAAAGCTGATTAAATATTTAAGTAAAATCTTCAAAAGTACCTCTAAATCTAAAGCTTCGTCAGTAGTGTTCGAAAATCTCACTTGAGAGATAATGGACTTTTACATTTATATTGGATAATGACATCCTGGAAATTAAATTATGCTCCCACACAGAATTATTCAAAAAAAGTCCCAATTAGTATCTCTTCCTTTTTTTTAAATTTTCTAACAAATCCAATAAATTTACGGGTAAATAATTAGTATATTTTTACATGTTACACAAAGGAAATGCACATTTCAATTTGATTGATGTATCATATAGCAAAGTCAATCTAGCTTTATAGGTGCACAGCTCAAATCAGAAAAATTCACAAAGGTATCAAACGCACATCCAAACCCCTTTGTACACCAAAAATTAATTTAACATTCGTGTTCAGGTAAACTTTTCAAACATGTTGCAATTTATCTAAAGGGGGTTGCAGGCTTGAAATGAATTAAAAAAAAAATAAAATAAAAAATAAACCAACCCAGAGAATGCTTCCAGTGTATAAAATATTGATAGTTTTAATGTGTTATGGGTGGGGTGGAAAAATATTTATTTAATTATACATACTGTACACTGTGAGACTCTAAAAGTGTTGCATGTCTTATTAAATTTTCCAATTTTCAACTCTCTCTCCACCCTATCCTCCACCTCCAATTCACTTTATTGCTTGGTTATTTTTTTCCACTTGTTTTTTTTTTACTAGTTTTTTTTATATATACACCGTGCACTTTTAGCGTATCGCTTGGAACTAAAGTGCCTGATTCTACAGAGAGAAAGGGTAAATTATATTGCAATAAAAGTCACGAATACGTCTAATTCCCCATCCTTCCTTTACCACCCTCTTGCATATTTTTTTCATAAGCTTCAGCACTATCAAGCATTCATGCCGTCAATTAATAATTACAAAATTATGTGACTTTGAACTGTATAATTTAGTGTGCAGAGTGAGTAAACTGGTTGGGAGAAATGACCATGGTTCATTGACTTAAATTTTCTAATGTTTATAAAATGAAAATCGGTATATTATAATTTTTTTTAACGGCTATTAAACTTGTGTCACATAAGAAAAAGTAATGAATCATAAAATTTGTTCTTATTTTGTTATACTCTCCTTTGGCAAAAGTTTCATTTGATAGTCACAAGTAGATTTTGATTCTCCAACTTAAAGATAAATAGAATTCTATTTGCACAAAATGCCGTTGATGCTCGAAAATTCAAACGCAATTTCGAATTTTCAAACTAAAATTTTCGAAAAAGGTAGGGAAAATTTATGGAACATTACACTGACGAGAAGGCAAAGAGTTAATCAGTGAGTTTGAAGGGGTTTAGCAATGGAGGAGAAATATTAAGCGTCACTCATTATTTTCCCTGCTCGAACGACTTTTTTTCAACTTTTGACACGGTTAGAGATATCGATTTCCGGTCTTCCACGAACCCCCCCCCCCCGATAAGTCAATATTATCAACAAAGACAGTCTTTATCTTTTTCCCTCACTCCCCTCCTGCCTCTCCAATGACCTGTTTTTTTTGTCAAAAACGTTTCGTACGATTTCTTTCATTTTCGAATATATTTGCGAATATATTCGTGATTATTCTGCACACAAAATTTCAAGAGAAACAAGTGAACCTTTAAAAGGATCAAATATGATCCATTTTTTTTGAAACGGATCAATTTGACCCTTTTATTTTTACCAGTGTAAGTTCGAAAACCATTTCGATGTCGAATTTTCGAAGATTTTTATTTTATTTTATTTAAAAAATCGAACTATCTTTGAAACCGTGCGTCTCTTAGAGGCATAATAACAATAACAGAGGCATAATAAAATTTATGCGTTCACCGCCATCTTAGCATTTGTGCCCAACCTACTTCGGAGCCAAACGGTGGACATGCTCGTTCTCAGGTTGCATAAGCTTCGGGAGGAGACAGTACAATATAATTAAAAAATAAAAGAAAAATAAAATTAAAGATCAAAGTTTAACCACTTTGGATACTATATTCTTCAATCGATTTCCTTAAATTTGGATTTTTTTGGAAGATATTGAAATTTAGAACGTGACTGCATTGAACTTAATCGGTCGTGTCGTGAATCGATAATATGCCCGGAAATGATTTACCTTTCTCGGACTAATTTTTTATTTGTTCGTAGGCTTTAATCGGTAGCCTTTCCGTACAGAAGTAGATCTTGAAAAATTCGAAAATTTATTTGATGTTAAATCCTGTTCGAATTTCGAAGTGCTCAAGTGTCAAAATGTGACGGTCTTCAGATTGTTGTGAGGAAAAAAACAGAACGACGACGCTTACTGTTCTTGTCCCATTATTAAATCACTCCATAATCACTGAGTAACTCTTTTGCCAGCTTTTTAGTGTGATGTTTGATAAATTTTCCCCACCTTGTTCGAAAATTTAGTATAAAAATTCGAAATTGAATTTGAATTCTTCGAACTTCAACGACTTTTTGTGCAAATAGAGTTCCATTTACCTTTTATCCAAGACACTATTTGAGAACCAAAATCTACTTGTGTTTACACCCAGTAAAGTGGTATGTTCCTAAAACGCATGCGAAAAGATAATACACATATAGCTTGTTCTCGTGAGTCTGAGCACTAGACAAAGCTGGGACGCTTTGCCATCTTGTTTTTTTTTCACAACAAAGTGAAGACTGACACATTTTAGTAGTGGAGAACTTCGAAATTCGAACAGGAAGCACTTCAGCGATTTCAGCTAACTTGCGGAAGTATAAGAAATAAAAATGTATTTTTTCTGGCTTTTCAAATCGATCTTCGAATTTTTTTAGACTCTACTTGTACATAGTACGATTTTCTGTTGATAGTCGCAGTTTGTTTACCTAAAAGTGTCTCGGCTAAAATCTAAATCGCAATGAATTTATTTAAGATTATTTCAAGTCCAGGCTTGCTTGATGCGTTATGCTTTTGCCTTTTCTCTTTTTTCTTAGCCACATATTTTTCTCTTAGCCACACACTTGTAAGAGGGTTGAAGCCTATTTTGTTGTTGGTTTTATCAAATAAATTCAAATTGAAAATTGAGTTTGACGAAAAATCGTTGAAATTCGAATATTTAAAATTGAATCTTGAGGTTTATTGGTCCGGAACATCTTTTATACCAGGAAAATTTGATAAAGTAAAAATTCACTTCTCTTTCTACCTAAAAAGATTTCCATAAGTCTGTCTAACTCTCTCGATCGCAAAATTGGACTGAACTAATTTTAATTTGTTGTGATGTTTAAAATAAGAAGAAGACTGCGAAAAAGTAGGATAGATTTATGCAAGCAATTTGAGAAAGAAAAGGATGTGAATTTCGGTTTCATGAAATTTTCCGTGTATCGGAGCCTTTAAAAAAACAAATTAGATTAGTGATTGATAAACATGTTAATTCAAACCCTTTCCAATCCTGATTCAGTGAGGGTTTCAGGCAATATCACATGAATAAATCATAATTTTATCTTTTATAATATTTTCAAGACAAAAACACCAATTAGTCCAAAGTTAAACAATTGAATTTGTACAAGAAACTGGAATATTGAGAAATAACGTAGTGCCATCCTAAAGTAGAAATAATGTATAATTTCTATTTAATTAGTTGGAGGTAAAATCCATTGAGAGAATGCGATAAAGTTTTCCCATGAAAACTTTACTCCTCTTTAGTAATTAATTGGAAAGTTTTTGTACTACACTGTATGTCGCCTAAATACCTTTCTCTAAAAGGGTTTATGCATTCTTCACTAACTCCTATATTTGGGAAGATAATTTGGGAAAGGAAAAGACACTTAATTGATATTTACCTTAATAAATCGCTTCGCTTTAGTGAGAAGACCTAGTGTTGTGTGTCGTGAGGCGTCTGCCCCCAAAGGTACCATGTCTTTTAATCTCTCCAAACAATTTCTTAGATGCGCCCTCCTGCAAATAACAAACAATATAAATATAACATTAATCATTGACATTTAAAATCAATAGTAATTTTACTAACACACACACCCTTCACTGCTTTATTATGTGACATGGAGGATACATTAGAGAGCTTTTTCACCACCTCACCCATCCACCCCCCCCCCCATTTTCCAACTCAAGCCAGCTGGTTATGTGTTCTAAACCCTTAGAATAATGGTTTTGCAGGAGCGAAAGAGAGTGAGTAGAATGGAAAATATTGCACAAGGTATTACATTGAGGATCTCGCTATTCAATTTAACTTCCATTAAATTCTATTTGTATTTTAGACTTGATGATGATGGCTGATGGAGTGGGTGGAAATACCTTGTTTGACGGTGCCAGCTTCAATTGATACCATTCCTCAATTTTCCCCACTAAATCCCCATATTCACTACACTCAGATAAAAGATCTGAGAGTGTGAGAGGTGAAACTGAGGAGTGAATTTTCGCACGAATAATTTTTCAAATTGACAAAATATAAGTTTTTGGCAATAAAATATTGTATGAATGTAATATCAACACTCGCTAGGGCTAGGAGTTGGTGTTCAAGTAACACTTTAAAGCATTAAATTAAGCTCTGATGACAATCTCTCTCAGAACTCGGAATTATCAAGATGGTACTTAATTCATTTTCAGGATATAAACCTGAATTTTCATACAACAACTCTGACAGTGTAAATCCAGGGTTAGAAATAGGTGTTAAAACTAACACCGACTTGTGCATATTTCATGATTGATTTATTCTCACTGCAACAATCCCCCTTTTCACCATCACAATATACATTTTCCTTCACTCGTTTTGCCCTTTTCAATAATAATAAATGCTTCACTTTCACCCTCTACCCCCATCCACTTAGCACCCCCTATTTCCAAGAGCCCCCAATCACACACAGAAAGTGCTACATGTGAAAACATTCAGATTTACTGAATATTTTCCCTACCAAACACTTACAACACCCTCTTTTCAGGTTGATTTTCCCTTCTTTTTTTTACCAGAAAACCATCAACTCCATCTAATCATTTTCCACTCTTTCACCACCCAAGTTACCCCCCCAACCCCACGGAATTTTGTGCTGAACCCGTAAAAGTCCGAGCACCGCAGTGAAAGTGCTATTGAAGCACACTAATAACATCACTTCCCATAAAATAACTATTTAAGTTGAGCTCCAAAAGCTCCAATTAATTTTTTTTTCTGCTGTACGATCTCACTCAAACTCCGACATTCCCTTCGTGACCATGTCATAAAATTTCCTGGCCATTATTTTAACACCCCTACACCAAATACTGCGGAAAGTGTTCGGGAAATATATTCCTGTGAAAAGTAGGAACGATAATGGTAAAGAGAATTGTCAAAAAAAAGTACACGTGGATTAAAATGGATGGATAAATGGGAAAGAGGCGTTTCTGATTGTAATGCCCCTTGCAGATCTCAGTCTTAATACATTAGTTTTAATGGGAAATTTTGGTTGTAAAAAAATGACAAAGTTTTTATGGATAATCCATACATACATCCACGGAAAAATCTGCATTTTCAGTGGACAGATCGCAGGACATTGCGTAGGAGCAGTGTATGACAATTTGCCGTAAGCATTTATGATAGTGATGTTGGAATTGATGAACACAAGCTAAGCCCCCTCTATTGCTTCCTAGTCCCTAGGAAAGGAATTCCAAAGAATGATACCCTGAACAGAGAAAGAATTGCGAAAATTGTTACTGGCTGAACTGGGTCCAATCCATGAACTACATGCTCCACAATGTATCGGGGCCTACCGGTGCAAAGAAGCTGAGAAATAAAATCCACCAAACGAACTTGAGGATGGGAGAATGGTGGTAGGGTAAGATGGGATAATGTGGAATCATGTCTAATTCGGAACTTACGGATTTCCTAACAGTTTAGATGACAAAAGAAAAAGCCAACGAATAAGAACTCTCGAATGTAACGTTTTGTACTTCTTTGTGGCTTTCCTCTTCTCTTTAACTATATGAATCACTGAGACAGTCTCAAAATTCCAAAATAGATATTATTCCGAATTACCCTTTCGTACCTTAGACCGAGAACGGAATCAGCAAGAGCAGAAACATGATCATTATTTGTGGAGAAGTCTGGTTTCCCTGAGAGTAAGGACCTGAACACGTAAATAAAACCTTACGACAGACCTCAGATGATCTGATCATTAGTGTCTCAGTAGTAGGGTGCCTATCTCTCTTATGAATGACTTAAGCTTGGCTCCTCCAGAGATTGAGAACCAAACCATTGTTCAAGGCTCAAATAGAACTCTTCTCAGGATCATCATTTACAGCTTCGAATATGAATAGAGAAGTGAGATGGATCACTAGCAAATTTGAACACCTGTGCTAAGTTATTGATGAAGAAAGAGCAGAAGATTAAACTCAGAATAAAGCCTTGAGGATCCCCGTTAGTAAGATCAAGCGAAGTAGGGGAATTCTGTAATTTTCGTGGCATTGTCATGCGTCAGTTTGAAACCTGATAATGCCATTCGAGTTTTTTTGTCATATCATATGAGTTCGAAAATGCAATTCATTGATTTTTAATGAAATCCCTTTACTTGATGATTTTATGAAAATACAGTACGTCTTGGTTGATTTGTTTAACAAAATTCATTGTCATTTGAATTGCAAGAAATCTCAAATATGTGACTTCTGACAATGCCACGTGAGCTCAAATGGCAATGTCGCGGCTACAGAATCGCGTTTTCGAAAAAGCTCTCCTAAGGCTCGAACCCAATTTGTCATATGGCATTGCCAGAGCTTTACGGAATTCCCCTCCAGATCTGAGAACTTGAGATCGAGTGACGAGTAGGAGAATTCTTTAACAATATGACAAATTTTCGTGGTAAATTCGAGAACAGGATAACACTAAATGTCAGTGAGCATCGAATGGACATTGCAAGGGACTTTATAAAGCTCTTAATAACTGATATAAATCTGATTTTTCATTAATATTTCCGAATTTACCACTTAAATTTGTCATGTGACATTGTCATACTGTTGCAGAATTCTACTACAAGAAGAGACCAAGCAAACAGAAACCTCTGAAAACCAAACAAGTCACAAAATTTCGGACAGAGTCAGACTGTTAAAAGCATTGGAAAAATTTAAAGTGACCAGAATTTTGAACATGGCTCTGCCCAAGGACAATCAAATCACATGATTGATCTTGAATAAAGTCGAAATAATACAATGCAACCCTTAGAAAATCACACTGATATTCCCAAAGAAGATTTACTGACATCTAATTAACATGTTCTCATATTGGCTTCGTTCTGTAATAATCTGTAGAAGAAACAAAGCCACTCCAAAGGCATGTCAAACTGATTCGAAAATCTACCGGAAGACTAAAGTGCAAGTTCACGTACTCGACGATTTAGCGCTAATTGTTCTGCCATTTCGAATTACGGTATTCTTGACACTTAAATCGTCAACAATGTCAACGACAGTCTCTAGACATTTGCTACAAAAAGTGAATTTTTGTGCAGTTTTGTGAAAATTCAGAATGGTAGAACGTTCTAAATTGCAATTTCAATGAAAATAAATATCTTTTTGATGAACTTGCTCACGGGTGTGTAACTCGTTGGTTTAAACGTTCGAACTTCCAACGGTTTTTTTTAGGTAATTTTTCTCTGATATACCTTCTAATTGGTACAGAATAAACTTCAACCGGTGAAGATTCTCAAATCGGGAAGGTTATTACTCAACGAGAGAACTGTGTCCTATGTTTCACACAAAGCAGTGTTCATATTTTTATTTATTTTACATTTATTAATTTCACTATATTCTTTAATTTGTTTTGTGAATAAATAAGAAATAGAGACATCCCACTATTTTCTTAATTTTTTATTACTTATTTTTAATTTTTTATATTCTTGTTCTTAAAATTGAAGTAGAGATACAGAGATTTCTAGCCTATTTCTATTTGATGTTCCAAATAAATTTTGTCAAACGAAAGTCATCTCCACTGAAGTATATTTTAAAATAAAAAAAAACATCTAAGCATATACTTCAATCGAGATGAAAAGCAGCATCGAGAAATAGTAATAATAGGTACATCGATATCCGTCGAGTTAACTTAATTCGGCAAAAGATTTATTGCAATTCTTAAGCTTTTCTCAGTGTTGTTACTAAAACGTAAGCTTGGTTGATTATTTCAAGACATTTACATGATTGAAGTAGCCCTGTATCCGTATTCCGAATTCCTTATCCCCTGTATCTGACTGACCTTTTGTTGATAAGAAAAGTAGTACCAAGAGAAACCTAGCTAGACCTAGTCAGCTTGAATATGGTTTCATCACCATTTTCAACCGCTTATCCCTCTTGAAGTCGCGGGCAAGATCCTGAATTTAATTCAGTTATCTTGTTCTAGGTCTGCCTCGAGGTCGACGTCTTCTCATAATACCTTGCATAGCTTTTCTGGGAAATTTTTTGAATATAGTTTATAAGTTTATATAGTTTATAGGCGGTTATATAGTTTATAGGCGGCTTATCCAAAGCTTTTTAGCGTCTTAGACTGTTTTTGATTTTCCTTTTATTTGTTAATTTTGCTTTTTCTTTTGTAAATTCCTTTTTGATGACGCAGATGGCTCATACAACCTGAGAAGGAGTTTTCCACCGTTTTTACTCTGGAGGTTGGTCACCAACACTAAGACGGCGGTGGCCGCTACTACTCAAATATGAAATTCTTTAAACTCTGTATTTCTGAAATATGCTTTCAAGAGCACTAGCTCAAAAGCAGTCATATATATAATAATAATAAAGGTTAAGCACATGAGTGTTTACGAGAAAAAACAATTTCAACTTCACGTGGTTAGCAGTTATCATAAACTGCCTAACCCTTCCCTATCCCAAAATTGAGATATTATGCACTATTTCCTTTCAGAGTTCAAGTAATAAAACATATTTAATTGACAAGGTTTTGTTCTCTTTAAAATTCACTTGGCTCAAAACACTCAAAACACTTCCCATCAAATTAAAATTCCAACTTCATATTTCAAAAGCTGAAGGGAGGAACGGTTGAAGCCAAAGTGAGAAATATGTAGTTTTTGGCTGATGAAAAAAAAATCCCTTCCAGCAAAATGCGGAAGACAATTAATCACGAATACTGCCCAAATAGCCGAAATCTTGATTTGTTGAGTGCTAACGTTGGAAAATTAAGCAATATTCTTCAATGGTACGTGCCAAGTTTTCACTCTCACACTCTATTTCATTTTTCAAATCCAAAAGTATATCCTGACGTTTCTTTGGATTTTATAAGACATAATACTCCATTCTATGAAATAAACTGAATTGCATGTATATCTAAAAAGAAAAGCTCCTTAGATAGGAGGGAAGGAAATAAGAAAAAAAGGAAAAACTACCCCACCACCCAACAATTTAAGACAGTTTTGGCTCCTTAGCAAGAGATAAATAAAAATTAGCCCTTCGTCTCAACCCTCCCTATGCAACAACATCGTTTTCTGGTATTGTGCAGAGCACGCAAAGTTAACCACACATCGTGATTTCACACACACCGAATGAGAAAAAAAGAGGAAAATCCGAAGGAAATTCTTTTCCTTTTCATTCCCTTTGGCCACGTTCCAAGCCAACAGACAGAGAGTCCTTGCTTTCCTTTTGGGAAAAAAAACGGGCAAAGGGCAGAGTTGAATGAAAAATTCCACGAGAGAATGATTTTCCACCCCATTCATATAGCCCTTGCCTTTTAGAAGGGGAAAAGATGGATTCACGAAGTGAATTTTCTTTTAGACGACACTTGATTGAAGCTTCTCAGTCTCAAGGCTTCAATTTCAACTCTATGCTACGTGTCTCCTTTTCTATTTAAATACTCACATTTTGTGACATAGAGACATGGGAGAATAAAGGAGACTACATATATATGTGAAAATGCGGAAAATGGAAAGACCTCTAACCATCTTCCCATTCTCTTGTCACTGAATGCACTGAACCCTATAAAAATTTTTGTTTGTTCAGCATTGATGGCATAGAAAATCGCGCAACCAAAAAACCAGATATAGACTGTAATATTTTCTTGAGCGAAAATTCATACATCATACAAGAAAGGGGGTGGAAAATTCACCACAAATTCCTCCACAAATCATACACATTGACTGAAGTTTCAGTAAATCAAACAAATCAAAAAGAACAATTTCATTGAGGCTCCTTCCCTTAAGGAATGGTAGATTCAGCATTGACAATCACGTCATGGAGACAAAATTTGGAAATTCATGCTGAAACGAATACCAATTTTCAGGTTATGTCATAGCAGTTATGAAATTCAACTCAGATATGATACTAATGATATTGCACATCTCCTTCCTAGGGTCCACCGCCCTCTGACGGCGAAACAACAAACATGTGTATAATGTACAGTGGACTCTCGCTCAATCGTCTCTTTTTCAATCGGGCGCAAAATTTCGTAGACAATTTTTACGTTTGTTTTTAAAGCAAATTTGTTCGAATTCACTCTAGTTCCTCTTATTTTATCGTGATTCTTTATATTTGTATTGTATTGTATTTATTCTTCATCATGATTGTGACATTTCCAACCTTCCCTGCGGCCATCGCCGTCTTAGCTTTGGTGACCAACCTCAAGAGCCAAAACGATGGAAAAACTCTATCACGGGTTGTATAAGCCAAAGTAACATTATTTGTTTACAGATCTTTCATTAAATAAGAACCATTGAATAAGAATGTCAGGGAATGTCAGGAAATGTCCACTCAATCCAGAGACAAGGCCAGGCTGTGGCAGCCGTTTGGCATGGAGGGTAAAAAAAATTATAATAAAAATATTAATGATAATAACAAATTAATGAAGAACGAACCACGAAGGGAAAAAACCAAAAAAAAAAAAAAAGAAACACAGCAGAGAGAGAATTTGAGCGCTTTTTATGGAATTTACAATAATTTTGATGCCAAAATCTCTCGATAATTTGCATGATATTTTGCCCCATATGCCCGATTGAGAGAGAGTCTACTGTATACATTGTTTCGGATTTGGTCACAGGTTACGATTGCAGGGGAAACTAAACGAAAAAGTTTAACTTCAAATCAGAAAACACTGTTGTGCAGATTATGGAATCGTACTACAGAGAGGAGTGACAAGTTGCGCCAGTAAGATAGATTCAGCAAGTCTTCTTTCACTCAAAAAATTCCATCTTTGAATGGGGGTACCTTTAAAATAGGATTTTTTTCTCCTATACAAGCCTTATCGTAATGTAATTTACTTTTTCAATTGGTTTGCGTAGCTATCATAGTAAGGTCCAATTCTATGTATTTTAAAATAGGATAACAGACCGTATTTCAAAAGTGACTCACTTTCCCCTGTAGAGCTATAGCCTCCCCCTATAACTCTATAATTCAGGCGAGAATACACGAAATTTGGAATATAACTTCTGAAGCTGGAAGGATGAGAATCGAAGTAAATCTGAAGCTTGAGCAGAAGTACTACACGCCTCAAAACCCGCAGAAGACGCGGAGCTCGCAGCCGGCGATGAGTGAAGCCCTGTAATGTGTACGGAATCGAAAAGACAGAACAAGTCTGTCTGTCAGCTATCTCCAGACCAGGTGCAAGATCGCTGGAAACCCTAGGTGGTACCAGATACATTGTCAGAACGAATCTGCCTGATCAGAAAACTACCACAGAGCGAGACAATCTGTGAGGGAAGCCAGAGGTGCTCCCGGAGACGGAGTGCATAACTCTACTTGAAACACTTGATATTCGCGCAACAGAAGAGGGTTACAGAGAACTCAGGAGACACATGAGGCACCGTGTACGACGACAGAAATCCCCCAGTCCCTTCTCCGTGAGAGAAAAGTATTTGGAAAGTCGGAGGAAAGGACCGGATCCCTGAAGGGACCAAACTCAGAGATTAGGTACCTCCCACCGTTTCAGGCAACGAGATCACGCCAGAAACTCTTCATACACTGAGAAAAAAACGGGGTTGCGATTAACTTTTTTTCCTCATAACTTTAACACTTTTTAGGTGCAAAATTATATTAACATTTTTCGATGTTAATTTTACACATTTTAAAGGTAAAATTAACATGAAAAAGGGTAACTTTAACCCCTATTACACCAAAAAAGCATAATATTTACAACAATTTCTGATCAATATTGCAGGGTAAAATTAACATTTCCGGAATGTTATTTTAAATTTTTCGGATTTCTCTCAGTGATAGGGATTCAACATTCATGTGATAGAGAGAAAGATAGAGTAGAACAGGAATCACCCAGAGGTTTAAATCTACTGCACGCAGAGAAATTATGCTCTAGATTCAATCGCAAAATGGGATAATTTTGGGATTGAAAAGGCTCCAATACCATTTTGCGATTGAATTCAATCCCATTTTGTGATTGAATTTTAGAGCATATTGTGATTGATTTTATCCCATTTTTGCGATAGATTTTTCGAAAATATTGTGATAGATTTGATCGCATTTTGGGATTGATTCTATCCCATTGTGAGATTGAAATGGCTCCAATCACATTTGGTGATTGAATCCATCCCATTATGCGATTGAATTTTCGAAAATATTTCGAATAGATTTATCCCACAATGCGATCAATTTTATACCATAATGCGATCAAATATATCGCATCATGGGATTGATTTTATCGCATTTTCAGATTGATTCTATCGCATTTTGGGATTGTTTTTATCCCATTTTGGGATTGTTTTTATTCCAAAATGCTATTGAATCTATCCCAAAATGTGATTGATTTTATCACATCGTGAGATTGATTCTATCGCATTATGGGATTGTTTTTATCGCATTATGGGATTGTTTTTTATCACATTATGGTATTGTTTTTATCCCATTATGGGATTGTTTTTATCGCATTATGGGATTGTTTTTTTCCCATTTTGGGATTGTTTTTATCGCATAATGGAATTGTTTTTATCCCATTTTGGGATTGTTTTTATTCCAAAATGCTATTGAATCTATCCCAAAATGTGATTGATTTTATCACATCGTGAGATTGATTCTATCGCATTATGGGATTGTTTTTATCGCATCTTGGGATTGTTTTTATCGCATTATGGTATTGTTTTTATCCCATTATGGGATTGTTTTTTATCACATTATGGGATTGTTTTTATCCCATTTTAAGATTGTTTTTATCGTATTCTGGGATTGTTTTTAAGGTATTCCGATATATATTTTATCCCATTTTGGTATTGATTTCATCCCATTTTGCTATTGATTTCTGCTATGTTCATCCAGTCAGGCATTCACATTTTTTCGCTCCGGCCAGGATTCGATCTCACAACTTCTTGGCATATCTCCACTTTTGGGTCGACGATCTTACCAATTGCGCCACCAGACGACTTGAATTTCATTGACTCCCAGGGCTAATAGTTTCTAATTTTATTTTATTTAATTGATTTTTAGAAATCCACATTTTAGGAACAAATGGGATTGTTTTCATCGCATTTTGAGATGGAATTTTAGAAACCAATGCGATTGAATTTATCCCATAATGTGATTGATTTTTGGAAATCCACAATTTAGGAACAAATGGGATTGTTTTCACCCCATCTTGAGATTGACTTTATCGCACTATGCGATTGAATCTATCCCACAATGCGATTGTTTGTATTGCATTTTAGGGTTACTTTTTATCGCATTATAGGATTGTTTTTATTCCACAATGTGATTGAATCTATCCTACAATGCGATTGTTTTTATCGCATTTTGGGATTGTTTTTATCACATTATGGGATTGAATCCATCCCACAATGCGATTATTTTTATCGCATTTTGGGATTGTTTTTATCGCATTTTGGGATTGTTTTTATCACATTTTGGGATTGTTTTCATCACATTATGGGATTGAATCTATCCCATAATGCGATTATTTTTATCGCATTTTGGGATTGTTTTTATCGCATTTTGGGATTGTTTTTATCACATTATGGGATTGAATCTATCCCACAATGCGATTATTTTTATCGCATTTTGGGGTTGTTTTTATCGCATTTTGGGATTGTTTTTATCGCATTTTGGGATTGTTTTTATCACATTATGGGATTGAATCCATCCCACAATGCGATTATTTTTATCGCATTTTGGGATTGTTTTTATCGCATTTTGGGATTGTTTTTATCACATTATGGGATTGAATCCATCCCACAATGCGATTATTTTTATCGCATTTTGGGATTGTTTTTATCGCATTTTGGGATTGTTTTTATCACATTTTGGGATTGTTTTCATCACATTATGGGATTGAATCTATCCCATAATGCGATTATTTTTATCGCATTTTGGGATTGTTTTTATCGCATTTTGGGATTGTTTTTATCACATTATGGGATTGAATCTATCCCACAATGCGATTATTTTTATCGCATTTTGGGGTTGTTTTTATCGCATTTTGGGATTGTTTTTATCGCATTTTGGGATTGTTTTTATCACATTATGGGATTGAATCCATCCCACAATGCGATTATTTTTATCGCATTTTGGGATTGTTTTTATCGCATTTTGGGATTGTTTTTATCACATTATGGGATTGAATCTATCCCACAATGCGATTATTTTTATCGCATTTTGGGGTTGTTTTTATCGCATTTTGGGATTGTTTTTATCGCATTTTGGGATTGTTTTTATCACATTATGGGATTGAATCCATCCCACAATGCGATTATTTTTATCGCATTTTGGGATTGTTTTTATCGCATTTTGGGATTGTTTTTATCACATTATGGGATTGAATCTATCCCACAATGCGATTATTTTTATCGCATTTTGGAATTGTTTTTATCGCATTTTGGGATTGTTTTTATCACATTATATGATTGAATCTATCCCATAATGCGATTGTTTTTATCGCATTTTGGGATTGTTTTTATCACATTATGGGATTGAATCTATACCACAATATGATTGAATCTATCCCACAATGCGATTATTTTTATCGCATTTTGTGATTGTTTTCATCGCATTATGGGATTGATTCTATCGCATTATCAGATTGCTTTCTTCCCACAATGTGATTGAATCTATCCTGCATTGTGCAACAATCCCATAATGCGATAAAAACTAACCCAAAATGCGGTAAAACAATCCTAAAATGCGTTAACACCAATCGCATTGTGGGATAGATTTAATCACATTGTGGGATAGACTCAATCACATTGTGGGATTAAAACAATCCCATAATGCGATAAAAACAATCTTATAATGCGATAAAAACAAACCCAAAGTGCGATAAAACAATCCTAAAATGCGAAAAAAAACAATCGCACTGTGAGATAGATTCAATCCCATAATGTGATAAAAACAATCCCAAAATGCGATAAAAACAATCGCATTGTGGGATAGAATCAATCCCATAATGTGATAAAAACAATCCCAAAATGCGATAGAAACAATTCCAAAATGCGATAAAAATAATCGCATTGTTGGTTAGATTCAATCCCATAATGTGATAAAAACAATCCCATAATGCGATGAAAACCATCCCAAAATGCGATAAAAACAATCGCATTGTGGGATAGATTCAATCACATTGTGAGATAGAATCAATCCCATAATGTGATAAAAACAATTCCAAAATACGATAAAAATAATCGCATTATGGGATAGATTCAATCCCATAGTGTGATAAAAACAATCCCAAAATGCGATAAAAACAATCCCAAAATGCGATAAAAACAATCTCAAAATGCGATAAAAATAATCGCATTGTGGGATGGATTCAATCCCATAATGTGATAAAAACAATCCCAAAATGCGATAAAAAGTAGCCCAAAATGCGATAAAAACAATCGCATTGTGGGATAGAATCAATCCCATAATGTGATGAAAACAATCCCATAATGCGATAGAAACAATTCCAAAATGCGATAAAAATAATCACATTGTGGGATAGATTCAATCACATAATGTGATAAAAAGAATTCCATAATGCGATGAAAACAATCCCAAAATGCGATAAAAACAATCGCATTGTGGGATAGAATCAATCACATTGTGAGATAGAATCAATCCCATAATGTGATAAAAACAATTCCAAAATGCGATAAAAACAATCGTATTGTGGGATAGATTCAATCCCATAATGTGATAAAAAACAATCCCAAGATGCGATAAAAACGATCCCAAAATGCGATAAAAACAATCGCATTGTGGGATAGATTTAATCATATTGTGGGATAGATTCAATCACATTGTGGGATAAAAACAATCCCATAATGCGATAAAAAGTAACCCAAAATGCGACAAAAACAATTCCAAAATGCGATAAAAACAATCGCATTGTGGGATAGTTTCAATCACATTGTGGGATAAGTTCAATCGCATAGTGCGATGAAGTCAATCTCAAGATGGGATGAAAACAATCCCATTTGTTCCTAAATTGTGGATTTCCAAAAATCAATCACATTATGGGATAAATTCAATCGCACTGGTTTCTAAAATTCCATCTCAAAATGCGATGAAAACAATCCCATTTGTTCCTAAAATGTGGATTTCTAAAAATCAATCACATTAGGGGATAAAATCAATCACATTGTTTCTAAAATTCAATCCCATTTCTCCTGGATTCAAGAAATTTTAGGATATTTTTGAGATAAAAATCGTGGGATTGAAACAATCCCATGGGGATTGAATCTGGATACTTGAAAATTTCTCTGCGTGTGGTTACGAATAGTTCCCCATTGAATATTCTGTCTTTTCATCTGAAAACTTCATGAAAGTCGCCGGAAATGAACTCCTCTAATTTACCAGAGGCAAGTGAAAAGGAATCAGAACCCGAAGATCAGTTGGGAGGCAGTGTAATTATTACCTCTCCTCCTGGAGTGAGTGGCAGAAGAAAACGGTGGTGTCCAAGGAATTAACAGGACCAGAGCACCTCAACCGTATAGTGAGAGGGGAAAAGCCTATCAGAGCTTTGGGGCATCTGAATACATTTCTGAAGTTTATTAAAAATAGTTTTTTAGAGGGTAAGGCTTGAAATTCCGGACAAGTTGGAAGTTCGGACAAACTTACTTGTAAATTCGGACATTAATGATCTAGTAATAATTTATTCCAAGGAAAAAATCCGGTGATCGTCAGATGGGAGGAGCTTCAGCCAAGAATAAATGTTCTTTTCATCTTTGTTTTTCCTTGAGAAGAAAATAATTTTCATTCTATAGGCTGAACCTCCTACCATCTAACGATCTCTGGATTTTTTCTTTGAATTAATATCAACATCGTCGTTTCCTTCATTCTGAGTATCAATTTAGTAATTATGCATTTCTAGAGTTCTTTGAAAAATAACCTAAATAAGTGTTTCATTTTTAGCTTTACGAGAGTAGCTCGAACCCTAAATGGGTTTTTCCTGAATACCGCCCTGTTCGAAATTTTAAATTTCGCCCTTTTCGCACTTTAAATCATAAAAGTGTGTCCAAGCACAATATTCTACACACAGAAAAATTTTGACTCTAAATTTAAGAATATATAAGACTCCGGGAACTTAAATTGGACGTAAATCCCTGAGGCGTTTAAGTTTAGAAGCTCTGAGTGAATGAAATGGGCTAGAATCCCTACCTCTTTCACGTTAAGAGATCGGGAGTTTAAGTTTAGCATTAGATGAAAAATGAATACTGTCTTGAGATTTGCAAATTACAATTAAAAATTTTCTCTTTTTTCTGTGTGTAAAATTTAATCCTAAGATCCAACGATAGCAAAAGTTTTTCAGATTTGTCTGCCCTTTTGATGAATAGCAAAGATTTCACCATGAAAGTCAAAAGGGATGAACATTTTCTCAATTAGAAGACTTTATAATTTCTTAAGTAAATGGCAGAATAATCATGTTCTTTACTGCAGTCAGTGTATGGAAAGAAATTCAGCTCGAGATTCAGAAAGACAAGTTAAAATTAGAGAATTTAATTAAAAAGGCCAAGAAGTTTCTTCTACTATTAACATTTCGGAAAAAGTACGATGAAAATGTTGAGTGTGTGAAAAGTGTATGACTATGTGCAAGTAATCTTTGAAATGGAAAATTAAGAAAATCAGGAATGAAGAAAAGCTTTCCAGTAGTGTGAATATGGGGTGGGAAATATTAATGTTGAGCGTAAGAACTCTATACAAATTGAAATGAATAAAAACTCGTCCAATAAGATAGAAAGCTTTCTTCAGCAAAATGTTTCATTTTCATGTCCGACCACCAGCCCCTGTACTTCCTAAAAAAGAGGTTTAGAGATTGTTCTTATATATACCAAAAGGGGTGTTAAGGAATATTATTAGAGCGAAGGGGAAAAAAGAGGAATATCGTGTTTCGTTGTCAAGCTTTTTAAAGTTAAATGTATTGATACTTTTTTTTGTACTCATCCCAAGGCTGTTTTATCTGCTCTACCTCACCCCTTTAGGAAAATTGCAAAGTGCCAAGTGTAATATACTCTGCTTCAGGAAACAGAAAATGAGTTTATAAGTTCTTCGTTTATCTCCTCCCTTTCCAATTTTTTTTAACATAAGTTTTTCTACATATCAGCAAAAAATTTACCATGGATTTGATTAAATTGAATGACATTTACCTTTAACCTGAAGAAAAGTACATGTTCATTCTACCGTTAACAGACCTATAGGCTCAACGGTTATAGATAAAGAATTGGGGATTTAGGAGACCCTACCATTAATTAGCCTATACATAAATAACATCATCTTTATTTCCACATCACTCATTTTGAGTAACTCAAACAAGTCGCTGAGATTACTAAGACATCTCTGTTATTATGTAACATCTAAAAAAACTTGTACTAAATACTAAATCAACATTCTCTAATCGTGCCAGAGACTAAAAATATTATAATATAATATTAACTTATATAAAAAAATTAATTATTAAATAATAAGTTTCGTGTGATCTAATTGTAATACTCTTCACCTAATTTTACACTCCTTTAAATGTTGATTTAGTACAGGCGTGTGCTAAAACTTTTGAATATTGATAGACAATTTAAATAATAAATTTTGAGTATTTTAGTATTTTTCGTCAAGTGAAATGTCGAGGAATCTTATGCATTTTATTCATAAAATATTTTTATTTTGTATATAAATGAGCTTTTATATCTTTGTACTAAAAATCTACGTAGTGCTTTTGGTAACAGTTCTAACGCATATTCGCATTGAAATTTTAATACATCATAAAAATATTTTTTTGTAATCAAAATCTGTTGCTTTCTAGGTAATTTCAAAATATTTTTAAAAGTCAATTTAGTACAGGCATGTGCTAAAAATTTTAAATGTAAATGTAAATCGCTGCAGAAATGTTTGAGTATTTCAGATTTTTTCGTCAAGAGTGAGTTCAAGAACCTTATGCATTCTATTCATAAAATATTTTATTTTACATACAAGGGAGCTTTTATATCTTTTGTACTAAAATTCGACGTAGTTTTTTTGGTAATAGTCCTCACGCTTTTTTCGTTATTTTTATAAGAAACAAATTTATTAAATAAATAAAAATTATTCCCTCTAATCAAATTCAATTTTTCTTCATATAATTTCAAATTTCTTTTAAATGTTGATTTAGTAAGCATGTGCTAAAACTGCAATATTAATATATTTGAGTATTTCAAATCCTTTCGGTAGTAAAAATATAAAGAATCGTATGCATTTTATTCATAAAGTTTTTTGCTTGTTTTCAATTTAGTAAGGGAGCTTTTATATCCTTGTACTAAAAATCTAGGTAATTCTTTATTTTCATAAAAGTCCCATCGCATATTTTCTTAGAAATTTTAAATGTAATATTCACAAAATGAAAAATTATTGTATTACTCATAATCCTTGCTAATAGGATTTTATTCAGTTCCCCATTAAAATGAGCATCTACAAGTGGAAAATTCCACAGGACTTGTCCTTGGATATTTAATAATTTTTAAAAATTGTGACATTTGGTTTTTAAAAGTGAAATATATGGCATGGAGGTAAAATTGTACAAATGTGGTGCATTTAAATATGAATGTTAGTTTGGTAGATGAGCACGATTTGGAATTTTAGTTCATAACAACCACAACTGCCAACAATTTCATGGTGTCTGGTATGACTGATGATGATATATACATTGCAGAGGAGCAAGTGATGTTATCTGGCTGCTGAAAAAAAAGCCTCCATGGTCAGACATAGAGAGCTTTTAATAATTCCAAATGACAGTTGAGAACTTTTTGCTACAAATTCTCCAACTTGTAGCCAAATGCACAAGGATGTCTGTCACTCTACTGTGAAGTACTTGTGCATGATACTTTTTTATGGGATCCTTTCTTTTTTTTCTCTCATTTTATCCAATATTCCCAGAAAGAGAGTAACGAGAAAAAGGTCAGAAGGATAAAACATGAGGATTATCATTGAAGTTGTTTCATGCATATTGTCATAATTCTTTGCCCAAAGGCACCTTATAAAATATTCTTCAGTGAATTTGAGCTCATACTGAAAACCTAATGGGGTATTCTACTTGGAAAGAGGAAAAGATAATCAAATATTGAATAAATATTAAAGTATAAATAAATTATTGTGCTTTTGTGTTGAAATTCACAAAATCGAAATATAATTTTTTGCTTCTCAAGCACATAAATTTTCTTAAGCACAAAGATATTAATACAAAAGCAGCAAACTTTAATCTCCTTCAAGAAAAGCTCATGAAAATTAGCATTGCAAAAGTTTAATTTAAAATAAATTTAATTCTTTTTTTATTTCTTCACAAGTTATCCTAGAAAATCAATTAAGTCCTCAACAAAAAAGGAAAATCTATGCAGAAAAGCAAGAATAACAACAAAAATGTTTCAGTGACAAAATAAGAAACATAAACAAGTAGGGGGATTGTTTGGTGCTAAAAAGCTTTCTCTTGTTTTGTATGTGTGTGTGTAGTGTTGTGGTACATAATTGTGTGGATTGAGATTGGTTTTGTGTTGGGGAGAGCTTTTACGCTAATGGATAAATATCGAATTCACTTAAATGCTGCATAAATACTTTACGGTTTGTTGTTGTTTTTTTTTTTCTTCTCACACTCAATCCCCATAAAACATGCTTTACCATAAATTTATTGGCCGATTTCATATATTTTGGATAATCAATTGGATTTTATGATTGCGTTGGATTTTTAGTGCATTAAAACAGTTTTTGCGGTTGAAAATAGATTTTAAAGAATTTCAGTTCCTATTTGCGTGATTGGGACAATTCTGCAGAAATGTCTAATAGATTTATATGTGGATCTTTAGAATACTTTATAGTTTGTGATAAATTTCAGGTTTTTTAGCATTTTATTCTAAAGAAATAATCTATATATTTATCCAGAGTAGATGGACTTGTCTACTGAAATGACGAATTTGTCTGTGGACGTTTTAATAGACTATCCACATTGCAATTATTTGACTTCATTTTACAAATGAATTGACCTGTAGCAATACAATTGTATCATCCACAACTTAAAGAGCTAATTTACATAGTTGTAAGGAGCATTGGAATTTGGGGAGAAGTTAATTTATTTTCTTGAAATTTTAAAGGTCTTAAAGACCCGGAAATAAATATTTAAAATTAAAAGCCAAGAAATATTAGTAGGGTAATTTTTCTAAAGCGAGACAGTTTGGAAAGTGGGACCAAGCAGTTTGGAATGTGAGACACCTCCTTAAAAACTTGATAATAAATCAATTAAATATTTCAATTTTCGATAAAAAGATTATTAAACTAAATTTTATGATTACTTGAAAAGTTAAAAATGCTAAAGTCGTTATTAAACAAGCAAAGAGTGACTTATAAGAAGAATTTAAAAAAATGTATTGCATGCGTGATATTCATAACCTTCACACGGTAGTTATCATTTTCTCTGTTTCTTATGAAAGTTGCTAGGAAAATATCAAAGTGTTTTGTTTGATTTTTCGGCATAATTTATGAAATATTATTAAGTCCGTAGTGAAAATCGAAGGACATACATCCATTTAAAAGGCGAATAAAAAATATTTGTGAAATATTACATTTAAAAAAGAGAGAAAAGTGATTTAATTTCGTGTTGCTTTCAAAGCAAGTTTTTTGAAATCTTGGACAAGTTGGTTTTGTGAATGAATTTGGTGGTTTTGTGGAGTGAAATCATGTTCACAAGGAAGACAAAGATCCTTAAGCATCTGGAGAAATAGTTGCAACAGCATTTAGTAGGTGATAAGGAGAAAATCTCATGGAGAAAGGCTGCCAAGATTTCCAGATTCCGAAGACCACATTTTTTGACAGAATGGATAGTAAATATCGCAAAAACACCTGGAGAAAGACAAATAGGAGCCTCTACAGAACTCCCAAAGCAAGTGGAAAAGGACCTGGGCGGATTGGGTATTGAAGTGTGCTAAAAAGTTGCAAAAGCTTTAAAGCTGTAACTGCTGGACAGCGCGGGGCGCTTATGTGAACAGAACTTTTTTTGGTTGGACGTCCACGAAGTTCTTGGTAATTAGCGTTCCGTAACTGTTACCCGGACGTAAAGGAGGGATTAGCATAACCATCAAATTTGCAAGTATACAGAGAAAACCGTCAACATTTGATTTTTTACATATTTCGTATGATATTTCGTCATTAATATCACTATGCCCAACTTTCCAAAAATTTTTGTCCAACTTTCCAAAATTTTGTCCATCTTTTCAAAATGTGTTGTTTTTAAAATTGATTGAATATTCTAATTAATTGATTGAAAATTCTAATAAAAACTGTTAAGATTCTGTTAGAATATTTCACAAGGAATCTCATGATATAAATTAAATGGAAATAATAAATATTTATTCGGCTTAAAAATGCATTTGAAATTGAACTTTTTCTTAAGTAGCTCCCTTTCCAAAATCCACCCTACTGCGTTTTTAAGAAAATTACTCATAATATGCAGAGGCCTTTAAGGTGAATTTATTATTATATGAACCTGTCTGTAACCTCAATCATTTAAACATTGCCTACGAGTCCAATACAGCTGAATAGAAACCTTTCTAAGTGTAACCCAATTATCTTTATCTTATTGCGTCCCCCAAGTCCCAATAGTCATAAAAAATGGATAAAATATTGTATTGAATGCAATCATACGGCTAAAAGTAATACAATTTATTTATGGGCTGACAGAAAAGTTAGAGCAGAATTTGTGACCAAAATAAATGTTGATTGTCTGACTCTACACATGACACCCTTGCCATCTTCAATGTACCATCTCTTCCGGCCATCCTTGTGACCTTAATTCCATTTCTCACAACAGCAATTTCCTGTTTGTGTGATGATCGACGAAAAAAAAAAGATATATACAACACTCAAGTAAAATGAGATTGAGAGAGCAATCAATAGGAAGAGGTCGAAATTCTTCTTATTTCGTTTTTGTTGTTGTTGTATCGTCTCCGGGGTGAAAGACACCCCTGATTGATGCTTAAATCTATTTAGTGTCTGAGTATTTTCTCCTTCAACATTTATCTACCCTGAGTCTTCCAACTTCCTAATATCCATCCATTTTTTTTCTCCTTCTTCACGCCAAATATATATATATGTATACAAAAACTTCTTGTGCTAGCTTTTCCTCTAATAAAATGCGTTCATTCTTATTAAATTGAAAATCCTGGCACATTTTTCATGGTAAAAAAGTGTCTCTTAAGGCAAAATACATTCATACTCCATTTGCAAGAACTGCTCACGAGCGGAAAGCTCCCAACAGAAAATAAAAAAAACACAAGACTATGAACGTAAAAGCTTCAAAGTTGTACCCAGGGCAAATTTGGAGATTTCTCTTAAAATGTTGACATACCCCAAAAAAATATTGTAATAAAGATACAAGTACGAGGGGAAATCATTGTCGTGAACATGTTACTGATATTGTGTATAATTTTGTATCTTGTACCAAAGGCTCATTTTAATTCCTCAAATTACAATCCACCCCTTATGACACCTAAATTGTGATTCACCCTGTGCTTTAGCCACTTGCTACCCTCACAATCTCTTTTTCTTCTTTCCCTTCTTCAGTTGATAAGCACAGAAAAAAAACATGTATCGTTCCCCAGCTGACAATTCCATATATGCGCGGTAAATTTCCATACAAAATTGGGTTCAATTGTCCTGGGAATATTCAAAAGCCTACCAAAACATGAGCTTTCGCCCTCGTCTCTTTTTTCTCTCACCTTTCGCACCTGTTTGTTGTGTTGGCTCTTACGATTTTCTGTCAGGGCACAAGCAAATAAAGTCCACTGTATCAATAAAATTGCCAGACTTATTAAGGCAGGAATCATCCTAAAATTGTCCTTACGATTCGTTGATCATTAAAACGATCAATTAAATTCTTTGATAGACGAACTAATTAGTACAACTACCCATGGAAGTACTAGGCCTCCTCAAACACAATCAATATTAAAGATTACGCATTATTATTTATTTCTTATTAGATATTAATATTATAAATTTTTACTGAATTAAAGGGGTTTTGTACCCGACATACTTGCATAATCGTTTAAAGGTGAAACAGGTCAATCTGTCGTGCAAAAGTCGTTCTGTTTGACGAGTGGTTCACATACTTGACAAATGACGGAATATCGAAAATAATTTTCCTCAATTATGTTCAAGCAAATCAAATGGCGACACACTGTAGGACAGTTGAACGAAATGTCGATCAATGAATAGTTTTTTCCACAAAGAAAATTCATATTTGTTGGTACAGAGATTTAAATAATGCAATACTATTTTATTTACGATAAAAAAAAACTGTATTGCGCTGTAGGTGTACCATTATAACATCTGTCAAAATATCGTTAAATATGACATTTACCATCTGCGGCTAAAATACAAATACTACACAGATCACGGCGAATAATAGAAAGCGATATATGAAAAGAATTTTGATGAGTAATGTTTACGAAAATTCTCACGATTATATACTGAATGACAGATGAGCGAAATGTCGATCATTAAATTTAAAATGTCACTTAAATTTGTCGTCGTTTTTTGTCATACATAAAAGGGTTCAAAAGTTTCGCCTCACTGCGCTATGACAGCTGTCGATTGTCTTACTGTCAGAATGTCGATCAATTTGACATTTAGCAATACATTTTTTTAACACTTATCGTGGTGAAGGGTAACAAAAAATTTTGCTTTCTGCATTTCGATGTAATTCCACAAGGTTAAAGAATGTAACCAGAAGACGTATTCACTATCGAGAAGGCGCTTCTGGCTGATCGACGATCAGCATATTCCTCCAACATGAGAAAATAGTAACGATTACATTTATTGTACTATAAATTAAAAAAAATATCGCAATACTATAAATATACATCGAACGTTACGCCATCTAGGATGACAGATGAACGAAATGTCGATAAGTTGATGCAAAAGCTCACCGAATTGGCAGATAATCAGTGCTCTTAAACTTAATGAGTTTATCTTCCTTTTTCATAAACAATTCAACAATTTACTGTCAGAATGTCGATCAATCTGACATTTAGAGACACAAATATAACTAAAAACATTTAGTAAATAAAAATGGTGAAGATTAACAAAGAATATTGTTTTTTCGTAGTCCAACATATTCGCACAACGTTATCGAACGTTCCCCCCTGGCTGACAGTTGAACGAATTGTCGATCAGCAGATCCAAAAAACTTGCAACAATTCAGCGCATGACTTAGTAATTTTATCTTTTTTCAATAAGTGACTAAAGAAATTTGCGTAGCAAATAATCGCTCAATTGCTGATATGGTATGTCATTGCAGACTGTCGATCAATACAAGTGTTACGAAAAATTTGTTCAAATATTCGTAATAATTTTTCAATGGTGGACAACTCCCTAAAGATTAAACAAGCCGTTGAAGTCGTTACAATGTTCCAATTCAAACGTTATAATGTTCATATGTCATTTCTATATTGTTCACCCCACAAAATAAATAGTTTATCCGAAATTAATGCTTCTAGGCCACAAATTCAGGCCCCCAAGCTATGATTCTTGGGGGCCATGAACACCTGAGCCGAATTGATTAATTTCAATTTCTTCCAGTGTCCCTTGGCCAAATATTGGCATATGGCTTGACCACACAAATCATCCTTTACTCCAATATTCTGCCTAGTTTAATCAATATAATGATAAACTTCCCGCTGGGCTGAATCATTCTCGTTCAATATGGTAAATCCACTATTCAACCTCACTCTGTCCTTCACATCAGTGAATTCCCTCCTGGCAAATCCTGACCACAGAGGTTTGTTTAGCCTCGTTATGTTAGCTAATTTTTGGTATACAACTGAACTATCTAATTTATCCAGATTATTTAAGAGATAATATACGGAAGATTTATTTTTTGTGAATAACTACAATCTAACAAACAAATTAATTATCTGAGATAGAAACAAGTATTTTTGGGATGGTGCTGTATAAAAGGAAGTCTTTTGAAAGATTTTCATGATTTTCCAACAGAGAAAATTTCAGTCACGTGCACATCAAGTCGATAAGAGTGTAGAAAACTTTCTTAATGGTATCTGTACATGGGGGTAAGATACTCTCTTGGGAAAGTACACTTTGAAACAGTTTAATCGATAAATCATTTTATATATTGTATGTACATATAACACGAAGCAGATTTTCACAAAATGTAACTCGAATATATTCATGAAAAATATATTTTCTTGTGAACAATGAAATTGAGAAAAGAGGTTAGAGAACTTCAAATTTTCCTCAAGTGCGAAAATATAATTTAAAATTAAAACAGGATATTTTCAAAAATAAAAAATATGAAAGAAAATGAACCGTAAAAGTGCACATAGGGAAAAAATGCAGTGAACATAATTTAGTTTTTATTCTTACTCTATTGTGGTGTTGACGTGAAACTACCCTCGAGTTAATCTTTTTTTTCTTTTTTTATGGAAAAAACACTTTGGAGTCTTTGTCGTTGCTCAAAGTCTAAAATGAGAGAGCAGCGTAATTCGTTGCTATATGCATATTATGAAGCTACTTTAGTGGGGGGGGGGTTATGATTCAGTATTTGATTTGTAAAGACAGTACCGAGTTTCATCTAAGTCTCTCTTGAATATAACCTCTAAACTTTTGGAAAACGCAAACCTAGTTATATTCCTAAATTTGCTTATCTGTCTTTAAGGACTTATGAGAC
Source organism: Phlebotomus papatasi (assembly GCF_024763615.1). Taxonomy (NCBI): domain Eukaryota; kingdom Metazoa; phylum Arthropoda; class Insecta; order Diptera; family Psychodidae; genus Phlebotomus; species Phlebotomus papatasi. The sequence goes on from NC_077224.1 coordinate 16,788,975, forward strand.
AAATAGCTGGAGTTATTGTTCACAGAACTCTAAGACTGTCTTTAGACTAGAGGTTTAGCCCAGTTCCCGAGGGTCTGAAAACCTTAAACAGCGAACGATTTTATTATTTTTTCAAAATCCAATAGGTAATTTGACCTTAATAATCCAATTCTCAGTCGAATTTTTCAAAGAAATCTTGACTGATAAGATATTAGAGAAGTTAAGCCATATGGCTAAGCCTTAGGTCTGAAGCCCGTATAAGGCACAATTATATATTTGAGAACCAAGCTGAAAGTAAACAAGAACACCTTGTACCTTCAAACTAGCAAATGGTTTTCGCTCATTTCAAAGAGTAATAGAAGAAGAACAACTGAATTGTGATCATAGATTCCTTAGCCAAACTTAGGTTCCTCTTTACAATCGATAATTACACCTTAACACAAAACCATGTAGACGGAAAATGAGAACCAACAACAAAACCTGCTTCGTAATCGGCTTTGTAAATCCGTAACAAGCACAACTACGAAAGGTTCACTGAGCTTGAAATCAGGCTACCACAATGGATCAATAGGACGACGGAGAAATAATCCTTTAAAATCGTATAAGGCAGGTACTGAAAATTGAACATTAGGCGTATTTCGCGTAGATGAGGACAACCTGTAAATTTTTATAGGTAAATGGGGTAAACTTTAAGCCAACTGAAGAAACGAAGCCGAAAAAGTTTTCGGTGATCTAGAACTCCCCATCTTGGGTATTCAATTGGAAGACAATACCTAAATCTGTTTCGCATAAGGATAGGTCAGTCTAGACAATATGTAAGAATAAGCTCCAGGCCTAAAGAAAAGAAGATATCTACAATATTATCTATAAGGTAGGTACTACATATTGTCGGTAAGATCAGCAACTGGGCTAACAGCATATGCTTCGTATCTGTATTTGTTGTAAATGACGCACAGCTGCATAAATTTTGCAATAAGTGCAGATACGAAGGAAATGAATTTGGAAAGCATTTAGGAGTAAATCCTACGTTTAAAGAAGAAATGACTTCGGAAGAGTTTCCGATAAACTAAAACTCCTCATGCAAATTGCAGAACTTAAGACAGTATCTAAATTTATTGCACATGGATTAGAACGCCCCGAGGCAAATGGACCTATCCATCGGAGGCCCTTAAATGATGATAAAACGCCCCGATCTGGGAAGTCTCTAAAACTAAGCCATCTATTAATTCATTCATTTTCAACCCCAAGCTAACAGCCCACGTCTGTCGATCCTCTACCACTTCAAGAAGATATCCGCGACCAATCTGAAGGCGTCCAGGGTAAGATCATGACTCATATTCAGCCACCTTGTCCTAGGTCTGCCTCGAGGTCGAGGGCCCTCCATAACGTCTTGCATAACTTTTCTGGGGAATCTTTCTTTATTCATGCATTGAACATGAAAGTCTCAAATGTTTAAAATGAAGAGTTTCCGATTAATTAGTACTCTTCCGGCGGAGTTCATAAACTGAGGAATATATGCTTATTTGATTACACTTGTTTTGCATTGATGAAGACAATTCAATTTAAAAAGTATTCAAGTACAATACGGGTTTCAAGTCAAAGTTTCAGCCATATGGCTTAACTCCTTTAACTTTTTATAAATCAATTTTTTTGGAAAAGCTTAACTAAGGATTGGATTTGTTGCATTCAACTGGAGCATTAATTTCCAAATAAATCTAAAAATCTAAAATCTAAATTTAAGGGCAAATGACCTATTGCACTCTGAAAAAACCAAGTAAATTCATTTTCATTTATTATCATAAGACCTTCGGGAACTGGGATAAAACTTTAGTCTAAAAACCGTATAAGCCTTGTACCTTAAAAAAAAACGAAGCTCAAAGTTTTCGACGGAATAGGACTCCTTATCCGGAGTACCGGAACTGAGAGATAATGCCTAAACCCATTTTGCATAGATGAAAAGAGCTAGGAGGCCTAGAATTTACCCAGGGTAAATCCTACGCTTGAAGAAGAAAAGAAGCTGCAAGAAGTTTCAATGAACAAGGAAGGACTCATTAAGAGTATCAAAATCGAACTAGATCAAAGACTGTTTTCTCAATTTTGACGAAGAAATCTCTTTGCACAGCTTATTTCCCAGACAACACTGGACTTAATGGAAAGGTCTTGGAATTCTCTATTAGTTTTTTCCTCTTTTTTCCTCTTTTTATCCTTAAAATAACTATAAAGCGATCACGGTATTTTTACTAAAGATATTATAAGTTATATGTAAAATTTGCTCAAGCGTTAGAGAACGAGCTTTCAGCGAATTCTCCTTACCCATCTCGCTTTTTGGAAGATATTCCAGTAATTCTTTCACCACGGATTATCTCGTAGTTCATCGTAAGGTAAATTTTCATAACATTTCTGCCCAGTTTATTGCTATGTGCAATGAAAACATGTAATTTTGAGAAAAAAATAATGATATTGCTATTCTTTTGGTCAGACACATTTTAGTTGTTGCCAAAAGAGAAAAAAAAGCGAACCGTAGAAATTTCACTACCTCTTTGGAAATGTTAACAAAGAGATACAGGAAACTTCATTTCATGTTATTTTATTTTTGGAAAATGTGTCTGTAAAAAGCCCCAGAATGTGAATATGCATATATCTAGTCCATATAGAACTGAGTTGAAAGGTTTAAAGGGGAATCATTTTAATGATATTTGCAGTGAGATATTTGCTTTGTCTACACAAATCATATAAAATATCACATTAACATACAATTTCATGGAGAATTTATGAATAAAAAAAATATAATTGAATGTTATACAAAAAGAGTAAATATAATAGAAAATTGGATCGATCATTATTCAAAGTTATAGACTATAACATCAATTTTCTATTCATTCCGTTTAGTCATCCCTTACCTATATAACTTCACCCCATCTATCCACACATCCCCCGTAAAAAATGCAAATATTCACAATTTTCTTCTCTTCAATCACTACCCTAACTTAACAGGAAAAAATTGCATCAAGGAGATTTTATTGTAATCGATAAGGAAGTATTTTTCGCAAACATCTCAATGGTTTTCACCAGAGTCAAGTTTAGAGTAATGAAAAAAAATTGAATAGTTTCAAAAGTGGAAAACTTGCAAAATACACAATTTCTCTTTTTCTCCGTTTTGTTTGTAGAATTTATCGTTTTACTCTTCAAACTCCATACTTAGAGCAAAAATGCACTTTGCATTATTCTTTCAATTTCTTCACCACCCATCTTCTTCAGCTTTTTAACAATTCATGCACAATGTCGTCCATAAGCCTTTCACAGGGAAAATGACCCGTATTGGGGGGATGGGGTACTTTGTCCACTTTTAACATTTCATTCAGTCGTTTAGTTGGAGTCATTTTGAAAGTTCTTTGGCAAATATTTACAAAGAAAAAAATGTAAAATAGAACTTGAAATGTGAGGCAAAGCGTCCTAGGCTTCGCAAAGTGCACGAACTCGTGATTTGAATGCTCTCAAAAGTACTTTCGCAACATTAACTGTTTACAGATTTACTGTTTACTGGTTCTCAACCGATTTGAACCGATTTACAAATCACTTAAAACATTGCCCAAAGTAAACCTCAAGAGCAATATTATTGAATTTCGAATAAAAATTAGTTATCGATTATGAACCAGTTCAGTTTTATAGGAAATTCCAAGATCTTTCTAACGATATTAAATGTAATACCATTCAGATAAGAAATAGAGTGGAGTCTACACTTATGGATATTATATACTTATGGACAGCATGCATAAATCTTAAGTTCTTACTTAAAAGAGATTTCGAAAATTTATAAAATTATTAATTTATGAAGTAATTAAAAATTTTTGTTTTGATTTTTCTCAATTTGTGTGTTTAACATTCATAAATATAGACTCCACCTCACGCTCATAGAGCCTTTTAAACCTTTGACCTTGAAAAACCGTTATCATGAATGATTAAATGGTATTTTCGTATAAGGACAAAATGTCCACCTGGATAAACTCCAAAACATATCCAAAAATGAAAAATAAAATCCTACGCCGCGTTTTCGAGCAATCCCAGAAAAAACATGGTTTTTGAGTGGAAGAGGAGAAAATTATGGGCATGCTATCGATCCTTGGGTTGACTTACGGAGGGGGAGGGGGATCCTGAAGGTTCCAAGGCGCTATCTCTGACCGTTTAGCCACTAGAACTGATGACATGGACAGACAGACAAATAGCGCGACGACATTTCTAAGAAATCATCTGAAACGCCAAGATTTGTTGTGAAAAGTGGTCTCCGGTGCTCAACATTTGATATAATCCTGAAAAAAATTGAGAGCCTAGGCCTACTTCCATAGGGTCCTACCGTCCCTAGGGTCAAGAGGTTGAAATAAAAAGGGCCTAAAGTGAAGGGTTATTACGGTTAATGTTAACATAACAATCTTTTGTTCCAGAGGATCTGATTTTGTTTTTGTGGAAAATTTACGAACATTAGGGGGAAATGGGGCACTTTTGACATTAGTATTTTTCACCTATTTTTAAATAAAATTGAGCCTTATCGTAATATAATTCAGTAGCACAAACAGATTAAAAAGCTAAATTACATTATGATATGGCTCAGTTCCATTTGAACATAGGAGAAAAATTCGAATTTCAAAGGTGCCCCACTTTCCCCTACTGCCTTGGCAGCTCGGGAAAATCGAACTTCTGCAGCTTTGTAAAACTATCAGTCAAAACTATTGATCACTCGCTTTGCGAATATCACACAATTTTTGGTTATACTGTGGAAGCCGCTTTCCAATATTCAAATCATCGATGGATTCCTTACAATATTTCACAAAAAATGAGACTTCATCATAAGTTTTTGATTTACTTCTATCAATTCAAACATCAAACCTAAATCTGCTTATGGTAGGTGTGATTCATTGCTAATTCGGTGCATTTTGAGCACTTCACATTTTAAATTGGACATTGGCCATTTACAGAATAAGTGCTATTCCAAACATGCTCCTAAGACAGATTGAAGGTGTTAGAGAAAATCCTAAGATAACAATAGGTTGAATTATAAGAGAATCAAACCAAATAGACTGTCAGAACGCAATGAAAAAATGATTTTCCAAGTGCTACAAAAACATCCCTCAGAAAAATTGCATAAAATTGAATTAAAACGCATGAAACCTCCTACACAAATTAAAACAAAAAGATGATGGTTCTATCTAAATACTAATGTGAAAAACTTTTGTAATAGGGTGGAGTGTTTACGGTGAAAATAAGGCGTACGAATCTGAACCAATTTTGTACGTAGCTAAGCAAATCGGGGCAGCTTTGTAAAAATTTCCACTTAATTTTAATTTTCCTCTAGAGAAAATTCCAAGGATTTCCAGGGATTTTGTGAGGTGGAATTACGTACCTAATAAGTAAGAGATTTTTTGACATAGTGGCATAATTGATTTAGCTTGTGTGGCATTCGATAAAATATCTTGAAACTTGGACTTCATTTTTTGTACGAAGCTGCAAGGATTTCCCCTGAATATATTTTTTAAAAATTAGATAAATAAGCTTAATATCTACAATTCTAAGAGAATTCTTATCAAATTAGATCCATTTAAGTACACTGAGAAAAAAAGAGGCTGCGATTAACTTTTTTTCGTCATAACTTTAACACTTTTTGGGTGTAAAAATATATCAACATTTTTTAATGTTACTTTTACACCCTTTACGGGTAAAATCAACATGAAAAAAGGGCAACTTTAACCCATATAACACCTAAAAAGGGTAATATTTACACCGTTTTCGGATCAATACTGCAGGGTAAAATTAACATTTCCGGAATGTTATTTTAACTTTTTCGGATTTCTCTCACAGTGTAGTAAAATTATTTTCTCGCAAAAATTTAAGTAATAATTTTTTATAACCGATCTAAAGTAATTAAAATTGTAACATGTACCAACAAAATCAATAACCATTAATGACGTCTATATACACATTTTAAGTAATTTTCGATTTGAGCAATTTTTTTATAGAAAGACAATTGACGTTACTGCTTACAATAAGGAAAATTTCCTTTAAAAAAACATTTTTTTTTTACAAAAAATTGCTCCCAATGCAGTGTGCAGAGGACTTACCCATTTCGGCTCAAAAAAGCTCAAATATAAACCCTAACAAATCTTAAAGTTTTATTTAAAAGTCCTTCCCTTAACACATTCTTCAAGGAATTCTAAATAAAATCCTCCTTAGAATTTTCCTACCATCCAAATAACCAATAGACTTTTCCTTTATTTAGTAAGTATTTTAGAAAATAACGAAATAATTTTCTAAATGGTAAAATGTGCTGACGATATTGGAAAATTGTTGCATGTCTTCGTCCACTTTGCATTTTGATTACCCTGATAGAGTACAACCATCCCTTCGCATCCCCCCTATCAAAAGGGTATATACAATGTGTGAATTTTCCAACACTAAATTCAAACGAGGAAAGCTTCAGGATTGTTTGTCTTTCAAATGAAAATATCAAGAGTGAAATTAATTTAAAAGTTGCTTAGCAGAAAATCAAATATTTTCCAAGCTGGAAGCATCTTGGAATATCGAATTTTGAACATAGAATATTATGTTGCTTGTATACTGAATAAAAAGCTAATGTATTTCAACCCCTGCTGTGCTGAGACATTGAAAGTTCTAGAGCCGTGTCTGCGATTTTTTTTTCATATCGATACACACCCAAAACAGGAAATATTTCTATTTATTTTTTTGCTTTTTGAACATTTTTTGATAAAAGACTCATTGGCACGATATTTCTACTTTTTTATCACAATGTGCTTATTTTTTTTTGCAGACTTATATCACCCTCCTACAACTTTCTTCGTGACCAGACAGACATTTCCAATTCATCGGCTCCTCTTCTATTTTTTTTCTTTCATACATTTCTCTCCCACTTTCACTCCCGACACCCCCTATCAGTCATATCAAATAAAAGTTCATCCCCTTCTGAAAAATCCATCCATTCCCGGCACCAAATAATAATACAAAAAAAGTCAAGACGAAAAAGACTTTCTGACGACATTGATACAATCCTGAGAACAGGACGCCAACCAAAAAAATATACATATAATATGGCAAAGTTGAGAAAAAAAAAACCTTACTCATATCATAAAAACAATAAAGAAAAGAATAAAGCAGGAAGAGAAGCAAGAAAAAAAGAAGAAATTCCCTCAACTAAAACCATCGCGTCGTCATCTACGCGTGTTTAGTAAATATAATTTTGTCATAAAAGTGATTTATTTCCACGATATTATTTACTTTTATTACCAATAAATTATTGGTCTGGAAATAAAATTAGAATTTAACCACCAATTCAATCCCTACTAAAAATACCATGAAAAGGAAATATCATGGAAATTCTATCATTTTTCTTCGTCCAACAAAACATGTTTTCTTATTTTCTTTCCATTTCTCCCCCCACAAAAGGAACCCCCTGTCCTAAATCTTAGTACATGCAGAAAGGTACTTAACAGACGAAATTTGTCACATTACCAGATAGAATGGTGCAAAGTATCCTCAGAAACTGCACAAAGCAGCATGATTTAGAATTCTTGGCCAAGAAATAAACATCAAAAACCAGACTCACCTGAAATGAGAAAAGAGAGGAAAATTTTATTAGACAAATACATTAAAATGCCTAAAAATAAATCTACTAAATTTAAATAAGTTTGTTTAGTTCCTGAACTAATAATAAAATTTTAATTAAATTACAAATTTATTCAGAGCTATTCCAATAAATATTTTGCACTTAGAACAACATTTCATAAACTTTGAAATAAACATAATAACAGATCTCTTATTTATTTGCTTATACGAGCATTTATTATGTATCGCCACTTACGTACCTAAACATATAAATGAAATTCTATTCAACATGAAAAATAATTAAGCTCTTAATTTGTACTAAAAAATAAAATTCCGACGTGTTTGTGAAAATGTGTTTGGAATTTAGTACAAGAACACGCTGCACTTTTCAAAAACAAATCTGTGAATTTTTCTTCTTATGTAATTTAGTACATGCATGTGCTAAATTTAATTCATCTGTTACATTTTTCTTAAATAAGTTCTGTCAAAGACAATAATTCTCTCAAAGGCGTTACGTAAAACTTTAATTGATGACCAGTATGAAAAACGTACAAATATAAGTACAAATTAGTACACATATCAGAATATGATTTTAAGCAAACTTTGCAATAATGACAAGATGTATCATTTTACTGATCTATATTTGTTTTCCTCTAAAAGCCTGCTCTCGAAAAGCTTGCTAGTTCTGCTTCTCAATTGATTTAGTACACGCATGTGCTAAATTTAATACGGATGTTACATTATTTTTATTTCTTTTAAATAGTTTGATATACAGTAATATTGTTCTCATAAAAAGGATATGTAACACCTTAACTAAGCTTTGAAGTTAAATTCATTTGACTTGAAATTTAGTACAAATTATAACAATATGCTTTCGAGTAGCCTTTGTGATAATGATAAAATATAGCATTTGCTAATATTTTTTTCTTCAATATTTTACGAAACTTAGTTTAACTTCTTAATTAATTTAGTACAAGCATGTACTAAAAGCAGTTTAACTGTGACATTTTCTACATTATTTTAAATAGTTTGATTTAGGGTAATAGCTCTCATAAAGAAGTTACGTAATGTGCTGGACACACTTACGACAACACCTTAACTAATTTTCAAAGTCAATTTCATGGCTGCAACCTTTTGGTGAGTACTTTATGAAATTTAATTGCTAGAAAAAAATTAAATTATTTTATTTTCTGTCGATTCATATATTAATTATTTAAAAATTTTATATATTTATGACATTCAGAAAATTGAGAAAATCTGAATTATTTTGAAAGATTAAATGTGATACCCTATGTTATTTATGCACAATTTTACGTTTTTTACAATCATAAAAATCACATTGATTATTTTTAATTAAAAAAAAACTATGATAAAATATGACATGGTAGGTTAGTCTATTAAATTTATGAATATCATCGGTTTTAATGAGAATAATGAATAATATAGTACAAAATATTTTAAAAAGAAAAAAATAAAGAGTACCTAACACAGGATCTAATACAGATTTAATAATTTAGTTAACTATAAGAAAATAATTTATTATATTATAAAATTGATCGATTAGATTATATTTTTTATTATTTCATAAATAGAAAGATTTCGGTTTGAAAAATTTGTATAAATTAAAAATGTTGTAGCGGTTTCGTAAAATATGAAGATTAAATCCTATGATAATGAATTGAATCTTAGAATTTGATATACCTCAAAACTAAGGAGGTAAATAAAAAAAATCCAACGGAAAGAATTTAAATATTCTGCTGCAGCTCTATCTAGTACCCTAAATATATAACGCGAACTTCTAATTACTATTCAATAAATTGTACATCTGTTCACACAGAAAATTCAATAAATACTGTTTTAATTTAATTTAAAAATAATTTAATACTCAAATAAATTGCCTGTGCTTGAAATTTCTCTCTTTATACAAAACTTTCCAAGAAATTTCACTGAGTCAGCATTAATGCTTTTTTTTCTTCTCATCTGAGAAACTCCACCCTTATCGCAGTGTTTTTGACAATATAACACACCCCCAACTCTTAATGCATTTAATATCTAATATACAGAAAATAAAATATATTTTCAAGCGCGAAAGAAAAGCCCATTTACTGGTGGAAGGAAAAATTCTCGCGAGAGATGAAAGATATGGGCTCTGCTATTGAGTGCTTCATGGATTAGTTTGTGATTTTTTTTTCTTTCTTATGCCTCAGATAGAACTGATTCATAAATAATATTGGGCATATAAATAAAAACCTCCCCAAATGGCGGGGAAAAAATCCACTCACAAACCATCCACTGAGTTTTATTGTTAGTTTTTCCGCTCCAATAGATTTTCAGTTCCGCAAATATTGACTATGGGTTTTTTTTCTTGAGGGAGGAAGACGGGATAGGGAGGTAGCTCCAAGAACCTACACACTTCTTGGCATCTTTGTCAAGGCCTAGTCCTGAAGAATAAATTTTTGAGGGTGGTATATCCTCTCTGAATGAATGACTTTCTGACGATAATCGAACACATTTCATATTTTTCGATTGTCATTCTACGTGTACAAACGCTTTTTCATACAGATAATATCTTGACGTGAGGGTTTTCCCATCACCTACATAACTACTAAAATATGAAGATATATTTTATCTAAAGGGAAAATTCCTCAGTCAATCAAAATCTCCTTATCCCCTTCCTTCAAATCTCTACCCTTCTATTGGTCGAAGACAAAGAGAATGGAATATCTTTCGGTTTTAGACACTTCCAAGGGGTAAATTGCTGTAGGAACTTGAAATAGTCTGGTAGAGACACACATGAGAATAACTTAGAACTGAGTGCACTTGAAAATCTCAGCTAAGTCCTGGAGAACATTAAGGAACCAGAGAAACATACACAGAACCAATCAAAACCAATAAAGAACTCGACAAACCTTTTGGAAGTAGGGTAAAGTGATATAAGTTGGATAATGGTATAAGTTGGACCAATGGTACAATTTGAACAGAGCTTTTTTTCTTACTAAATTTAGTACATTATTTTTATTTATATATTTTTAATGCTTCAGTTTTATAATTTGGTTCCTTGTGATTAAAAACAAATTTTGTACAGTATTTATAAAGAGAAAAGCCATGTCCAACTTGTACCGGCGAATTGTCCAACTTGTATCACTTTACCCTAGGTTAATCATTCGAGAATTACTTTGGAATATTACTAATGTGAATCCTTAAAAGTAAAAAAAAATCCATTATGATCACTGTAAAACACTTGGGTATCTATTAGGAATACTTGAAAACTCGATAAATCACCAAAAAGCAGGAGGAACCCACGGAGGATCTCAGAAACCTAAAAGGAACAATTGGGAACTCTTAAAAATCCATTTGGGCATCCTTGGGAGTTCAATAACCATACGAAAAATGAGGAGCAACTAACGGACAACTCGATAAACCTAAGAGAAATGCTTGAACTCTTTTAGGAATATTTGGAAACTTCAGTACCCGCAAAGGAAAATCTGATAGAATACACGGATGATCAACGAAACCTAAAAGGAACAGTTAATAAATTATAAACAGTCAATAGTAAGACACATTGGGAATAATTGAGAAATAGAGATATTCAAGAGTAACACTCAAGAATACTTAGAAACCTACGAAGACCCAAAAGGAAGCATAACAGTTTGAAGAAAGAATTAAGAACAATTAAGAACCCATATTGAGAACTATAGAGAACTCATGTGGAACACGCAGAAATTCACAGGACATCCTTCAAAGCAAACCTTGATAGATCACTTTATTTACTAAATTACAATAATCCTTTAAAAAATGGAATTAAAAACTGTTCTAAATTTTTTTTATTCTCAATTATTTTTGTTTCAAATTGTAGAAATTATAACCTAATTTTATAAGGACACACTTTTATTTCTCAATTTCGAAAATCTTGCAGAAAGACTCACTTTTGAATTAAGTTTAAATAGCAAGATTTTTTTCCACATGAGGAAATTCTTCCTCTCATGAGTAGCGTTGGTAACTGTTCTCAGTTTTTAATCTTCAGAATTTTGTCGAAAAGTGGTGATAAAAACCGACGTTTCTTATGTTTCTAGCATGCCGAAAAAACTTTGGAGTTTATTTTGTGTTTTTTGTCATTGTGGAATAAATTAGCAAAAAATACAAATACAAAATAAAAGTCAATTTAATATGGAATGGGCAACCGAGAACCCCAAATGGCAACCTACGTAGAAAATGGCAACCTACGTAATTTCGGAGATATTTCGTGAAATGTGTACGAAAACAGGAAAAAATTTACACTAAAACTGGTCGCAGTTTTTAGAGCTAATGTCACCCCCCTGATAAAAACTGTTCGTAGTACTTTTTCTCAAGCATTTTAGATTCTGATTGTGGAATTTATCGTCTAATTTTACATAAAACACTTATTTTTAATGTCCAAAAGCTTGAAAAAGTTTACTTGCGAATTGAGATTAAACATGTCTTTCTCAGTGGTTCTTGGCTGATTTTTTTTCTTTTCGAATTCCGTCAATAAATTGTATATACCAAGGTGATCAGTTTAGTGGTAGTTTATTGACGAAAATCCCACAGACAAACCAAAAACCATTGAGGAATGAACATGGATCTCAAAAGCTCAGGGAAATTGTATATTGACTCTCGGAAGGACAATTTTTCGATTAGGGTAAAGTGGTACAAGTTGGACAATGCAATGGTACGGGAAAAAAAGTGGTGCGATTAACTTTTTTTCCTCATAATTTTAACACTTTTTAGGTGTAAAATTATATCAACATTTTTATGTTAATTTTATACCTTTTTAAGGGTAAAATTAACATAAAAAAGGGTAACTTTAACCCCCAATACACCTAAAAAGGGTAATATTTACACCGATTTAGGATAAATACTGCAGAGTAAAATTAACATTTCCGGAATGTTATTTTAACTTTTTCGGATTTCTCTCAGTGAAGTTGGACAATGGTACAATTTGGACAGGGCTTTTTTTCTTGATAAAATTAGTACTTCATTTTTATTTGTATATTTTTAATGCTTTAGTTTTATAATTTGGTTCCTTGTGCTTAAAAACAAATCTTGTACTGTATTTATCAAGAAAAAAGCCATGTCCAACTTGCACCGGCAAATTGTCCAACTTGTAACACTATGTCCAACTTGTATCATTTTACCCTAGTCCTTCACTGAGAGAAATCCGAAAAAGTTAAAATAACATTCCGGAAATATTCATTTTATCCTGCAATATTGATCCGAAATCGGTGTAAATATTATGGTTTTTAAGTGTATTAGGGGTTAAAGTTACCTTTTCATGTTATTTTTACCATTAAAAAGGTGTAAAATTAACATAAAAAATGTTGATATATTTTTACACCTAAAAAGTGTTAAAGTTCTGAGGAGAAAAAGTTAATCGCACCCTCTTTTTTCTCAGTGTTTCTGCATTACGTTCCAATGATTCGTTTTTCCGGTTTATCTGTTTTGTAGGTTATCTGTTCCAAAGCTAGAAGTAAAACAGTAAGTGCTACTGATTTCTGGTCAATTAATAAGAAAACTTGTTTGCTAACTATATCAGGTCAAACTAAGGGCAGAATCACATTGACAATAAAATGCTCGCCGTAGCCTCACCGTATTTCGTTAATTTACGCATTTTCATTCCAATTTTGACGCAAATTTTTAATTACCGTATTACCTTATCTCATACTCGGTGGCTCTAGGTGCCAATAATATAAGAAAATTGAAGAAATAAAACGAAAATTCGATAAACTGTGAGCAAAGAAAACTGTACGAGAAATTAATCTTCCAGTTTTTTTGCTATCGTTTATCGCATTTTCGTTTTATTTTTTCAATTTTCTTATATTATTATCACCTAGTGCCAACGAGTATGAGATAAGGTAATACGGTAATGGAAAATTTGCGTAAGAATTGCAATGAAAATGCGTAAATTAACGAAATAAGGTGAGCATTTTACTGTCAATGTGATTCTGCCCTAAAAGCTTGCAAAACGTTTTTCAATCCCCAAAAATTCAAATGTTTGACGAAATTTAACTCACAAGAAAAAGAGAGAGCTTTTGACAATGGAGGCGCCTGGTGTCTGTGCAAAATCGATGAGATAATAATTTTTATATGGATAGAAGAATGAGTGTCTTTTATCACTTTCAACCATATAAGATAGAGTTGTCACAGATACCAAAACTCCCCAATATTTCCACTCCATCCACCGCATATGGATGGTAGAAAAATCAACAATAAAGTACAGAAAATTAGGTCTAGGGATATATATCTTTCTCTCCATTGCCTGTGACACTTCCACCCCTCATCACCCACATCCTCTTGATATTAGGGATATTCATTTGTGAAGCAGGATGTTCGATATGTATGTGGAAGAAAAAAAAAAGAGAAACTTATGCAATCACAAGCAATACGAATTTTCCAATTGAAGATATTTCCTGCCAGAAAACTTCCCTGGACTTGTCTAATACACTTCGCCCTATTTCTGCCTCCATATACCCCCTACCTCTCTTGCCCTTTGGCCACCCCACAAAAAGAAAATTCGCCCACTTTTCTCGCCCATGCCCTCTCACACAGCATTCTGGAGTATAATCTAACAAATGGCTTATGTGGCCCCTAATAAATCAATATTATGTTTCACATCATCACTTTGGATAGATATGAAAGTGTACTATATATATGATTGTGTTGGAAAAACATCCCTTCTCCCCAGTGAAATTGATAGGAAATTGATTTTTCAGCAACACACACACACACACACATTCATTGACATTGTCTTAAAGGTGAAGAATCAATGAGGAAAGATTACAAGAAGTGGGCTGAAGAACGAGAGCAAGAAAAAAAAAATTGGGGAGAAAAACATAAGCACTTTTGCACCATAAAGTTTTTTTTCTTGCCTCAGCACTACACCAACCAAACCCTCACACCCATCCCCGTCCAACACCCCTTAAGCTCTCGATAGAAAAACCATTATCATCGTCATCGTGTATATTTGTGGATCATATTGAAGGCAACCCCTTGACGCACATTACTTCAGTCAATATTAAGGAATATATAGAAGAAGTGTGGTTATCCAGAAAAGGGGTGAGAAGAAAAAAAAGCAAGTGTAACTTCAACCCCCATCAAGCAACACCCAATGCAAGTATTAGTTTCACAACACGACACCAGAGGGGGGGATGGGTGTGAGAATGGTAGAAAATGTTTATGATGGTGGGTTCAAATGTGACGATGATAGAGTTAAAATAAGGGACATCATCAATCACAATGACGCGTCATAATGACTGATACTTGATACAAATAGACAACAACTCGCATCATCCCGCCACTTCTGTATAATGTCAGAGATCCCCAAACTCCCCTACCCTATACCCCCACCCTTTAGTAAACAAACATTGTTCTAATCATTTCCCAGGGATTCACACACACGGAAATGGATATTGTTCCATACTCTGCTCTTGGGTAGATGAAAAGTCAGCCCCAAGGGAGTGACAGTTGGTGTTGAAATATTCTAATGAGACTAATTTTGACAGCACATCTGTCAAACTTTAACATTCTCAACTTGAGTAAATGTCAAATTTGCAGCTGTATTATCAGTTTATTCAAATGTCACCATCACCAGGATCACTGCTATAATATAAATCAAAATACATATATCTATAATTTTGACAGTTCTATTTATGATCTGTCACAAGAATTGTATTTCATCTAACACAGATAATAATTCCTTTTATAATATATTAATATTGAAAATATTAATATTGAATATTAATATTAATGCTCAGCGCACAATAACTTTTGTTTGTAAACATGTTTTTAAAATTTCCCATGAGAATGAGCGAGATGACTAGATCTAGATCTCACTCACTCTCATTGAAATGTCAAAAACATGTTTACTAAACAAAAGTTATTGTGCGTTGGGCATAATATTCGAAAAACATTCTTGAATACATTCAGATTTGCAAGTTTGAAATGTAATTAATTGAGAGAGTTACTCTGTCAGATTTTGACCTTTACCCATCCTAAGTTTAATTGTCAAAACAGTAATGTGTAGAGGAGACTGGGGCAAAAAGTAACAAAATGGATAATTTATTTTTTTACAAGCTACCCTAGCGCCCCAGAAAATTCTAAGTAGTGCAGTTTTATAGGAAATTTACTGCTCTACAACTCTGTGAAAGTCATTTTCCTGTATTTTGTAAGGAAATACATTTATCGAACTGTTTTCTAAAAGGTAATTTTGCAATTTTAATAGTACCAGACATGGGGTATTATCATATTTTGATTTGCTTTATTACGAGCTTTCGTAAATTTATAAAAAATAGCTAGGTGACATATTTTCATAGGAAATTTATTCCTCTACACGTTTTTAAAACACAGTTTTCTCTATCTGAACGGGAAAAACGCTTTTCAAGCTATTTTAGAAAAGCACACAAAGAGACTACAATTTGTTTGACCAATGAAAACAAAAAGCGGCGAGATGCGGAAATGATGTTTCTTCTTGCCGTGAGACATCAGAAATTGATTCGGTCTTTGTTACTTTTTGCTCCATACCTTTTGTTACTTTTTACCCCAAGTGGCCATTTTTAATAAAAAGATTTCTGGAGAAAAGAACTTTTGTGAAATTCTAAAATAAATAGCGGATTCGTATTCGAAGAATCCAAAATATTTAGAAAATATTCACCAGTGCATCAATTTTGGAAAATAAGTAGGTAATAATTGTTATCCTCTGCAAGGAAAATATTTCAAAAATAGGACTAAAAATTTCGATATTTTTTATTTTTTAAATTCCTTGTTCGAATTTTAAAAAAACTCACGGCATTGAAGAAGGTCTATGGAGGCTATCTACAGAAAAAAAAATTGAGCCGCTATCTTATTTACCTTGGAAGATGTTGAATTTTGAATTTTTCGATTTGTGACTTTTTGCCCAAGTCTCCCCTAGTTAACTTTTTTAAATCGAAATTCAAATTAGAAATATTCGCGCCTGGGCAAGCTTTCACTCGAATGTGGATTATTGTCTAAGAATTCCATTGTGTAGTAGGACTGTTGAGTCTAGAGGAGTTGGAGGGAGAAATACCGTTCTGACGAAGACTGTTCTAAATCAACGGTATCAATCACTGTTCAGCTGGAATGGCAACTCTGAGGGGTGCTATAACGGCGGCTAACCTTAAGTTACGATATCGCTATAGTTCCGCTAGATGGGATTCTGAATGTTCGACGAGTTATTCCGAAGGCACAATCGAATAGGCTCCTCCCGCAGTCGGTCTTCACCAGTGAAGCAAGGAGGACGCTGGATTCGTGGCCTTCTTGGAATGGGCAATTGGGCTAAATCCCGGGAGACTAGCGATGAGGAGTGCTTCAACATGTTCTGGTGTGGGGCCTGTACCATTAGTGCTACAATTGTATGAGGCAAACGGAACATTTTCTATTCTTTTATTGTTATCTTACCAATTCTACACAGTAAAAAAGTTGTGGCTATTTTACCATGATTTTTATTGTAAATTTTACATAAACATGTAATTGCGTGTATACTGATACACATTTGTGTAATTTGTACACATTTTGTCTGGAAGCTGTGTAATTTTACACGAAATATTATATGTTACAAAATGTACATATCTGTGTAATCATTCGCAGTTGATTACACAGTTTACCATTACATGAAATTTAAATTGCACACTGAAAATTTACGCGTAGTAAAAAAGCAAACCAACGATTTATCCTTGTAATTTTTTTTACTGTGTAGTATTTCATTTTTCAATTTTTGACATTTATCTGTTAATGCTAAATAACTGAGAAGTAATAACGTAGATTATGTTTCGTTTATTGCCAACGACAAATGTGTTTTATACTGAAGAGCAAACAATTAATTGACAGTTCAGTTGTCAGGTATTGAAGTTTACACTTCAGTGTAAATGTAAGCTTCCTCAAATGTCAATGAATTTAACAAAGTGAATTAAAAGGAATACCAATGCAATGGTGTATTAATTTTTCTACAACTCCTCTCTCGATAAATGATTTTCTTCTGTCAAATTAAAGAGTTTAAACGTTAAGGTAGTGGTAACACTTAATGTCACGCCTATTTCAATGTCACCTTAAATTAAATGGTATTTTTGCTATTATATAGTATCTCCTTCCAATTTAGCAGAATTTAATTTAATTTGTTCTAATTTTTTGAGAAATATTTCAAACCGATAATGGAAATCAAACTTCAACAAAGTATTTAAACCTTAAATTTCCATGAATTTAACCTTGCCAAAATTTTATATCTAACTATAGCAAATATTTTAAAAGCTGAGTCATACCAATAAGCTTCCCTTACTTCACTAAATTGATAATCACCTGTAAGCAACATTTATTTAGTATTGCAGTAGTCAAAACTTGATTAATTTTGACAGTTCATCTGTCACATTTTGACATACAACTGTCATAGAGATTAAGGTTAAAGCCTCAATGTCACTTCTTTCCCTAAAATATCGCTAAAAATAGAGTATTTCTGTAAGCCACTGTACAAAAAGGATAAACCTAAAAATGATGACATAATAATAAACGTCAAGATAACCTATCAAAATTCTTTGGGGAATGCGTCAGAAAAGCTGTAGATAATATTATTTCGTTAGGACGAAACTCAACCCTTTTTCACTCCACTAAATCTTTCCTCATTTTGGGCATGTGAAAAAGGAAAATTCATGAAAAATTCCATGAGTTGATATGAAATATTTCTGCTTCGGTACAATTCGTCATCTTTTTCTTTATCGTATTTCCTTCCTTGGGATTTTCCATTTCCTCTCTCTCTCTACTAACTGTGCAACATGGCTTTCCCTTCTGAATTTTCCCTACCCCAATTTTACGAAGGTTTGCTAGTTAAAGGACTTTTACGAAATTCTACTTTTTCTCACTCTCTCTCTCATAAATTTGAGCTGAAAATAGAACTTTCTAATTAATTTGCATCAAATTCAGGAAAATTATGTTGTATTGGTATAGTGTCTGCAGTATGTTAGTTTAATACTCCAACTCATGCTGATTGTTTGTCTTAGGATTATTGGAAAACTTCCACCACTTTGCTAACCCGTAATTTATTTCAATTAATTCCCCAGCCAAAATTGAGAGTGATTTATTTTCTTAAGCTATCGAAAAATTGAATTATTTTCTCATAGTGGAAAATCAACATGAAATTTACGGTAAATAAATACACAGAACATTTTCATTGATTTATATTTTGGGAAACTAAGGCACGCAAAGATTTTTTGGCAATATAAATGAAAAAATAAAAAAAATAGATATGTGATTTAATAATATTGTCTTGGTGTCTAGAAAAAAATCACGATAATCCATTAAGAAATCCCATAAATTTTCCCATATTTTCCAAAAGTGTGGAAATTTGCTGTTCTGAACAAAACGAGTCACCTTGATACAACTCAACAATTTCTCCCATAGATCTCAATTTACTCCTAAACCGACCTCACCCTTGGCTTTAGAATAAAATTCAATATAAAATGCAATAAACGCTCAACAATATTACATTATAAAGTGAGGTGATGGTGAAAATGGGATGAGAATTTTCTGTTTCCGGGGACGTGTGTATTGTGGTCCTTTTTCCCTTTTCACATACAACCATCAAAATGCTTCTATATATAGGTATATTGGGCGGAAATGGGAGCACCATTTGAAATTTCCCGAGGAAATTAATCAAGACGAACTAACCAGGGAATATTGTACGAAACATTGTTACACCAAAATAGTTATTATTGCTTGAGTATATGAGAGGGTGAATCTAACTCCTCGATATAAAGTTGACAGACTATTAATCCTTCTCTCGAAAATTCACCCAAAATTATGTATATAACTTTTGGATTAATTTCTGTGTTGAATTTGCTGGGCTTGATTCGAGGGAAAGTTATCGTTAAATTTCTTGGCGAATGGAAAATATATTGCAAATAGGGTAATCGACCAATATTAACGAGAAAATGTTATATTACAGCTTTGAAAATTGCACAAAATAATAGAAGAATAATTGAACTTGTGAATTAGATTCTATGCCCCTAAAGTATTTGATTCTATACTTATAGCATATATGCTTACAGGTACGAAATCGATGATTTTGTACCGCTTTAGAACTGGTAAAAACTGATTTAGAGACTTAAAATACTGAGACTGATCCTCGAAAATACTGAGCCTGTCAAGTTTGGTATTCAAGGATTAGATTAGATTGAATAACAGCAGGCTTTTATATACGCAGTTTTTGGCTTTAAAGCCAGTCATTCTCTTGAATAAACCCAAGAATCCACTGTAGCGCGAATGCTACAGGCCCTACACCAGAACATGCTGAAGCACCTTTTATCGCTAGTCTCCCGGAGATTGAGCCCCATTGCCCACTCCAAGAAAGCCACGAATCCAGCGTCCTCCTTGCTTCACTGGTGAGGACCGACTAAGGAGCCGATTCGATTGTGTCTTCAGAATAACTCGTCTAGCACTCACAACCCCATCTAGCGGAACTATAGAAATTTTGTAACTTGAAGTTAGCCTACGTTATAGCACCCCTCAGAGTTACCATTCCAGCTGAACAGTGATTGGTACCTTTGGCTTAGAAGAGTCTTCGCCAGGACGGGTTTTCTCCTTCCAACTCCTCTAGACTCTACAGTTCTACTACACTACCTTGACCACAAATCATTTCTTAAGAAGCTAGTTCCTACACATTTGCAGTGCTGGGGACTTCCTAATGAAGTGTTCTACATTATTTAGAACAGAGGTGTGCAAAAACCGTTGAAACCGAATAAACGGCAAAATAAATTTGTCCTAGTAGCGTTTTGACCATTGACGTACATGTTTCATTTGACGTTTATTCGGTTTCCACGGTTCTTGCACGCCTCTGATCTAGAACAACACCGCAGCCTCTACAAAGTCCCTATTCTTGCTGAAGGAAGTTTAGAAAGTAATCCGAAAGAATATCCACCATATTCCTCTAATCAATTCCGTCTAGTACTAGCAAACTTGCTGGTTTCCAGAAAAAGACCCTTTCCCCAACCAGAGACTTAGTTTGCCTACAGCCTTGGCAGTCTGTCCAAAACTTTTGTTAGTCAACATGCAATCGATAGGCTACCTCATCCTTAAAAAACTGACTTGAAATTCCCAGAACAGATAGAGGGGATTTATAAAATCCTTCAAACAAACCGCACTAGCCAAAAAGACGGCACTGATATTGCCATGAATACCTGAATGGGAAGGATAATACCCATATCTAATTACACTATCCCAATTATTGGAACCTATCCCAACATTCTTTTGAGAATTCGGTACAGAAAATCTCATTTTTGAGCAAGTGGAACACGAATTTGAAGTCTAAAACAATTGTTAAACGTCAACGTATACTTTATACTTTAGTTGTCTTAATAATTTCTGGAACCATAAATCAAATCACTGGTTTCAACTTGCGTTATTGATGAATGTACTTCTAATGATTCGGATAATTTGTCATTCCATTTCAGACCATTGGGATTGCTCGAAAACGCGTCTAGCGATTTTTTTTTGAATTTTCGGATATGTTTTAGAGGTTAACTAGGCGGAAATTTCGTCAATATACGAAATTCTCGTTGAATCAGTCTCAATAACGGTTTTCAAGGTCACAGGTTTAGAAGGCTCTAGAGAGCGAAATTCTCTATTGAATGCTATCATATTTGGGCTCGTTGGAAAGGCCTTCGAATTTCAGATATGTTTCAAATTGTTCCAATCGGTTCTGAACCGGTAATGAACTGATTATGAACTGAGGCGTTCGGAGCAAAAAAGACTATAAGTCGTATGCATTTCCCTATTAAAATAGCGTTTTATTGCTCTGAGCTCCTCAACTGATAAGCAATTTTTGTCCGAAAATCAAGTCAATTTTGAGCGATTTATGAATCATTGATAGACATATTATTTTTAATCTGTTAGTTGGTAGCGTCTGTCGCCGACTTACCAATACAGGCCTCACTCAGGAAGGCGAAAACAAAAGAAACAGAGTTGGTTTGAAGAGGCAAATGGCTCTGTATTTGGCTTGAACGAGCTATTTATTTAAAATTTCCCTTATTATTGTTGGCAGAAACATCAAATTTTTTTAAAGGCCATTTTTTTGACGAAAATTTCTTCTAGTGTGTACACTGAGAAAAACATGGTGATGCGATTAACTTTTTTTCTCATAACTTTAACACTTTTTATGTGTAAAAAAATATCAACATTTTTAATGTTAATTTTATACATTTTTTAAGGGTAAAATTAACATGAAAAAGGGTAACTTTAACCCTTAATACGCCTAAAAAGCATAATATTTACACCGATTTCGGATCAATATTGCAGGGTAAGATAAACATTTCCGGAATGTTATTTTAACTTTTTCGGATTTTTCTCAGTGTAGACGCCATTAGTCCTACAATTGTAGAAGTCGATTCTTCTATTAACTTTGCAAAAATCTCTTTTTAAAAGTTACTCATTATTTCCCCTTACTAGAACAGGACTGCAGAGTATATTGGCGGACAGGGGAATCAGTCTTGGTACGATCGAGCAAACAGATTTTTGGTTTGGATTACTTGGGAAATACAACTTCACAGAGATAGATTCATTTTGTTGACCTTTCCTCGCTTCGCAAAAGGTCATACATAGTTTTTGCTTGAAGTGACGTATGGAAAGTTTGACATAGCATCAATTTTGATAATATTTTCCTTCACTCTCTTTCTTGATTTTAATTATAAGTGGTAAATTATCTTCTTGGATAGTTACACTTTGCAAATAAAAGGTATTTATAACGATTTAATGTAAAGAATTTAAATTCAGTGACTCCCATGTTGAATAGCTCCTCTCCTCGTTTCATTTATGGATTGTTTTATTTTAATTTTACTCATCTAAGTGGGTATTCTACGAGAGATGAATAATGTGGTTACTTCCATAACTTAGAAATATAAAAGAAAATTATGAGTTTAATAAAAACAATTTGAAAAAAAGCACTGCAGGGAATTCTCAATTCTTCAAACACCATCAGCACCTTTAAACAGCATGACCGTTCTCCTTTAACTTTATGATGCTTTACTTTTTGCTGAAAATACTGACATCATTTCACAAGAGCGTATAACTTATATGAAAAATTTCATTTTCTCAACATTGGCGTAGATTTTCAATTTCACATCCACCACCTCTTAAAAAAAACCACGTCGTTTCTATAAAAATTCAATTTTCAGCCAGGTATTACACCGCAGTGTCATTTTCTCTGTATCCCCATGAAAAAAAAAATCCACGTGTCACACGCAAAACCTTATCGATTGCCTTATCCTCAGATTCAGTTTTTTTTGTAATTTCTCAGGCCGAAAAAATAAATAAAAGTTGAGCAATTCAAAGGAAAATGATTCAGTCAAGCAAAATTTTCCTTCATTTTCTTATCCCGCAGAAAAGCGATCCAAAAAAAAGGAAAAAGATACATATTACATATCCGAAACGAATAAGAAGCACAGAGTTATATTGAAAAGATATGACAATGACTGATGAAATGAATACTTTTTCTCGAACTATTGAACACAATTGCGAAATGAGAATGAAAGCTATATCTTCGATGAAGAATCTTTTTTCTTCTCTATCTCCCATTGCAATTTTCCTCCCATAAACCAAATAATAATTTTATTGAACATATTTCTTCACAATTTAGAAAATAAAACAAGCCTTCAGGAAAATCTGTGGAATGGATGAAAAATAAAACTATGTTTTACTTTATCAATTTTTTTCATGAGAACATTCTCTTCTTCACGAGGAAAAAAAGGAGAGGTACATGGTATGAAATTGAAACTCTTGAACACGTAGAATAATCTTTGGGGATTGAGATTTTCCTTTTATACTCTGTCACTTGCAATTTATTCATTTGGCAAGAAAATATAGAATATCAAGTGTAATGAATTAGACAGCAATTACATTAATGTGATGAAAATTCTAATGGAAATGAAGATTACAATTTAGTACATACACGTACTAAACTAATTTTATACCAAATTTTCTTGAATTATTGTGCTAGTCCAATGACATATGAACATGCTTTTTTTTAGCACTTTGCTGTTCTCAAGTGCTTCTGCATTATCGACTTTTCTTTTATGTTAGTTTCTGTCACGACTGCTTTTTCCAGTCCTCGCCATAAACCCACCAAACAGTCGTAACAGGTACCAACACAAAGAACAGTCGATAATGCAGAAACACTTGACAACAGTAAAGTCCTAAAAAATACATGATCATTTTTCATTGGAATAGCACCATTACACCACATTTTCACGGAATAGCAAAATTCTTCACTAATTGAATACTCCCTGTAGAAAAATCAAAATTCTCTAGGGAAAATTCCTGAGATTTGTGATGCGGTTGAAAAGAAAAGCAAAACAAAAAATCTTACTCATCATCAGCATAAATTATTGAGAAAAATCAGCAGGAGTGATAAAGGCAAAACAAGAAAAAGGAATATACCCACAGAGAGCATAAGAAGAAAAAAGCCCTCAAAGTGATCAAAGCTTTTCATCATCTTTTGTCTTGTGACATTTCTTTTGTGAGCTCTGCAAAAAGCCATGGAAACAACAGACAATTCCTCTATATAGTAAATTTTTGGTGAGAAAGTAATACATAAGATTTTACATTTTGTCTTCCCTTTGTGCCCATTACAATTTACCCAGAGGAGGAGAGAAAGAAAGAAAGTCCCTTCTGTAAATAGGAATAATCTATGATTCTGCATATAACAAAAGAGGAAGAATTTTCTCCCTAAGATGTAAAGAAGAAAAGCACAAAATCGTCATTTTTCCAAATCATTTCTCCAATATGAGCAAATGCACTGTGTAATTGCTCTTGGGAAGTAATAGTAAAATGAAGCTTTTGTGTCTGCATTTTTATTCATAAAAATATATATATAAATAGGGTGGTGGAAGTGGTGGAATTACTTATAGCCCCGTATATTTATGGTAATTTTGAAGAAATCATTAATTTTTAACGAGAAAATTTCTTCAAAGAATAACACTTAAATATTTTCACAGAGAAATGAAAAGAATAAAATTCATGGGAGTTCTTTGATATTGAAGGGAGATTCTTTCCCTCTGAACTAACAGCGCCACCGGCGGCAGAAAACTCCCGCAAGGGGCGCTGATAACTGTTCACAATTTACTTTATTCTACAATTTCTCCTTGAGAAGATGTAGTTCAGCTTTGAAATGTTACGCCAGAATAATTACTATTGTAGTTATTATTTTAATTACTGCCATTGAAAAGCCTTTCCTCTAAATCACTAAAACCTCCGGCAGTAGGAAACTCCCACGAGTGGCGCTGATAACAGTTCATAATTTATTTCATTTCACGATCTCTCTTTAAGAAGGCGTATAGTTCATCTATGAAAAGTTATGCCAGAATAATTAGCATTGTCGTTATTATTTTTATTACTGACATTGAAAAGCTTCTCTTCGGAGCCACCAGCGCCACGAACGGCAAAAAATTCTCGTAAGGAGCGCTGTCAGCTGTTCTTAATTTTTATTTCTGAGACTTTCAATGAGGAAACTCGGCAAGATTGAACATTCATGAAAGTGTTCTTAGCCAATTGCATTTTTTACATTGAATAGACAATTTTCACGGAAGTTTTACAAAAAGTCAATTGGCAATTACACACTTAATATACCCATAAGCCATACAACTACCCTGTTTAATATCTTCCAGAGATTTTGACAAAAGACGAAACGAAAAAAAAATAGAAATTTCAGTAGCTTTTAAATAATTGATAAGAGCCTTAAAAAAAGAAAAAAAGGAAAATGGTCTGTAGCTCCGTAACAGCACCTAAGCTCACACACTATTAACGACCCTTTATTGTACTCAGGAGAACTTGAACAATATGATAGAGTTTTCCTGCTGAAATGATGACCTTTTGTATAATGTTTTGTGCCACCAGCCCTGGCATATACAAGCCAACAAAAGTTCTTTCACACACATTTCCCATATAGAGAAGCTTTTTGTTTCTTTGGCATTCCAGACGACGAAGGATAATAACATTTTCATTTTGTCTGGTGCTTTTCAACCCCCGCCCCCCTTCTCCCACTTCGGCATGGTAGACATGGGCCTTTATAGTATTTAGACATAACAATACACAATATTCATATATTTGCATGTGACTTTTAGCACAAAATTAACATTTGTCTAATATGTGGATGATAGAGGCATTTTTCCCATTTACAGCATTATCGCAAATTACATCCATTGCTTATTCTTTTTTTTTCTGCATTTCCAAACCCTTTCCCGCTTTCTCTCGACAAATATTAATTAAATTTTATGATACTTGTCTCTATTTCATATTTTAGCGAGAAAAATGGGTAAAGTTCCTCTTGACTGTATCGCTTGAACACATTGGATTACAAAAAAAAAAACAAAAATCTACAGTTTTGAGAGCTTTTCTGTGGTTTTGCTATTTTTGGATCACATCCAATTCCAGCTGAATATCTTTTCTGAGTGTTTTATAAGCACATATTTGGATTTTTAGAGAATATTTTGAAGGATTAAAATTATCACTTGACTTATAAAGCATTATAAAAATTCTGAAAAAATAGTGAGGTGTTACTCTCAAGAAATATTTTATTCTTTATATTACTATTGTAAAAATGTGTTAACTCTTTGAAGAGCATTGGCACACCAGTGTCCCAAAAATAAAAAAATCATTTTAAATAGTTCAAAACTTTGAGGCCACATTGCCATCGGTGCAATGTAGGGGGAAGTGGGGCACTTTTGAAATTTGGATTTTTCTCCTACGTTTAAGTGGAACTGACCCATATCATAATGTAATTTAGCTTCTCAATCTGTTTGTGCAGCTAAATTATATCACGATAAGGCTGAATTTAATTTAAAACTAGATGAAATTCCCGATTTAAAAGGTATCCCACTTCCCCCTATCGAACTGAATTGGATTCAAACTGTCCCACATGTCCCAAAACAAATTCTGAGCGCACGAAGAGGAAGTCGGAGTAGCATTCGACGACGTTCAATGTAACATCATTTGATGGTTTTTATGGATGTACTACTCTCTTTTAATAACTTCTTAATTTTCCCTTTACTAAAAATATTTTGCAATTTTGGAACGTTTAGAATTCCTCATTTTCATTTTGTTTCGGAACAGGATAAACACCGAAAACCCAAAATTCCAAAAAGCTAAAACCACGACAATCAAAATCCTGAAAAGGACGTACTTATACGGAGAAAAATTTGTAGAATAATTTCTTAAAATACACAAAGAGCCCAAACAGAAGTAGATTTTGATTCTCCAATAGTGTCTTGGATAAAAGGTAAATGGAACTCTATTTGCACAAAATGTCGTTGAAGTTCGAAGAATTCAAATTCAATTTCGAATTTTCATACTAAATTTTCGAACAAAATTGGGAAAATTTATCAAATATCACACTAAAAAGCTGGCAAAGGAGTTACTTAGTGATTATGGAGTGATTAAATAATGGGACGAGAACAATAAGCGTCGTTGTTCAGTTTTTTTCCTCACAACAATGTGAAGACCGTTACATTTTGACACTTGAGCACTTCGAAATTTGAGCATGATGTAACTTCCGCCACCTTGCGAAAGTATTAAGAAGTCAGAAAGCCTCTTTTTTGGATCTTCAAATAGATTTTCGAATTTTTCAAGATCTACTTCTGTACGAAAAGAAAATATCCTTTTGCTTTGAACAAGCGCAGATGCAATCCTGGGAGTAGGTACTACACTTAAGAATTTAGGATTTTGACTCTCGGGATTTTGGCAGTTTTGGTATTTTGGCGTTCGGGATTTTGGTTTTCGGGATTTTGATTTTTCGGGATTTTGGCTTACTGGATCGGGATTTTTAGACATTCGGTTAAAATGTCATTTTTACTGACAGTTTTATAAAATCTTAAAATTTTATTATCCGATTCAGATAAATCAAAGAACCATTCATAAAGGGAAGTGGGGCATTGAAAGTGGAGCAGCTTTGAAATTGGTATTTTTAGCATATTTTTGAATAAAATTGAGCCTTATCGTGATATAATTTAGCTGCACAAACACAGATTGAGATGTTAAATTACATTATGATATGGCTCAGTTTCACTTAAACATAGACGAAAAATCCTAATTTCAAAGGTGCCCCACTTCCTCCTACTAGTCAGTTTTAATTAAATTCGTACTTATTTGGAGCATGTTCCGAATTAGTCTACTATAGGGTAAGATGGAATAATTCGGAATCATGTCCAATTTGGAATTTTGAGATTTTCTCATTGTTTCAGATGGTCAAAGATAAGAAGAAAACCACAAAGAAGTACAAAAATTTACATTCGAAGATACGTCTTTGTTGTTTTACTTCCTTTTGCCGCCTAAAGGAAATCTCAAAGATCCAAATTAGACATGATTCCAAATTATCCAGTCCTACTTTACTCTGCTCGAAAATAGAAATAAAATCAGTAGAATAATTTAATTTTAATTGTCTATAGAATTTCTCAATAGGAAAATAAATTGAGGGAAATTTCCTCAAGGAAAAGCACAGAGATAAACTTTGCAGATTTAGGAGTTAACATGGTGAAAATGTGTGGTTGGAAAAATTGGGGATTGGCGGTGAAGAAAACATTATCTAACCCTCTCTCTCTCTCTTTATGTTTTCACTCCCTTTCCAACTTTCTGATAATTCCTCATATTTATTGCTTCAAGTGCATAAAATGATGATATGTGTGTTTTTGCAATGAATTATAACCACCCAGCATGATGGGGTCAGTTGGAGGTTTTTCCAGGAAAAAAAAATAGGGGGAGAAGGCAGGAAATCTTTCTCGCACCGGATGATACCCCGGGAAAATGTTGAGCTTCTGAATATATCTCTTTTGGTGGTGCAAAACTAAATACATATATATATATAAAACATTGTGTGAGTGTGTTACACACAAGAGCTAACTTTAGGGAGTTTATTTAACCGACATTACATTGATATGGATGTGAATATATATTGAGCATGAGCTTCTCTGTCCTCCCCATTCCCCCAACAAAGTACTAACCATCGGTGGGAGCTTTTTTTCGGGGTGGCTGGATAGTCGTTTCTCATTTTTATGACCCACCATATTCACCTCACACCCCGTGTGAGCACCCAAAAAATCGCCATGTGCGGGATATTTGTGTGTGAAGTGTTCACTCTGGTATGGCCTCGAACATCAAAATGGGATGGGTGGGTTTTTCTGGGTGAGAGACAAAGCCCGAAAAACGGAACTAAAAGGATAGTAGAGATATCGTACTGTGAATTAAAAAATAAATCATCCTAATGTCAGATAATAGCAACACGAAACAATAATTATAATCTTTCTGGCTGGGGTTGTTCGATGTTTGTACTTTCAGGGGGGTAGTTCTTGTTTTTTTCATGCCTTTGGATTGGGGCTTGTGGTTGATAAATGAGAATACAAAATATACCACCAATCAAGAGTTGAATAAATTTAGGGATGATTGCACATTAAATCAACATTTATTTTATAGTGTTGATGTGGGTGCAAAAGTTTGTATATTAAAAACGAGCCTCAATGGATCAGTTAGTAGAGTAGTGTCTCTATGACTGTGAATGGATGAAAAAGTGATGCCTAATGAATTGACAATGAACCGCCTAAACAAGTGAGGCTGGTACAGAAACGAGTTCGGCATGAAGAGATCTGTCGCTACAAATACACATTCACTGCAACTGGTCCAACCTAACCCCTTACTAAATGTCTTTTTTATATGGGGCTGTTTGAAGCCAACTCATAAATTGCTTCCAAACTCAGCTTACACTTCAAGTTGTGAAAAACTTTTTAGATGAAAATCTAGAATATTTATCCTTCTTTACAAGGCACAAAGTCTCGTGTGCAAGCCACACCTCAATCGTGACATATATCGTGTAACGGTCACGAGTGTAAAAAAATTCGCATACGAATCTGTATGCGAATGTGAGAAAGTGGCTTCAACTTCGAAGGCCACTTGGACTTGGGAGTTAAGATAGAATGGAGTACATTTCTTTTACATTTTATTTCTTTTTATTGCTCATTTTCTCATTTTATTGCTTTCTTTTACATCTTATTGTACATTTCTTTGCAAATTTTTGTTTGTCCGGCAAAACTCTATAAACAAATGACAACGGTTTAGAAACATTTAAGAACAAATGTTTTTAAAAACAAGCACAAAATGCTCGTCAAGTGACTGTGTTGCGAACAATTTTTGTAAAAAGTTTTATCAATGGGGTTCCGGAAAACGTCAGAAGTGGAAAATCACTGAGGGAAAATGCGTCAACTTTTCCAGAGCTTTCGGCTCAGTCTCTGAGCCTTCATCAGCGGTCAAGTCTTCATGTTCTTCTCTGAGTTTCGTTCAATTTGGTCAGACTTATTTGAACCTTGCATATGTAGAGAATGGAGGCACTTCCTTTCTAATTTAACAATTTTCAGTAATCTAGGCAATAACAAATTTTATATTTTCCTTTGTTTCTTCTCGGGATTTTCGTGATGTCAGGGGGCCAGTCTTTTTGTTCGCACTGATCTTTTTCAACAGTCCAGATGTTAGGACGTATCACCATTCTCTACATATGCCCGGTCCAAATAAGTCTGACCATTTTTAACGAAACTCAGATAAGAAATTTAAGACTTGACTACTAATGAAGGCTTGGAGACTGAGCCGAAAGCTCTAGAAAAACTTGATTCATTTTCCCTGATTGATTTTCCACTTCGGACGATTTCCGGACCCCCATTAATAAAATTACTTTCACGTCGGTTTTGAGTTTGTGAAGAAGTTATAGAAGAAGAAGAAGAGTTTGTGAAGAAGTTATAAATATTTACGAACTTTTTGTGGGTTTTATACGACTTACGAACAGTTCATAAGTACCAAATAGGGATTCATAAAGATTTACGAACAAAATTTTACGAAATACTTTGTCAGTGTGAGAAGGATAATAACATCTACGTGAACGAATTTCGCGCGGAGTAAAAGTAGTTCAAACAAAAAGATTCAACTGTTTCATAGAAATGCATTAACAAACTTTAAGTTCTTCAATAAATGGTTAGAATATTTAAAAAAATTACTTGATTATAAAAATTCCGATGATCACCAGTGATAGTTTTTTTTTCACCGCAAGACTAAAACACCTTTTTAATCTTGCCCAGAGCTTTTGGTCCGGATATGGACCTTCTTCAGTGGCTATAAAGGATATTTTATTTCATTAACAATTATATTATATACAAGGTCGTTTTTTGGACAATTTCAAAATCACTCACTCGACTAAAATATAATATAATTGTTAATGAAATAAAATATCCTTTATAGGCACTGAAGAAGGTCCAAATCCGGACCAAAAGCTCTGGGCAAGATTAAAAATGTGTTTTAGTCTTGCGGTGAAGAAAACTCTCACTGGTGATCACCGGAATTTTTATAATCAACTCATCACACCAGTTCCATTACCTATTAAAAAATTTACCTTAATAAAAGAAATTAAGTTTTATACTGAAAAATAAACATAGTGTCTTCAAATTTCTCGCGTCATAGAATAGTATACATTCAGGCGTATTTAAAAAATGATTTCATAAATTGACTCCCAATGGTAGGTAAAACTTGCATAATTGTATGTGCATAATTCCGTCAGGTGCATAATCCCGAAGGATTTAATGCCGGGACTTAGTGTAATTACGTTAAGCCGTCTCTCGGCATAAGTCGTAAGTGTGTATAGGATTAAGGTGTCTAGAGTGTGTTTCTCTACCACAGATCTGACACACAAAATTAAATTTTTACTGTACAAACGGTAAATACAAATGAGAAAAAAAACATGGTATGAAAAGGAACTACACTTAAAAAGTACTTTTGTAATTTTCCCATCTTGATATTCTCTTAAAACGGTAGAAAACAGAGAAGGAGATAGTTCAAAGTGCAAGTTATTGTGAACCAGTAATTACGATTGGACATTTTTTTGCAGTAGATGACCTTCCCCAACTTCCCCTATTTTACCTATTTATGTCACGATGGTGCAGATACTGGATAATTTGTTGGCTATCCAATCTCTTTAGTATCTGTCCACGTGTGCAAAAATACCCATTTTACTTCCATACAACAAGAGTGCCCTCAATTTTATCTTAATTAATAATCCAACCCATAAAACGTGGTGATCAATGTAAGCAGGAAATTGCTGAGAAAAATATCTAGAAAAATTTCATTATCCCATCACAGGAATAAATCTTGGGAAAACAGAGAAATAAAATTGAGTGGTTTATTCTTCCTCTAATATTGGTGAAGAAGGCAAAGAAACCAGAAAAAAATTAAGAGTATATACTCTGAAATACTCTGTTGTAAAAGATTTTTATATTCCCATAGAGAAATAAGATGGAAAAGTCTCAAATTGTGGATCTCTCTCTCTGTGTCATCAATGAAAAACTCCCTCATTGAGTAATTGCACACAATCTATAAATACACTGTTTGGAGTGATAAACATTTTTCCCAGTGAATGGAAATGTATCAATAAAAATTCCTATTGTGGCTCTTGTGACTTTATCACAATTTATGGTTTACGCGAGGACGATAGAGAAGATGTTGTTGAAAAAGCAAAGGAGAAGGGTTGAAAAAAAAGACAAGTCTTATTGAATTTTTCCTCATATATATTATTATCTATTTGAGAGCATATCATAAAAATTCCAAGAGCGACAGAGGAAAATACTTCTCAATCGCATCGTGGGTGTTTGCTCTATCGAGAATTATTATTATTTTTTTTTGTCAGCATATAAGAAAATTTCTATGCATGTTGACATATGTACTCGGAGATAAGGCATAAGATGAATGAACTTATGCAATTTGCAACAATTGTTGTACAATGTAATATTGAGAAATGAATGGGAAACCGAGATAATTTGATTTGTGGCTTTGCATTTGATTTTCCTCATGTGGTTTCTATTTTTCCCTTCATTTACCATTAAGTTGGGATGTATAAAAGTATCATGGTAATTGGGATCTCTCATCAGTCAGTTTTGCAAAGTGATTCGTGACAGTGAATAAAAGTTCCCCTAATCATGTCATCGAGTGTCCTATTCCAGTGTCTCGATGCCCTCTATACTCGACCCAAGGAGACTGTCTTGACTCCTAAGAAAATCTCTGGAGATCGATTGTGTCAATTCAAAGTGTCTGAACAATTTCTCCCTGAAAAATACTACAAATACGGAAAAGAATTGCTCAATCACTACCATAAAGTTCAACCGAATGCAATTGTAATTGAGGTTAAGGACTTAAACAAAGTCCCTAATCTCGAATTCACCAAACCCATTCTTTATGATGAAATCTTCTCAATCTACATCCCTGTACATCGAGAAATTGCGGTCAAACTCACTGAAATGTTCATGGCATGTCCAACAGTTGATGAACTAATCTCAACTATTGTCTACTGCCACGAAAGGGTCAACCCCTACCTCTTCAATTGGGCACTGACCACCACCGTGATCAATCGTAAAGAAACCTCAGACTACGTCTTTCCCGTAACTCCAGCAATCTTTCCTGAAAAATTCTTCGATGGCAAACTACATATGAACGCTCGGGAAGCCCTAACACTAGTTCCCCAGGAAGATCGGGTCCCTGTAGAAATCCCACCCAATTTCACAGCAACTCTATTTGACTTTGAACAACGCTGTGCCTACTTCCGTGAAGATATCGGTCTCAATTTCTTCTACCACACCTACAATTTGACCCTTCCATTTGCCGGACCCTTTGGGGTCGTAGCCAAGAAGCGTCGTGGTGAGGTATTCTACTACATCCATCAGCAAATCCTAGCTAGGTACAACTTTGAAAGACTCTGCAATGGACTGCATCGCGTTAAGAGGCTCAATAACTTCAATGTACCGGTCAAGGAAGGATACTTCCCAAAACTAAACACCACAATTGCCAGTCGCAACTACCCAGCTAGATTTGAAGATACCGTCCTGTGTGATTTGGACAGAGAAGAGGATTACCTCGTTGTAGATCTTTCTGCACTGAGCAGATGGAGGGATCGAATTCTAGAAGCTTGCGATCGTGGATATGCTATTACGGTAAGTAATCAAATCCATCCCTTTAACCCTAATTAAATAACTTTTATTTCTCAAATCAGCACGACAACACCAAAGTTGATTTAAATAACGAACTCGGCATTGACTGCCTCGGAAATATGATCCAGTCATCCCTACTATCTCCGAATCAAGACTACTACGGAGACCTAGCCAACATGGGTCATTTGTTCCTTGGATTTTGCCACGATCCCGATGGTAGGAATCTGGAAGGATTTGGCGTAATTGCTGATCCCGCCACAGCTTGCAGAGATCCCGCATTCTACCGGTGGTACGCCCTAATCATTGACATTTGCAACCACCACAAATCATACTTGAAACCCTACACTCATGCTCAACTTTGCTATCCTGGAGTCAAAATTAACCATGTTGAGACCTTCATTCTGTCTGAGAAGGAAGCCCCTGTTAAGAATGAGCTACATACTTTCTGGGAAAAGAGTGATTATGATATCTGTGGAGGATTGGACTTTTCACCACAAAATCCAGTTTACGTGAGAACAACAAATCTCCAACACAAAGTATTCAGCTACAAGATCGATGTGGAAAATTCTGGAGCTGATTGTGTTGGATACGTCGTTATATACTTAGCACCAAAGTATGATGAGCACAATAACCGTTTCTTCTTCAATGATCAGAGGGATTTCTTTGTCTCAATGGACTACTTCAAGGTTGCTCGTAAGTGTTACTTATTTATGAGGTAGAGTAGGGTTCAGGGAGGTTATTAAGTATAAGCTTCTGTAGTTTGCGGAAGTCTAACATCAACTAAGTTGATCGGGTGACTTGTTAAGAACTTGCTAATTAAGTTTATTATCGTCCGGGTTAGTCGGTTAATATGTTGACCTAACTTCATTCGAGCTGTTTGGAACTGATCAGATGACCTAAAGCTACCGTAGCTGATTGAGTAATGTGAAATCACCGCAACCGATTAGATACCGTAATAGTAATAGCTGACCGGATTATCTAGTGTCATCTGCGTTTGCTAGTCTACCTAACGCCATTCGGGCTGTTTGGATAAGTCGAGGTCATCTGAACTGATCAGATACCGTAATATAAACCTAGCTGACTGCATTGCGGCATATTGTCTGGGTTTACTAACTCGCCTAACTCGGGCTGTTCGGTTAACTTAAAGTCACCCGAACTGATCAAATGACCTGAAGCTACCCTGGATGATCAGATGATGTGAAGACACTGCAACTGATCAGGTACCGTAATATGATCCTAACTGACCGGATTACTTCAAGTCGTCCAAGTTTACTAGATTAGCCTACGATACCCGGGCTGTATGGATAACCAATGTTATTCAAACTGATCATCAAAACTAATCCGTGCTTGAAGTCATCTTAGTTTGTTCATAAAGTCTGATATCACTCAGCTCCTTGAACTCGATTCTACGATCCAATGTTAACCGATCAACTAACCAAATGATTCAACCCATATTCAATAAGGATTTCTTTTCAGTACGTCCCGGAAAGAATACAATTATTCGCAGATCTAATGAGGCTGTTATCGCAGACTACATGAAGTTTATCATTAACAATACCTTCAAGACCAGTTCAGGTAGCATGAATGCCAACTGCACAGGACGTGGCTGGCCACAGAATCTTCTCGTGCCAAAGGGTAATACCGCCGGATTTGAATGCGATCTCTTTGTGATGGTTAGCAAAGAGGACTTCCAACCAAATAGCGTAGGATTAAATCTAGGCTTCCCCTTCGATCGTAAAGCATCCTCCCATGTGCTCTATCTCAAAGATTTCCTCTTTGAGAATATGTGCACTCAAGATGTAAAGATTCGTTTCATGGATCAAACGGTTGATCGAACAGGAGGAACCCCATCCAAACCCTTCCAACAGTAAAGGAGCATTTGATGAAACTTTATGTATTTCAAGCAATTAAAAGCGTGATGATTTAACAGAAAAGATATTGAGTTTGTCTGTCCAATTAATCCAATGCAACCAACCCTTTTCATTCAGAAAAAAAACAGGATAATAAAGGCACACACACGTTCAACTAACCCTCTTGAGAGATACTTGGAAGAAATTGCCGTATACCACTAGTCTAAGCATATTTTACAAGCTCTTGCATCACCCTTATCGATTCACATAGAAAATTCTTAGTTAATGCCTTCGTACACATATTTTTTCCACTTTCTCACCCCCCTTGAACTTCCCAATTTTATTCTTGTATTAGCTATTGTTATCCCAATTTATTATATCCATCTCTCGCACTCAACTTCTGCCTTTTCCCGAAGCGACCAAAGAGAGATTGTATAATTCGATTTATTCGACGGCACAATCTCGGAATTTAGCTCACCCCTTTCTCCCCAAACATGCTACAAAAATGGTGTGAATACGAGAGGAGTGGGTTGGTTGGGGGTTTGCGATAAGAACGAAAGAAAGCTCGAAAGGACTGACTAAAAATATCTACAAACATATTTTCACATTTTTCTTCACTTTTCTTTCCATTCTTTCTCTACTTTTTTTGTGTGTTAGAGGGCATTCTTGCACAACCCGAGCAAAGTGCTGCACTTGGGTAGAGGTATGGTCCTTTGTGTACCATGGGATTTATCCAATAAATTTCATCGTCAAATTAGCACGTTTCTCCCTTCAATTCACGTTTCCATCCGGTCGTTCTTTATCTTATCCGCTTTTCCTCGAGGATGCACTCAAAATTTATGAAGAAATCAAAATTCAATCTCAAGCGATTGAGGGGAGGACAAAAGAAGCTGTCAAAGCCTCATCATTGATTTTTACACTCACCCATATGGATTTAAAGTTGATGGGGAAGTGCATGGAGAGGACATGAGATTGTCGTAAAAGTGGTATCTTATTGGGTAATATAAGAACCCCCAAATGAAAGGGGCGAATGACACCATGAGTGGACAAACAGACATAATAAGTTTTGGTGATGAAAGGGTTGCTCTAAAAGTTGGTCGCTTCATACCAAGCTTAGGCTCTTAGTAAAGACATAAAATTCTAAGTATAATCTGCAAAATATTGGCTTTAATACAATTTGGAAGTTTCCCCCTTTAGTAAAGTATTTAAAACTATAAATAAGATACGTTACCAAGTTTGTGCAAAACCTCTCTACCGGTATCGAGACGATAATCGATCGGTATCGATCAAAAATTCAGACTCACCTGAAAAGAGAAAAAGAAAAGATTTTATTAGACAGATGAAAATTAGTCTAAATAAAAAGACTTAAAAGAGGTGGCGAAGTGTTCCAGCACTTTGAAAACATTCTAGAAGTAGGTTGTTCTATCTAGGATAGTTCCTCAAAGTTTGTGTTCTAAATCATAGAGAATAGGGTGCTAATAAGTCATCACACGATTTCTTAAAGTACCAATAAGTGTTCCTTCGACCCTATATGAGAACCAATAAGTGTCTTTTCTTTAATTTGATCCAAAGTTCTAAACTTTACAAAGGAATCCCAATATATTTTGAAGTAGAAATAGATGATGACAACAATCAGATCTTTTAGGTTCTGTGAAGAAGACTGCAGATGCCAAAGGATTAATTTAGTGTAAGATCTATATTAGGGAGTAATATGCTTTAATACTTCATTTAAAAAATTATAGGTTCATCCCATGTTCAAAGAATATGATGCAGGAGTAGTAGAAAGCGCTATCCAAGTCTGTGATAAAGATTTTTTCTTAAACCGTTATTATAAACTTTAAATGATACTCAGAACTAGAATGAGTAGAATTATGTTTTGTATTAGCTTGTATCTCAAATCTTTGTAAGGTAGTTTCCTAAAAAAATATGAATAAATGAATAATTATGAAGTTTGAATAAACTTAACTACTTCATAAGGGTAAAACCGTTCTCTGACCTAAAGTTTATCCATGCGATTGACCTTAAATAATTCCATACTCCATACAATTCGAGTTTCTTGGAGATATTTGAACATTTGGATAATAGAATTCAGACTCTTCAAATTCGATCGTCTGTCTTGGTATTCGAAAATAGGGACCTTAAAGAATAAGGAGGAAACTCTTATTTTGAAATCATATTTTGTAGCAATATATGCTACTGACGCACACCGGAACAAGCTGGAGTGCCCTTTATTGCCAGCCTTCCGAAGTAGACGCCATATTGCTAATTCCCGGGGAGCCACGATTAGAGCTACCTCTCAGCTCCACGGTTGAAGGCCGACTGAGGAACGGATTCGTATGCACCTTCGGGATAATCCATAAGGACGCTCACAATTCCATTTATCGATGATATAGTACCCTCTGAAGTTAGTTACTATAGAACCCGTCAGAGTCACCAACTCCTCTAGGTCAACAGGCCTACTACATTTTGAAGTTTTAACCAGGGGCCTCTCGACATTTCATTTTTCCATACGTTTTTTCATAGAGGCACTGAAGACTACTGGCAATTTTTTCCTAAAGAGAATTGACTTATCAGTCTGATATATTTCGAAATAGTGCATTAAAAGCTATCTAAAAATACATATTTCATAATGTTCGCCAAAATTATACAAGAACTACGAGCAAATTTGTTTAAGTCGCGGTGCAATAGCTGCAAAATTTTTACAAGGAAAAGTGAAAAAAAGCTTCACTTTTTATTAGTATTGATGGGCCCCTGGTTTTAACACAAGAAGCACAATTTTAACCTGGTTTCTAAACCTTTTATACGGCTCATATTAGCGGTGGCATTAAGTTTGAATTTTTTAACCAACACTGCAATAAAGGGAAGCTAGGGCAGTTGTAAACACTGATTTTTACGTCTATAATACTTGGGCTTGTGCCGACCATTTCTTAAGTGGATAAAGATCTCTATAATATCTATGAATTCTAATAGGGCTCGTCCTCCAAAGTCTAATATTTAATATTTAAAAAATCACAGTGATAACAACTACTCTGTGTTTTCTAATGCCTCCGTTTCCCTTGATTCTGAATGAACCAGAAGTATTTCGGACTATTTGGGTTCCGTTTCAACGTTGAAGTACCAAACCATCTAAACCCATCTAACTCTGGTACGAAGGTTTGGATGGATAATGACGATCAATCCTGGAAAATCTTTAATTATCTATTACCTATTGTCTGTAAGTATATTATCTAAAACTACTAGGCCTTCGTACCTTCTCAGAGATTAACTGTTAAAGAGTAACTCTAAATTGAAGGCTATAGGCTCGTAATGTTAAAAAGCCTTAAAGCTGAATGGAAGGTCAGAACCCTAGAGGGATAGCGCCTTCCTAACTACCAAAAGCCCTATACTCAATCATTCTGTTACTTAAATATAAAAGTATCTCAAGTTCAATAAGTAGGGAAACCAGTTATGTAACAAAGAATTCTACTATCGAAACCTACCAAACGTATACGCTGTGCTGGCGGAAATCATTCCAGTTTTAGAAAGTTGGAAAATAGAGATCCGTTATAGAGCCACTCAATATTATGGCCATCGCTGCCTTATTGTCAATTCCAACCTCTAGGAAAAAACGACTGAAATATCCTATAATTAAGTTGGATTCTCAGTACTAAGGCCAATGAATAAGCATGACTTCACTCTACTAAAGCGACCAAGGGGGACTGGTTAATAATATCAGTGAGATTACGACTTTACGATTTACGATTTTACCATGGAGTATATCAACGCTACGACGGCGATAGACCCACGTGGAGAGAAGATTAAAAACGAAGGCACTACAATGAAATCTTAAAACAAATCCTCTGAATCTCGACCATTTTAACATACTTTTCGAAGCACTTTCTTTTCAGAGAACTGCCCGGTAGGAGGTAACTCACTTTAGTCATCAATTCACAATCACGTACCTCCACTTCGTCCTAGCACAAGGAATCAAATTTCCTTTTCAAAATTACAATTGTTAGAGAGAGAGAAACAGAGAGAGCATAAGTCTGTCATTGCTGGTACTTGAACGTGCCTGAGTCGTTTTGGCGGAAGTGTTTGGTGTCGCAAAAAAAAGGAAATCTATAAACTTGGTAATTTTATATTTGTAGTTACAAAGTTTTCCCCAAAAACCACCATATGTTTCCAAACTAGCTCTGGTGAAGCTTCCCTCCTACCCTGGAAAAGTTAAGGGATTGTGAAAATGTGACGAGGTTGAGAGGCGAATGTGAAATACCTTGGGAGAGAGCACACACACACATACCAAATTTACGAGTTTTAATCCAAATGCTTTTGGTATAAAGCCCTCTACCACCCCCATCCTACCCCGCCCCATCATCTAGTGTTTTTCCCAAGCCCCATCGTAAAAGTTCAATGTATTAAATGCACGAGTGTTTGTGTATATGAAATTGCACTTAAAAACGGAAGTTGATCTAGTAAATTTTTAACTTGTTCACTTTTAGGAAATCCACCCCCCAAAAAAAAGGGCCAAAACGTGAGGATGAGACTCTCTGTGAGATGAGCTTTTCCCACTATAAATGTTGAGCATTTTCAACGATATACCACATTTGACCAAAACATCCCATGGTAAATATTCCATAGATTTCCAAAGTAACTCCCCAAAATAACGTACAATGTGTAAGTTATTCGGAATGAAAAATTCAGAAATAATTTCAGAAAAAGAGGAAACACCATTATGCAACCCTATTAATCCCTCTACTAAATAACTATACCACTGCAACCCTGTAATTATGAAAAGGTCGAAAAATAAAACAAAATTGGTTGGAAGAACATGCCCCAAAAATCCAAACATTTAATTAAAGTGTTTCTTTTTTCTTGGTGGACAGAGGAAAAAGAAATCGTGTTGTTATAATAACCTGAAATATGTATCTCATACCAATCTAACCCCGGGTGGTAATAAAAGTCAAAAAATATAGGAAGAAAGTTCAACTATAAATTAAATGCGATAAAAGTCATGCATTTATGTGTTAATAAATGTTTTAAACATCTTGATAGTGTTTAAAGAAAATTGTCACGCACACACTGTGAGTTTTCTAGTGCCTTTTCGGTGACTTATGTCTTCTAATCATGAAAATTGAACACTTGAGAATTCACAAAACGTAACAACAAAAATAAGGGAGAGAATAGGACTATACAATTTTTTTTATGTGACGGCATTTCCCATTGACTTATTTGCTTTCTGGAAATATTTTGCGTGGTGTTGAAAGAAAAACTTTTAAGGGGTGATTCTGGATAGTGCTTCCTTACGCATGGGGGTACTGTTTTTCTCCGCGAGTGGCGCTGGCAACTGTTCTCAATTTCAAAAATCAGGTAAGGCCACATGAAGCATTGAATCAGGGATCATTCCTGTCTTGTCTTAATTTTTTTGTTGTTGAAAGTTCGCAATTTTTGCGTAAACAAATACTCTGACTAGGTATCAGGTAAGGGGTTATCTAATGGCCTTGACAGACTTAAGGATTAGCCAAGAGACGGCTTAGCATAATTATATGACAAATAATGGTCAAACTACATTTCCGACATTTTCCACTAAGTCGTCTCTCGGCTTAAGTCGTAAGTGTCTCAAGGGCGTAAGTTAGGAATACTGACATGTCTGTCAGAAATGGAATCACAAAATCCAATTTCCGTCAAATAAATGTGCCAAATAAATTCAAACTTATCTTCCAGGAGGGGAATCCTGTAACAGTATAATAATGTTATATGACAAATTTTCATGGTAAATTCGAGAGTAGAATAAACTTAATCGTAATTAACGTAGAACTTAACGGAAAACAATCAGTCATACATTAGGAGTTTACAGGTTAAGGGATTAAGAGTTTAAGGATTACAGGTTACTTTAGGTCAAATCTTACAATCTAAATATTCTCGAGAATCAGGCTGAGTCTATTTGGGCCTTTAGATAGCGCTAGATTCGCCTATCATTGATCAGTCATATACAGTCAACAAAATCCCAAATTTGGAATAGATTAGAATAACGGAATACCTGCAGAAATTCATGATATTGGTTACCCCTTTGGAAATTGAATAGTCTGAAATTAAGAATAATACGGAATTCCGGACAGACTTAGAAACTGATTTGCAAGATTGATTACTTTGCGGATTATTTAATTGATTTTCGTTTTTTAATTTTCGGAGAGTTGTCCGGAATTTCGCGTTGTCCGGAATTACAAATTTCTCACTAAAACACTTCTAAGAAATTTGTACTAAAATTGTCCATTCCCTTAAAATATTTTCCTTGAACTTTTCCGATTGAAAGGCTGAGAATAAAATATCGCGAATGTCAACAGTTACAACGCCATCTATTGAGCTAACTTTTGATAGTGACATGCCAGTGAGACTTGATATTTGAGCAAATTCAAGGAAAGAATATTCCTCAAAATTTTTTCTTTTGATTATTAGTGAAAACCTTTTAAAGTGGAAATATAGTAATTAACCCATCTGAGATAAGTTCCTGTATCTGAAACTCGAACTTGCTAGAACGCTGGCTTTCGATAAAGAAATTCAAAACCGACTAACACAAGGTAAGCTGTAACTACCGCAATGCTAGGCACTGTCCATGTTCTTAAATAAGGTATTGGTCCAAGCCCATAAAATAAGTCCTTAATAAGTACTTTTTAAGTTCTTAATTAAGGAACCTTTTGGGTATGGTAGTGACATCTGGTAGCACAAAGTGAAAACTAGACTAAAGAATGCGATGGACACATGTCAACTATACCCACCCGGCAAATTCCGCAGAATTTTGTTCTAAAGGTGGATCCGATCGTTGTATGAAAATTCTGCAGAATTTCTACAGAAAATTTTATGAATTTTCAGCACTTTCCTCAAGATGTCGTTCTGTCAAAATGAACTTGGAATATTTTTATTCTTAGAAGAAGAAGAAAAATTGCGGACTTGCAGAACGAAGTTTTACTGGGTACTGGTTAGATTGATCAATGTTACATGTCAGAAAAACCTAACCTCATTGTGTAATCAAATGTGTGTTTTAAACTGAGATTTTTTTTAGTGAATTAGTGATGAATGATGAATCCGCTCGTGGAATCCACGAAGTCAAATTCATCTGAAAGCCTAATTTAGTCTCAGCAGCTTTAAATCTGTGATTTGCTCAGTGTCTTAAATTTTGTTAAATCTTTTAGGTGATGCCATAAATTTGTTATCCCGAAAAGTAAATTTCAAAGCAATGTCTGATATTCTGTTAAAACTTCGCTTTAGTCTTTGATATTAAGCACTGAGCACTTTTCATGTCATTAATACAAACTACTTAATTAAGGACTTTTACAAAGGCCTTAACTCTTTCGCGTCCCACTTTTATTCAGCAGATGAATTCATGCAAAATTGAGTTTTTCCTAATGCTTTATGATCAAATATAATAGTTCAGAGAGGAAAAAAAATTTCCATTGCGTGAAAACTCGGAAAAACCCCGGGTCATATATGACCCTGTTGTCCTCAAGGGAAGTGTATTTACTATTTTCAAAATCTATATCACGGGCTTTTTTAGAGTTTTTTTTTGCTTGAAGTTACTAATTTGGCCAAAATCATGGCAAACTGGATTGTCTTGATGAACACTGTACTCCTGGTGTTCAAGGAATCTTCCTGGTAATCCCTTGAACTGTCACTGTCACAATGTTTTGAGTGGTATTTGGCAAAAATAAACTTATCCACATATTTATTCACACACAATACAATTGCACAATATGAGACGCTTGCAGAATACTCTAAAATATTGCAAAATATGTTATAATTCATCAGATATAAGATGAAATGTCCAGGAGCAAGATGTCCCACCTGCATTTCACAAAGAAAAACAATGTCCCAATTACATTTCGTAATAGGTTTGGGACGAAAACACTGTTACCCTTGGGGACTATAGGGTCATATATGACCCGGAAAATTCTACACGCTTTTCTGGAAAATTGAGAGTAGTTTATTATATCAAAATATGCAATATACAATCTTTGGATAATCTATTTTGTGTTTCTAAAGAACTTTTTGCTGAAAAAAATAAATTAATATAAAAAAATTTTGAAAAAGAAAAGTCATTTCACAAAGTTCGAAATTCGTGATTTTTTATCTCAAATATTTTCTTTTCCTGAATATCTGGAGTCTTGAGAAAATTAGCCAAGAATCTTACATCCTTCTATTATGATGTCGTGCACAAACCGATAGATTTCAATTAATTTAAATAGTCAAAAAAAATTGTTTTTTCCCCGGGTCATATATGACCCTAATGACGCGAAAGAGTTAAGTAAGCACTTAGTTTTAAGGCTAGGTGGTAAATACTTTAAAAGTTTATTTCATTTTAATATTTAAATTCCCTTTAGGGCAACTATTTATATTCCATAATGGGTATAAATTATTCTATTTTTCTGGTCAGTTCCTGATTCCAATGCAAATATACAGCAGTCGGCCGAAGAATGATTAGTACAGGATGGTTGGAAAATTATACAGAGATACATTAGTGCTTACATGAAAACTTCCCAACAGTTAATACATTTTACATTGCGTCATTAATGATACATTGAACTGGGTACAATATGTTGTGAATCAAAAACTTCTAAATGGTATTGTTGTGTGAAAATTGTAATTTACTGCATGTTGAATAAATAAATTATGTGATTTTAATGATTGTTCCATTTTCATCCTGATTGTGTCTTTGACACATTACATTTCCCATTGAATTTTGATATGACAAGTTCACTTTTCCCACAAGCAAAATGCAGAAATATATTTCTCTCTGTTCGGAACTCTTTTCCTTTCAATGGATAATTAATTAGTGAGTTACACAATTGTCGAGAAAATAATGCAATATAAATTGTTTAAAAGTGCTTTAGGGTATTTTTATTGATGGTGGGATGGGTGTTTTCTAATTAGACAAAATGCGTATCTCTTCCAGTGCCTAAAAGTTCTAATACAACAATGCATCCAAAGGACTTTGAAAGGCGCCAGGGTGAAATATTTTCACGTGGCACTTGGGAAAATGAGTGAAAGTTTTCCTTGAGAAAAAGGGTTTAAGTCAGTGATCTGCCTTGTGGCAATTTGCGATCGTTGGCATTCCGTGTTCGTTGAACTTGGTACTTGAAAAGGAGAGTGACGTGGGAGTGGAGGAAGAAGAAAAAAAAACTCAAGCATCAAGTTAGTACAAGAGAGGAAAACATTTCTTCTGAGAAAATTGAATATGGTTAGAGCGCCTTAGAAAATGAGAGAAAGAGAGAGAGAGAGAAAGTGAAAGAGAGAATAAAAGGAATAACAAGGACTGTACCATAAATCACGAAAACAAATTTTAGAATTTACTAAATAATATTTAAAATAAGTTTAGAAAATCATGCTTGCGGCAGACCTTTTAGATTAGGATAATTTCATACAATCAAAATATCCATTTTTTACTATTTCAAACCTAAAATGAATTTGATGTGAAGTTCAAG
Organism: Phlebotomus papatasi; assembly: GCF_024763615.1. Classification (NCBI taxonomy): domain Eukaryota; kingdom Metazoa; phylum Arthropoda; class Insecta; order Diptera; family Psychodidae; genus Phlebotomus; species Phlebotomus papatasi. The sequence goes on from NC_077224.1 coordinate 16,833,870, forward strand.
CGAAGAAGAAGAGTATATAAGAGTGGAATCGACATACACAGTACGTTTGAGAAAGAGAGACGAATATTTTGATTTCATGAATTTGCCCTAATCCAAAAATTGTGACTGATGGCACCGGCACACCTTTTCGATCAAGAAAATTTCATGAAATCAAAACTCACATCTTTCTCACTCTCAAATATTTTCCTTATGCCCATTTCATTAATTCCCACCCAGAATTAGATCGAATTAAATTAAATAGGGTGTGATGTTCAAAAGAAGAAGAAGAAGAGTGCGAAAGAGTAGGGTAGACTTACGCAAACAATTCGAAAAATAATGTGAATTTCGATTTAACGAAATTTTCTTAATCTAAAAGGCGTACCAACGCCATGAAGAATTAAAATCTAAATTTGAATTTAGATATATGTTTTTAAGGGTTCCGGTCAAAATAAATTGAAGTTGAATAAATTGAATTGAATTGAATTGGAAATCCCGAGAGCCAAAATTCCGAAAGTCAAAATCCCAAATGGGCCAAAATCCCGAAAGCCAAAATTCTGAATTCTTAAAAGTGTCATAGCTACTCCTACGAATGTACTCGCGCTTGCTGGAGGCAAAGGGAAATCTTCTGTGTCTTGGGAAATTATACTAAACATTTTCCTCCATATAATTTTATCCCTTTCTGGATTTTGGCTTTCAGGATTTTGGCTGCCACCGGATTTTAACGCTATGCTACTTTAACAGAAATATTTTAAAAGTACATTTACAAGCATAAAGGTATTCGTAGTAATTAAACTACTTTACATTAAGAATTATAACACACAGATCAATATAAATTGGACAGATATTAATTTCAATCTCTCTAAATAGATAGAGTTTCATCTTATATGTGTCCATCGCTGTCTTAGTATTTTTATTTAGATTTCCTAAGAATTTCACAATATGAGAAAAGTGATTTTCCATGAAATTCTATTCAAATTTTGAAGTGTATAAAATGTCAGTGATATCAGTCTTTGTTTTAGAACAGAAGTGAGCAAGGACCTTTTGAAACCGAGTACATGTGCAATGACAATTGTACGTTTATGGTCAAAAACGGTACCTGGACAAACTCATTTTTACGTGTATTGAGTTTCAAACGGTTCTTGCTCCCCTTGCTTTGGAAGTTGTAATACTGCTGATATGATCCGACCTAACTCTATATGTAAACGGTTTCAAAATTATTATAAAATCTGAATCAAGTAATACTGATAATAAAACGTTAAAATATATTGAAACCACTATTTTTACCGGTTTTAGTAGGTTTGTAAAACGATATAAATCAACAATAAACCGGAACAGTCGAAAAAGAACTTGTGTCGTAAGTGCAATATATTTGTGAATACTGTTCTTTTAGTAGATCGTGAATATACGCTTAAAAACCTGTATATTCAAATGTCACTTTGTATCAAGTCCCAGCTGGTGAACAATCGGTAAAGTACCGGTACCTTTAAAATATTTTGAGTATTCAGAGTTATGAAATAGTTTCTGTATCTTTCGTAAATCGGTTATTAATCGGTGCATCCTTAAAATTTTCACTTGTATCAAGTAAATACACTGAGAAAAAAAGAAGGTGCGATTAACATTTTTTCCTCGTAATCTTAACACTTTTTAGGGGTAAAAATATATCAACATTTTTTTATTTTAATTTTACACATTTTTAAGGGTTAAATTAACATGAAAAAGGGTAACTTTAACCCCCAATAACCTAAAAAGGGTAATATTTCCACCGATTTTGGATCAATGCTGAAGGGTAAAATTAACATTTCCGGAATGTTATTTCAACTTTTTCGGATTTCTCTCACTCAGTGAGTGTAGAGAAACATCAGTTGCAGCCGCTAGAGAATCGGTAAAGAACCGGTGATGTCTTTTGAAATTATTTTGAGTATTTAGTGTTCGGTAGCAATTGAAATGATTTATTCACCTACATAAATGGAGCAACGTATAGCAATTGGTAACGAATCGGTTGTGGACCAGTATTACAAGCTCAATATAATATTGAGCAAGCTCTGTTTATCGAGTTTTGAAATGATTCTACCAAGGTTAATCAATTAAACCGGTACACCGTTGAGTATTTAAAAAAAAAACAAAAGGAAATACATTTTAATACTCGTCTGTAATTATGCTTAACGATAGAGTCCTCTGGGGAATGGAAGGGGATTGGAATTCGTTCTGTTTTTTTTATTATTATTTTTTTGAAAAGTGAAAAAGAGAAGGTGATGGCAAAATGTAAGAAAAAGTTGTAGTCAAGTCGAAAATTTTAAACTTTACACTCACTTTTAATAATAATTTCCTGTCGGGTACACGCTCACCAAAGGTACAACGTGTTATAGAATTTTCCACAACACTGTGTCTTAGGGCACAAAATGTCGGGGGACGTTAAATGAAGGTAAAGGAGAAGTACAAAAAAAAGACCGTCGTCCCCGTTGTCCCTTAAGAAGGACGACGGATTTTCTTCCTTCGTGCTTTTCCCAATATATAACCCAAGAAAATTACTTTGGGTGGAAAGTTTCTCATTCACCTTTTTCATCTTTTGCACTTGAGTGGAAATGGATGAATAAGTTTCTCCGGGAAAGGGAAAGGTGAAAGAAACCATCCTCATACAAGACGTTGTAGGCTAGCTAAGGCACATATCGTGGAAAAACTCTTGGTTGCAGTCAAAAAAAAAAAATTGTATGAGGATGTAAGGTAAAGAAAGAAAATACTTTAGGGGGGGATGGTCGTGGAAAATTCAATTACTAAGGTGATTTTGCGTAAAATATAAAATCATACACGGAAGTGTCGAATTAAAAAGTTTTCTTTTCTTACTTTCTAACACATACAGGAAAAAAAAACTTTTCCCTATAATACAACGCTATAAAGGAAAAAAAAGAACTTTTTTTTCTATTGAAAGTCGGAAAGTCTCTAAATCAATTTTAATTTTAGGGGTTGGAATATTTTCCTCAATCTCCCAAAAGGGATTTTATTTAGTCAGATGACGACTTGTGTTAGAATTTTTCATTTATTTAGAGAAAATTGTAGGTATGTGTATGTCACCACCCTCAATATCACCTACCCCAAAACCTGATGACTGAATCGCGTGTTCAACCACAAAATTATGTGCAATCACTGGATTTTTCTTCCTAACTTTTTTTCTACTAATACATTTTTCGGTTTTTCCTTTGCTTCTTCTACCCCCCAGTGCTCTACGTCTCCAGCAGAAAATGAAAATATATATAATATTGAGGAAAATGTAAAATAAAAACGGTTAGATGTTTTGTGAACACAACCCTCAACATTATATCATTTCTTAATCCATCACTTGTTCCACAAATCGCTAATCAAACATGTGCCGTAAGGTTGTGAAAGAGCTTTTTTCCACCCCCCTAACCCTACCATCACCCCCTAACAATGGCTATTTGGGGTGGAGGAAAGTAAATAATCGGTTGGACAAACGAAAAGGAAATTTTCCACAATTGCTGACAACCCTTTTCAAATGTCCACTATCTCTATATTGACTCACTCTATTTAACCACCTGAATTTATCTGTTACTTTAATGACTCACCAATGAAAAAGAAATTGGAAATGTTGACAATATGAAAAAGCATTTAGACATATCCATTTGGATTTTGTATTCCAGAACGACAATTTAAGTGGGTTGAAGGATGTGAGTTAAATAAATGATAAATAGTTAGGGGAAGTGTGCCAAATTTCGGCCAGCTTCTAATTTCGGCCACTTTGAGTGTAATTTCGGCCGTGGAAATAAATTAATTAAAATTATGTATGTAATCTTCGAATAGTCAATGAATACATTTTGGTTTTAAATATTAATTCATTTTAGGATGTATTAACACAAAGACCGTTAAATTTTAGGTATAATTTGAATTTAAATTGCGTTGTAAAAACTCAGTGTGGAAAGAGTCTTACAAAAATTTCTAGCAGTCTTCTGATTTCTGGTGAAGTGCAAAAGGTTTTCCTTCTATGTTTTTCATGAAAATTGATTAGTTTTCATTAAAGATTGTTTCTGTTTATGTTAATACTGAATCAAACATTAAATTTCATAGGTGAATCCTGTATTTCGCGTAAAAAAGTATATACTTTGTGAGCGTCTCTCCGGTGAGGTAGTGTTGCCTATTCCGGCAACATTTTTTGTTTTCCTAAATTTCTTATTCGTTTTATGTTTTTTTTTTGCAATTGGGTGTGAATATTTTCATTTGTGTGTATTTTTGCAAATTATTGCCCTCCTTATGCAATTTTTTGCAAATTTTTGACTACAACTGAACACTATAGCTGCGCCATCTACACTGAGACATCATAAAGCAAAGTTAGTGTTCTTGTCTGCCGTATAGACATAAAATCGATGTACCCGAAAAATTAATGAAGAAGCCAATTGCACTTAACAGTTTTAATTCCACTACGACTTATACACATTTTTTTCTCAATAAATCTTTCATACTTGCTATTATTATCTAATTTCTTGGAAAATCTTGCCAGTTTTAACCTAATCCAAAACTGATATTTGCAGTAATTTTAGCCGTCGGACTATTGATAAATAAACCATCCGACATGTCGAAAACTTTTGCACTGAAGATGCAACCTCGCGAACAAATCTTTAAATTTAAACATTTCACTATTGAAGTCTTTTCGATAAAACATATTTATCATACAACACTCCAGAGACTGGAGTAAGCCCTCTGAACCACAAAATTTAATTTTCAAAATAAATAATTTGAGCAATTTTCCTGCGAAAAAACACTGCTTAAATTTCATTTAATTTCTGTCGGCACTATGTTTTTTCGAATCACAACACAAATCTCTTCCGGAAGAGATTTTCCTTCCAATTTCCACTATTATAACTATGGAGAAACACGCGAAAACTATCACCACTTTGCAAAATAATTCTATAGTGAATTAATATTTTGTCTGCCATTTGACAATTCAGAGTGACACTGACACTGGAAGCCACTGAAAAATGCTAATCTTTCCACAAAATTGACCTCCTTTTGCAAAAAATTGATTTCCTTTTGCTAAAAAGTTAGTTGAAAAATGGGTTACTAAATTTTTTGGTCAATTACATGCAGTGACGACCAACTTTTGACATCCTTTTGCAAACTACTTTTCTCAGAGTGGGTTACATCTGAAATAATTGCGTCAGAACTGACCAAAAAGATAACGTCAGGCTCTTGAATGTTTCGCTTATGGGACTTATGTAATTCGCTCGTGGTAAGATCAACGTCAGTAACGCATCTTTTGCAATTGTGCGTACAATTCCGTTTTTCTCTATCGGTTTGTTGTCTATATCATTTTCAGATATTCTGTGAAAAAAAGTTCTTCTTGGGAGTATTCCAGAAGAGTCAAAACGTGCTGTACGATATTTCACACAAAGTGGACGATATTACATTCTATCTATAACAATGTGTTCGATACATAACTTAAGGACAAAATTTGAATCAAAAGGTTAAAAAATATGTTTTTTAATTGTTAAAATCATTTTTTTTGTTTAACCAATTTTATTGCTTAATCCTTGTCACTACAAATTGAAAACTGGCAGCAGTGACATACGCAACACTTCGAAATTCGAATACGAAATCGCATAGGGGAATTGCTTGTAATTTGGGACAGAAGGCATATAAGCAAGCACTGACGTCTTTGCTTCTTTTAAAGAAGAATTTTAATACGTTAAAAAAATAAATAAAAATGTAGAAATGAATTTGAGTGCAATTTTGGACATTTTGCTTGTAATTTTGGTCAGGTAGTCCATATCAAACGATGCCCATTGTCGTCCATTTCAAGAATCTAACTTTTATAATATTATTTTTATATTCCCGAAGAAAAAATCCCAAAAATTTTGATTTGTATCAATAATATAATATTATCCTTCAAAGGTAATGACATTAGTGATTTTGTGCAACTTGTTCGAATTATTTCTCCTTTCCCCTATCAGTCTACTTCTTTCATCTCCCAAAAGCTAATAAATCAGAGAAAAATAAAAGTATTTTCACACAATTTCCCTGCAATTCACTAGCCCAATGATTGATTTATTGCGGAATTCTTGTTCTTTTTTATTCAATTTTTTTTCACACTGTGTAACTGTCTGCTCAATATGCGTATATTTTTCTGCACGCCATCACACACCCTCCCGGAAAAATCATCTTCTCAGCCAACCCCCCTCTCCAGAATAGAAAAAAGAAAAACCCACTGTGAGTGACTCAGGAATCAAACCCATAAAAATTCATTAATATTAATTCAAAAGCCCCCCAAGTCAAAGAAATGGCCAGAACATTGGGAGAAAACAGTGGCAAAAAAAAACAGAAACGGTGGCACAAAATAGTTTTGTGGGAGGCATGCAGAGGCACAAAATATGCTAGTCAGATACGCGGATAAAATACGTGAAAATAGTTTTTCATCATTAATATCAATCAAAATGTTGTTTTTTGCTGTTGCTGTTACTGGTTCTTGGGAGGGATTAGAACGGTGTGAGTTTGAGATAAAGGAGCTTTTATTTTAACATGCTCCACACCTCAACATTTGGCATGAATTTCATTAAATTACTTATTTAACTTCAATTTCATTTCCATTTTCTCTCATTCACTCCAAATCTTTTTTTTTTCCTTCCTGCTTCATTTCCCTCCGACCCCTCCAAAAAATGAGCTTAAGAGAAATGGGTATGATATGGATAAAAATCTCTATGTGGTTTGGATATTACAAATTACTGTGGAGGGATTATTTGGAATTAAAAAGAAATTCACTCAACATTATCCCAGAGAAATCTCGTACTCCTTATTTTATTATTGTTGGAAAGGGGTGTCAGTGGAAGGTATTATAGAGACAAGTAGGGCTGTTTTCAACATTTTGAATTTCTGATGCGGTTTTTTAGAACTTGATAAGTCTGCACTAAAAATGAACTAGTCAAGAAATGTTCTTATCTACATTAGTACTACTATTTACTATAGATTTTATTAATCTGATTTTCGTAACTTGCTTCCCAAATGCCTCAAAAAATGTTTAGTACTAGATGAGTACTAAAAAAATTAAGTATTGTTAGTACAAACTATTTATATCATTTTCGTCATATGGATACTTTTTAATCAGAATTGCAATTTTCAGAACCTATTTAGAACAGTACGTTTTTGAGTCTAACGAGGAGTAAAATATTTTAGAACACTCTTCTTTAATAATTCCGTTTCGTTTACCACTGACGACGTCATCAGTAATCATAATAAAAAAGATAATAAAAGATTCTCTTTCAAGCTCAATTACAAAAACACAATTCTTGTAGGTCCTCGCAAGAATCTCTTCACAATAGTAAAGGGAAAATCATTTGTCAACATTTTTGAAGTTTAGAAATAGTTTCTTGCTTTTTCAGAAAGTTTAGAACTAAGCTGTCAAAAATCCTGGAAGAGTTTAGAATCAGTTGTTATAATTTTGAACACATTGGAATCTGCTTTCAAAATCTTTTGTTCAGAAATTGATGTTCTAAATCTTCTATGATTAGAATCACTTTACTAAATCGTTGTAGTTTAGAAACAGCTGTCAAATATCTCAAAGTATAGAATCAGCTGTAAGCTCTAAAAATCTTCAGAGTTCCTAATCATCAATAAAAAATCTTCGACAAGCTTAGAATTAGTTGGGAAAATCATCAAAAACTTTAGAATCTGCCCTTAAAACCATTCTTCCTCTTCCTGTTCCTTTTTATGTTTTGGCAATAGGTTCAAAAACTTTATTTAGTTTAGAATCACCTGTCAAAAATATTTGGAAGTTTGGATTCTGCTTTGAAAGTCTTCTGTAAGTTCAGAATCAACTGTCAAAAAAATTGGAACTTTTAACCTTTCAAAATAATCAAAGCTCAGAATGCAGTGCAAAAATCTTCGAAAATACAAAGTCTTGGCTGTGAAAATCTCCAAAAAGTTCAGAATCAGTTTCCAATATCTTCGAAAACTTTAGAATATGCTTTGCAAAATCTTTATAAAATTTGGAACAAACTATCAGAAATATGCCATGAGTTTAGAATCTGCTGTCCCATAACCTTCGAAGTTCAGAATCACCTTAAAAAACCATTCAATTTCAGAATTAGAAATAAAATATCTCGAAGAATTCAGTTTCGTGAGTTTTTTGAACAGACAGGTGTAACAATTTTTGAATAATTCTGTATCATCTTTAAAAATCCTCAAAAAGTTCAGAATCATCTGTCAAAATAATCAGAAAGTTTAGAATCAGTTGTTAAAATGTTCAGAAAATTAAGTTCGAAAATGCCCTATCTGGTCGTAGAATTTCCTTACCACGTGAAAAATTTTCGTCTTCACATGGAGTGAATGCAAAAAATAGACGAAAAGCAACTAGGCAAAGTATTGAAGGCAATCGATTTTCCATGAGGGTTAGTATGTATAGATATATATAGAAGAGATGGTGAGGAATAAAAACCAATTGTGGGGCAACACAGTAAGGGCGTGAAAAATTCCATATAATCCACCCTGAAAATCAGGTGGTAGGACTCAGCAACGACAGTACAAGGGAAAAAAACCGGGAAAGGAGTATTTGTGGGAACAAATGATCCTTGATAGAGATTTCTACAATTTTTTCGTTGATAAATTCCACAACATACATTTGCTATTTTGACGTAGTGAATTTGGGTGAAAATTGTCATTTCTTAAGTGAAAAACACAGGTGGAAAATGATGGAAAAAATTCCATTGCCCTCTCTTCACCATTCCACACAATTCCTTAAACCAGAGAGTTGATATAATAAAATTACTCTTTTTATATCTTTTCACACAAGCTTCGCATCAAGTGGTCTTCACTTAATCAATACCCGGCGGTCGTTACAATCCCATTTTCACCATTATTATTCCGTTCGAGTTTTTCGTTCAGCCACCATACTCGCTTTTCCCCCATCTGAAACATCCATCCTTCTTCTCAGGGCCAGAAACCACCCACAATCTTCTCTTCTTCCATCAAGCTTCCCATGGGCGTCCTTGGAGCCTTTTCCTCCTCCTTCCCTGAACCATCAAAGACACGAATATGGTGTACACACTGAGGTCCAAACGATTCACCATCCTATCTTAAAGATGGAGAAGTCAAAGGGAGAGAAGTCTTTAATCGTGATTTAAAGATGTTTTCAGTGTGGGATAGTTTTCAAAAATAACTTTTCTATGATGTGCGGAAATGTTGTACACATCTTGGATGGGATCTCAATCTTTTCCCAAACTCCCAGGCTCTCCACAAACACCCTCCCAAAAACTTTATCTCTCATGGTGGAATGTTCTCTGTGAAGGTTTGGGAAGAAGGGGTTGCCAGAGTAAAATTGAGTGGAGGAAGATTTCAATGCAAACTTTTCAACTCCTCTCTTACACATTTTCTTATTATATATACTTTCTTCCTCTATTACATTCTATACGTATCCCCTTTTTTTCCTTCTTCTTTTACTACTTATATATACGAGCTTTCTCTTGTTCTCCATAGAACATGTGGAAATGGCTTTAATACAAAAGAAACTGGAAGATGAATGTAATCAGAATCTATTTGATTTCTATCCCTTTTATCTCTTACATAGTTTCTACATTTGATTTTCACTCCTTCGGCTTTAGACTTGAACAAATTCCATGAAATATTCAAAAGTTTCTAAAGCTTTTGACCAAGAAACCCTGAAATTTCAAGTATTTTGGGAAACTTCAGAAAGTAGGGGAGAGTACTCTTCCTTTCGAACGTTCATGCCTTCGAATAATGTGAATTTTCTTTTATTTTTCTTAAGAGACTTACACATTACTAATAAATATTTTTCAGCTTATTATCAATTATTGTTAATTCTGTGATAATAATGTGTAAGATTCTTAGGAAAAATTAAAGAATTTCACATTATCCGAATGCATGAACGTTCGAAGAGAGAGTACTTTCCCCTATCAATTTAAAATAGGAGAAAGTACTCTTCCTTCGATCGTTTATGCCTTCGAATAATGTGAATTTTCTTTTATTTTTCCTTCACACATTTCTATTAAATATTAGTACGCTTATTATCAATTATTGATAATTATGTGTAAATATGGGTAAGTCTCTAAAGAAAAATAAAAGAAAATTCACATTATTCTAAGGCACGAGCGTTCGAAGGGAGAGCACTTTTCCCTAAGTAGGTGAAGGCTTTCAGACAGAGCATATAGGGGAAGGTCGTCTGCCTTCAAACGAAAAATGGAGTTCCAAATTTAAGATTTTTTTCTGAAGAATCCACAAAATGGATTTTATTTTCTACTATACCAAAAAATACTCTTGTTCATTCAGCGTATATGCTTACCTCATTTAGCACTTACAAGTTCTCAGCTTTTCCTTCTGAGGAAATTAAAAAAGTGATGTCGATTTGTATGAAGGCAGCTGGCATAGTCTGCCTTTAAACGCGAGGCAGCTGCCTTTAAATGTTTTTTTTTTTCACTGAGAATATTGAATCAATAAAACTAAATGGGCTATAAATGATTAGGTTGAAGCCTAACGCACTCACTAAAATCATCACTGCAGTCAAAAGACATTAAACAATAACTTTTCTTCACATTTTTCTGAAGAACTGTTTTGCACTTGAAAATTTGGAAGAAAAAGCCATTGAAGTTGACAATTGTCAACTTGAAACATCCCGGCCGGAGCAAGATAGCAGGTTATAAGTATTTGTATGACGTTCGTCAGAGAAAAGTAGGAGTTCGATTTCACATGTTTTGATGTATGGAAAGATAGGATTTAAAGGCACACGACATTAGCATTTAAAGTCTGCTGCAGGGTGATATTTGCAAATTTTTGCCACCCACAAAAATTGTGTCATCTGAACCAAAATGTATTAACAGAAATATTAAGCCTGATTAACCTTCTATGTGTCACAATGGAAGATTTATTTGTAAAATGATTTTTACTATGAAAAATCACATGATTTGTGGAGCATCAAAATTACAGTTTAGAGCTCATTTTCATTTTTTTTTATCTACCATCTAGGAAATAGGAGCTAGGCTCTCCATTTTTTGTTGATTTGTGAGGATGATGGATAGCTACCTAATAGTTAATAGAATATAATTTATGCTTTTGAGAACAACGAAAAAATCGCAACATTTAAAGGCTGCTGCATTTAAAGGCAGACGACTTTCCCCTATTCTGGCTCCGAACACTTCATTCTATTCCCGTCTTTTTTCGATGAATCTTTCCTAATTTTTAAGGCTTTAAGATTGGTCTGTACACTGAGAAAAAAAGGGTGCGATTAACTTTTTTTCCTCATAACTTCAACACTTTTTATGTGTAAAAATATATCAACATTTTTTAATGTTAATTTTACACCTTTTTAAGGGTAAAATTAACATGAAAAAGGGTAACTTTAACCCTCAATACACATAAAAAGGGTAATATTTACACCGATTTCGGATCAATACTGCAGGGTAAAATTAACATTTCCGAAATGTTATTTTAATTTTTTCGTATTTCCCTCAGTGTATCCTTTCCCCTATGTTCGGGGGCAGGAGAATTAATCCTAGTTTGACCGAGGGAACGTGAATATAGAACTTCATTTCCTAGGTCTTTAGGAGTAGATTATTGATTATCCCAAGACCCAGGACAATAGCTACCAATCATCGCTTGACTTTAGCGGGTTCCTGACTTATATTAAACCTCGTTCCCGAATTTTCTAAAGTATGGATCTTAACGAATGCTTCAAATTCTACAGATTCAAGATTCACATTCTAGGACATAGTAGAAAAATCCTAGTCAATTATGTCGCTATCTCTCACCGTCTTGTCTAAAAAAAAACCCCTTTAGATCTTAAGAAAATTACAGAAAATAGAATGAAAATTCTCCCTGAAATATTAAAAGCTTTCAGTTCATTTCTTTGAATTTTCATTTCTTAAATTCACGTTCATTCAGAGTTTGGTGTGGAACTATTTTGGTGCCTCAAACCCTTTAAAAATCCTTTTCATAGCATTTCCATTCATTTTCTCTCTTTCTCTCCCTCTCTTTCTCTCTGAGGATTCTTTTATTTGGAGAGTTGTTTTTCCGAGGGAGAGAGTCAAAAGGAAAACTTTTCCACAAAGAGGCAGCATTTGGAATAAAATCCTTGACACTGCTTAATTGCCTCTTTTTTTTCATCACACCCTCTCGCCTTTTCCTCATCACCATTTTCTCCTGGATGGTATGGGGGCTTGGTACTTCTTGTATTTTTCCTGCTGGCGTAAGCACCATCTCCAAATTCACCTTTCACCTTTTCTCCCTACTGACTCTCAACATTCAGAAAGATCAGCAAAAGCTTCTTCACACTTTTCACGATTTGAAGTTGTATGTATGGTATACTTTAGGGTAGGTTTACTACCTTAGCCATTGATTTTGGATACATTGAAATGACGTTATTTTACAGAAAATGCGGAATCAAATTGAAGATCCTCTATAAAAATTCAATATAGTGAATAGGGGAAAATGCCCATGCTTTACACGGTCTCAAGCTTCATAATGACTGAATTTTTTCTATGTTTTTCAATAAATGTGACTTATGGTACCCATATTTTAAAAACTAGGGAGTAGTGTCCTGTTCTTAAAATATATTGCAGAGTCATATTTATTCAGAAACATAGAAAAAATTTAGCGATTATGAAGCTTGGAACCGTGTAAAGCATGAGCATTTTCCGATATTTCTATTGATACCGATTGAATTGATAGTTGAGAGATTAGGGTAGAATAGGCTGATTTCAACCAACTTTAAATGGAAAATCTTTATCAAAACTTATAAAATATTGTATTAATGGATTTTCGATTTATATAGATTATATTCACACTGATAATATATAAACAATTTTTTTCTACTTATAGTAAAAGGTTTGCATTTTGAGTTTGTTCTGAATTAGGCTATTTTAGATAAAATTTGTTAAATGAATAAATTGCCATAATCTTGGGAATTTAGCTCATTATGACCCTCAGTACATTTCAGACAACAGTGATTGCTTTTCCATTAAGTTTTTATATAACCGTAAGCAAGGCAGTTGCTACAAAAAATGATTTTCGTCAATTTATTTCAAAAATAGAGAGAATAAAAATTTAAAAGCCTCAGTGGATAGGCTAGTGTCTCCATGACCATGAGGTCTCGGGTTCGAACTATTCAGCAGAAAACTTTTTAGCTGTCGTAGTAGTCTCGAATTCGTCCAGTGAATGAATTGAAAAGTAATGCCAATGCACTGCACTGAGAGAAATTCGAAAAAGTTAAAATAACATTCCGGGAAAGTTAATTTTACCCTGCAGTATTGATCCCAAATCGGTGTTAATATTACCCATTTTAGGTGTATTATAGATTAAAGTTACCCTTTTTCATGTTGATTTTACCCTCAAAAGGTGTAAAATTAATATTAAAAAATGTTGATATATTTTTACACCTAAAAAGTGTTAAAATTATGACGAAAAAAAGTTAATCGTAGCCTCTTTTTTTTCTCAGTGAATTCAGAATCTTGCCTTAGAGCGCTTTGAGATCAACAGGAGCATCTGCCAGAAGTGGCGGAGGATCGACAGGCGTGGGCTGATAAACTAGATATCATGGGTCCGCGACCCCAATAGGGCTAAGCGGTAGAAAATGAAAATGATAATGATTTTAAATCAATAAACATAATAATTATGTCCTTTTATACAATTTCGTCATGATTCCGACAAAAAGCATTCTGAATATGGCTATCACCACATTTGTGGCAATGAAGTCTATTCTTGCAATTCTTTCTCATATGACCTAATGCAAAGCAGTCGTTACACAATTATTTTTATATTTGAATTTGAAAGTAGGGCATTGGCGTATGGTAGTAATGCAACCCTATATGGTGTTTTTTTTTTCGAGTTTAGTAGAAAGTGTTATACCCTTTTTCGCGTGTTCTGTCCCTGGCTTTTTCTTATCCACCAAGAAAATATTCTTCACATGAAGGAATGGTACATACTTTCCCAGCGGTGGTTCTTCGAGAGTAGGGAGAATGTGCGAATGTGAAAGAGATAACCATGAAGAGCCATGTACGTGGAAATTTGTGAGTTATATGGATTTTATGCGATGCTACGTTTACAAATCATTTGAAATACTTCCTTTTATGCTCCTCTGCATACATAAAATCCTTCCTTTATTTGTTGTTTCCTACTTCCTACTTGCCTTCACGCCTCTCTACTACGTCCTGGCCACCCCCTATTTTGGATCCTTATTTTTTTTCACCACCAACACCACCCATTCACCCAAAAAAATGTCTTCTTATTCCGTTTTGTTTATAAGTACTCTCCTTGCGTATTTAAGTTTTATTCATGTGCCTTTTTCAGATAAACTTTTTCTCCATCATCTCCAGCAAAGTCCCATTAATACATACCACCCACGATGGAGATATACAATTTTTCTTCTCTCACTTTTATTGCACTTTTTTCCACAGTGTTTCACATACGGCATGTGTGGATGGTATTTCTCAAGAAAAAGCTAAAGAAAGAGTATTATATATGCGGATATTTTTGTCGCCCCCCATCCTGTACAAAGGAAGAAATGTCTCCTTCTAGAAACAACACAATAAATTCCAAAGTGATTTTATGGTAGAAAAAACATAGTCATTAAAAAGGCAACTTTATCATCATTGTCTCCGCATTCTTAGAACTTATTTCTTTTCGAAATAAATACAGCTGAGAAATTTTCTGTTTTCAGGAAAATAAAAAATACAACAAGACCCAAGGAAAAAAAATCATGGAAAACAAATTCACATACAAGTCATACAAGTCATTAGTGACTTTTCTTTTTTCCAGGACATAAATCACCTAAATCACTATTATAAAGCATCTAACAGACAGAAAATTCGCACATCCAACCCTTTAGCAAATATTGAGAGAGTGGCAGGGGATGGCAAAATTTCATTTTCACACCAACAAATCTATCATTTTTCAGTCATTTACCACCCCCTAGGAGAAAACTTTTAACCATCCTTCTGAGAAAAACGCGTCAAGGATTTCCATTTCTACCCCGGTGAATATGAAATATATTTTACATAAAATTTTCCAAGAAGGGACAAAAGTAGACAATCTCTCTATAAATTCCCCATCCCCTCTCCCCTCAAAAAAGGATGAGAATTTCTGAAATGCAATTTATCATAATTAGAAAATGCTCTGTGTGAGAACTTTGAATAACAAATAAGACATACTCTATGCAATCTTT
Organism: Phlebotomus papatasi; assembly: GCF_024763615.1. Classification (NCBI taxonomy): domain Eukaryota; kingdom Metazoa; phylum Arthropoda; class Insecta; order Diptera; family Psychodidae; genus Phlebotomus; species Phlebotomus papatasi. The sequence continues at coordinate 16,849,015 of NC_077224.1, forward strand.
CTCTTCCTGTCATCCCACTATAAAATATTACAAGAAAATCTTTTACAGTCATGAAACTTTGCAATATTAGGAATAAAGGATAATGCATACAATTTCCATAAAAAATAAAATTGAGAATAAAAACCACAGACAAACAATCAATACATTCAACTTGTATCAATTTAGCTAAAAAGTAGGACAAAATTGTGCAAGACAGCAATAATAATATGTGCCACTTATCAAAATAATCATACTAAATTTTGCACCGTAAAAATGCAAGTCAACTCCTCTCTTCCTAAGCAAAAATTGCAATTCTACTTTGTAACATTGCAAATGTTCTCTTTGACTCAATCAACCTCAATTTAGTTACGCAGATGTGGCAAGGGAGTGGCTCAATTTTCCACCTAATGCAACTAAACAATTTGCAAGCATCATTCTGTGCTGCTGCTATTCACTGTGATGAATTCAAAACAGTGAGACTAATGTGGGTATCAGACTTAAGGTTTAATCCTTTAACGCCTATAACCTTCCTGTTACTTAAGCATTACTATCATGCTCTTACATAGGGTAAAGTGATACAAGTTGTACAGAATGGTACAATTTGGACAGGGCTTTTTGTCTTGATAAATTTAGTACTTCATTTTTATTTGTATATTATTAATGCTTTAGTTTTATAATTTGGTTCCTTGTGCTTAAAAACAAATTTTGTACTGTATTTATCAAGAAAAAAGCCATGTCCAACTTGTACCGGCGAATTGTCCAACTTGTAACACTAATTCCAAATTATATCACTTTACCCTACTGAATTTTATAAAAATATTTCAATCAAGATTTACATGATATTTTAAATGGACATTTAAATGGTTTCAATATTACGAAATTACCATGTTCTTCCTTGGACATTGATTTTAATATTTGGGCTTATTAAAATCAATTACTTGGAATCAATATAAAAATCTCGTAATTGAAGTAGTTCGATAATAATTTCGAAAATACCATCTGTCTTAGTATTAAAGTCAGAAAAATCGATATCCAAGACACAGATCATGGAAACCAGTCAAATGTTCTTATATGAATTATTTAGTTAACTATTTAGGGAGCGGAAATTTCGACAATGGAAGAGAAACAACAAAGTGGAGGCCCAAGAAAAATTAGGTTTTCTGTGAATGTAAAAGATATTCAGAAAAAAACTGTTAGGTAAGCTTTTTGTAAGGTATTTGCTGGTTTGTGTCTTGGCTGACAATTTAAATATATTTAAATTTCACTCATTATTACGGCGTTATCACACTTGCACATTAAAATTTTAATGTGATTTACATTAATTGTCGCTTGTGAGCGTCCAAATATGTTATTTGTGTCTTTGAGTCACTTAATATTTGGAGTTTTTCTATTTATTGATAAAGAAGTGTACTTGGCCTGCAAAAATAAGTTTAAATTTACCTAAAGCATAAATATTTTTCATATTAAAAAATTAAAGAGGAAATTGCATTAATTTTTCGCATTAATGCTATAAATCAATTTATATCAAATTTTGCGGACTAAGTCTACTTTTTTATCAACAAATAGATCAAATTTTGAATATAAAATGATTCAAACACACAAATTACACATTTGGACTCTCACCAGCGACAATTAATGTGAATCATATTAAAATTTTAATGTGCAAGTGTGATAACACAGTTACGGTTATTTCTCATTTTTAAATTTTAAAGACTACTACGGTCCCTTAAAGAGGTTTGGTAATTAAATTAATGTTTATATGGGCCATAAAAAAGGGAGTTTTCTCTTATTTGGGTATTGCGGGTGATCTTTAGGGTTCTCCATAAGGAATTTGAGGGAGATCTATTACAATTTAGGCCGATATTCTGCAATGAAGTCGGGTGGATGTAAGTGGTAAGGACGGGTGGTTAGGAAAAACAATCAAGAGGCGAAAAGTGAAGATATCTATCAAATGACTAGAAAAAAATTAAATTGTACCGGCAAAAGAGATCCTTTATAATTCGCAGTTAAAATAATTAACAAGAAAGAGCAATTAAATCTTAGATTTAAAAGCGTCTAAATTAAAACAAAATTGAACATAAAATTGAATTGTTTTGTAAAAAATATTTCTAAGCAAAGTCTAGGGTGTAGCCAATTTAGAATGGGGCCAAATTGTAGGATTATCTCCCAAAAAAAAAACCGTTCTTCGAACGCAAAGAACAAGATTTTTCTGGCAAATATAGAAAAAAAGCCAATTTTTATTAAAATGAGGTTTTTTAAATTTCAATGAAATGCTTCTTAGGATCTTTAGGAAATAGAAACTCACTAATGAATGATTTTTCGAGAATATTCAGAGAAAATTGTTTGTTATTTAGATATTTGAGATCTACGGAATCTGGGCTAAACCTCCAGTCTGAAGCCGGTATTAGACTCTGTGAAATTACCCCATTGTACTATATTTCTTTGACAACCGCTATACATAGACTCTTGAGAATTACTGTGCATTGGTACTAAACAAAGTACAGTCGAGTTCCTCAAATTTGAACTCCTCAAATTTAAACGTCGCGACGGTTGAGTTCAAAAGGTAAAATTTGAGGTTATGTGAAGAAAGTTTCGCGTGGAGTCTTAATTAGAACTATTTTTCTCTAGTGTTTCCTCAATATTATCGTATTATATTAACTTCCACAACAAATTTCATTTCTTTTACAGTAAATTACATTGATATATTCTCTAAAATTATCTTTCTTAAACTTGGGAAAGTGAATTTCACATGAATTTCGTTACGTTTTTGAAAATATTGTTCAAATCTGAAGAGTGGGAAATGTCATCTATACCTTCAAATGTTCAAATTTGAGAAACTCTACTGTACCGAAAGAGGTAATTCACGAGCGTAACCAAATAAGTTTTTGACAGTTTATTGGTCAATATATTTTATAAAAATAATATTGTCTCATTGTTTAAAAGAAGGGAAAGTATTTCGGATTAATATAAAATGGAGTGTTGCACGATATAATTAGTTTTGGTCTTGGCTAACTTTCCGATTAACCAGGCAATCGACAAACGAAATAGACAGTAATCAGTAACGAGTTGTGACTAGTTACTGATTCAAGAATTTGAACTCTGGTAAGGTTAAACCTTCAGTCTAAAGCCTGTATTACATACTTCTGAACATGTTTAAAAAAAAAAAAGAATTTGTAGAAAAGATCTTGGGCAGTGTTTTGGCTAATCCTGTGCTTTTAATTATTTTTTTTTAATAAAGTACAAAGCATTAACAGAATTTAGCAAATTTAGAACCTAGAATTCAGCTAACGTAAACCAATTAGTTAAACCTAAGGTCTGAGAAGATGATAATACCCATTAGAAAGCAATTTAATTTGATAAATTCACTGTTTAAATTGCAACATGAAGAAACATCAGGAATATTTCACAGAAATAACTCATTTCGAAAAGGTCGTGAAAAAGGAGTCAAGAGCCCAAAAATTATTTCAACATCAAAAACAGCCACTTAAAGAGAGACACAAATTGAGGAGTCAATAAATAATGTTTAGTGTCATTTAATGGCACCTTTATTCTTTCTTTTACTACATTGTAAGAGAAGACAACAACAACAACAACAAAAATAGTAAATAGATAAAAGTCCGTGACAACAAATTAATCAAATGACGAAATAGATTGAACAATCGTGAACATTAGACACTAACAATGTACCACAATGTGGAAATTGTTGTCTATCTTTTTTAAAGTATTGGGGGGGTCGGCGGAAAGGGAAAACTTAGAAGGAGGAATTAGTTAGAAAATTTATGTGATTGCCAGTATTTACCTTATATTCAATCTGAGTGAGAGAACATTTAAATAATACAACAGTCTCATGGAACTCCAAAGCACCATAGAGAGAGAATATCCAAAATGAAGGGGGATACAAATAATAATTCATAGGTCGGGTGGTGTTCGATTTAAGAGATTTATTGTTCTCGTTGTCAACGAGATAATATGCAAATAATTTTCAGTTTGGTGCCCCCATGAATTATGTCTAACGCACTCTACATTGGACAACTTTACTCTCTGATGTGATTTTGCTTTGTTTATTATGGTTGTGCTATATGGTGGAAATTAATTTAAAGAGATTTTACTACTATACCAAATGTCACAATTTTGTACCTTATATATATATGCAATGTATATTAATATATTATCACGAATATAAATTGCAATTTAGCACTATTTCCCATCGCTCATGCAAAATTATAAATTTTTTGTAAAAATTGCTGGGAGAAAACAGCTGTTAATTGTCTTTTATATCAGCATAAATTCAAAAATTGGCATTTTAGACTATTAAAGATTTTTCTTGAACAGTAAAAGTATCCATCATTAAATTAAATCTTCGCATAAACCTTCCCCCGAAAAAAAAAATCTGCTAAGAAAATTGCCATATATTCACTCTCTCGAGGGATTTCGAATTTATCACCCGAACATACTATGGATACTTTATCGATTTTCTCGTCAATAAAATTTTCGCAAAAAGGATTGAAGTGGAAAATTCAACGCCATATTTCGTCCCTCAAATCATCCCTCAAGATAATCAGTCATGATACTCGGAAAATTGGTTTTTGCCATACAGATAAAGCCGGAAGAGAGAAAGGGAAAGAAGAAGTGAAAAGCCCCTCCGCCCCAAGAAGCTTAAACTCATATATTCAGTGATAAAATGATGGAACAAGTAAATGTCAATTGCCATATAAAACCATATAATTTTCCTTCAGATTGAAACTTCTCTTTGGTCACAAGTCCTTTTCATATCAATTTTCCTGCCTTAGCATTTGGAGTATTATATCCTCTTGCCAATGTTTCATTTATGCTCATAAATCACAAGTTTCACATCAAAATGGAACAGATAAATTATAGATGTCTCTACATTTAGTCATATCGTGCATGTGAATTATCGGTGGAAACTTGAACAGTTGACGTAGGAAATTTTCCCAGACTGTTAAACCTTTATCTTTCGAGTCTTATGCAATATTAGTGCTTTTATTTTGCAGGGGATAATGAGGTAAATTTAGAGAAAAACGAGAAGAACTAAGATGGACATTGAGAAGTTCTGGTTGAAAACACCAATACGGTATTCAGACTAAAGGCTGAGTCCAGTTTCTAAAAGTCTCCAATTTCCAAATAGAGCAGGACACTAAAATTTAAGAGTATTAAGATGTATTTTATGATTTTCGACCATTTGTGAAAAAGTAGTAGTGAACCATTGCATTGCCCTGATAGCCTTTTCTTTACTAAGAGAGACAGAGGCAGATTAATACCAGCTTCAGACTAGAGGCTTAGCCCGGTTTCCGAAGGTCTCAAAAATCTAAATAACAAGCGATTTTACTGATTTATCAAAATCTATTGGATCATTTGCCCTTAATATCCAATTAAAATGAAATTTAGATAGACAAAATATTTGCAGAACTAAAATTATAATTGCAACAATTGCAAGACTCAGCTTCTTCTAATTGGAATATCACTAATATTTTTCTAATTTTCTTTAGGTAACAAACCATGTTTTTTTTCTAATTCTTTAAAGGGTAGCGTATTTTGCAAAAATCAATTTAAGAATAATAGAAATTGGTCACATTACCAGATATTCATAATGGTGGAACACTTCTCCAGAAACTGCACAGAGCAGTATATTGAGAAAACTGGTTCAAGAATAAGCAGAAAACCCAGACTCACCTGAAATGAGAAGAGAGAAATATTATTAGTAAATGAACTGAAATCAGGACAAAAGATTTTTTAAGACTTATAAAAAATATTGAGACAATAGATTTTTAAAAGTTTTTTCTTTGTTATTATCTTAGGCTAACTATACGTCAGATGAGAATTAAGCTCACTTATGCAGCACGAAAAAAAAGTAGGTTTGAGCTGTCTCTTCAGTGAGCCTATCTAGGAATTCGTGAATTATATCCAAACGGTAAGAGATAGATTTAGGGTTTTAGAAAGCTACACGCTCTTCACATTTAGAGCTAGAGTTTATTGATTCTCCAATAGTGTTTTGGACAAAAGCTAAATGGAACACTAGAACCTGGTCAAAATTTCGAACATTCTCCTTCGTATAATTACATCTCCTTCAATAATTTGACCATTCGGGATTATGGCTTTCGGGATTTTGGCTGCCACCGTGAACACTATTAGCACAAAATGTTGCTGATGAAACACCATATTAAGAGACTATTAAGAAAATTACACAATGATTATAAGAAGAATTATAATAAAGCAATAATATAATGAGCAGCATAATATTGTTATTCGAGAAATAAAAATGTCTTTTATTTAGCTTTCAAAACCAATCTTCGAATTTTTTAAACTCCAGCTGTGAATGTAGGAACTACATCTTTCATCAGAGAAATAAAATTATTTTGGACTAACTCGAAAATCACTTCAATAAATTAATTTTATTTGTTATCATAAGCTTAGAGCGATACTGGTAAAAATAAAAGGATCAAATTGATCCAAATCACATCCTTTTGCAAAGAATGGAACAAATTAACATGTTCTATTATGATAAATGTGCATTCAGAGTTTGAAATTTGATCCATCCTTTGCAAGAGGATCAAATTTATATCAATTTGATCCTCTTATTATTATCAGTAGAATTTGAATGTGATTGAAAGGGGTCCTGGGGGTCCTGGGGGTCCTGGTAAATATCTCGAAAGCTTATAATTCCGAAAAGACTATAATTATGAAAGCCGAAACCTCGGATTCTTCAAGACGTCATATCTGTTCCACGATTGTACTCGCGTTTATTCAAAGATGGTGCTAGATGCAATGGGAAATTTTCTGGCTTTTCGGAATTTTGGTTTCTGGGATTTTGAACCTTTCCGGATTTTGACCCTTTTAGGATTTTAGCTTATCAGGATTTTGGTTGCACAGGATTTTGATTTTGGCTTCCGCGATATTGATCCTTTTGCCATTTTGGAGATTCAAGATTTTGGCTTCCGGGATCTTGGCCCTCTTGGCATTGTGGCTCTACAGGATATTGGCTTTTCGAAGTTTTATTAGGAATTTCGGCTTTCTGGATTTTGACCAGTACCAGCCTAAACCGATTATAACTGGTAATTTAAATAAAGAATTGGAAATCTTGGCATAAAATTCTTTAAGTTCAAGGTATTATAGAGCAACAGGGAATGTTTGAAACATTAATGGTGTTGAAGTTTTAAAGATATTACCATTTTATAGACATGATAAATATTTTTAAGTAGTTAGTAAAGAGACAGGAATAGGAGAAAATTTAGGTTAAATATTAGTTTTTACTCCTGTCAAAAAAGAAAATCGAGAAGAAAGGATTGAGGGTGTTTCAATCATCCTGGCTCTTCCTTGAGCAGACTTTCTATGAGTATTTTAATAGAAAATTTTTCATTGTATACCTTTTAAAGGTATATCAAAATGCTATTTTCTAAATTCTTTATTATAGAAAATAGCCATTTTGATACTTTTACATTCATATTAATGTAAAACGAGGATATATTTACGGTTTATCTCTCTTACGAGATCCGATTAAATTGAAAAAGTAGAGTTTATATCTATAAACCAATTAAAGTGACGTCATTCAATTGAAAAAGACAAATCCATTTTATATAAAAAATTCATTCAAGTTAAACGGCAATTATGAGTCAATTTAAAAATTCCTCTACTAATTTTATGCCTTTATTGTTTAAAAGTTTAATTTTCCTTTCTTGATTGATTTCCACGCAATCATCCAGTGACAGCCTATTCCATTGTGAGTATTTGGAGACAGAGAGAGTGACGACTTAAAATGAAAATTACTAAACAAATTGTCATCCACAGAAGAATGAATTATTAAATTTTTAAAATATCATTCCCACGAAACCATTTGACACTCTTTTTTTTCCTCTTTGAGAAAAATTGCCTTTTGCTTCATGAAATGTAGATAGATCTACCAAATGTCTCTAAAGTCATCTCTGACATAGAAAAGCTTCATTCTGACATTGACACGAAGGGGTGGTATGGGTTATATATACATTTTTTTTTGGGAGGGAAATGGGTTGTTTTATAGAAAAGCAATGTTTGGGGTGGAAAATTCACTCTTATCTTGTTAATAATTCACGCAACATTTCCAACGCGATTGTGCGTCGAACCAACGAATTATGAATTTTATGTGAAAGAAGATTAAAATTAAGAGCGTTCAATTATTTATTTAACGAGTGAATTTATATTAACGGTGCGACAAGCTAAGTGTGAGTGGGGTTGTTTCATTTTCCCATACAAACAACATACCCCCGGCATAAGGAAAATTTTAATAACTCTGCCACGAGAGAAAATTAGGAAGAAAATTGTGTTAAATGATTCAATTCTGGCAAACAAGAATTTTTTTCTTCTTCTTCCTTATACTTCTTCTGATAACTTTATACAGAAAATTTTTCTCATATACATTTTTTTTTTTTTGTTTTAGAAGGTTAATAATAAAAATATTCTTAGACTTTCCTCGTTTTTCGGGATTGTTGGTTGGATGAGAAAATGTTGTAGGTGGAAATGGTAGGAAAAACAAGAAGAGGTTATTCATCATTTTTCCAGGCAGAAATTTAGAGAGAAAGAACACGTAAAATCCAGAGGAAAAAGGGAAGGTCTATACTCTTTGCACCCAATCTATCTGCAACCAGGAAAATTTATTATAGTAAAATATATTATAAAAGAAAATGTATTTGATATTTTCTCAACAGGCAGAAAAGGCACAAAGTGGTTGGTGTGCTAAAGGCGAAAAAAAAAACAGGCCCAAAAGCGTACAAGATATTCTCTTGAATGGTGATATAACTTAAAACGAAAGGGAGAAATTACGCAACGGGAAAATATTTTGAAGGGTGTGAAAAACCCATTAACTTTTGTAACCCCTTCAACGCATGATAAATTATATAAATACTTTTCCCTTTAGCTTTTTCCTTACATGGAAGAGATTTTTCTCTTCCATCAATTTTCCTCATCTTCCACGTTGCCTTCATTTTCACGAAGCTTTCTTCCCTCAACATCCCCCCTTCCCGCCATTCTGTCCCTTTTTTTTGGCTTGAAAAATGAAGAATATTTTAGCAAGTTTCAACATTTTCCTTCATCAATGAAACTTTATCCCATTTCCAGCCCAAAAACTCACCCAAAACCATGAATACAAAAATAGAAGATATATTGTAATAGATTTTTATTAGGAGATGGATGAAGCTTTTCACTGAAAAGCTCTCAATAGCACAATTTAATTTCCTTATTAACTTTAGACCGAAATTCACTAATTACTTAAAAAGCCTAATGCGTCTTAATTTGAGTAAGATTGTACCTCAAAAGCTTAATTAAGAATTTTAAATAGATAAAAAAGCCAATGCTTGAATAATAATATTTTAATCGAAGCAGACGAAATATTAATAGATAAAAACATAGTTTTTGAACCACAAAAACACTAACTGAAAATGCATTGCAGAATTCTTCTGCGATAGCTTTTTACTTTTTACCTCGTTGAGGGTATTCATTAAGAAAAAATTTATCCATTTTAATTAATTTTATTTAGAAGAAATTAAAGTTTAAGAAATTAAATTAAAGAAGAAATTAAAATAATTTTGTAAGCAGTGCGACCTGTTTGACAATTGTGGACCCAGTTTAAAGGTAAGCTCGTGCAATTTGGATTTTGCATAATTGAAGTGCTACAAACAGTGACGGAGCATTCCTGGTGTTTCAAAATAATCATGATTAATGGGCCATTACCATTGAGAAAATTTTCATATTTTTGTAATTCCCAATTCGCATGAAAACTGTCAAAAAAGCTCAGTTTTGAAGACGAACATCTCGTTGACATTTGTTTGTTTTGGATTTAGCTTCAGGGTAAAAATGCATGAAAACAACCGAAAACTTCATGAAATCACTGCTAAAGGATATCTTTAATCGTTTGGTGCGCAAATTGGAGCAGGGAAAGTGATAATGAGGGATAATTGAAACCATTACCACTTTAAAACAGCAACGTTACCGTTTTCCAACGAACTTTTAACACTTTGCCCGCCTTTATCGTAAATCACAGTTCTGGGCATACTGTATCCCCAATACAGGGACATTTTCTCACTGCATGCACCATTTTCACCTTCAGAGAACCTAAATTTACTTGAATTCCCTCTAAAAACACCTTCACTGTGAAATGAAAACAAGTTTTTTTGTGGGAATTCGCTCAGCTGACAACTTATTGGCATGCAAGTATCAGAAGAAAACTCAATGGATGGCGCTGTTCCCCATAGGAACAGTCTGGAAAACTGTTCCCAATTTTTATTTTTAAGCTTTTATGTGAAAAAGTTTAACCAAATTGAACTTTTCTCATAAAAGCACCCTTTTTTTCAAATGGAATTGAAAATTTTTTGAGAAATTTGTTGAAAAATTTCTCAATGGAAATAGCCCATAAATGTTATAATTTGGAAGCAATTTTTCATAATTTGATCAATTTATTGAATATTAATTTATATTTATTTTGATGTACTGGGTTATTTCTGCCATTTACATTGTTCAGTTTACAAATTCGTGAAAAATATTCATTCAAACAGTTCAATCATAGGTCGTGACTCGAACTCATAACTATGACAGTCGAATCAGGAGTCACACCACCGTAGAGTGGAACTAACTGAACCACGGATCCCCTAAATTATTCAATATATAGGGGTCTGACTTATGTGGACAAGAATACCGTACATAAGTTCGAGTTTTCGGAAAATTTTTCTATCATTTCATCATTTTTAATTTATACTAGTTTACATTCGATTTAAATCAATTATATGTCACCCATAAGAATGCTTAAAGGAACGTCAAATGTCTCAGTGGTTGTCCATCAGTCCAACTATCATTAGCCTAGCAGTCACAAGATCTAGAAACGAAAGGGTTAGAGATAGTCCTTTCAAGTCACTTAAAGTTTTCAGAGACGACGATCTGATATGGCTGGATTATGCACGGATTAAAACAGTAGTCAATTTCAAATATAAGTTGATAATCGGTCCACAATCGGGCCAAGTCTGTTCATAATCGCCGAAGACTTTAAGGCATCTATATCTTTAATAGTCTCGCCTCTAGCTCTCCTGATAACTAGACGAATGGAGGTTTGCATAACGAACAAACACTGCAAAATCGGTTTTATAAAATCGTCGTATTCACTAAAGATGTGTAAAAACAAGACGGACCTGCTAGCTAGGTGTAAAAATTCAAAAGGGCAATAAACTACGGGCCATAGGGGAGCTTAAAAGGGCCTAAATACATAGTCTATTCGCCTCAATTCTTATGTTTACCTGCAAGAGGGTTAGATGCCTGGTAGGCCCTGGTACATTCAGATGAGTGATAGAAGATTGGGTAATCAATCCCAATGGGAAGTCACGAACCTGAGGTTAACGACCAAGGGATCTGGTCCTTCTAGAGAGGGTTGGGCGAAGGGATAACTGCCCCTCCCCGTAAAAGCAAGATTGTTACGAAAATTCTCCAGGAGCCTCTGATAAGACGGACTTATCGACAGCGATCTATGCTACGTTTCTGGAGTGAGCTGACGAAGAGTCATCAGAACTAGAGAAGGTTACTGCGAGAGGCCCGGTCCCTTAAAGGGACGTTGCATTCACCTAAGTATAGGGAAGACAGGGGCAGTCTCAAACGTTTACAGACTACACTAAAACCACTAAAACACACAAAGTCCTGATGGCTCCTCTTTGATATTGGCTATTCGGGCTATTCGAGATTTTATGCAGAACATGTCCCTTATATTATGTCAAGTAAAAAATTCGGAGGTCCTTTCGCAAGATATCTCCCAGCCTTTTGTTTGCTACAATTTTCCAAAATGAAGGTAAAGCAAGACAAAATTAGACATGTTCTTCAGTATTGAGACCGGTGGATCCAAAATCCATCGGATACTATACAGAAGTCCCCTCTTGCGTGAAATGCTGACACAAAAGAAATGCAGATTTGCAGATACGACAGAGGTAGACGCAACCGACGAAATCTTGTGAATCAAAAATTTTTGTCCTTCAAACCCGATAACCGTATTCACCTTCAACAGGTAATACAAGAGTCCTCTTCGCAGTGCTTCGGCAGAGTTCCTTACTCTAGATATTCATTCTTTGAAATAGGTAACATAGAGTCTTATTGCTGGAGTCCCGGAAGAGCGCATTCTAACCAAATTCATTATTTCACAAATAGGTAAATGTTCCCTATACTTACTGAAAGGGTGTTGACACAAGTACATAAGATGTCAATTGATTCAACCTATAGCTGCCACACGAATTGTTGAAAAAGAACATTTTGGACCAAATTGATATCTATGATCTTTTCTGAAACGTAATGAAACCCACATATTTTTGAAACGGATGCTCACTGGCGAGGTTTGGACGGAACCAAGCGATCGCCAAACCCGGATTAACGGCCAAAGAGGTGTTTCTGTGTATTTAGTTAAATTGGAAGGGAATCATCTATTAGAAGCTGTTGCCTATTGGCTAAAGCTTAATTCGGATCTCTATTTTTAATACCTGACCGGATTGAAGTACGTGATCGACCACAAACGCCTAGAATAGGCCAACCGGAAGGGCCAACAAGACAACGCCAGGAGGGGAATACTGTAACGCTCTGGCAATGCCATGTGACAAATTAGGTTCAAATCTTAGATGAGCTTTTTCGAAAATGCAATTCTGTAGCCGTGACATTACCATTTCAGCTCGCGTGGCATTGTCAGAAGTCACATATTTGAGATTTCTGGCAATTCAAATGACAATGAATTTTGTTAAACAAATCAACCAAGACGAACTGTATTTTCACAAAATCATCAAGTTAAAAGGGATTTCATTAAAAAATCAATGAATTGCATTTTCGAACTCATATGATATGAGAACAAAAGCTCGATTGGCATTATCACGTTTCGAACTCACGCGTGGCAATGCCATGAAAATTTCAGAATTCCCCTACAGGTCTCACAAATCTTTAGCAACATACCAGAAGCTCCAAGAACTTGAATGGGAGATTCTATCACACCCGCCGAATAGTCACTATTTCAAAAACTCTCAGTTGTACTTCTCCCCGTCCCTCACCCTTACCCCACGTCTATCGCCAGCTTACCGTTGATGACGAACCCTCGAAGCAAGGACATATTGCAATTTATTTAAAATAAATTCAGTAATCCAAATGTTTTAAATTCATGTCAAACTTCTGAAAACACAATAACCAACCCCTACAGATGGTACCCACAGAAAATTCCAGTGAGATATGGCAAAAGTGGAAGTCACTTGTAAAATTGTGTACGTGTCCAAAAATTAAAGTTTTTAACTGTACATAGGGGTAGGTTCCAAACTATGTGCTGGCTTCTTCTTTCTTTTTTTTTTGTATTCTTCCTTCCTTTAACTCTTCCTCATGTTAAATGGCAGCCGCAATAAACTTTAAACAGCAAGTCACGTATAAATTTTCCTCAATCTGATAAATTGACTTCTATTTGTAACTATACTTTCGCTCCACTTTGCCCCACCACCCTCTAGAAAGTGTTTGTATATTTTTTTTTTACTTTGAAGCCACGGGGATGAAGACTCTGCACGAAAAGGGTTTAACCAAGGGATTTCTTCACAATCAAAAATGCCAGAATAAAATTATTTGGGACTCACTTCGCAGAGCTTCTTCAGTCAGTCCTTTCTCTGCCAAAACAATTTATCGAAAATTTAGGTGAAATTAGGTAAAAAGCTTTGGCCCCATTAATATCCTAACTATTCCTACAAAAAGTTAATCTGAGCACTATTGAAGCAGAATTGCTCATAACCATAACGCATCCATATCAAAGTCTTTATCTCAATTGTAATTATATCATTGTACCTTTTATTGAATCCCGAAAAACATATCCTAATGTACATATCTATTGGGGAAAATGATCCAGTCGTTGAGTGTTATTCGGCAACAAGGAGGAAAAGCTCCTTCATTTTGACTGGCAAAAGCTCCGTGTTGTTGAGTAAGAAAATGGTGATGGAAGTTTTTCAAAGCAATAAAATGGACTAATCACATCATTTGGGCTAAATTGACTGGAATTGGAGAAAATGCCATTTTCATGGGTAAGACATTTTCTAAGTCTAAATTAATGTGCCATTGTGAGGAAATATTCACCCTTAGTATTATTTCCCATAATTGTGGAAGAAGGAAGGGAAATATCCTCAAGAAAAAGCCATACTCGATAAAGTAAATTAAGATAAAAGTTGTGGATATGAGTTGAATGAATGACTTTTACTTGAGATATTGGATTTTGGGGTTGTATTTTAATTAACAGACTATCTCCCTCTCTTTCTCAGTGGACCATCTTCTTCATATTTATCAAGAAAAGGGACATCTGGGATTATTGTCTCCAAGGAGAACAACTGATGATCCAAGTCAAATAGAATGTAAAAGATATCTGTAAATGGTATGTACATTTTTCTCTTAACTGTTCGATTTCTGGTTCAAACCATTATTTTTATCGATAGTTGATACTGCGGTCAACAATTTGTGAAATGCTATGGCAGATGGCGATAGTTAACAGAAGACACCAAGTGTAAGAAGAAGAAGAAGAAAAGAATAGCGTAAAAATTTCAAATTAAAAAAGTGACGAAATTAGAAAACAAAATAAAATTTAGAAATGACAGCTGTCAAAATACAAAACAATTCATCAAATGTTAATGACAAAAACATGATTTTTAATAAGAAATTCAAAGTTTTGAGTTAAAATTCACGACTACATTTTTGCTTTTTCAGCAACAAACTAGCTGAATTGTAATTGTGGAATGATTTTGAGCAATATGACAGTTGATAGGTAGAATTTACTTGTCAAAATTTGACAGCATTTGTCTTCTATTCAGCATACATTTAAATATTCATTCAAATTTTCAAATGTTCGTAAATGCGCATTAAGCTTTCTATTTTTTGTCAAAATATGTAACTTTTTAAGATAATATTGATGTATTTGTCAAATTGACACATCTAAACCAATTGTGAGGGCTGTCAATGTAATAAGAAAGCATATGTTAATTTCTTAATTTTCTCTTTGCTCTACTATATATTGATCACCTTACGAAAATTTACTAAAAACTTGCTGTTTCATTTTTGCGTAAGCATTGAGATATCCGGGGATCCCACAAAAATAAATGACAGATGTCAAAATAACATTGACATACTTTTTTTATAAAAAAATCCCTTTATATTTTATGAAGAGCAATGTTTTGACTAAAGACATTGCAAGTAATATAAAATATTGGAAGTAAAAGTGTCGTTTTGTATAAAGGACGGGCATAACTGTCAAATTTAAAGGTATATAATGTCAAAGTGTCAAAAATTAGAAACACAGTGTTTGACAATTAATGTCAGACTATCAGAATCCTAAATTTTTAAAAGCTCTAATCAAAGACCTTGAGATCTAACAAATAGGTGAACGTAGGGTAGATTCAGGCATATGAAATCCTTTTTGAATATGAGCTTATCTGTCAACTATTTTTAAAATATCGTCGATTGCGTCTACCTCTGTCGAATCTGCATTCGGTGCAAGTTACAATACAGACGTCTCCTACGTGAAAAGCTGACATAAAAGAAATGCAGATACGACAGAGGTAGACGCAACTGACGATATATCTAAATAGATACTATTGACTATTAAAAGATCCCTTTGGGTTGTTTGCAATCTTGTTTCGCTGTGAAAAGTACAAAAAATTTGCTTCGATGCTTTTGAAAAATTGAGCGATTGATTATTTGGATTCCGAATGAAATTTTTCGGTTGAATTACGCTTGTAAAATTATAAACGTTTTGGTAATAGTTCACTAGTGAGGTTGTTTCTAATATCGTCCATTTCTTTTTCTAGGTTAATAAGAGTCGACAATAAAGAAATTGTATCATCTTTGTAAACAAGGTGCTGTTGAAAAATCCTAGGAAAAGTTCCGGAAGGGAAGATATTTTCTGTACGATATTTCACATAAGGTGGACGATATTACAATACATAATCAATGTTGTTTTTCTTTTAGAAACTGTTTCATTCTCCCTCATATAGAAGAAATAAATTTAATGTAAATTTTTAAATTAACAATAATTAACCATTATGGCTATTCAACTAAAAATAAATTAATACATAATTATTCTTCTTTCAGTTTCTCACTGAATCTGTTAAATTTAGCTATCAAACCATCGGATTTCTATTGTCAAAAATTAGTCTATCGTTTTTACATCATTTAATACCTTTGCTTTTGAAATTTTCAACAAAAGCTGAACTAGTCTCTCAAAATGAATGAAGGGTTCTTCATTTTTCTTCCCATCTCTTTTACTTTGTGCAAATCCAAAGAGGATTTTCTATTAACTTAACCAACTAATCCATAACATTCAGTGACTTAATCCACAATGAACATTGGTTTTTAATATAACATATATATGATATATGAAACACCACACATGTGAGTACATACGATTTTGCAGAGTCAAGGGTTTGTACAATTTTCTTTCAGCTCCCGGCACTATTTCAGAGGGATGCAGGATGATGAAGGGTTTTAAGAAGCTTAAGAGCTCAAAAATGTGGCTCTATCCCACTCTTTGACATGAAACAAAAAAGTACACCTTTGCGATATTAAATAGGTGTACGTTGATGCTTGTGGAACAAAAAAAACCTTTATAAAATTACTTTCAGTTGAAGAATTTTATAGGAAAATTTCCAGAGAATTTTGAGACATATTTCTGAAAACTTTTCCATAATATTGTTTTTTTCTTTTCTTTCTTCAGTTTTCCGTCTAATTGGCTAAAGTGCACTCTTCTGTAAATTCTAATTAAATAATAATACTGTGCATTGTTTCATTTTTACAAAACTTGTACAACAACAAACTATACTAATCACCATTATCATCTACCTGACTCTCTTAATTCGCTCGAGTGGATGGAAATATGTAGTGAAGAAAAAGCACAGTGAGGAAGAGACAATTTCTTGGATGAATATAGAATTTTATCTTAAAAGTGGATGGCATAGGGGAGAGCGGGGATTTCGGAAGAGAAACATATTATGCACTTGACTGGTTTTATGTAAAAAAAAATTAAAAATTTTTGTCATTGGGAGCAAATTTACTCCTAAATTGGTGAAATTATTCTTGACGTTGTTAAATAATTTCTTATAACAGAGGTGTGCAAGAATCGTTTGAAACCGAACAAACGTCAAATGAAAATTGAACGTCAATGGTCAAAACGCTACCTAAACAAACTTATTTTGACATTTATTTGGTTTCGACGGTTCTTGCACCCCTCTGTCTAATAAATTACCCATACTTTTAAAAATAAATGTTCGCGCCAAATACACAAAATATGTCCTTAATAAGTACTTATTAAGTCCTTAAATAAAGAATTTTCAATAATAATAATAATTTTAATAATTCTTGGCTTTATTTGTTGCAGATATATTATGAATGTCAAAGAGAAAACGGACTGGTATGGGCGAAGATATGAGAGGGATATACATTAAAAAGAATACTCCTTAAAGTATTTAATGCATCCAAGAATAAAAGTGCGGCTTCCTGACGAACCGGTAATTAATTAAGTTACTAAGTAAGACTTAATAAGTACTTAATAAGTCCTAAATTTGAATAGAAATTTGAATAGAGAACGAGATAGACGCCTTTTAACTATTAGATATAGAAAGAGATGCAACAGTCTGACATGTCACAAACATAACCTCAAAATATTATTGAATGTGTGTAGTCGTTTGCAAAATATTTCAATCATTTAGTGGTAAATTTATAAAAGGTGATGATCAGTGTGATCAGCACATTTTGATTTGGTAGGTTTTACCGAAAGCCTTATCCTTGGTTATCAGACTACTTGTTGTCTTATAATGTTATTTTGCCCACAAGTGTCCTAAAATTCTGTTAGACCAGGAGCCCATCAAGCCTAATAAAAGTAAAGCCATTGTTCACTTTTCCTTGTAAAAATTTAGCAGATATTGCACCGCGACTTAAACAAATTTGCTCGTAGTTCTTGTATTATTTCGGCGAACATTACGTAATATATATTTTTAGATAACTTTTAATGCACAATTTCGAAATATATCAGACTGAAAAGTCAATTCTCTTTAGGAAAAAACTTGCCAATAGGCTTCAGTGCCTCTATGCAAAAACGTAAGAAAAAATGAAATGTCGAGAGGCCCCTGGTTAAACCTTTCTTTTTATGCTCTTAACTTGCGATCCTACAACAAAAATTGCCAATAAGTATCCCATTTTCTATTAAATCTTCTCTTTAGGTTGTTATCCGAGAACGCAAGGTACCCACCAAATACCCAAAATTTTGATAAATCTTCTTTCTAATTCTACCAACGTATAATCCTGGGATGCAATTCACCTTTAAGAAATATATTAATATTTTAAAAATTTCAGTACTTCAAATACGATTTTAATGAAGGTATTAACTGAGAAAAATTGAGATTAACGCATTGAAATTACTGAAATATTTCTATTTCCCTTAAAAATGTAATAGCTAGTAGTCAGACTAGATTTACTGGTTATGACTTAGAAGATGATTTCTTTTGCCCCAGATGCATCTGGGATACTTCTTAAAATGGATTTGCTAGCTCGTCCCACAGTAGTAGTCAAAGGATGAACCATGCCGTATTACTTTCGCTATTCGTTTGATATTTCACAATTCCTTAAAATTAAGTCATTAAAAGTTTAAGATGATTCAAATTAATTGTCTCTAATATGCCTTCCAATATGTGTTTATTTTATTTTAAATAGCTGAAATTTAAACGGATTTTTGCGTGATAAATCTGACTTAAAAAAATCACTTTTTTGTACACGTATTGCCTGAATTTTATGTAAATCGTCATACTATTTAAATTTTCTATGTGATACTTGAATTTTCGTGACAACCAGAGCTCTCCTGAATTTTTGGAACGGCAACCTAGAGTCAAACTATTAATAAGTGTCTTAAATATCCACACTCTCCCCTATCTTAACCACCCTCGATGATACTCCAAGTCATCATGGAAAGCTAAAACATAACTACTTTGTGCCTCTCCTTATCTCTTGCAGAGTTGTGAAATTTTTCATTGAGCTAGACTAGAAGAACCACTTTTTCCATACCCCAACTTTTCCTCCAAAAAATCTGTGGAAAACTGTGAGTGGATTATGGGAAAAACAGAGAAATATACATGTAATACAACTCACTTAGTCTCACATCCCCAACATAGATATAATATTCTCACTCTCAAGTCGAAGAGATGAAACCTCTCGCAACTGAAGAATGAGAAAAGAGCCATTGCGCGCCTAGCATTAGCATCAAGATGACACAAAATGAAATTAGAATTTTCCTTGGAAATTCGCCAGAATTTTACATTTAAATGAACCTCAGACTCACTCTCATTTTAATATTACTTTTACACATCCGTACACTTTCCACCATCGCATCACATTATTTCCACACTTTTTTTTTGTCCTCTTGCTTTCCTTAACCCCCCGAAGCCCTTTTGCACCCACCCAACCCCACAAATTCATTTCCCTTTTACCAAGGGTTGGACAAAGAAAAATTCAAACAAAAAAAAAAATAAAGCAACCCCGAAAGACGCAACATTTCAATTCATCCAACTACCCAGAAATTGCACCTTACACTTCCTCAACAAGAGCAAATAAAAATAAAACAAGGGAAATAAAACAGCTCTTGCATCTCTTCCCCGAAAGTGTAAGAGCAAAATAAACATTATCATTTGAAAGATGAAAGAATATAAAATTCCGAAAATTAAAAATTCCACCAACAGTAAAGCACAAGATGCAAGGGAGGCAAAAGCATATCACGATTATTTTTGCAATTTCGTAATGAAAAATTTTGCCAAATAAAAAAAAAGATGTTGCTCTGCATGAGCTTTTGCATTTCATCCCCACTATTGTATCCTCTTGCAATATTTTTTAGCCAGCATTTTCGCGCAACTATTTCAAAAATTACAATCAAGTACTTTCGCGCACAAAATGTGCATTTCACCAACAGAAAAAAAAGTCCTTCAGATTCACATACAAAAGGTCCCATACCCTAGACGCTTTGTATAGGGGCTATATGCTAAGGAAAAAAATATAAAGTTTCACACGAAGTATACACTCACAGAGAAATGTGAGTAATGTCAGTAACACAAAATTAAGGTAATCCATTTTAACACTAAAAATTAAATTTAGAGAAGAAAAAGTCTTAATACTAATCACGAGACTGTATTCTGAACAGGCCGCTTGAAAAGCCTAAGTAGCTATCTCTAATCGTTTAGCCTATAAGCTGGTACCATTCAGAAAGACAAACGGGTTAGGGTTACACTATCTTCATTCACACTTTACATCCAGAAGATGCAACAAAAATACAAGCCCTCAAAGGAATGATATAAGACAAGATGGGGCAGTTTCATACAAAACGTACCTTAAAGGGTTACATGGGTCCCTCAGGTCAAAAAAAATTTTTTTTTTTAATTTTATAGTATAACATGTGAAAAATATTTTCTGAAAATTTCAAGTCAATCGGAGTAAAACTCTCGGAGGTAGAGCAGTTTTAGTTATGCATTCCACCCGCGCGCACATATTGTTGTAAAACTTTAAACGCGTTTTACAATGCGGTAGTCAAGATTACTCAGACTCTACTGGACCGATCTTTCTGAAATTTTGCACACTTGTTTTGAGAAGTATTATCTACTGATGGAAAGAAGGATTTGCACTTCCTTTAATCAGAACCATTTTTACAATACAAAATATGTTAAAAATTGGGTAAAATTGAAACATTTCACAAAAACTTTTGCCAAAAATCCAAATTTTTTTTTTTCAAAAATCCTTCGTTTATCCAAGGATCCAACTAATCCTCTAACATAGTATATTTGTTTTTTTTTTATTTTAGATGAATCTACTGGGAGAAATCCTGCCTAACGCAAGGTCAGTTTTTTTTTTTTTTTTTTTTGAGGAATGGTTCCAAAAATCAGCTACCAACGGTCGAATTTTCCAAATTTTTAATTTTTTTTTCTTGGAATTTCTAAAATATTTTATTTTCGACACAATAAATTATTATCAGGCCTATTTTTTGACCTGAGAGACCCATGTAACCACTTAAGGACCCTTTCTTTAATACAAGCAAATCATGTTCAGTCACTTTGAAATATTTATTGACTACATAAAAATATTTAGAAAAATATCTTCTAACTTATTCAGTTTACCATACAAGAAGTACATACCGACGGCTCAGAATACGAATAGAACAACTCAAATTTGTACAAAATTTGTTTTCTTTCTTTTGATTTTTGGATACTCCTTGACAACCTCAATCTTCACACTGGCTTTACGCACGCAGGAAATTGATCTGACTTATGGCACTATATTTAAATAGCTAGTCCTAAGTCAAACATTTCTTGAAAAAATAGGTCGCCTTGAGAGAAATCCGAAAAAGTCAAAATAACATTCCGGAAATGTTAATTTTACCCTGCAGTATTGATCCGA
Source organism: Phlebotomus papatasi (assembly GCF_024763615.1). Taxonomy (NCBI): domain Eukaryota; kingdom Metazoa; phylum Arthropoda; class Insecta; order Diptera; family Psychodidae; genus Phlebotomus; species Phlebotomus papatasi. Next base: position 16,870,429 of record NC_077224.1, read on the forward strand.
AATCGGTGTATATATTACCCTTTTTAGGTGTATTATGGGTTAAAGTTACAATTTTTTCACGTTGATTTTACCCTCAAAAGGTGTAAAATTAACATTAAAAAATGTTGATATATTTTTACACCCGAAAAGTGTAAAAGTTATGACGAAAAAAAGTTAATCGTAGCTTCTTTTTTTCTCAGTGCAGATTCACTAAAGAAATATGGGAAAAATATGAAGTGTTCGAAGCCAATAGGCCTTCTCCTATGCTTAAATATTTTTGATTTAAGAATATACTTCAGTCGAGATGATTCTCGTTTGACAATATCAGATAGTAATATTCTAAAGTGTGTTTCGTAGAGACTCGCAAATTAGATGCATGATTTATAAGTAACCTGTAATATTAGGAGGACATGACGTCAAGAAAAGAATAAGGAATAAATAAAAAATTAAATTAAAAAATAACCGAAAAATGATAAAATATAGCCTTTTCTCAATTTCTCCGATAAAATTTAATTTAAGTATGATCTTAATAATAATTTAAACTCATTTTTGAATGTATATTTTAGAAAAAAAGAATGAGACTCAGTCTGAAAAAAACTAATAGAATAACTCTTCTGAATATTACATAAAAAATATGAGTAAAATTAACTCTAAGAAAAATTAATCAAATTTAACAATATATGGGATACCAGGAAAGATTGGACAGAGCTTGCCTTTGGAATAAATATTAAATGAATTAGAATGAACCATTACTTATTCGAAATGAACATCTCCTTCCCTATTCATTGTAATACCTATCAGCTTTAAACATTTTTTTGCGCAAAAAAATACATTTACTGGCTATTCTGCCCCGGTTTCTCCTAACAGACTTGATTTTACATCGATTAGAGTAAATTTTACTGCATTTTTAATGTACGAAATTACTGAATTTATGAAAAAACACATATAAAACTATAATGCATTTGTCAAAATAATATAACCGGATTCAACACTAAGTTTTTGATTTTGTATTCTTCAGAAATCAAGCTTTACAAAGCGGTTGATATTTTTTTTCTTTCAATATATCACCTAATACAATTCGAGGCTAAATTCAATGCGAAATTTGCATTGAATTTACCCTCGGGATGTATTGAGTTATGAGTAACTTTCACAGTAGACAAGTGTATCAAATTTAATTCAATACTAAAGAAGTATTTATTATATGTCAATTTTTGGCAGATGTTATGCTCTTATTTAAAAATAAAATGATTACTAAAAACGTTTAGAAGAAAATATATTAAAAAAGGCATAATTAGCTTTCAGAAGACTAATTTCGACTATAATAGGCACTATTGCAAATTTTTTCCAAGAGTAAATATTAAGCTTAGTTCTATACGTGCATGTGTAAAAACAACACATGCAAAAGAAATATCCGAATGTAGAATTAAAAATTAAACGTGGAAGTGTTAATTACATTCCACATTAGAAAACATCTATTCGTTTGTTTTTTTTTCTCAGTGCATATAAATTCAATTAAAAGAAATATTGAATTTTCGTTCCCCAGGCGCGTCCTGAAAGAAAATGGCACATGATAGTTTCACTACAGACTTCAAAGAAACGTCAATTTTATTCATGACATATTAATGAAAAACAAGTTTTTATTATACACTTTCACAAGAAAGTATCATTTATGATATAGACTTCAATTAGAAATTTAATATTCTCAAAGGAAAGACAGCAGGAAAAAAAGTGCAATCGCTTGACACATAGTGGTATAAAAAATTAATATTGTTATAAATAAATAAACATCAATCGCACATCAAACAATCCCACTGCCAATAAGAACGGAAATAATGTAAATATTACAAGATTTTCTAAATAAAATCAATGAGGGAAAGAAATGCTAGAAATGATCTTCTGAAATACTTCTGCACAGTCTAAAAGTCTCTTACATTTTTCATCACATCAAATAGAGAGAGAGTCGTTGATAAAAATAGCCATGAATTTAATCACAAACAAACAAACTAAAGCCAATTCATACAGAGTGCTATTCGTCAAAAAAGTTGATGTGACTTTCAACATCAAATATCTTCTCATCCATATTTTTCTTCTCTTCAGAGCACTTTTTTTCTCCTTCTAAATAACAAAAAAAATCTCTAAGCAAAAATATAAAAGAAGAAAATTACGAAAAACAAAACAGTGAATTGATGAGAATGAGAGAAAAGTTCCATTATAATGTCATCTTCTATTTTCAATCGTCAGATAGTCTAATGGGAAAATTGTGGGTTATTTTGTTGCATAATATCTTGGATAATTTTTACACAAGACGCGTGTGTCTTTTGGCAAAATTACAAACACATGGGCAAAATATTCTTGACCACATTCACTGCAAAAATATTTACTTAACTGTTTAGATTTTTCTTTTGGCTTTTAGGGGCAGGCGGGGCTATATAGGAAAATTAGTAGTCTCTAGAATTAGACGAATACATTTAGTTCCACTAATAATCATAATGTCCCTGACGCACCTGAAAAATAAATAGCCCAAAACCTGATAATTGTAATTTTTTTTACCAGTTTTGGAGTTGAATTTAAGATATACAGTACGACTCCGATAAAGTCAACCCCTAAAAATTTTAAACACAGTGAAAATTTATATTAAATTCCAGGTTTAATTGTTAAACTTATAAAAAACTTTTGTTAAGTAAGAATCAGAGACAATTTTTAACGAGTGAAATAGTAACTACAACAATTAATAACTTAAAATATTGCTCGTATATATGAATCAAATGTGTTGACTCTATTGGAGTCGTACTGTAACATTATGTCTTGCAGTAAAACTGTTCTAAGTCGACTAATAATACTAGTAACAAATTGAGCCGTCTATATAGTTTTAGTATTAAAAGAACTATAAGTCAAAATCATGTTACATGATAATCTTACTTGAAAAGAAATGAAATGTAAGTTGGAGGCAAAGCGTCTCAACTTTTACAATGTGCTTAAACTCGTGATTAATATGATATATCCTGTCATCTAGATTTATTAACAATTCCAAGATCTTGCCAATGAATCCAATCTTGCCTTGAAGCGGTTTAGAAATACACTCTCTAAGACTGTTTAAAATTAAACTTTGAAAAACAATTTAAGGAAATTGTCATGCATGAACGGAAATTCGGTCTAGATAACCCCCAAAACATACCAAAAAAAAAATACGGAAAATAATCGTTCTACGCAACTTAGAAGTATCTTACTTATCTGTTTTCTTTTGTCGTATCTACATGTTTTTGATATTGACATTTAACTCTGTTTCGAATTGATTAAACTGCATCACCAATTGAATTCCTATAGGAGTTTTTATAGGAAATTTATTTCCCTACAACTTTGTCGAAGATAATTTTTCTCTATCTTAAGGAGAAATGTGCTTAAATTGAGCTATTGATATTTTCTGTAAGCCAAATATTCCAAAAATAGGGCTCAAAATTTCATTTTTTTTTTAATTTTACATAATCCTTCTTCGAATCCCTTGAAACTTTGTAAGTTTAAGAAGGTTCATGAAGGATAGCTATAATAAAAATTTTAAGCCTCAGTCTCTTTTATTTTGGAAAATAGTGAATATTGAAATTTTCGTTTTGACAAATTTTGCCCCAGTCTCCCTTACCAAAAACATATTTTTGATTGGGAGATGCAGATGGTCTGATTGTAATTGTATGAAAATCAACTTTCTAAGGTACCTCCCAAAGACTGAAAGTCGCTATCTCTAACCGTTTGATCTGTAGTTTTTTACCAAAACTAGATGAGAAAGCGGAAAAAAGCGTTACTACATCTATCTCCGAATCTTAGCAATTGAATAAAATTTCTTGCAAAATACGACGATTAGAGAGAGAGATGTCTTCATGAGTATCACTCAAAATTCGGCATTACGTCCGTTATGAGTGACAAGCTGCAGTCAAAATTTGGTGCATATCGGTTTAAAATTCTAAGAGCTAGGAATAAGACCAGTTCGAAAAGAAAACGATTTCGAGAAAAACGAATAAAAAAAATAAATTCAAGCATGATTTCAATTAGGAATGATATCAATTAAAGAAAACCGTTTTGTCCTAATTGTTGTATGGATTACGAAAACTTTAGACAAAAAATTAAATGCGAATGATGATCGGTAATGAACCGGTTCATAACTGATAACTATTTTTTATCCAAAGTTCAATTAGATTACTCCTAAGGCGTATTTTGGACAACATTTTGAGTGATTTATAAATCCGTTGAAATCGGTTGAGAATCGGTAAACGGTAAATAATGCGAAAGTACATTTGAGGTATAGCATCTAATCCCCCAAGTTCGAGCACTTCGTAAAGCCTGGGACGCTTTAACAGAACAAACCAATTCTCTTACATTTTGCCTCAGGTGTCCCTATAATTTGATATTTTCTACCTACACCTGTTTTTGCACTAAGGAAAATCCACGCAGATAAAGCATTATATAATAATTAGGTATGTTGACTCTCTTTAATCAGATTACACTGAAAATCGCATCTTTTTTTCAAGAAAATCCAATGAGGAGTGATCTCACGATTGTTAAAGCATAATTGAGAAAAAATATATAATATAGAAAAGATAATCATGTTTAAGCCTAAAATGCCCCTAATCTACTTTAGGATACACGACCGTTGATTAATATTTAAGTAGAAAAATTCTTGGAAATGTAATTTCCATTCTCTCTTGAATTTTTTTTTGTTCTTTCTCCTGGATGAAAAATAAATTTGACAGTATCTATCATGCGTATTGTGAAAATGGGTGATGAACCCCTGACTTGAGAGACAGAGATGGAAAAACAGAGAAAAAAAACAATTTGACTATAGTGAAAATCCATGTATGGTTTAGTAATAGATTGATGGGTGAAATATGTGTGTTAGTTACACGTATTCTTTGTTTGCCACCGCGACCCAATATTGATGTAATGTTATGCGCAAGCGTCAGAATTACACACACACATGGATAGATTCTACAACTCTTATGCCACGTTCATGCCCCCTGACCTCCTCCCTCACGAGATTCTACCCATAAAACGTGACGCTCAGCGCGTTTTCCACTGTCACGGCCAAGGACATTTTGTGTTTCTTTGCTCACTGCAAATGTATTTGTTCCCTAACACACACACACAAACAAATCATCTCAAGCACAAATTCTCAAATACTTTCACATTTCTCCCCTTGGCCAAAAAAAATAAAAGAAGGAGAAGGAAATATACCAACTCAAAACATAAATATAGCATTTCCCAATTGACAGGCAATGTCCAAAAGTAGCAAATTCTTACTCATCGATTAATTGACAATCAGCTATAATCAATTTTCCATCGTTACTGTGCAAAAATTCAAGCCAGCTAAACTTTGAGCTCACAACTAAATACGATAAGACCGATTTCTTAATGAATGGATTTATTTACAAACTCTCTAACCCAATACGGAGGATCAATCATAAAATCTTGGTTCCCTTTTTTTGCCGGCTTTGTTTAGAGCATTTTGGAGGAAATCACTTCCATTCATCAAATTCGGTATTATACCCATGAGTCAACACGGAAGAAGCTTCCTCGTATACGAAAACAAAATAAAAGCTCGATTTGGGTGGATAATCCTTAAGACTATTCATCAAAGAACCTCTCCATCAATAATCATTCAGAAGACTTTGAAAGGCGTAAATTAATTTAGAAGCGGTACGTTGCTACAAAAATAGGCTGTGAATACCGTAAATTCCACACATAAGTCAATGTTCTGCAAGTGTCACAAACGATCAAAATAGAGTACTTTTTCCCATTCTTATCACTGTTTGCTTGATAAGAAGATAATTTATTTACAAATTCATCAACATTTTCCCATGGAATACGCCGAATACGCACACCCTTTAATCGAATAATTTCTTCCGTTGAATCTTCCTCTTTTGAAGAGTAAAGCGGTCTTCAGATTAGAAGTTTAGTCCAGTTTCCAAAGATCTCAAAATCTTAAATAGCGAGCAATTTTATTGCTTTTTGATGTTTGATAAGAAATGAGAACAGTTAGGCCACATGGCTAAGCCTTATGCCCTAGACACACCTACGACTTAAGCCGAGAGACGACTTAGTGGAAAATGATGGAAATGTAGTTTAACCATTATTTCTAATATAATTACGCTAAGCCGTCTTTCGGCTAATCTTCATGTCTGTCAAGGTCCTTAGATCTGAAGCCCGTATAATAGAACACAATGGCTTTCCGGAATATTCGAACTTAAACCTTTAGTTGGACATGAATAACTTTGAATAAAGAACCTAGTTATTCATGTCCAAATTATATAAAAAATTATTTCTATTATCCACATCATACAATGGGGAAAAAAGAAGGTGCTATTAACTTTTTTCCACGTAATTTTAACACATTTTACGTGTTAAAATATGTTAACATTTTTTAATGTTAATTTTACACCATTTTAAGTGTAAAATTAACATGAAAAAGAGAAACTTTAACATAATACACACTGGTAAAAATAAAAAGATCAAATTTCTCCAGATTTGATCCTTTTGCAAAGGATGGATCAAATTAATATGTTCTCTTATGATAAATGTGCATTCAAAGTTCGAAATTTGATCCATCTCTTGCAAAAGGATCAAATTTGGATCAATTTGATCCTCTTTTTACCAGTGAGTGCACCTAAAAAGCATATTAACACTGATTTCGGATCAATAATGCAGGGTAAAATTAACATTTCCGGAATGTTATTTTAACTTTTTCGGATTTCTTTCAGTGTAACCGATTTTATTTGATTTTTTCTTAAAACAGAATTGGCAAAGCGTCCCAACTTTGCGGAATTCATGAACTTACGAGAAAGGGCTCTCTGTGAATAAACTTTCTGCATGGTTTTTGGGAAAACGACCGTCAGAGATTATGTCCATATCCACTTAGAGGAGGGTCATCGAAGACCCAAAGCAAGGGGTGAATTAGTGGCTCTCAAAACGAACCTTGAGCGACGATCAGCACCATTGTGCCGATCTGGTACTAAAGATCGACAGATCGGTATGTTCATTAGCAATGAAAGCGACACGATTTTATCGAAGAATAGGCGGATTTAAACGTCACTTCGCTGTTAAGAAGAAGGAATTCTCGAAATTTTGTGGAAATTCTGTAGAAATTCTACGGAAATTCTTCTAAATCGGCAGACCGGCACGATATCGACAAATCCGTGTAAAATCAGCAAATCGGCACATTCTTTACAAAAGAACAGCAGATCGGCATGCGAATGATACGTGAGTAGCACAGTTATCTACCCCTTGACCGAAAGTCAATATCTCCTAACGTTTGACCTTTACCTCGGAAACAAACATAAGGTCTTAACCGGTCTTATAACGGTACTTATTATTAATCGTGTCGAGGCCTAAAATTAAGTTGGTCTTGCCCAAAAACGGGCCACGTCAATGGCAAGCGGACTTGCCGACATAAAATCCCCTGTTCCTCATGAGGCAGGGGACAACGGACAAACACACAAGTGAGGGGTGGTATACAGGTATTTAACCGATTCATTACCGATTAATACCGATGCACCCAGATTGAAAATTTCAAAACCTTTCCAAAAAATCCAAATTTAAACAAATTGCTTTAAAAATTGAGTCCTTGAAAGCGATTGAACTCGGATCTTCAAAAGTTAAAAATGGCGGATTTTTCGGTCATAGGAACGCATGGACGAAATGTTCGCCTAGACTATCTCCGCAACATATCCGAAAATCTTGAAAACTCTCAATCCAATTTTGAGGAAAACCAAAAACAGGAGAAGAAGAGCGGTGGGGGGGTCAGTGATGACTAAAGGTTGTTATCTTTTGCCGTTTAAGCTCCAGTACGGTTACAAGTAACAAAAGAATGGATTGTATTTATAAAGTGCTCTCTCTTTGACTACAAAATATTCCCAAAATCTATTACACTGTGCAACGATTTTGAACTGCATTGTGTCCCTCGGTTCTTATGCTATTTTTGTATAGCTTAAGTCAAATAATTTAAGTCCAATGCACCTAGACAAACCGTTTTTGATCTTTTAGGTATTTAGGTTGCCTGTAATTTTGAATATGCTGAACTAAAAACGAGCTCTAAGTTGTAAAACGTCCCTTATAACATCAAAATTTTATTTTTTTAATTAGATTTTCTTTTGTGACTTTTTTATAATTTTAAACTCAAGCCATTCATAGAGTCCATATTGCTCTTTACATGTGTCACCAAGTACAAATTTATCCAGGAAATGTTGATCTATAAAAGTCATGTATGTTGATTTATTTATTATATTTTGTTTTATTATTTCCACTTAATGTTTTTGCATGTTGAAAATTTAGGTGTTAATGGGTTATAAAACAGTCCCAAAATATATTTTCCCTTATCTCAAAATGTATCTAACCCCCGCCCTTGTGAATGAATCCACGTTTTGCAATAAAAAAAACTCAAGAAACCTTTTATTAAAAATTCAATAACGCGGAAAAATCATCCCTTGGCTTAGTGTATATTGATATATACAAAATAGCAGAAAAAAGTAGAATTGGGAGAAAAAGAGACGATTGAAAAGACAGAGAAATGTCATGTGTCTTCCTCTCATCTCATAACAATGTCTGGAAAATTGTCTACACCTGCTACAGCCTAGCACCAACCATTTGGTTACACATTCAATTTTAATCGATTTTCACAAATCCAACCCTCCCAACGCACGCACATTTTCCATCCCTTGGATTACAACAAAACTCGCCTTAGAGCTTTTTTCTTCGTCTTTTTTTCTCCATTCATCCTCTCTATCTCTTTTATTTTATTTCTTATTTATTGTAAACGTCCTTTCATTCCTAATTTATTCCCTAGGTTCTCAATCTTAAGCCTATATATGCTTGAGTTCTTTTTCTGCCCCTTTTTCCGCCCATCATTCCAAACAAAAAAAAAAGAACAGAAAGAAGAGAAACACTGCCCGAGATGAGTGAAAACAAAAAGAAAATCATGATGAAAATTGTATAGCGATATCCTCCATGCCATATACTTATCGCTCATTGGAAATTATAGAGGCACAATTCGTCATTAGAAATTTTTACAGGAGATAACATAACGTTTCTGGAATGAGGATGACACGAGAAGAACTCTTATGAACTGTACACCTGCTTTTAAAAACACCGGAAATATTTAATCAATTTTGAGCTTATTTCTTTCAAAATAATTTGAAATTCTTTTCTGAAAGGGCCGTTTAACCGTTTTCCACTGGAAGTTGGACAACAACACTAAGACGGCGATAAACGTAAAATCACAGATATCTCTCCTAACTTGGCTAAGACAAGATAAGGTGATACTAGATCAAAGCTATAATTTGAAGCATTGCCAATGCTCTTAAATGGCAGCTTTGGTTGAATTCATACTAGAAGCACTTGGTAAGAAATTATTAAGTCCTTAATTAAGGAATTTATTATGCGAAGACACTGATAACTGGTAAAAAAGAGAAAATTTGAATAGAGAATGAAATGCACGCATGTCAACTATTGGATAGAAAAATATATGTAGGGTAAATGTCCTAATTCAAAACCATTTCCAGACGCTTTAACTTTGACAGAAGATTCAATACATTAAGTTCATATTTTTCCTGAAGAGAATTACATAAATTTGCTCCTTGACTCTTTTAGAATATTACTATTTAGCGAAAATTCTTTAGTTATAATTTGAAAACTTCTTAAATACAAGAAAAATACTCGAGCGTAAAATACTTCTATTGGAAACATATTAATCCAAATGGAGACATGGGAAAGTTTCTAATTGGAGACAAACAGTGTGAGTGAAACCGCGACGAAAGGCTTATTGAGTTGCTCCTGAGTGAAGGAATTTGTTCATATTTTTGGTCTTTTTTCCTTTCCCATCTAAAACAATAAGAAAATCTCTCCAAAAATATCATATTTCCGGGGTTTCCTATTGAATCATTTGCAGACACTTCAGAAATACCCTTTTTGTTCACGAAATAGGTAATTATTTCATTTGAAAACTTCACATACCGTTAACAATAAAGATTATCACTTAATTTAACTAAAGTTAGCCAGAAATATGACATAAACGTTAAACAAAACGAATAAACAACAATCACCTCATTGTGTTTTTCATTGGAAAATATGGTCGATCGATGAAAAATTCGATGGTGAAAAGGTACACTTTTAATTTTTCTGAAAAATTAACAAATTAAAATTTGTAAATATGAATGGATTTTCCCTTTATTTGGAGCAAAATTAACTAAATAATGAAACTGTGGTATAGAAAATATATAAATATGATAATTTAGTACTGTATTTATCATGAAAACAATGACGTTTCCATTTGGAGTAGCGAAAAATTTCCATTTGGAGCAGGTTTTGAATTAGCTTAATTTACCCTAATTTTTAAATAATGGAACGTACTACAACTTAAAATGAAGTCATTAAGTTATGAACTTATTAAGTCCTTAATACGTACTTAATGTGTTAGTCAGGAAGTCACACGTATATATCACACGTGTGTATCACGTTAATAAGTCGTTGCTGATAGTTTCTTTCAAAAGTGCATCAAATTTCCAAAGTCGTAACAAATCGAACTATGCCCCTGCAAAACCAAATGAGCGATATATACATATAAATATACACATTTATTGGAGAGTACAAAAGCTCCATGTTGGAAACGTGTGTATCAGATTAAATCTGCGCCCATAAAGACATTAACTACGATGATAAATGATGATGGCTCCCGTTGTTGGTTGTGGGAGAGGGGGGCTAAAGGGGGACCTGTAGGGGGAGCTTTTGGAGTGGGTGGGTAAATGGGGTGCTGTGTGTGTGGATTTTCTGAAGTGCTCTTTGTGTACACATTACTCGCTATTCAAGTGAAATGTACAAAAGCTCCCACACGAATCAATATACCAGGGGCAGTAGGGGGAGAGATTTCGAGAGGGAACGACAAATATAGAAACACCATCCCCAACATATATCACACCGAAAATGTGAACGACAGGAAAGTGAGATCCTTGGAACAGGAAGAGAACTACACTATATGCTGAAGTCATTACAAGTCACACATATACATATTTGATGCTGAATAAATCCGAGGATATATTTCAGAGTTCTCTGCTTTTGAGCATCTCTTTCTCTCTCTCTCTCTCATGCCCGTATACATAACAGTCAACATCGAAAGTCTCCCCTACAAACTCACCCCCAAAACATAACCCTCAACCAATTTCCCACGTTTCCTCCTTCGCATATAAATACATATATTTCACTTACAATGTATCCTCAACGACTGTATCAATTGAGACTTTGAAGGGATTTTCCGAGAGAAAATCCTCCTCCCTTTCATTTGCATCTTTGCCTAGTTATGTAAAACCCTTCAGTTTCAACGTACCTGAAATGAGATGAAAGAAAAATTCAGGAATTAGTAAGTTTGTTGGCATTTAAACTACCCTACTAAATATTGTTTTAGATACTTAGCGGTTTCATACTTAGAGGTTATCGTTAAGGGTTATAATGTTCAATTACAAAATTCTATACCCTAACACATTTGTTACGTAAGCATTAGAACGCGAGAAATGGGAAGTAAGAACGGGGCGTAAGAACAGACCGGTAATTTTGTTTCAGCTTTGTTCCAGATGGTTAAAAGTAGAAGGAGGTGAACCTACTTTGAGCTGTGCTACATACGTGTTGCACACATGAAGTATACGGTTATGTGTAAACCTCACTAATGTACAACATTAATCCAATACACTGTGCCCTGAAATCGCTAAACAGAAAATTGTGTGTTTTCTATTTGGAATCCTATCAACTTTCAGTCTAAGGAATATCCAGTAGTTCAAGGACCACCAAAATTTCAATTTCATTTGATCATTTGAATGATTTCGGACATAAGTCAAAATTAAATTACGGGGAAGTAAACCTGTATAGATACAGATGTAATATATTTACACGTCAGCGCAATAGGGATCTCAAAATACCTTTGTTAAAATTTTGATTAAGATTTACTTCCCCAAAGTACAATTTGAGAATTTAGCTTAGTTAGCGCCTGAGGGTTTGCAACTACAACAACAAACCCCTTCCCCCATTCTCCTATCAATCACTGAACTTTCTCCCAGCAACAATTCACAAAGTTATCAAAATGAGCAATCAAAATTTCCGCAATGGTCGATGACACCATCGCTAATACTATCCACCAACCAAGACAAATTGGCGAATTCTACGAAAAAAAATTCCTCATTGACAGTCTCTCAATAATGACCTTGTGTCTTATCCCCTGTCTCATAGGTACAGTGATTACGTACGTCAACCAATCAAATACATAACGTACTACTGCAAGTTGAACCAGCTTTTATCTCAGAGATGGTTATCAAACAATGTACGATAATTAATTTGTTCTGGATATCTCTCTATAAAGAGCTACTTCTATTCGTAACCCATTGTAGAAGACAGTTGAACAGAAGTTTTTTTTTTTGAACTACTGTGGAATGCTTCACGATAGGAAGTTCATCAATTTCTGTCACTTAAAATGGATGTGACTTTTCCTGATATTGCCTTGATATGATAATCCAAAAAATGGTTTTTGGGAAGTATAAAAACAAGTGAAAATTCAGAAAAGACCATCAGAAACGAACAAGTCTTCATTCAACATGAAGTGTAAGTGTTTTGATTTTGCGTTAAGAATTTAAGAAAGAACTAAAATAAAAAGTGCAAAAGTGAATACTAACAAGTGATTCTATTTTTCAATCTATAGCCTTTTTGCTTGCGATCTTGTGCTTCACCGCCGTTTATGCCGCCCCATCGGCTCGCTACGATGAAACCGATCACACAAATGGACGTCCGGGTTGTCGAACCCAGGAAGAAATGAACGTACGATTCTGGAGAAACAACTGGGATCCCGTTCACTACTGGGAGTGCGTTAATCTGAATCAAGATGCCGTAAGACGTCGATGTGACTACAACAGTCTGTTCTCAGAGCAAGCTAGGGCCTGCATCTACGTCGAAGATTGGAGATGGACTATACCTAGAGAACCACCAACTCAGGGTGAATTTGACGGAATTCCCCGCCCTGATCCCATTGAGGATTGTCCACCCTGCAATACCCCTTGCCCACCTTGTCCTGAAACCACTCCCTGCCCACCCTGCCCTCCTCCAGGAGACGATCCAACTACAACTACGACCACTACGACAACAACTACCACAACCACTACGACAACAACTACGACTACAACCACAACGACAACTACAGTGCCCCCACCAACAACAACCCCTTGCCCACCATGTCCTACCACCACCCCATGCCCACCATGCCCACCAACCCAAGGACCTCCTGGTGAAAATCCACCACCACCACCACCAGAGGGAGGACCTCAACCTGCTTGCACTCAAGAACAGCTGCCATGGCTCTGGGCTTCAGAAAGCCCTTACTACTTCTGGCAGTGCCGCTCTTTGGGTGACGCCCTTCTAATGCCTTGCGCTCCTGGAACATGGTTCTTCGAAGATCGCCAAGTTTGCGATTGGCCACCAAATAGCCTTCTTCGCCACTTTAAGCATCTTATGCAGTAATCAATCGTCTAAGGATCTACACACACACACGTTACACACAGCACCTGAAAGTAGTGTCCCAGTTTTATCTTAATATTGTTACAATTGTGAGAGTCCCATCCCCTTACCCCTTATATTGTGAACCTATTGTAACCCGACTAGGGAAAAATAAACGGCATTAGCATTGAAAAGATTGGTATAATGGTTATATGAAATCGGTATCTGGTTCAAAATTACCGGGCTCCTTAAGTTTTTCGTAAGTTTTCTAGGTTCCTTAAGGTTCCCAAGAGTCCCTTAGGTTTCTCAAGAGTAACTCAGGTTCCTAATGACTTTAAAATTACTCATGGGTTTCTTGGGTTCTTAGAAGGTACCAGAGGTTCCTCGAGTTTCTCGGGTTCCTGATGGTTCATTCGGTTTGTCATGGTCTCCCTGCGTTCATGTACAGCTTGTGTAAATGAACACGGGCTTTTCGGTTTCTCCGAAGGTACCATAGGCTTCTCGAGTTCTTCGGGTTCCTGATGGTTCATTCCGTTTCCCATGGGTTTCCTGCGTTCATATACAGATAGATAGTGTACATGAACATGGGTTTCTCGGGTTCTTTGAAGACACCTAAGGTTCCTTCGGTTTCCCACGGGTTCTCTACGTTTACCAGGTACTAGTGTATGTGTAAATTTGCAAGGATATTTTGAGATTTCTTCGAATTCTTCGAGAGTACCTCGGGGATCTTATTCATACCGGGTTCCTCAGGTATAGTGGTCTTCAGACTAAAGGTTTAGCCCAGTTTTCGAAGGTCTGAAAAACCTAATTAACAACCAATTTTATAGGATTTTCCGAATCGGATAGATCATTTGCCCTTAATAATCGAATCTTAAGTTCGATTTTTTCAAAAAATCTTAACTGATAAGAAATTAGAGTAGTTAAGCCCTATGGGTAAGCCTTAGATCTGAAATCCGTATATCTCAACCACATCTAGGTCGAATTTCCCGCAACAAATTACCCCTTGTACAAGACAGAACTTCCAAACGAAATAGACCCAACCATCCAACCTCTTCAAATCTAATTGGTTGTCTCAGTACAGACACAAGGAATAAGAAGATAAAAGAGGTGTGAATTTTCTAGTCATCATAAATCATTCTCACCCTCTCACTTTAATTACTAAGTAGGAAGGCTGAAAGGTTTTTCTTCAAAAGAAGAGAATTAAAGTCACATTTGACATGAGGATGAAATACAATGGAATTTTGAGAAATGAATGCCTGAATTTCAACCGAAAAATTAAGATCTTCCACCAATTTGATATTCAAAATGATTTAAGTTGAGTCATTCACTTTGAGATTTTACGACTTTTCTTAGGTTCATATAGCTTCTTTTATACGCACTTGTCTCTTTTTTTTCTCTTTCAAATCTTCCAGATTTCTCACCGGATGAAAATATGATGGAAAAACTTTGGAGAGAAGGTAGAAAAACTGTCCCGCATCGTTGATACACGTGTAAGTCATGCATGATAGTATATCTTTCTTTTTATATTCATTTTATTAAAAAAAAAAAAAGAAAAAAAAAGAAAAGCAAATGCTTGGCTTATGTCTCAGAACAATATAATAAAATCATAAGACACCTGAGATACAACCATGTCTAATGTTTCTTGGCTCATACTTTTTGGCAATATTAACACATCTAAATATACATTAAAAATCCATTTACATGGTGAACTCATTAAGTTACATTGAATCATTCTTTTGTTCACACAACCATAAGCAAATTCCTCCCCATACCCTCAGAGCTTACGACCAAAAGAACGCACAATGAGATAATATTCCCTTTAACCGCACTAATGGCATTTTATATAGCATTAATAAATGTTGCGCTGATGTTTATAGGAAAAAAGGAACAAACACCATATGTGTTTCAACATAAAACACATATAAACATAAAATATAAAATATTTTTATTGTAATTTGCACCAAGTGAGAATAGTAAGAAGACTATTATGAATATTATTTAAATATGGGGTGAATTTTTACACATTTCAACATCATACAGAAGAGTCTTTTATATAATCACCTCCTTATATTCTCTCACTCCATCACGGTTCGTTTACCCAACTAAGTGATACCTCTCTTGTGCAAATAATTTTCACTGTTTGCAAATTTCATCAAATAGAACTTTGGTAGTATATTTTAATGCTCATCTCACTTGCATTTAATTTATTAATTACAGAAGAGTAGAAAAAAGAGAAAATCAACAAGTAAAATCTACTGTAACTTCTGAATTTACACACCAACGCCGTATAGAAAGAGTTACATTGTAGTGTAAAGGGAAATTTTAAGCAATACCAATGTTTTTGTTAATTAAATTTAATAGATTTGATTTGAAGTTAATGAAACATTAATTGAACCATTCACTTTGCAAAAAAGAGGATGCGATTAACTTTTTTTCCTCGTAACTTTAACACTTTTTATAAAAATCTAATAAAAGTCTAAAAATATATCAAAATTTTTTAATGTTAATTTTACACCTTTTTAAGAGTAAAATTAACATGAAAAAGGGTAGCTTTAAGCATAATATTTACACCGATTTCGGATCAATACTGCATAGAGTAAAATTAACATATCCGGAATATTATTTTAACTTTTTCTTTTTTTTAATAAGGTGTAAAATTAACATTAAAAAATGTTGATATATTTTTACACCTAAAAAGAGTTAAAATTATGAGGAAAAAATGTTAATCGTACCCTCTTTTTTTTCTCAGTGTACAGAAGCTCTTAAGATTCTTAAGAGTGCGCCACTTTACTTATAGTACTCTCAGTCAGTGATGGAATCAAGAGCATTATAAGCAATTCAAGTATTTTGATTCTATAATGCCTTACTTAGGGAATTCCATAAGACTATAAAGAAAAAATTACTTCTTGGGTTGGGTATCTCAACATGGCGCAATAGCCAAGCCCAATGGGACTTGGGCGGAAAACATTTCTGACTCGACTCTGACGGGAGTTCCCTATGCATACAACTAATTGTTTAGAATAATACATTTAGTCAAGTGTGCTAATCCGGGCGCTTCGCTATCTGGATCGTTTATGACTAATCCACTTAAAATAATATTTTTATTTTTATTTCCGTAATATAGTCACTACAGTAACATAATATAACCATTCAACTTTGAGAAAAAGCAAAAATAATATTTTTATCCATTAAATAAGTGAGTGTAATCGTCTCATTTCAATCTTGTGCCAGCTGGATTCTTCACTAATAATTTTCTAGCAGTGATATTTTCGCTAATGACAGCTGGTTGATTGAAAACATTTATTGTTTTTTCCTTGTGAAAAAAGTACTTTAAATCCAAAGGTTTAATTAAAAGTGAATTAGCGAAAAGGCGACCCAGTTAGTGCATGCTGATTTATTTCAGTATTATTCATTATTTTATAAATTTTCTTTAATATTTTTGATAATATTTTTTTATATAATGTTTCTGAATGAAACAGTGAATAATTCTATGGATTTAGAAGAAGTAAAAAAGAATTTCATCAGTCCAAAAATAACCGTTTAAGTAGCACTCTTCGGAAAATGATTCAGTTACCCCACCTTACTATATTCGAGAAATTATTCTCATTTCCGTGCGCATTGCAAATTGAGCTTATATTTTATCAAGTCAAACACTCAATTTTCCTTAGCAAATTGCGCTTTGCAAATTCTATCAAAATAACTCCAATTTATTTTGCCAAATGGCGTAAATTGATGGTCAAGGTGAAATTTTATTAGTTGTACAAGCCAAAAAAAATATTCTCATATGTGAGACTTTCTCCAAATGTCTCAAGATATGATTTTCCTCAATAAAATCTTATAGCATAGAAAACCACTTAAAAACAGTAAAGTTTTGTATTTGTTTTCAGAAAGTCATCTCTCTCTGACAAAATTGGCACAAACACCACAAACTAAATATTTATTTATAGTTTTCACATCAAACGGTTTTTAAGTATTTTTAGCTAAAAAAAAAATCTGGTGAGAAATGTGTTTAGAAAAACAATAATAATAAAAAAAAATAAGTAAAAATATAACGATAGGAGCAAACATTGCATTATTTTGTACAGAGACAGAGAGAAAGAGAGAGAGTAGAGTGGAAAAATCAGAAGAATGCCAATATAAATTGGATACTAAATTAGTTTTTTGTCAATTGTGAAAATAAATAAATAACGAAACTATTTCCAATGCTATTCAACTCTTTTCTCCTGCACAAATTCCCACACTTTTTCACCAATCTTCAGATTCATTCTTCCTCCTTCGAACATACAAAACACTTCTGAGAGTGAATTCTCCAAGGTGAGAAGGAGAATTGGACAATTTGTGCTAGGACAAGGTGAACACAAACAAAAAAAAATAGAAAAATATCCCAGAACAGGAAAAATGTTCTGGACACACTAACAATAGAAAATCTTTCTCTCTTGTAGAATTTTTCACGAAATTTTTCTGTCATGACCAGGCGTCTCCACCACCAGGCGCCTCCATCTCGACCATCTGAGACCACCCCATCATTCTATTCATCCATCGACTATCCTCTCCCATCCTCCCGGCCACCGTCGTGGAAAATATCATACTGTAGCAATTGTATGGGAAATAGAGTGAGAGAAAAAAAAAGAAGGAAATGTATCACCCAAAAATCCAAACATACAACACTCTCAAGAGCTTTTCTTCTTTTTCACCTTTTTCGACTTAGTTTCTTTTTTCCCTCTTTGCCTATATCCCTCTCGATCATCATGCAAAGAATTTTTCCTAACAGCAAGTACCATGTGAAAGTAGGGATTACACATTGTCTCTTGTATATGTGTAAGATTGACAAATTGCTGGGATAAGGTACTTGACATGTGACAATTGGTCAGTGGTAAATGAAAACAATTTATCTGATGTTGTGAGGGAAGGACACAAAAAAAACGAAACACAAAGAAAAAAAACAACACATAGAAACTACAAGAAAGAAATTCGATGCCTAACGTATTCAACCCTCCTAAATAAATTTGTTTATCCATATTTTGACCACACCACAGATAAATAAGATTATTTTTCCTTTTTCTTTTCACCCTTGTCATACAGAAAATTACAATATTCACCCGATAAGGTACACTCAACATTGGGGAGTGTTTTTGGTCGTAAATCGTAATGAATTATATTTCTAATTAAAATTCGTTTTTATTCCTATTGATAATAAAATGACACAGACAAAAATGAGAAAATATTTTTTGGTCAGGAAAAAAATGAAATTAAGGGAAAGAACGCTACAATCGGATATATGTATGTTTTAATAGCCAGTAATATGCCTTCATTTTCCTCAACAAGACCATGATAATCAAATTTCATGCAATCAAAAACTCTTTGATTGTATTTAACTAATAAAGATATTAAAAAAAAATTATGAGAAAATTAGCCAAATTTTATAAATAGACTTATAAAACCAAAATAAAAGTAACTCTCAATCGATAAAGCTCTCAAATTCTTAAATAATTGAGCAATTTGTGATAGATTGGCGCCGATCTGCCGATCTGTCACTCATAGTTCATTCACTGACCATATTTATTCATTTTCTGTCTCAAATATTAAGTACTATAGTAAGGTAGGGTAACTGGATCATTTTCCGAAGAGTGCTACTTAAACGCTTGTTTTTGGACTGATGAAATTCTTTTTTACTTCTTCTAAATCCATAGAATTATTCACTGTTTCATTCAAAAACATAATATAAACAAAATTATCAAAAATATTAAAGAAAATTTATAAAATAATGATAATACTAAAATAAGTCAGCATGCACTAAATGGGTCGCCTTTTCGCTAATTCACTTTTAATTAAACCTTTGGATTTAAAGTACTTTTTTCACAAGGAAAAAACAATAAATGTTTTCAATCAACCAGCTGCTGTCATTAGCGAAAATATCACTGCTAGAAAATTTTTAGTGAAGAACCCAGCTGGCACAAGATTGAAATGAGTCGATTACACTTACTTATTTAATGGATGAAACGTCCCATAAAAGGGGCCTTTATCATGTAGGGGGAGGTGGGGCTACTTTGATCTGTGGGACTACAGTGTAACATGATTATCTCGCGTATTTCCGAAGAAAACTGTGTTTTAACTTGATGTAATTTGGATAGACAAAACAATTGTAAATCTAAATAAAAAGTTTGTCAAGTCCAGTTTTATTTAGAAACAAGCGAAAAAATCGTATAAAAATGTAGCCCCACAGTTCAAAGTATCCCACCTTCCTCTATAAAAAAATTATAATGACTTTTTATTATTAATTAATTTAATTATAGTGCCCATGATTTACACTGTCCCAAGCTTTACAATGACTTTCAATATCTTTTGCATAAATTAGCCTTCATATTTTGCAATAAGATTTAGATAAATCTAGATATTATGTTGCAGAACGAATATTTAAAAATTTTCCTTAATTTTTATTTCCGGTATTCATTTATTTTTTTATTTTTTTTATTATGATGTGATCGTTCACTTTTAATCGTAACTCACTATAAAATAAAATTCCTTTTATTGTTTTAGTTTATGGAAATAAGAGATAGACAACAGGACAATTCTACTGAAAGTATCTTTAATTGCTTAACCCTTTAAGAACGAGAGGATCAAAACTTAAAGGCCAAAAAAAATTTCTATTTGTTTTTAGAGAGAAACGTAATTAGGATGGCCGTAGGATTTTTTTTGATTTCTTTCTTGGTGACCCAATCGTACTTAAACATTAAACATCAATAAACATTAAAAATGAGCTGTAATATAGGTAGGTCTATTGGGTGCAAACACAAGTAGAGTTTTATTCTCCAATAGTGTCTTGGATAAAAGGTAAATGGAACTCTATTTGTACAAAAAAATCGTTGATACTCGAAGAATTTAAACCCATTTTCGAAATTTCATACTAAATTTTTAACTCGCAAAAGAGTTAGGGGAAAGTGATCTTCCTTCGAACGTACATGCCTGCGAATTATGTGTATTTCTTTTGTATTTTGTAAGAGATTTACACTAAATTATCACGGAATTATCAACAATTGATGATAAGCCAACTAATATTTAATAGAAATATGTAAGTCTCTTAGGAAAACTGAAAGAAAATCCACATTATTTGAAGGCATGAATGTTCGAAGGGAGAGTACTTTCCCCTACAGAGTGATTATGATTCATTTGAAAGGTCTACTAAACCCGGATAATTTCGAAATGGCCGAAAATGGTTTCAGATAGGTTTTAAACTCATAAATCAGCAAATAATTTGTTGTTTGTTTAACTGAAAATTGCAGTGCTATGCAATTTTACAGATCTCGTCATTAGACTCTTCACCTGAGAGACTTCCCATGCAACTTTGTGAGCGTGATGTCAAGTCTTATAACTTTACTAAAAAGTGATTATTTTCAAATATAAAAACAAAGTTGTACAGCATTGTTAATTCTGTTTTGTAACCAAAATCAAACAATTTTTTAATCGGTTTCATAGTGAATAAAATTTTGGAATGAAACTATGCAATTCAAGCATTCCGTAAAGTCTTATGTCTTTATCTCTTTTTTTGCCAAATAAAAGCTTTTTAAATTTGTTTTTATATTGATAATCCGTATTTTATAGAGAATATAGAGTTCAAAACTTTCCTGAATATTTAATAGAGCACATGAGATAGAGGTGGATGGGGCAGTCTATCTGACAATTTACCATGACTTTTTTAGAAAATTTGAATGATTTTTATAATAATGTGTGTTTTACTTAGTAACAGGGTGTCTTCAAATGTTTAATATAAATTCTTAGAACGAATGGATAACTCTAAAAATATTTTCAAAAGTTTTGCATAATTGAATTGCCCAACTCTCCCCTACTCGTGAAATTCCGTTTTGTATAATATCTAAGACGTTCTGCAGCTTATTAATTTCAACTAATTGTCAATTTTCCGAGGTCGTAAGGTACTTCCAAAATGTATATAGTACATGTGCAAGTTTCACCTAAATTGGATAGAAAATAGTGAAAGAATGTTGCGGAAAGAAGAAAAAAATAGGAAGAAATGGTGCTCATTTAGTGAAAATGAAAATTCTCTTTTACCCATAAACCCTCTGCAAGATATATTTTCTGACTTTCTTGTGGTATTTTCTCCAATTTCACAAAATAGCCAACAACCTGTTCTTTTTGCCCCAACAACATTAAGGGTGGAAAAATTTGTGGGAATGGGTCTATGTAGTCTATGAGGAAAATGGGAAAAATATTGTAGTACCCCCAGAGTCAATCTACTAAAACACTACAATATAAAAGCTTTGAGCTTTCTTGGTATCCAAACCACTTCTACAAGACTTTCGTGTCATTTTGGTTGTATATTTGTGTGAGAAAAAGACGAAAAAAAAGACTTTTCCTGTCAACAATTTTCTGTTTTTTTCCATTGTATTCACCACAAACCTAACTCTGTCGTCAAGTCTTGGTTCATAGGGATCAAAATTCATTAGTTGCTAGAAGGAAAAACATTGCAACTCCCATAGGATTTTACCCATCATTCTCACTGGAGCTTCTTGGTCTTTTCGCAATTTAACACTTATAGAATTATTCCTGTTTTCAACATTAAATGCCCACAGACTTGCACAGAAGAAAATGAAAGCAATTAATTTGTTGTGTCGCACGTTCAAGTCCAAATTAAATAAAAATCATTTCCCATCAGCATCATCGTCTACGAGGTTATTTTCTTGAACTCATTCTTTTCCTCTTGTGGCCTTTTCTTTTTTTTTCTTTCCTTCTTCCGCCGACATTTATAGCCTATAACCATGATCTTCATCATCTCACAATGTTTTTTTTTTTGCATTTACACATCGAGTTTAAACTATTTAAAAGTCATTATCAAAATACACTGTTAAAAAAATAAATGATTCTAAAATTTTCAAAATTATTTTTTTTTTTAATTTAAAAATAATTTAAGTTCACAAATAATTTGCGCATTCCATTATCCTAAATGATGTTTAAAACTTTAGAAATTTATTAAGTAAAATGCTAGATTAAGCCTTCATAAGCTTCATTACAACAACTATCGTGATTTGGCTTAACACTTAAGGTAAAACAAAAGTGTGACATGAAACACTCATAAGGCTTGTCTCAACACTTATGTTTTGTTTAAACACTAAAAAAATGTATTTTCAAAGGGTTAAATAAGTAATATGGAACCATTTCCAATTTGGAACTATCGAGATTTCCTCACTGTCCTTCAAAGATAGAGAGCAGACCTGAAATATAGGAACAGAAACAGTTTCTTGGGGGAAGTGGTGCACCTTTTACTGAGTTATACGGGCTTCAGTTTAGAGACTTATGGCTGAGACTAGTGCTTAAGTCGTAGTCTGAAAGGCTCGGCTTGTGGCTAAGCCCAAAAGTTTGGAGACTTAGCAAAGTCCTCGTTGAAACGAAGGTTTAATGTTATGTTAATGGCTTAGCGATTATGACGCACCCTTTCCGTGACACAGTGAAACATGAAATGGCTCCGTTCAGTAATAACCTTTCGAAGATACAACGCCACTCCAAAGCCAAGCCAAACCCATTCGAAAATCTACCGGAAGCCTAAAGTGCAAGTTCACGTACTCGCCCCTTTAGCGCTGATTGTTCTGCCATTTCGAATTTCGATATTCTTGAAACTTCAATCTTCAACAATGTTAACAACAGTGTGCAAAAATTGCTGCGAAAAGTGAATTTTTGTGTAGTTTTGTGGAACTTCAGGATGGAAGAATGTCTTAAATGCTATTTCATTCAGAGAAATGTCCTTTTGATGAATTTGCTGATTTTTGTGTAACTCGTCGGTTTAAACGTTCGAACTTCCAACGGGTTTTTAGGTAAGTTCTCTCTGATATACCTTCGAATCGGTAAAGGAAAAACCTCTACCGGAGAGAGCTCTCAAATCGGGAAGGTTATTACTGAGCGAGAGGAATCAGTCATTAGACAGATGAAAAAAAGAATTATAAACGTATTCATGAAGTGTTTTATGATGTTTTGAACCAAAAAATAAGATAACAGAAAAGCACAAAAGAAAATTTCTCCACAATACTCGACAGTGAATACATAATTCAGCTGAATACATATTCAGCTGAATTACGCGAACCTTAAAACGACACTATTTCCGTGCAGAAGTAAATCTTGAACAATTCGAAAATCTATTTGAAGATCCAAAAAAGAGACTTTCTTACTTCTTAACATTTTCGCAAGATGGCGGAAGTTACATCGTATTCGAATTGCGAAATGCTCAAAATGTGTCGGTCTTCACATTGTTATGAGGAAAAAAAAAAACAAAACAACGACGCTTACTGTTCTTGTCCCATTATTTAATTACTCCATAATCACTGAGTAATTTTCCCATCTTGTTCGAAAATTTAGTATGAAAACTCGAAATTGAATTTGAATTCTTCGAACTTCAACGACTTTTTGTGCAAATAGAGTTTCATTTACCTTTTATCCAAGACACTATTGGAGAATCAAAATCTACTTCTGTTTGGGCTCACTCGGGAGACAGTGTCATTTCCACACAATTGGTTAGCACTTTTTGTTCGAGAACTGCTGACCAGTCAGCATATTTTTGCTGATCGATTCAGCAAAATCTAAGGTTCAATCCAAGTGTTGTTTCAACACTTATTTCAACACATATGCATTCTATTGCACGAATTATTGACGCATTTGTAAGAATATTCCCCCAAACAAATTGAATAATTTTAAAAAATATTTTAATTGAGAATATTATGGTTTACCCTGGTGTACATAACAATACCATCCCCCATCATTTTAGTGGGTAGCTGCCAACAACCATAATGAGGGTAATATCTGCACAGAGTGACAGCAAGTTTACCCACTAAATGCTCTCTCTTTTCTCACATTCACCGACAAATCATGTCACTAATAAAAAAATATAACTTACAGCACAAGAAAAGCTCTCCCATGTCTTTTGGCACACAACCCGCAGTCATGGCATGAGGAAAATGGTAATGGGGGTGGCAAAAGGAGGTATCCTTCAGGAAGGACTCGCTTTCTCTTGGCTCTTTCCGTTTCCACATCCCATCATCATCATTTTTTTCTGTCTTGGCCTCATACATCGTACAAAAGCTCAATGGCGGAATGGTGTGATTGCATGGGGGGTGGGGCAGGGTTGGACAGAAGAAAAAAAACACAGTGGCGAAGAGAAAATTGAAGCAGAAAAAGACGTCATTGTTACAAACGACGACACAACTGTGAGAAATGCGAATAAAAATCAATACTCGAAAAACCACAAAATTGCTATTTCACATTTGGAAAATTGCCGGTAATTTATTATTAGGAGGCAAAAGTATATATTGTAGCTTTCGGAAAAGCTCTGGCTTGTATTTCTCTTGGATGTGCTTGTCTCTTATGCTCTTTCTCTCTCTCTACGGTTCTTCCACCATTCAAACATGATTCAGTGTTCAGGGCACGTGGAAATCGTGTGTAAACTTCTTTTTTTTTTCCGTAACCCTGCCCTCTCTTCAACCCTCCCAATTCCCTCATCAACAAAATAATCTCTTCACGACCATGAAAGAGCAGTTTTCTGTTGAGACTTCTTGTTTTCTCATCCACAAGACACCCCACTATACTATACCTTCTGAGAGAAAAACCCCAGAGAGGTAAGGAAAAAACTGCCTCACATCCCCTGAGCTTTTCCCTGAAGGGATGAGAAATGGGTGAGAAACAGAAAAAAAGTGAATGGATATTAAATAAAAAATGTGGCAAACTTTCTCTCCAACATCAATAATTTTTCTTGATTTTCCTCTCTTTCTTTCCCATTCAAGAGAGCTTTATTATTTTCCTTCTATCTCCATATGGAGATATATAGATTAGAAAGTTTTATTTTCCTAACACACCAACCCCCCTATCTCAAATAATTTTATATGATATATATTTCCCAACATACCACACCTTTTTTCTTTAGTTTTTCTTTTTTTTCTTTCATGTCTCTTTTTTTATTTTTTTGTTTGGGGAACCTAAACGAGGAAAATGTAATTTTCTACCAATTAATTTACATTACTACCAATTCCCTCACTCTCTTTCTCTCTCTCAACATATTAACTTCAACCCACTGACCGATCTACCCAATTATACCCCTCACAAAAAAAAGTCAACAGAAAAAAAAGATTTACTTATGGAACCACCAATTCCACCCACGACAACGAAAATTCCATCATCCAAAATATTTCATTTGAGACTTTGAATAAATTTCACCTGACTAATGAATTTGTAAATGTTTGGTGTCGAGAGAAGAAGTAAAAAAATAAATAAAAAAAAACGTAAAGCAGAAATAGACACGCAAAATTCTCCTTTTGGGCACTGAGATAAAAAGGTAAAGCATAAATACATAATTAAAATTAGTCAGCACGGAAATAGGTTCATTTTGAGAAACAAGAAACCAAGGGTGATTTGGACAAGAGGGAGGTGGGCAAAGCCCTCTCATTACACGAAAGGAGTGCAAAATAAATTTGAAAATAATGGTAAAGGAAATTTCGCAAACCACTCGGACTAACACGCAGGGTTATAATCGACTTAAATCGGTTGGGGTTATATCATCAAGAAATATGAGAAAAGTTTGTACAGTTAAAATAGGAACTTAAAGAAAATTAACAAATAAGAAGGCTTTCAGACTTCGCACACTTCATATATTTTGCTTATTCCTTTAATCTGATCTAATTTTTTTCAGGACTGTGTGAGTTTTTACAGTGCTATAAATCCGAAAAAGTTTAAATAACATTCCGGAAATGTTAATTTTACCCTGCATTATTGATCCGAAATCGGTGTAAATATTATGCTTTTTAGGTGTATTAGGGGTTAAAGTTACCCTTTTCATGTTAATTTTACCCTTAAAAAGGTGTAAAATTAACATTAAAAAATGTTGAAATATTTTTACACCTAAAAAGTGTTAAAGTTACGAGGAAAATAAGTTAAACGCACCTGCATTTTTCTCAGTGATAGGGCAAATTCATTAAAAGAATATAAGAAAGGTATAAAGCGTTCGAAGCCAGTGTGTGTGCGAAGTTCTAAAACCTTCCCCTAAGCTTAATTTTACCCTGAGCATAATGATCTAAAAGCGATGTCAAACTTATATTTTTAGATATAGGGCTTACAGTTAACCTTATGTAAAAAAAAACTACCACGGAAAAGTTGTAAAATTTATTTATACAACATATTTTTACACATAAAAAATGTAACCGCTATGATGAAGATAAGTTAAATCTACCCTTTTTTCTGAAGCTTTTGTGTATCGATTATAATGTCTTATCCAAATTACGTTAGAACTTTAATCTTTTCCTAGCGTTTACAGTCGGAATTTACTTAATAGATAAGACATTCGAAGATCGGTTTCAAGAGCCAAAAGCAAGGGCGTAAGGGAAACTGGGGCACCACCAAACACGGGGTAGCACCAAACACTAATTTTTGTTTGTAAACTACTTGGACTATCTCAACAATTTTTTCAGTGCACAAACATCCCTATAATGCTTATAAATTTCTATAATTCTTATCCTCTGAAGTCGAATATCTGATTAATAGATCGCAGTGTTTGATGCTACCCCGTGTTTGGTGGTGCCCCAGTTTCCCCTAGACAGAATCTTATAGTAAAATAGGAGCCAAATTTGAAATTCTGCTAATTGATATTTGAAAAGAATATTTTTGGAGCAATATTCTCCGAAAACAACGTTTTTGAATACCAAAGTACAAGAGTTTTCTTGAAAAAGATCACACACAAAATAATTTTAATTTAATCTAAATGAACTGGAGCTTATTATAAAAACTCGCAATAAAATCCCTTACAAAGACCTTAAATAAATCTTTACATGACCAATTTATAGGAACTGTTTCTTTTAAGGAAATTCTGATATTTGATCAATTTTAATCCGATTTTGATGATTTTGTCAGATTTGTACAACTGTACACAAAATGTTTTATCCATTTTATCGATCTGAGAAGCATTTCTTCGAGCAAATTACGTTTTTAGCTTGAAAATAAGGTCCCTCAAGACAGCTTCAGATTTAAATTAAAACAGCATAAATCCCATTTTCGTTTGAATTTGAATATTTAATATAAAGTTTTTCCAATTTTTTAACTCTTTATTAGTTTTTTGTAGAGTTAAGACAAGATTTTTTTTCATTTAAGTAAAAAGTATATTTAATGAAGGTTGAATTGTCTTTTGAAACTTCATTTTTATAGGAAAATTGTACTGTTATTGCAAAATTAATTAGGACAAAAAAAGCATTAAAAAAAACTAGAATGTCATTTACAACTTGATGTTTTTTCCCATAATGTTTTGAAAATCAAAATGCTTTAAATACACAAAAAAAATACTGATTTTCAGTTTCAAAATATTATATTTGTTGATTAAAACTTTTAAAAATTAGTTTTTTCGATTTTTTCTAAAATATTTTAACTTTCGTTTTTCTTTTTTAATTTTAAAACAATTTGCAGAGCGTTTTTTTAATGAGTATACTCATTTTTTTAATAGGAATAATTATCTCAATGAATAGCGTAAATTACTATATTAGTTTATCCGAAATCGTTTTCTTGTCCTTTTAGAATTTAAAGCAATATTTTCAGAACTTTGTAATATTATTAGACATAGGGGTCAATCGCAACTTGAGCAACATATTTTTCCCATCCTTCTCATAATTCAAGTAATAAGTTTATTTATAAATAATAGAATATTACATTGTGTTCAAAAAAATTTAATCTCTATGTATATTAGTCCGGAGTCAGCCAAAATACCGAGGGCCAAAATGGCTTTCGGGATTTTTGCTGGGACCCACATTAGTCAGATGTATTCGTAATACGTTCTTCAGATTTAACGCTTAGCCATAAAGCTTAACTCTTCTAATTTTTTTTAAATATTAAATATTTCTGGATTACTGAGAACAAATTATCTATTAGATTCTGTAAAACCAATAAAATTGGATGCTATTAAGATTTCGAAACCTTCGGGAACTGGGCTAAATCTCTAGTCAAGACCGTTTAAAATACTCTTTATTTTCTACTTGTCAAAATATTTAACATTTGTTTTGATATGAAGTGGTTGGACATTAAAATTTGAATATAAATCAGATGTTATTTTTTATTGCTGATGCTGTGCCAATGAAAATATGCAAAAATTTGAAAATCGATATATTTGTATGTACGACAATGAATGATGCAACCGACGACAATACCTTTTATCATGGATTTTAAACAATGAAATAGCTGTTTTCAAATCAATATTTTCACTGAAATAAATCACGATTTTTGAAGTTAGTGTTAGAGGAGAAATTTTTCATTCAACTATCACCGTCATATCGCACTAAAACACTAGTATGAAAAATCTATTGGATATCCTGGTACATTTTTCACACTCGTACAGAATTTCCATACAATTCCAACCATTTTGTATGAAAATGGTTTTTTGGGATGAGGGGGATAGAAAAGCAAGACTTAAAATATTGCCAAAGGAAATTGCTCAAATAGATTAATTTTGACAGGTAAAAGCACCACCAAGATATTTATAATGTGCACATTGCGGCAAGATTAAATTTAGTACAACACGAAATCCCTTAATAAATTCAATATTCACCAGGCACACCAACCATTGTCGACTGTACGAAAGAGATAGTGAATTTTTCACTGTTTTGCAACCCACCCTCCGCCCTTTCCCATTTGAAAAGCCTGGAAAGCTCATTCACAGCCCTTCCTCCATAGGCTCCCCCCGAAAAAAAGGGATATTCCCACCATTTAATTCGATTAAATGCAAATTCCTCCAGCAACTATAATCCAATATATACAGAGGAAAATCCAGTACAAGGGATGTAGTATATATCAGCAGACACCTCCCTTAAAATGTACATAGCAAAGGGTATAATGCTCATCAATCATTTCCACATGACTATCTTATGACATACGCAATTGCTGAAATTTTCCCATTCACTTGAGATTCATTTTCTCCAAAAAAAAAAAGAAAATTCTATAATTTTCTTCCACCGGAAAATTGTACAGGCGAAAAAATATTCAGTCCTGAGAATAAGAGACTGAAGAAAAAATCCCCACCACACCATCAACATTAAATCCCACAATTTCCATTTTAATTTAAAATTAACATAAATTATAGAGAGAAATTGTTATCCAAGGAAGAAAATCATCTTGTGCCATGTGAAAGATTTACATCCCAAGAAAAAAAATAGGAGGGAAAATCATCAACTTTTCCCTACCATCAACCAAAAGCAGAACAATTGAAAAAAATGTATTAGGTGTCTGAATTAAGCACAACCCATCAGGTGCCGTTATCTTAATTTGCATCGGGCAATACTATTTATAGCTTTGTCTTAAAGAACAAAAACTTAACATTAACCATAGATGAGTGAAAAATTGATTTGAAAAGTTTAGAAACAACGATTTTGACAATGAGGACTGAAGGACCAAAAAAATAATTGTTGTATAAAGGTATAGCCGACGGTGGTGGAACTGAGCTAGGTTTTTTTTAGGACAATCTGTCCTTCCTGTGAGTGTCGGAATCTATTGATCAAAAATTCAATGAATCAATCAAACAATTACACCAGAGCTTTCAACACTTATCATGTCTTCCTCAGTGCTTCCTGGTTGGTCTTTTCTTTAGGATTTAGGAACCACTGAAGAAGAAACGAGAAGTGTCGAAAGCTCTGGTGAAATTGTGCGTTTGATTCACAGGATTTGATCAAGAGATTCTGACGCTAACCGGAAGGACAGATTGTTCTAAAAATACCTAGCTAAAAAAAAACGATTACCGACGTCGATCTGCATACACAAATGATATCGGCATAATGTGCAGGACAGATCTTCTGATTTAGCCGAGACAGTTTAACGTTAAGCTTCCTCTTGACTTAAATCGCAAAGCGGTCTTCAAACTATAGGTTTAGCCCAGTTCACGAAGATCTCAAAATCCTAAATAACAACCAATTTTACTGGTTTTTCAGTATTGAATAGATCATTAACCCTTAATAATTCTATCCTTAGTTAAATTTTTCCAAAAAAATCGCCATTGATAAAAAATTAGAGCGGTTAAACCATATGGCTAAACCTTAGGTTTGAAGCCCGTATAAGTTTGTATAGGGCATAACCGTCATTAAACTTCACTCTTGACAACAATTAATCTATTTGCAAAATCAATTTCTGGAAAAACGATCAAAATAGGACAAGGACTAAGAAAATTAAATCAGATATTCAATTTTAACGTTCGACTGCCCTGATAAAATTTGGCTGTGAGTGTAAAGACCCCTACACATTGGGAGCATGTTTAATCAAAAATTGCTTTTTTGATGGAAATAGGTGGAAACGTTAAAATTCTGTCAAAAATGCAATTTTTGACAGAATTACTCTAAAATTACTCTCTCTTTTCGAAAAGTTCGAAAATTTAGTATGAAAATTTGAAATTGAATTTGAATTCTTCTAACTTCAACAACTTTTGGGGCAAATACAGTTCCATTTACCTTTTATCCAAGACACTATTGGAGAATCAAAATCTACTTCTGTTTGGGCTCATTGTTGTGAATAAAACCGAAAACTTTCGAATAAACGACTTAGTTCAAATTACTGATTTTAGTAGAGTCAGATAGATTTTAAAGGTATTAATTCACCTGATGAATATTCCCACTGCATTTCTCTGTGACAATTGTCACGAGTATGCAGAATCCATCCCCAAACTAAAGATATTACTTTAAATAAATATTACTAAAGATATTACTATAATCTTCAAGCTTTTTTAATCCAAAAATTAAGACTTAAAGGTTCTTAATCTCTTAAAGTGCTCATCTTCAGCATATAACATACTGCCATATGAAGGGCTCATTAGGAAAACTCGATAAACTGATGGAAAATTCCTCGAAGCGAGTGTTGAATAAATTAATACTGTTATATATGTTATGTTGCTGTATAAATGGGGAGTGAGTGATATAAATTTAAAGGGGTTGATGGAGGTCGAGGGTGGTCTCTGGATCGTGTTTTTGCTGATTGTGGCCGGGTGCGAAAGAGACAGTTAAATTATAAGGGTTGAGATGTTGCAGGGAACAAATTTAATAAAATGCCTGAGAACCCTTCACAATTATATTTTCTCTAAAAGTTCAAAATCCCTTCTTCATCTTCTTGTTCAACCCAAAAGTGATACTATTATATGCAATTTTGTCTGTAGCAGAGGGATAGGCAATGGGTAGAAAATGATGTTGATGAAGAAAGGGATGGTGGTGAGCTTAAAAGTTCATCAGTGTTTGAGGAAAAGCCTCATTTAAATTTTGTCACTATTCTACATCCCTTCCTTTCTCTCTCTCTCTTTCCCACTTGAAAAACATTCATATACGTCTCATTTTCCATCCTCAAACCCCACGCGATTTTCAAATATCACCCTCCCTCTCTCCGTGGGAAGTTTTTGAAATAAATGGTACATATTTGATGGAAGCCTGGAGTTTGTTTGACTCAAAATTTTCATGTTAGGTTTCATTAATCATGTTACATAATTGATTGTTTAGTTTTCCAGTAATTAAATTGTGGTTATCATATGAGATTGTTGTGTTTTGTTTCCACCATCTATTATAACTTGGAAAATTTCTTGCACTACATTACAATAACATTTTAATTTACTTACACCATTAACTGTCTTCATGTCAACAATCTCATTATAATCTCTAAAATTTCCGTAAAATGACCCAGACTGATTTCATGGTGAGACAGAGGAATAGGAGATAGAGAGATGATCACAAAAATACAATTTCCTGATTATTGATTTGTATTGTATAAAACTATATTTTTTCCTCCTATTCAACATTAAAACATTTTTCACCCAAACATTTAAATATTTGTATGGCTGGTATTTTAGAGTTTGAAATGCCGGAAATTGGACGTTATCCATTGATGGGTGAAGCATCCCATACAGTTTACAACATCGTGCCTTTATGGGGTGTGAGATATGAGATGAGAGGAATATGAGCTCTTTTAAGAATAACTGTCGGAAGTGCAAAATTGGTCTCGGAGAATTTTTGTAGTAATTTGTGAAAATCAAAATAACTTACAGATGATTTTAAGTTAGTTCAAGCTGAATGTTTATTTTTTTAAAAGTAAAAAAGGCGATATAGAATTATGAATTAAGGTAATACAGACACTATTTCCTATTTGATAAACTTTGTTTTGCTTAAAGAAATTATTGAAAGAAAAAAAAATTACAGAAAGCCTCTGGGTTGAGAATAACGGTCAAAATATGTAGATCAAGGCTTATCCTAGAGAATATTTAGTCTGTAATGTTTGTCAGCAAAGGATTAGGTCAAGAGACACGTCTTTCAGACATTATTCATCAAAAAGGACAGCTTTAACGCTCAAATAGACTTTATGCAAAGGGCCTTTAAATATATGATCCTAAGCCCTTAGTGCACGACAGTTTAGGACAAGGGCCTTGACAGACCTGAGGATTAGCCAAAAGAAAGCTTAGCGTAATTATATTAGAAATAGTGGTTAAACTACATTTCTATCATTTTCCACTAAGTCGTCTCTCGGCTTAAGTCGTAAGTGTGTCTAGGGCATAATTCTTTATTGACAAATTTTACAGACTTAATATTTTCGAGGATCAGCCTGAGTCTATTTGGGCTCTAAAGCGCTATTCATACTAGGTTTAACCTAGTTCTTGAAGGTTTTAAAACCTGTAGGAACAATTAATTTTTTTTGGTTTTTCAGTATGCAATAGAAACCAAAAGAATGGCCCTTAATAATCCAATCTTGAGTTATTTTTTTCCGAATAATGTCTTGATTGGTCAGGAATTAGAGCAGGTCAGATATAGGATGGCAGCATTACTTATGGCCTCGTCGTAATTTTTGTGATAAAATGTTTCCGGAAATCAAAGAAGAAATGATGCATTTTGTGACAAAAGTTCAAGATTTTTGAGAAAAGACCGTAAATAAGGATATGCCATAAGTAATGCCGCAATCCCAGCTAAGCCCCAGGCCTAAAGTTTGAAGCCCGTATAAGACCGTAATTAAATCGCAATTTACACACTTACGACTTAAGCCGAGAGACGACTTAGTGGAAAATTATTGAAATGTTGTTTAATCCTTATTTCGCATATAATTACGCTAAGCCGTCTCTCGGCTAATCCTCAAGTCTATCGAGACCCTTAGTTTCCAGTTACGCAAAGCTGCCTCTTGCTTAATCCTTTAAGCTTTGGCTTTAAATTTTGACTATTATAATTTTCTAATAGGCGAAGTGTTTGTAAAAAAAATATTTAGGATGGTTAGATAAAAGCAATTAATTCCTTAGAGTGGTGCAGAATTGATAACAATTGTGAACAACGTTCAACCTTCAGTCTGGGGCCCTACTAACAAGGATTTAGGACTATAGGCTGGCTTAGCCCAGTCCCTTATGGTCTTGAATTTCTAAATAACAAGTAATTTTACTGATTTTTCAAAACTTAACAGATCATTTGTTTCTAATGTCCAATCCTAAGCCATAATTTCCTTGAAAATCTTGCATGACTAAAAGTTAGAGGAATTAAGTCATAAGGCTACACGTTAGGTCAGAAGACCATGTAAGGCGGTCTTTAGACTAGAGGTTTAGCCCAGTTTCCAAAGCTATAAAAATCCTGAATAGCGAGCAATTTTATTGTCTTTAGAGAATCTATATGTCACTTATCTTTGATAATCCAATCCTAAGTTGAGTTTTTCCAAAAAAAAAAATGTGATTGATAAGGAATTAGAGAAGTTAAGTCATATGGCTAAGTCTTAGGTCTGAAGCCCGTATAAGACTTGAACCAATTGAACCTATTTTGACTGTCTTTTTAGAGTATGGTTATGCAAAATAAAAATGTGAATAAGCTGCAGAGAATTTCAAGGCCTGTCCAGTGGGATTAACTTTTGTACGATAGGTAAAGCAGTGCTTGAGACTTGCAACTGATTTCTTTTTATTTATTTATTTATTTATTTTTTTTTTTGACAAAATCGCCATTTTTATTTTTTGACCTTCGTATAGTCACACTGCCTACGTCATCTATGGCATTTTGATGTGTCTTTGTATGTTTTCGACTCGATATTAGCCTAGGGGAAGGCTTTGGGATTGGGACCTACACTTTGTCCGATGTTCTTTGATGAATCCGACCTATGTCAATACATAATGATATGGAAATGATTCCTGAGAGATAGGAAAATATCGAGTGGTATGAAACTTTCGTCGTCCAAAGCCTCAGAACCTTTTATTTCTGTTTTTTAGAAATCAATGGCTTCATTGATAAAACGCTAGCCCTATTATGCAGGTGATCGAGTTCGTATTTGGAAAATCGGACACTTAAGAAAGAGATCAAAATTTACCCTTGTATGTCGCACTATTATTATAAGTATTATTTCTGTTTGGACGTAGTATATATTCTTTGATCAGTCAAGTAATAAAATATTCTATTATGTATTCAACTTACAATTAATTTTCCACTAATATGTCAATTAGGATGCAGAGAAATTCAACGTACCTGCAATTTGAAAAAGAAAATACAAAAATTAGTAAATTTGTAAGAATATTCACCACAAAAATTAATTTTGGTACTTAGTTTTTGGTTTTACTGGCTCCGGCACACTTTTTAGATCAGGAAAGTGTCATGAAGTCGAAATTCGCATCCCTTTCTCACAAACCTATTGCATATTTCTCTGACTCTTTTGCACTCTTCTTCTTCTTTTAAATATCACGATAAATTTAATTTAGCTCAATTGAATTTAGAGTGCGAAAGAATGAGATAGCCGTGAGAAAGGGATGTGAATTTTGGTTTAATGAAATTTTCCTGATGCAAAAGGTGTGCCGGAGCCATACTTAAGCATTGTTCGGAATCAAGCACGGTTCTTATACTGCCTTAAGCTTTTTCAATCGTAAATATTGTAAATAAAATTCAAATAATCCAGAAAATGAAGAATCATGAAACATGGATGGTAACAGCATTTCATGTTAATATAATTGTAAATTTTATATAATAAAATAGAACCATCTCCGTAGGTTTCAACTCATAAATTTCAAGCATAATACGCCGTTGTATATATGAATTTGCTATTAAGTTCAAAACATCACCCATTGAGACTGGGTAAAGGTGAACTTTTGGTGTATTGCCTTGCAGGTGAAGTTTATGAATTTTCCACCCGCATGACACTCATCATTTTCCGACCCCTCTGTGCGTCATTAAGGCTCTTTATACCCCAGTCTCCTCTCTCTCTCTCTTCCATATATTTTCCAAAAAGCATTATTACATTGTAATGTATACTAGTTGAAAACCAATGAGAAACTTATATTGTATGTAAATATCGTATAGATTAATTACACATGCCAACAGCAGTTTTCCACCCGTTTTAAGGTATAGGAAATCTCAAGCTCATTTTCTCATTTTCACCATATACATATAAATATATAGGCTCTCAGTCAGTACACAACCTGGGCTTCTTTAGCTTGACATGAAGGAGAGAGATGATTTTCACAATTTTCCTCCCTAAAACCCAATTGCCTGACAAAACACTTCAAACTCATGGCACAACACCACAAAAATCAATCATTCTCCAACCTACCATGCAAATGCATTATAGACACACAAACTCCAAACTCACCTCAAAACTCCCAC
This sequence comes from Phlebotomus papatasi, assembly GCF_024763615.1. Taxonomy (NCBI): domain Eukaryota; kingdom Metazoa; phylum Arthropoda; class Insecta; order Diptera; family Psychodidae; genus Phlebotomus; species Phlebotomus papatasi. The sequence goes on from NC_077224.1 coordinate 16,906,500, forward strand.
AAATCCCCCCATTATTGTGCTCCCATTCACCCCCCATATACACTTCAGATTAGTTATATTCATTTTACTTTACTCGAAAATCACCCTAGAAACCAATACTCCCAAAGTCAATAATTTCCCTATCAAATAATTCCCTTTTAGAGAGACAACATCTAAATACAAAAGCATCTCACCAGAAATCTATTTACCAAATTCAAAAGGGTAAAATTGTCATTAGAACCAAAAGATTTTCTTCAGTACACGTGCAGTGAATTAACTCTTCTCACTCTCAATGCTAAATAACAGCTATTGAAAAAAGGGGTGACAAAGCATTCTCAGCTTTGTTGAATGCTCGAAATCTAAACTGATCTGTCTAACTCAGAAGGAAAAGCCTTGTGTTCAAGAGCTCAAATAAATAAATAAAATTTAAAAAATAAAATCTGTAAATTACTGTTTCATTACCGCTTCAAAAGTGCCTGGAATTGGTTCAGACTTGTCCAGAATTCCAAGACCTTTTCCAAATGAATACAAATTTAGGCGAATCGTTTGGGAAATATACTCCTCAGAACTTTTTTACAAGTTGATCTTGAAAATTCGTTAACAGGACTAATAGACGGGCATTGACAGTATATTGGGATCTAGCTTATTTGTGCATTTAGGACCACAATGTCACCCGAATTATGAAATTGATACATGTCAAATCGTTTGAAATCCCAGGGTTTTATGTGGATTGACAAGGTATTCCCTGCTTTGTGGAACGCTCGAATTTCAGATTGAGCTGTTTAACTCATAAGGAAGAGGCTCCTGCTTTACAGTTTGCGGACTTCTAAATAATATATCTGTAATGTCATTCATTACAGCTTCAAAACTGCTTGAAATCAGTTCAAGCTTCTACAGAATTCCAAGACCTTTCAAATAAATTCAAATTTAGGCGAGTCATTTGGGAAATACGCTCCTCAGAGCCAATTTAAACTTCGACCTTGAAAAGTCCTTAAAAGGACTGATAGACGGGTATTGACAGTATAATAGACTCTCGCTTATCATTGTATTTGGAACCAAAATGTCACGCAAATTATGGTATTCATACACACTAAATTTAATTGAAATGATTTACTGGTTCATTAAAGCTTGAAAACTGTTTGGAATCAGTACAGACATGTTCGGAAGTCCAATACCTTCCCAACGAATTCATATTTAGTCGAATCGATTAAGAAATACGCTTTCCAGAGCCTTTTTAAACTTTGACCTTGAAAAATCCATTAAGAGGACTGATAGAAGGGCATTGGAAATACAATAGACTCTCATTTAACTGCGCGGTTTGGACCAAAACGACACCTGGATCAGGGGCCCATCAAGCCTAATAAAAAGTGAAGATATTTTTCACTTTTCCTTCACTGAGAAAAAAGAGGGTGCGATTAACTTTTTTCCTCAGAACTTTAACACTTTTAGGTGTAAAAATATATCAACATTTTTTAATGTTAATTTTACACCTTTTTAAGGGTAAAATTAACATGAAAAGGGGTAATTTTAACCCCTAATACACCTGAAAAGGGTAATATTTACACCGATTTTGGATCAATATTGCAGGGTACAATACAAATGGATCAATACAAATTTCCTCGTAGTTCTTGTATTATTTCGGCGAACATTATACAATATATATTTTTAGATAGCTTTCAATGCACAATTTCGAAATATATCAGACTGATAAGTCAATTCTCTTCAGGAAAAAACTTGCCAATAGTCTTCAGTGCCTCTATGCAAAAACCTAAGGAAAAATTAAATGTCGAGAGGCCCCTGCATGGATTATGAAATTGACACACTTTTTTAAATGCAACTGATTTTTGGATTATTTTATATCACTCGGTCGAAGAGGATACAAACAAGTGACAGCCTGTTGCAACACGATCAATAATTTTCAAAAACCAAAAAAAATTCACCCCCTGGATCAACTTTTCAAAAGTCTCCTAAATATTTTAAATCACAAGCAATAAATGATTTGTAACTTCAAAATAACATAAGCGATCTATAAACGGATAAGCATTCTGACAGAACTTTGACAGCAAATGTCACCTAGCAAAACAAATGTCAAAATACGATCCCATAGTAGAGGCAATTGTGACATTTCAAGGATTCAAAAAATCCAGCAATTACGTATACCGCTCCATCTACAAAATCGAGCAAATAATGTATAAAGGATTCAATCTACCTCCCCACAATCAATCGTTGAATGTCTATTTCGTCAAAATCGAGGGAAAAAGGTGTGATGAGAAATATTCATGTGTTTGTTGTTTATAGAACGTGAACACCAAGAAATTGCCTTAAATTTCCGTACCAATAAAATCTAATCTAATTATAGAATCCCAACACCTTTGGCTCACATCACCAAAACCTCTCCATATTGGAAAATTCAACCGATCCCCAAATCCAAACAACATACACTCTATATAACACACCACAAATATACTCAATGTTTAGAGTATATATGAGTTATTTTGATGCTCCGAGTTTTTGAGATACAACGAGAAAAAAAAGCTCAGAGGTTCAGTAAAAAAAAAGCATCACATGAGACATTATATATACATATACTATGCAAAAAAAAAAAAACAAAGTGCTTGTGAAAAATTTTCATCATAATTTTCATCTCGGTGATGGAAATAATTGATTTTCCAGTGTGACGCACACCAAAAAGGTGTCGACATCAATCAACAGTTTAATTTGTCACCTCTTGTGATTGGAGTCCATTCTGAAAAGGTCCAATGAATGGGGACTAAAATGAATGAGAGGACTCTTTTTTTTTTTAAAGAAGAAATAAAGAATACAAAGTACACCCTCACATGCCTCACATTTTCCATGTCACACCCGGCATACATCGAGTTTCCACACGAACACAATATACTACCCGGTTGATCAAACGTAATACGTGTGCAACCAAAGAATGGAATGCTAAATACGTGACAGGTTTAGGGGAAGTACTCTCCCTTCGAACGTTCATGCTTTCGAATAACGTGAATTTTCTTTTAGTTTTCCTAAGAGACTTACACATTTCTATTAAATATTAGTTGGCTTATCATCAATTGTTGATAATTCCGTGATAACTTATTGTAAATCTTTTACGAAAAACAAAAGAAATTCACATTATTCGAAGGCATGAACGTTCGAAGGGAGAGCACTTTTCCCTACTAAATAAATTGAAGAGTCTCGCAAAGAAATATCTAAGAGAACACTCAGAAATTTAAATTAGTCAATATTTATTTTTTCTAAAATTACAAAATCAAGTGCAGGGCCTAAAATTCCATGCCCTGTGATATCCCTGACCTGAATTTATGACAAAGCGAGAAAAGACATGATTTGTCCATTGAGGAGGACTTGGAGTCTGAGCCGAAAGCTTTGGGAAAAATCTAAATTTTCTAAGCTGACCTTTCCCTGACCTGTCCCTGACATTCACCGATTCCGCCGGTTCCCATTACTAGGATATAACCCGTCGGATAATATTTTTAATAAGCGGAATAGACTAACGTGTTTCCGAATCAAACGTACTTCTATGCAAAAATCCGTAACTTTTCGTGTTGTCAAGCTTAACAACCTGAAGCGGTTTCCAAACCAGGCCCACTTCCTGAAGGCCAGGATCGGCCAGGATTTTCTAACCAACCAATTGCAGGGATTTATCAAGGTAAATTAAAGTAATTACTATAAAAATTCAATTGTATTCTCCAAAATATTGACTATTGAGAAGTTACAATAGTTAGATTATGCCAAGACCGTAAGTCTGAAGCTCTTATAACTGTCGAAGACAAATATAGAATTAAGATTTTCCGAAAATTTAAAGGTTATACGTATTCCAGTATCTTACCCTATCATTTCGAATTCTAGTTAAAGATGTTGTTACCGTCAACGCTATCAACATTTATTGTAGGCTGGGCAATTAACCATAAAGTAAAGATGGATAAGGATACTTGGTACCCAAAAGTTTGTGCCACACAATTAAGGTTTTCCGAACAATATAACATTAATGAACCTTTGAATAGTAGTTAACTAAAACTAAGACTAGAACTGTTGCCTAAACTTTTACTTGAGGCTGGGCACTCAGTCATACTCATACCGGAAAGATGCATCAAGACATTTCATGTACGAGAGTTCGATCGTCTCTTCCCTCAGAACGAACGATGTTAAACAATGTAACAACAAGCACTGAGAGAAATCCGAAAAAGGTAAAATAACATTCCGGAAAAGTTAATTTTACCCTGCAGTATTGATCCGAAATCGGTGTAAATATTATGCTTTTTAGGTGAATTAGGGGTTAAAGTTACCCTTTTTTCATGTTAATTTTACCCTTAAAAAGGTGTAAAATTAACATTAAAAAATGTTGATATAAATTTTACAGCTATAAAGTGTTAAAATTATGAGGAAAAAAAGTTAATCGCACCCTTTTTTTCTCAGTGGGGGTACACAGTTTACGATAAGGAAATGTATCACTACAGAAGTTGAAAGAACGAATTTAAAAGTAAGAAAATTTTAGTAACCATTGAAAAGCGACTTCCAAGACTTAGAGTGACCTACCATAGAGAGCTCTCCAATTGAAAATACAGAAATAGCCATGACAATGCATTTGGTCAATACCCACATCCCATTCAATTTTAATACATGCGATAATAAGAAAAATATAATAATATTTGAATAAAATTCTTTCTCTGAATTTACCAATCTTTCGGTTGTATTTCAAGCACCTCATGTCGTTACTCTTGACTAAATGTGAGGAGACACTTTCTAATTGCATGTGTTATTAATAACTGCTCATCAAAAAACATAATGCTTCTCATACAAAATTCCTCCATCTCTTTTGCCTTCAACCTTTATGGTTCTTTCCTACCTGAACCCAGGAGAAGAGGCTCATACTGGGTTCACAGTATAATGAGAATTTTTATTAATATCACTCCAGGATAAATTTATAATATTCTCATTTGCACACATATACAAAAGTGAATGGTATAGAGAGCATGAGACCAAAGTACACAATATTGTGGCATATAAGTATATATTGGTGTGTTGGTGCTTCATTAAATGTCATTGAACGGATAAATCGATATGATAAGGGAATTAATTAGACTGCCATATGCACATAATGACGTTGCCGCGTCATGAAAACGACGCTCGTTTCCATCACCATTTCACAATACCACCCACCGCTCGCCCCCTAACCCAACTTTTCACTGAGCTTTTCCCATATAACCCAAACCCCACCCCTCCCCCCGCCCTAGGCTCATGCCCATACCTTTTCATTTCTAACACCTCCACCCATCTGTCCCGCATGAGCTACCACCAGCAAAACCAAAAGTTCTCCTATTCGATCGAAGAGTTATATACAAAGAGCAGTATGAAAATAAATATTCCACCACCAGGGACAAGATATAATCAATCTACACTGTAATTAATTTTAATGACATTTTCCGATTAGCCCATTAAAAGGACGAAATATCTATCTCACACCAAACTATTAAAACTCAAACAAAACACAAGGTATTATTAAAAGGTGTTAAAAATTTAAATGGTTAATAAGAGAGATATTATTTAAAAAAAAGGCACTTGTTTTTGTTGGAGAAAGAATATACTTGAAAATGCATGAAGGTCATATTCCCTCAGGGAGCGCTGACTTATTGAACAAGAAGTCATTTATCAAGGTCTTCACGTTGTTATCTCAAACCGTTTGACCTGTAAGATCAATACTTGCAAATTCTAATTTTTGTTTACAGATATACAGCTAGAACTGATGAGAAGTTTCCGATTATCGTTTCCAAAAACGATATATCTAGGATACCTTTTTGAAAATGCATAGAAAACCAGCAAAATAAGACATTTTCACACAATGGTAAAATTCATGTGAAAAACACTTTTGGTAAAGAACCACTACTTCGGGTTAAGGAGTGGTGCTTACAAGCTTGGAACTGAGTAGGGAGACTCACAATTATTAGGTTTGTCTTGAATAGTCTGCTAATTGAGCGAAAATCATTATAGTTAGTCAAGCAATCAGCAAAGTTCTTAGAGTACATTGCAGCCGAGTTAGTACACTTTTGCTTTCTAGATACTTGATTTAGCATTTGACAGAGTATGTAGCCTTCGTCCTATTTGTAGGAGTTTGTAGCCTTCGTCCTAATTAGTCTGACAATTTATGTGCTGGATATACCTGAGGCTTAAGTCGAGTGACGTTTGAACGTCATTTTAATCAAAATGATGATCAGTAGTGCAGTGCCAAGCCCTGTGTATGTCTTCGATGCCTCCTTTATCTACTCATGCTGATCCCTATTCGTTAAGCGTTTCTCCACGCTTTACAAAAAGTTTTCCGAGTCTTAAGTCATAAGTTATCCCATCCATTTCCCTTTCTTGTTGCAATATCATTTATCGATCTATAAATGGCGAACTCATCTCTGACGAATGGATAGGTCTACCGTTCTACTCTTAACCCATCCCTTACCATGGTATTATATATCATACGCAAATTGAGTGATTTTAGAGGATTTATTCCTGGACAATTTTCATCCGAATTGCTGTCGGGAATGGATTTTTAGTAACTTTAGTTCTTCAATTACTTGGGAAAAATGGTCCGACAAAGATGAAAATGCATTCTCTTGTTGTTTTATAGATTCAAGGAAGGTAATGCAAAATTTTTGTTCAAAATGGCGGACGGAAAATCCGACATCCGATTGAGTTTGTTAAAATTGGCCTCTTTCTCCTTTCCTGATTTAAATTCTAGTTACCAATTTGTTTCCTTGGAAAATTACTCTATCTAAAGCAATAGAGTTTGTAATGAATTAATGCACACAATTTAAATTCAGTGACCATTAAGATGTGTGTTTGACAGGGGCTCCCCGCGCTCCCATAATAGATATTTTTTGTTTTCAAAAAAATCATCTACTAATTTGTAGGAAACTAATCCCAAATTATGAATATTCTATGTCAAGTATTTCTAGTACATTGACTAAACTTAAAAAATTGAAATTGAAAAGAAGTAGGCGATACACAAGCTAAGCGTCTGCACGGAACCTGAAAAATTATTTTTAAAGATATAGCTGAAGGCTTTTAGGCTTCGAACATAGTTTCGCTTCGAATACTTCATATTTGTTCCATATTTCTTTAATGATTCTGACCTATATGTATGTGGTGATTTTAATAGCTAGACTTAAGTCGCACATTATCTGAAAAAATAATAGGTCATATTCATTGAATTCATTAAAGAAATATGGGAAGAGTAGGGTGGAGTCTACACTTGTGGATGTTATACACTTATGAACAGCGTGCAAAAATCTTAAGTTCTTACCTAAAACAGATTTCGAAAGGTCAGTTAGTTTATGATGTAATTAACAAATTTTGTGATATTTTGAAAACTGTTTTAAGTGTATAACATCCATAATTGTAAACTCCACCCCAGGGGCATGTCCCAAATGTTTCTAGCGCGCCGAAAAAACTTTTGAGTTTATTAGCTGTTTTCTGTCATTGTAGAATAAATTAGCAAGAAATACTATAACAAAATAAAAGCCAATTTAATAACGAAGAGGCAACCGAAAACCCGAAATTGGCAACCTACGTAGTTTTGAAGATATCTCGTGAAATGTGTACGAAAACAGGAAAAACTTTCCACTAAAACTGGTCGCATTTTTCAGAGATAATGTCACCCCACTGCTCCACCCTATATGATGTGTTCGAAGCCAGAGTGTGCGAAACCTAAAATTTACTAAAATTCAAGGAATGAGCAATACGTACAATTTTTTAAGATTATTGTCTGTCTATTCTTGTCATTTTTATAGGTTAAATATCGCGAGATAGCGATATTGGATTTTCAAAAGACCCTCCCTGTGTAAACCGAACGGGCCATAACTTTAATTTTCCTGTACTCCCTTCCTTGTCCTCTAAATTCACAGAGATTTAACAGTCATTCAAAATATGTATTTAAGGGGACAACCTCGACATTCAAACATGGTATAAGGGTTGGTCCACTGGGTACTGGAGACAGTCAATTGAGACAGTGGTATTTGAAGCAATAATCCATAAAAGAAGAGAGGCATATTTTGACAAAAATATTTTCACGATGCCCTTTTATGGGTTACCCTTCTCGTGAAATAAATAAATATATTGATTAGACCATAAAGAAATGATTGTCGATTTATTTTCCCACCAAATTGGGATATTTTATCCTCCAAAGAGGCTATAGTGATGGGTTCTGAAATTTTGAAAGCTTTTTGATTTCCTCGCAATTTGTTGTGCTGAACCCTAGTCTCAATACCATTCCAGTTTAATAATTCATTGTTCCGGAATCTATTGGAAAATTATTAAGTGAATAAATTTAAATGGGGTATACTGGATAGAAGGGTAGAAAAGGAACGATTTTCAAAATCAATTGAGATTACAGAAGCAAGAGAAAAGGCCGGATTTTCCGCGTACGATTATTGAATTCAATAGAGAATAAAGAACCGTATAAATTTCTTTGGTCATTTTGATGAAAAGCATTTGTGGGATTGAACATTCTTCGGGGCAAAAAAAAATCTGAATAACATTCCATCGTCCTTCAAATTCAATCGGTATGGGGCACAATGTCCATGTGAAAAATGTCCCTTTTATTCTTATATTCCTTCAAAATGTCCCCTCTCTCATTCTAAATTACAACCAATATTCTTTTCATGGCTGGAGAAACCTCTTCCAGCATTACATATACCATCCAATGCTTTAAGGGTCATTTTCTCTCAAAATGATTGAAGAAAATTAAATAAAATTGCACACAATTTCCATTGTTAATTTGCACATTTCCATATTATACGGTTCTTTGTCTCCCATTATGGGCTCTTTCTCACTCGTACATTTTCCGAGAGTATCCCCCCTCTCATTTGCTTTAAAAGTTGCCCGGAAAATACAATATATGTATATATACATATATACCAATGAGAGTTTCATATGGGAAAAGATGATTTTATACTTGGACTTGGGCACTAACCATTGTGTATATAGAATATATATGTACATATATATGGAGGAATTACACGTATTATGGATATGGTGTAGCTTTTACAACATTGTCGTGTGAAATGCAAATGGCCCAGCCATGAAATGCATGACCTGTGCGCGCATGCCTATTAAATTTATCGCAATATCACATCTCGCCCTTATTTCATACCACCCTACCCCCCCCCCCCCCCCATACCCCTCAACAAACACACATCATACCTCCCAAACCACCCTCTTCATTCTTGTTGTGAGTTTTACACTTTTGCCCACACAAACGTAAAAGCTCTTTATTTTTTTCTCTTGTCGTAATTCCCAAAAACCTCCCTTCGATATGCTCAAAAATGTATACTAACAGTGTTTTTCGGTTGATCCTCGGATGAAGTACTTCAAAAACCAAAATAAAAAAGTCATCAGACAAGTGCTATGAACCCCTTCATTTCATTTAACCTATCATTATCAAAGTTTTCTCTGCGCCCCAATCCTGAAATCACCTTTTCTGAAACAATTCACCATAATGGTGTTATCAAGATTAAGGAAAAATTACATTGGAATGTCCTACAACTCCGTTTGAGAACAGCGTTGGAAAGTTTATTTCTATATCTGACAATCTAAACTTCGAAAAGTATTTAGATAAAGATTTCAGAGAAGTTACGGTACGGGCAACTGAAGCAGTAGTAAACATGGGGTAGGGAAAAATACTATCCCTTCGAACGTTCATGCCTCCGAATAATGTGAATTTTCTTTTAGTTTTCCTAACAGCGTTATCACACTTGCACATTAAAATTTTAATGTGATTCACATTAATTGTCGCTTGTGGGCGCCAAATATGTTATTTGTGTCTTTGAGTCACTTAATATTTGGGGTTTTTCTATTTATTGATAAAGAAGTGGACTTGGCTTGCAAAAATAAGTTTAAATTTAGCTAAAGCACAAATATTTTTCACATTAAAAAATTAAAGAGAAAATCGCATTAATTTTTCGCATTAATGCTATAAATCAATTTATATCAATGTTTGCGGGCCAAGTCTACCTTTTTATCAACAAATAGATCAAATTTTGAATATAAAATTATTCAAACACACAAATTACACATTTGGACTCTCACCAGCGACAATTAATGTGAATCATATTAAAACTTTAATGTGCAAGTGTGATAACACAGTAAGAAACTTACACATTTCCATTTTCTATTTTGTTGAAATAAATGCCAATTTCTTGAACTTTCTCACATTTGTGTAACTCGTCGGTTTAAACGTTCGAAATTACAACGGGTTTTTAGGTAAGTTCTCCCTGATAAACCTTCGAAGCCGTAAAGGAAGTTATTTTTCTATGTTATTATCTAAGTTATTTTTACTTTTCTCCCTTACTTTTTTAAGATATCGTTCGAATTTGTATTTGACTTGAGTGGTCTCCCAGCGAGCACCAAATGCTAACCGATTGCAATTCAGCTGAAAACATATGCATTTTCAGCTGAATTCTGCTAACCTTAAAACAAAATTGGCGATTCAGTGCCATTTCCATATATTTGGTTAGCACTTTTTGTTCGACAACTGCTGATCAGTCAGCAAATTTTTGCTATTCGATTCAGCAAAAATATGCTGAAAACGCTACTTTTTTCAGCTAAGTGTGCTCGCTGGGCTGCTAACAATTGAGCGTCAATTGATAACAGAGTTCCGGACTTTGTTCCATTTAGTCAGACACCTTACCCACTTGGTTGATCATTTGAGGTAGTGTTTAATTTCCGTACAGAGAAATCGTCAATCGGAGCAAATGCCACTCAAATCATCCAGTTTTTTCTCAGTGAAGATAGGAAAAATTCCTGCCTCCACCCAGAATCGAACTGGAGACCTCTTGTTAACTAGACGAGTGCTCTACCAACTGAGCTATTAAAGACTATATCCTCTGCTTGACTTGCTACACGACCTTTAGCCAATTGCATTATGCACTGCAATCGCTTAAATAAGCTAAATATGCGCTTAATGCTAGTTAAATTGACATCCCAAAGGCGTTCGAATTAGAAAGACTCTAATGTAATCGTATTTGTGATTGTTCCTTCGGAATATACATTTCAAAGTAAGGAAATCAGTAAGGAAATCATACATTTCAGCTGGGTAATGTCAAGATTCAAATAAGCAATTTGTTTATATAGATTCGATTTGTAATTTTCAAAATTCGAATTCAAATGTTACTCCAGAGAGCTTATTTTCCAAGTGATTTTACCACCCTTCGTTAAATATGAATAGCCTTGAAATTTCCAAAAAGATTCAATCAGTCTCAACTGGTAATATGTTAATAATATACAGAAATTTACCTATTCTGAAAGGGTAAAGTGATACAAGTTGGACAATGGTACAAGATGGACAATGATACTAGTTGGACAGGAAATTTTTCTTGATAAATACATTATACTAAATGTTTAATTGTATATTTTTGTATATAATCTTTGCTATAGTTTTATTATTTGGTGCCTTCTGGTAAACAAATTAAAAATAGAATATTTTGCATTAGTTTAAAAATTTTGAAGCAAGAGAAATAATTTTTAGAGATGCCCCTAGAGGAATTCAGACCAAAAAAAATCATATTATTTATGATATAGATATTTCATATTTTTAGTATTGAATATCGATGTGTTGCGGCACTTTATTGACAGGTCATTATTACAAGTTAACTTTTAAGCAAATAACAATGGATTCTCTTCTTCAAAAAATAAGCCACGCCTCTTACATACTTGAATTGAAAATAAAATATTAAAAAACTGTCTATTAATATTAGAGATTATGAGCAAATTCTGCTGACAGATCTTTCGAAATTTGCAATCCCTTTAGATAGTTGGAAGCAGTTGACTGGCCAAACGTGTAATTCCAAGTATGTCAATAAGCCACGCCCACTTGTCTGTATTTTTCTTTTAGAAATATCATTTAACTTTTATCTGTTTTGTCAGCTGGATCGGAACTGTATCTGTATTGGAAATAATTATGTAAAAGTTACAAGGTTACAATATTGACGTATTTCATACTTGTCTGTCTGAGGGAGTGGTCTAGATTTTACTAAACGAGGGTCTTCAACGAATCTGTAATATACATATTTTTAACATAAAAAAAATTAAAAAATCAACTGTAGTCACTCATAACCATAAGTCGTAACAATTTATAATTTATGGACAACTACCAGCGCCATCTCAGACAGAACTGCCAGAGCTGTCAATGGCGCAATAAGCAAGACCGTTGGCTCTTGGGCGGATCGATCCCTGGCTTGACTTACAGTTGTTGTGAGTTCGAGTCCCGCCCGGTGCTAAGATCTGAATGTCTGATTTAGACTCCGGGAGCATGGAAAGCGCTCCTGGGCGGCCTACAATGGACTTAGCAGATTCTTCCAATACAAGAATTGAGGCCATTTACACCACAGCATTGGATTGAGACAGAATTGTCCAAAACTCGTGTTTTGGGACAATTTAATCACAATATTTGGTGTGAATAGCCGCATTAGAGCCATTAACACCGATTTCGGACAATTATAACTGAATTTAGCCAATTAAAACCGATTTTGGGGCAATTTAATCTCAATCCAATGCCACGGTGTAAATGGCCTCATTGACATTGTAAAAATGATTATCTTGTAATGCAATATTTCGATACGATTAATAATAAACCCAGGGGCCCATCAAGCTTAATAAAAAGTGAAGCTATTCTTCACTTTTCCTTGTAAACATGTAAAGCTATTGCACCGCGACTTAAACAAATTTGCTCGTAGTTCTTGTATAATTTTGGCGAACATTATGAAATATGTATTTTTAGATTGTTTTTAATGCACGATTTCGAAATATATCAGACTGATAAGTCAATTTTCTTTAGGAAAAAACTTGCCAATAGTCTTAATCAGTGCCTCTATGCAAAAACGTATGGAAAAATGAAATGTCGAGAGGCCCCTGAATAAACCAGTGCCTCTTGGGGAAGAAACAGTACCCTCATGTGGAGACAATTTTAGGCCACGCCCATTCAAGACATACAATTCATTTAAAATTGATTTTACGAATTTTCAGTGATTGACTAACGTGCTGTAAGGTTGTGTATTTTAATTGACACTTGGAAATAGTGTGTTCTTCCAAAGACAGAACTTTTTGTGGGCGTAGTTTAAAGTGTTTCAACAAAAAATTTACCATAAAGTCAAGATTCGACTTAGATTATTTTAAATCCAGTATAAAATTGTGTGTTCTCTGCTCCCCTTGGAGCAAGTGAAAATCAGAATAATCACGACATTTCAATATGATGATGACACATACACCCCAAGAGCACAGAGAACCCTCCCGAAAAGTAGAAAATACAAAAGGGAAAAAGCATGAGAGAAAAATCTACTATGCCATTTTCATTTATATCCCATAATACACCCTTCGAGTGTGTCACATGATGCCATTCTATTAAATTTTATTTCATTAAATGTAGAAGAAATTTAAGCTGATGCTCTCAATTTTTGCCATTTCAGCATCATTGAGTATTAGTTTTCATGTGATTTTCTGCACAAATACTCAAAATGAGATCTTCTCTACACGGTTAAAAAAAAGGAAGAAAAGTTTGGGAAAAGTCTCTGGTTAGTGTAACATTTTTGCCAACTCCTGCAGTCTGGACAAGAACTTTGTTTAATCCTTTTTTTTAAATTCTTGAATTCACTAAGGGATTGTGAAACAGTAGGAGAGACATTTGTTGGGAAAAATCAACCCTGTGAGGGTATTTAAAAAGGGATGAGGGGGTGTGGGGCACAAAAAAAATGCCACATAAAATGTTAAAGTGCAATTTGGCATGGAATCAGAAAAATTTTCCCTCCATTTCATTCCTTATTATTCATCTTCATTTACATACACATTTTGTAATTATTTCAAATAGATTTTTAATCTTGTGGTTGAGGGTTATGCACGACAAAGGAAGAACTGGAGATTTTCTGATTGGAATTCAGCATAATAGAAAAGCATCGTTAAGCTCAAATTTTACTTTAGAAAGGGTGTTAATATTATTTGCTTAGGCTATGAAAAAGCAATTTTTATTTTTAGTTAACTACGTAAACCTGCATTTTTTTTTTAAGTTTCACCTTCTGCATTTTAACCTCTAACCCCTCTATACTTTATACCCCAAAACCCACCCATATGTCCCATTAATTTACACTTTGGCAGGAGGAAATGTATGGGCTTGTGCAGTGAAAAAAAAGTTTTCTTCCACTACGGATCATAAGAAAGTAATAAAAGTTGAAAGTTAAAATTACAAAATGCAAACTTTATGTGTAGCTAATTAAAGTTTCACGTTACTGACAATTTCAACCCCGAAAAGCGAGCGCGAGCGATATGAGCTGAAAACAATTAAAATTTGCACAAGCTCGGGAAGAGAAAAATTCCCATTTGCCACATAAAATACATAGACTTTCCCGGGCTAAAAATTCACCTCATATACCGCGCTTCTATACGTCACAATATGAACCCATACAAACTTCTTCACGCTCAATCAACCACAAGGAATAAAATGTCAGAAGAGAGCTTTTCTACAAAGGTTTTTCACTTCTGTCGAACTTCCCTAACATCTCCCGCATGAAATTCAAACCATAAATTGAGCTTTGGCAAAGGGAATTTTCAATATTAACGATCTAATTAATCTGACTCACACGACATCAAAACATCCTTGGAGCACGCATTGAGACGAGAATGTATTATGATAGCAAATCGCAGGATCAAATAGGATGAGAAACTTTGCTGGATAATCATTAATTCAATCTGCATCTCATACAACAATTGATTTCTCCCCCTCCAAGTTACCACCACTAATTTCAAAAGGTACCTCATCATCACATTTTGCCAATCAAACCGAGATATCTTAGGAATGACAGAGGCTGTGAAACTAAAAAGCTTTATTTTATAATACTGGTAATTTTGAATTTATTTTAAAAAATATACCCAAGTAGCAAAATTTTACTGTAACACACAAATTAGGTTATGAAAACGTTATTCGCACATCATTGACATTACTTTGAGTGGTACTGACTTCAATTTACTCTCTTACCGCAGTATTACGTTATTTTTACCTGAAGTAATTACAATAGAACCGATCTAATAAAATAAATAGACTTTATTCGCTATACAATGTATATGAGATATAAGAGAAAAGCACCAGCGATCGGCAGTGTTCCTCGGATTGTCAGGTTATCATTATATATTGTTGCACCAATTCAAATGAACTTTTTACCATTTCACCGTGGTATGTATGGTATTCACATGTATATGTGTATTAGCACCATTGGTGCTAATTTGCACCAATTCAAATTAGCTACTTTTTACCATTTAACTCTTACAAGAATGCAATGCATTAGTTCAGATTTAATTAATTTATTTATTTTTTATTAATTTATTGTAAAAAAATTATATTCATATGCGAATATATAGTTAAATGGATCAATATACCAATTAGTATAAACAAAAATTCCAAATAGTATTTTGAGGCTTGTATATTTTCAACTAAATATTGAGCATGTCTCTCAACACTCCATCCCGGGGTACTCTTCCCTTATGTCTCTTCAGATACTTCAATCATTTGCATCTGGCGGAGCTCGAACTCACAACTGTGCCAGTTGAGCCGGGGGTCATACCGCCCAAGAGCCAAACGCTCTTACCAATTGCACCACGGACCCCCTTTAGAAAATTCAACTTAGAAGACTTAGGTACTTTTTCCGAGGTCAGATCTACGTAAATCCAATTCATGGTGTATCCTAGTTCGGAATTCCCCTTAGTTGTCTAATAAAAACGCTTCAGTACGTTTCTGTTTATCTTGATCTTTACTGACCGCGAGACGCTCCTTGAACGAAATATCTACGAGAGTCTCTCGTTAACATCTGTTTCAATCCAGAAGAATTACGGTTCGACAGAATATAACAGGAAATAGACGGAGACACTGAACCTTTCTTGATCTTCACAATTTTATTCTCTACGACGTTTCGAGGATGGATGTCCTCTTCATCAGGTCTACAATTCAATTGAACAATTTTTCAGAAAAACATTCCTTTCAAAAATATTTCTTATGAATTTTCATACATCGAATATGACAGGGAAAATCATGTACAGGTGGGAGTTGTTACACTGCACTTGGACTTTGATCACAACTTGATCCGTGATGTTCACCAATTGGACTGACTGACACATGATGAAAATTGATCTCAAAGGGGAGTTCATTCTGTGTCAGTCAGTCGAATGGTGACCATCACGGATCAAGTTGTTATCAAAGTCCAAGTGCAGTGTGTGCAAGCATCCTCTTTTGCTCGCCAGGTAAACTATTATGAGAAATTATAATAATCTTTTTTTTTTGCTACTTGGGTATTATGCGTGATTTTCGAGCTTAATTCAACTGGAAACCACTCGTAATCTAAACGAGTGCTCTCCTAGTGAGCTACTGGAGCACCCGTATTTATAATAAGAAAATGCCCATGATTCATACCTATTAATGGTTTTTCAGGGTCAAACTTTAAACTGCTATAGAAAGCTTAGTTTTAAACCGATCGCAGTAAATTTTGCTTCGTTGAAAAGGTCTTTCAATTGGTTAAGAACCGATAGTGAATCAGTTCTGAACTAATGTTCCGTCATGTTCTTTATAGAATATGAATTTTCAATATATTTGCACTAGAGAAGTTGCAGATTATAAACAGACAGATTTTGCAAAGTCATGCATGCGTGAACTTATCCCACCCTCCCCTTTAATTCCACATCCAGACATTCTCGAATAATTTGATAGGAATTCACTGTGGAGATATTTGTGTGAATCATGCCCCAAAAAGCACAATTAATATCAAATACCACATCTTCAATTGGATCTTTTCATCTGCCATATCAATCAACCCAAGGAGAGATGATTATGTTGACATATTTGAATATCATGCAACATAGTTGCACAATCCCATTACATTTCTCCCAAGTTTATGCTCACCCAAGAATCTACTGCTACATACATACATTGGATGTAGTTCCCTCCCCAAGACGACAGAACTAATTGGAAGGACTCAGAAGGCAGAAGATTAAGTCTTTTAATCAAATAAATGGAATTGGAATAAACAAATAAATATTTTGCAAAATAGCACTTCTGTCTCTTTCTCTCTTAACAGATTTTCTCGTATTTGCTATATATGTATGTACATAATATAGATAGCAAAATCCCATAACATATATTCCACACAGCTGAAAATTATTCAGCAAAAGACACGGTTCGTAATTAAGTGTATGAGTAGTAAAAACTTTTTGTTAATTATCCAATTTAGCAAATTTATCCGGGAGTTTTGAAGCAGAAGCCCAAGAGCTCGAGAATCATTTAAATTACTTTAGAGAGTATGAGAGCAACTTTGTAAACTTCCATACATCGTATTCAGTTCTCCTTTCCACTCGTTTTTTCCAACCCCCATCCCCCACATTCTCCTCTTCATCACATTTCTATCTGCCAACCCAAAACAATTTTCTTCAATCTATGCACGATTACATGGTCTCATGGTGTGATATCCATATAAATTTTCTAATATATAGGAGACATGAAAAATTATTGCTGCAAAATTCACCATCCAACAACACCCAAACTCACCATCATCAAAATTAATTGTCGACGACATTCATTCTTGCTCATTTAATTAGAAATTATTTATTTATTTGCGTATTACGTCTCTTGCTTATTTTGCAAGATATTGTCGCGCACACAAGATGCTGAATTGCATGGATAGGGAGGTTCAAAATGTCTTGCATAAGAGTATCACCATGAGGTACTTTTGCCATTCTTCACACCGTACTTTTCAAATAATAATAGTAAATGGTGATAAATGTCTTCCTTCGCCATCCATTTCTCACTTGCCTATACAATTCTCTTCTTTCTCTATCCCCCTGACTCCTCTTTCTCTCTATCCTTGTTGGTTTTCTCTATACCACAAGTTAATGTAAAATATTGGCGTGGAAAGTAACAAGATTCCATGAGACAAGTCTTTTTTTCATCCATACATAAACATATATACCGCACCTTTAGTATTATGCAGGCCTATGTCCGTTTTTACTGTAATAACATTTTGTAGTGACAAAGTCATTCCAAAACCAAGCCAAACCTATTCGAAAATCAAAAACCTAAAGTGCAAGTTCACGTATTCGCCGCTTTAGCGCTGGCTGTTCCTCCATTTTGAATTGTCTATATTCTTGACACTTCAAACGTCAACAATGTCAACGATAGTGTGTACCATTTGAATCGGTACAGCATCAACCTCAATCGATGAGAGCTCTTAAATCTGGAAGGTTATTACTGAGCGTAAGGATTCATTAACATTTATGCCAATATCACAGGTAAGTTCGAAATCTGAAAAGATCTGAAAGATATTTTGACTAGGTGGTTCATATAATTTTGTGTTCGAATTTCGAAGAATTTCGGATATCAAGTTGAATCAGTCTTTATATTTTCCGCTATAGTCACTGAATAACAAATTTTTGATAAGACATTGCATGTTGACAATGTCCAACCTTGTGAGATAATTCTGTTTAAAATTGCGAAACTCAATTTTAAGTTTTCGAACATCAATGGCATTCGAAATTCGAATCTATACGTTAAAATATCACTAGACAGTTTAAGAAATTGAGTTTTACTATTTAGTCGTACTGAATACCTAATAAAATAACCCATCAGATAATAGCAATATCTCAAAATCTACATAAATCCACATAAGCCAGTGTCAGTGTAATAAAGAAGGCACGATATTCCTAACCCTAACCATCCAACTTGTTTGTGAGATTATCGAAGAACTTTTTCCTGTAGGACAAACATCCACAATGAAAAAAACATCACTCAAATATATTGACTTTTTGCACGCGACATAACCTAATTTTCTGGAAAGGATTTGTCGCCAAAATTCCTCCCAAACATTGTATTTTGGCTACAAAGGCTCATAAGAAAGTCAATAATAAGACCAATGATGTTTTTAGTTGGCCTAAATTATCAACAAATTAGACAAAAACACATTAAAGAGACATTGTAAGAAAATTTTCTCAATGACAGCGACATTATTTTGTATAAATACACTAAATTTATTGATGATGAGTTCTTCAACGAGGAATTAATGTTAAGAAAAGCTATAAAACAATGCAATCAACGTGATCGTAATAAAGACAAATTATTCTGAAACACCTCTCAAAAATGCATAAAATCCACCAAAGTAATACAAAGTTCAACAGAGGACTTGAAAACTTTTTATTATGCCAACGAGAATAATGAAACGTAGTCCTATTTTCGAATATCGAAAAATTTGCAAATTTCGAAATGATTGTCCTACGGCTCTTAAGAAAATAAAAAATTGAAAAATTCTAAATATTAAAAAGGTAATACTGGTTAAAAATCGCTTTTAAATAAGTTTGAAGAACGAGAAATACTTAAATTAGGACATCTTTTCGATTGTCGAAGAATTATCGCTTTCAATATTATTCAACTAGCCAACTAGGGTAATAATAGAATTGTTGTGTAAGGCAAAGATTCGGATAAAGAAATTTAAAATTCGCACAACACTTCCTTGAATAAAAACTCAGTTTTATAATTTACAAATTACTATAGAATCGTATAAATACTAAATCACAAAAAAAAAACTTTATAATGTAAGCCAACGAAGCAAACAATTGGTCTTTACGACATTCGAACAACGGTTTTCGAAAGTCCGTAACAGACGTTTTTATTCAAATCAGTCAATCAGTTAAGAAAAATCTTTAAAACAAAATCATTTTCTATAAAGTCCTGGAATTTTCGAAATCGAAAAAATCAGTAAAATGTTTTAACTATAAAATTTAGTCTAATAAGTTCAGGTATTTTCGAATTTGTAAGAAAACTAGCAAAAGATTCAAAGACTTAGTTTTGTAAACTCAGTTTTCGAAAGCAAATAGCGTATCGATTTATTTTCAAATCGAGAATCATTTTCAAAATTGTTTTAAATGAAATCGTTTTCGAATAAATCTGGTATTTTCGAATCCTAAAGAAAATCAATAAAGACAGTTTAAGGACAGTTTCGAAAAATCAGTTTTCGAAGGGATTTAGATTTGATTTGATTTATCTATGGGTCGGTTTAAACCTTTATCGGTTCCGCATCATCCAGGCCACTTATTTGGGCCCATTACTCCATTCTATCTTAACCCCAAAGGCTGTCCTCCAGCTCCAGATATTGGCTTCTATATGCCTGAAGTACACACACAGTGCCGTTTCTATATTGCTGCAGACCAGCCTTAGTTAGGATCAGTTGCAGTGAATGTGTATTTGTATCGACAGATCTCTTTATGCCGAACTCGTTTCTGTACCAGCCTCACTAGTTTAGGCGGTTCATTGTCAATGCATTAAGCATTACTTTTTCATCCATTCATTAGACTAATTCAATTCGGCTGCTGAAAAATCTGCAGCTGCCGAGTTTCGAACCCGAGACCTCACAGTCAAAGAGACACTACTCTGCTAACTGATCCACTGAGGCTCCTTATCGAAAGAAAATAACGGAGCAATTTTTTTTCAAGTGAAGGATTCACTTGGACAATTTGAAAAAAAAGCGTTTTCGACTATGTCTAGGTATTTTCAAATTCTAAAGAGAATCAGTAAAATGATTTAAAGACAAAGTTTCGAAAAACAATTTTTCGAAATTGAAAAACGGTACAAACTTTCTTCAAGTCACTGAATTGAACAAAATCGTTTTCGAATTGGTCAAAGTATTTTCGAAGTTAAAAGACGACCAGCAAAGGTTTTAAATGGAGATTTTTGTGTGATAAATATCTAAAGGTTTTTAAACTCTTTTTAAAATTTTCGAAAGTGCCTCAAATATTTATGCTTTCAGGCAAAAACTAATTTGGAAATATCAGAAGAACAATGACACTTGAACTTTTCATGTGAGGATAAATTTCACAAAGTTCATCATCCACCTTTGATATTATTTTGCAATTTACAAACATTCTAATAGATCTTTCACGGTTGAGAAATTGCTAATAAAATGCATTGTGACACTTTTAATGAGTCGCAGTCGGGAGTAAAATTGCAGGGATGTATCCTCTTTATATTAAAATGTCTATGTGCTAAAATTTTCTGATCTTTTCAACTCTCTACCCCATCCCTCGATCCCAATACCATTTATACTTTAAAAACATATAACCCAGCGGCAATGTGCGCAATGTGTAAACAAACCATCGTCGACAAAATTATTTCTGCATGAATGGTAAAGATGGCAAAAATTATTGTTAAAATTTATAGCATTGTTGTTCCTCCTTTTCGTGTATTTTCTTGATTCACATGAATAATTGCATTCTGTATG
Source organism: Phlebotomus papatasi (assembly GCF_024763615.1). Taxonomy (NCBI): domain Eukaryota; kingdom Metazoa; phylum Arthropoda; class Insecta; order Diptera; family Psychodidae; genus Phlebotomus; species Phlebotomus papatasi. The sequence continues at coordinate 16,927,778 of NC_077224.1, forward strand.
AGAATTTTCCTTGAGAGCAGACTTGCCTTTTCCCATCTCCTATCCTACTTTCTTACACATATTATATATATTTTCTTCAACTCCCATTTCGCACATTTCTTTAGCCCCCGAAGTAAAATCCCTCTTCTCTCATTCATTCGCTTTTTATCCCTTTCCCTCTCTCTCTCTCTCTCACCCACAAGTCATAAATCGTATGTACTGTGTAAGTCAGGGCATTATGTACACAATGAACATAAGATTATGAAGGGTTGGTGGGAAGAAAGGAAGGTTTCTTATACTATAGCTGATGATATTTTGCAATGAGATAGGTGAAATACTTTACTCATTCCGTACTATACTTAAAACACTAAGTCAAACAGAAAAAAATAGTACAAGTTCTAAGAAAATCTGAAGGAATGCAGAAAGCATCTAGGATCGCGTAACTGAGGAATTCTTAAAAATTTTGTTAAAAAAAACATCGTGAGAATTATAAGTGAATCGACTATAAATCCGTTTTTATTTACTTCTCATTTGTACTAAAATACTATGGTGATATGGAATATATTTTACAGATTTAGTACAAAAATTAGAATATTAATTACATTTGGTATCCATCCTCTTCTGTAAAGAAACCATAAAATTATTTTCTAACTTCCAGGTAACCCGCTTAACTCACAAATCATTTAGTACATTTATGTACTAAAAAGTTATTCTCCATTGAGATTATTTCTACTTGATACAACATGTTCTTCTTATTGAGCATGTTCTATTGAAAACAATTCGAAATTGGCAATTCTTAGTTTTTTGAATCTTTTTCGATTTGTACTAAAATACTAATTAAAATAGAATCTGAATATTATACAGATTTATAACATAAATTAGAACATTATTTGCATTTGACACTGAAACCATCCTGTAGTGGAGGTCGTATTATTATTCACAAGCTTTATATTAACCTACTCCTCTCTCACTTTTAATTAGTGCATTGGTGTACTAAAGGATTACACTCCATTGACATTTTTCCTAATTTTAACGTGGTTTTAGTACGAAAACTTAAAACATTTTCCTGAATAAACCAACCAAACAATGAAATTTGATAGTCCTCATTTTTATTATCTTAGTATTTCTGTCACAATTTGTTTTAGTACATGCATGTGCCAAAACATATCATAGAGATTAAAAGTTTTTTTTCTGATAGACAAATAATTTGAACGTATTAGGCCCTTAACATTAATTTAAAAAAAAATACATTGAAAATGTTGTGAAATTTGTATTACTAAACATATTCTGGATTTTATTCGACTTGTACTAAAATACGATACCATTCAATGTGTTTAAGAGCCCATACTTCTGCTTTCTATTAATTTGCTTCTTCTATTTTCTACTAAATATGTCGAAAGTTTAAAATTTCTGTCATATTTCAGTTTAGCACATGGATGTGCTAAATTATAGTTTCAATACAGAAATGTCACATTGATAATATTTCCAAATTCCAAAATTTTGGCCACGTTCGCATCCTGATCCAAAATCACGAAAGTTTGCAACGTTTTTATTTACTTTGAACAAATACATTTTGTCTTAGGACGTGAATGTACTAAATTATTTAAAATTCTCAAACATTTGGTATATACCTGTTCAAATAACCTATCAAGTTATATTTTATGTGAATTCCATCAAAAATTAACAATTGTAGGGAAATACAAATAACGAAATTTGGACAAATAGGGAGAAGAATATCCTTGGCATTCAGGACAGTAAATTCTCGATATTTTTGGATTTTATGATTTTTGGATCCATGATTAAGAGATATAAATAAATCGGGAAAATATTTAAGAGCATTTCACATCATTCGATAAATTAATTCCATTCCATATGTGCCAATTTGTAAACATCCGCCGGATGCTTTTTCATACAACATTTGTTTATTATTGTTTGAATAATTGACTTCTCATTAACCGTCACCTATTCTACGAAAATGAGAACGATTTAGGAGAATTGAATAGACGGGTAATAGAAATTCGGTCTAGAGTAGCCGTAAAATAGGAAGCTCAAACTTAAAGTAGGGTAGAGTAAGCCCTTTTCGCCACCTTAAGGTTTTTGACCCTTGTAATTCTTACAATTTTTGTCGAAATAAAAAGAAATTTTCTGTACAAGTGCATTGAAGCATTGTCTCTCTAATGAACCAGGAGACTTTCCGGGAATTTTTGGGCATCTAGTTGAAAAAATACATTTCCTGCAACAATGCATGTTTCAGTACTTTTCGCCACTTTGTAAACACTTTTTCGCCACTGTGTAAGCACTTTTTCGCCACTTGTTTTCAATTGATTTTTAAGAAACAGCTGCTTTCGAAAACCCTCAAAAGTACATTGCACAGTACTTTTCTTATTTCACACCTATATTAGACAATTATTAGAGTATTTCGAATGATTTTTTCCACATTTTTTGTTTGCGACAAAAATTAATTGACAATTACGTCTGTTTCAACTAAATTCCGCGATGTGCGCCACTTGTAAAATGCTTGGAAAAATGAGTGGCGAAAAGTACTTACACAACCGAAAAAAGTAAGCCCTATTTCACCACATCCGTATTTCTTTATTTTTTTGGAAAACATTATTAAATAATGATATTAGAGCGAAGCTTAGTTAATAACAAAGTGACTTTCAGTGAAAAAATATCAAATACTGTACTGCAAAAACATAAAATATTGCAAGACAATTTGTCTGAGCGTTGACAAGTTTATTAAGAACTCCATATTTTTTTGGTGACTCTTCACCTTGTCGACAATTTCTTCAATTAACTTGTAAATAATCTAGTCGTTGGAGCACCAGTTATGGTTTTCTGATCCGTTGGACTAGAGGTTACGAATTAATAGTCATTTCGCAGTTCCATGAGCTCATAATTCCCTGAAAAAGTGATTTTATTTGTAGGTGGTGAAAAAGTGCTTACTGGCGAAAAAGTACTGACTCTACCCTACATCCGATTGAAGTTAAATATTTAATCTAATAAAATATTTAGGTTCTAACGCTTTCACTAAATTGTTAGAGCTTAAAAGCATTTGATGCATTCAGAGCTTTACCCAATAATTTAGTCTCGTCGCGTTTCCTCATTATTGGCTTTCAAGCTTTAAAAACTTTTTAAGCTCAACGAAATCAGAAAACGCGATGAGACTAAAATATTTTACGAAATTAAATATTTAAGCACATGGGGATTACAAGGGGTGATTCATAAGCAATTAGAGTAGTTAGAATTCCTAATTACACAAAAAATATATGGGTTCCCAGAGTTCTCCCCTCCCTGGAAAAATACCTGGGTTCCCCTGGTTCCCTAAAAAATGTATGGGCTCTCCGGGTTCTCTGAAAAATGTGTGGACTCCCGCGGGTTCCTTGAAAAAAGTATGGATTCCCCGGGTTTCCCGAGAGTTCTCTGACAAATTTATGGGTTCCCAAGTTCCCTGAAAAATGTATGGGTTCTCTGGGTTTCCTGCAAAATGTATGGATCCCCTGGATTCCCTGAAATATGCATGGGTTCCCCAGGTTCTCTAAAAATGTATGGGTATCACAGGTTCTCTAAAAATTTACATGTGGGTTCCCTGGGTTTCCTGGAAAAATACATGGGTTCTCGGGATACCCTAAAAAATATATGGGTTCCCCGGGTTCCCTGAAAAAATATATTGGTTCCTCGGGTCCCCAGAAAAAATGTATGGATTCCCCGGGTTTGCCGAGAGTTCTCTGACAAATTTATGGGTTCCCAGGTTCCTTGAAAAATGTATGGGTTCTCAGGGTATCCTGAAAAATGCATGGGTCCCCCGGGTACCCTGGAAAATGTCTGGGTTCCCCGGCTTCCCTAAAAATCTTTGGGTTCCCCTGGTTTCCTGAAAAATGTATGGGTTCCTCGGGTTTCCCGAGAGTTCTCTGACAAATTTACGGGTTCCCAGGTTCCCTGAAAAATGTATGGGTTCTCAGGGTATCCTAAAAAATGCATGGGTCCCCTGGGTTCCCTGAAAAATGTATGGGTTGCCCGGCTTCCCTAAAAATCTTTCGGGTTTCCCTGGTTTCTTGAAAAATGTATGGGTTTCCCGAGAATTCTCTGACAAATTTATGGGTTCCCATCAGGTTCCCTGAAAAATGTATGGGTTCTCAGGGTATCCTGAAAAATGCATGGGTCCCCCGGGTACCCTGGAAAATGTCTGGGTTCCCCGGCTTCCCTAAAAATCTTTGGGTTCCCCTGGTTTCCTGAAAAATGTATGGGTTCCTCGGGTTTCCCGAGAGTTCTCTGACAAATTTACGGGTTCCCAAGTTCCCTGAAAAATGTATGGGTTCTCAGGGTATCCTAAAAAATGCATGGGTCCCCCGGGTACCCTGGAAAATGTCTGGGTTCCCCGGCTTCCCTAAAAATCTTTGGGTTCCCCTGGTTTCCTGAAAAATGTATGGGTTCCTCGGGTTTCCCGAGAGTTCTCTGACAAATTTACGGGTTCCCAAGTTCCCTGAAAAATGTATGGGTTCTCAGGGTATCCTAAAAAATGCATGGGTCCCCTGGGTTCCCTGAAAAATGTATGGGTTGCCCGGCTTCCCTAAAAATCTTTCGGGTTTCCCTGGTTTCTTGAAAAATGTATGGGTTTCCCGAGAATTCTCTGACAAATTTATGGGTTCCCATCAGGTTCCCTGAAAAATGTATGGGTTCTCAGGGTATCCTGAAAAATACATGGGTCCCCCGGGTTCCCTGAAAAATGTATGGGTTACCCGGCTTTCCTAAAAATCTTTGGGTTCCCCTGGTTTCCCTAAAAATCTTTGGATTCCCCAGGTTTCCCGAGAGCTCCCTGGTAAATGTAAGGATTCCCCAGGTTTCCTGAAAAACATATAGGCTCGTCGGGTTCTCTGAAAAATATATGGGTTCCCCGGGTTTCCCGAGAGTTTCCTGACAGATTTATTGGTTCATCAGGTTTACTGAAAAATGTATGGATTCCCCAGGTTTCCTGAAAAATGTATGGATTCCCCGGGTTTCCTGAAAAATGTATGGATTCCCCGGGTTTCCTGAAAACTATGTGGGCTCCTCGGGTTCCCTGAAAAAAGTATAAGTTCCCAGGGTTTCCCGAGAGTTTCTCTACAAATTTATAGGCTCTCCAGGTTCCCTGAATAATGTAAGGGTTCCCCGACAAATTTGTGATTTTCCCAGGTTCCCCGTGGATTCCCTGGCCAGATTGGCTCAATTCTCCCGAAATGAGTTACCCCTTAGTGGATTATGCTTAGCAAGAACACAGTAATATACATAAAAGAGAATAATAGAGAATTTTTGAAGATAATTTTACATAAAATATACAATGTTTTATATATTTTCATAGGAAAATTTTGTGCCATTTTAACATTTATATATTTATATGACCACTTAACGCATGAATTATTTTATTTTCTGGTTGAATCGTTAGTCTTAATGATGCTGTTGCGGTCTCACAATTTATGCTCAATCGACAAATTACATAAAAATCTCGCGTATATTCAGCCTTTTTTTGTCTGCCTCTGTCTCTCTCCTCTCTACTTTTTATTCCATATAGCCATAAAAATTCAATTTAATACCCAAACATTCAATGTAATTTTTCACTGAATGGAAAAGAGATTCACAGAGAAAAATTGGATGCATAAACTCTATCTTCTCCAGCAACAACTAAAAGGAGGAAAAAAAAAAAGAAACATTCCTCTTTTTCTGCATTAATTGTACATGATCATGGTATAGAAATGTATTGGAAAAGCTACAAACAGCCATCGAAAGCTCATGTCTGGTTGAAGTACAAAAGCTCTAGGCAACGGATAAGGATGAATACCATTGCAAAACGTTCTGTAATCATCGACAGATAGGGATCTCTTTTTTTTATCCCTCTTGCCTGTTATATAGTAACATCGTTCACCGCACCAATTTTCCATATCTCCACCCTTAAAAATTCATTGTTATTCACAATTCCCTCCCTCGAGTATGAACAGAAAAATTTTTGCATTGAAACATTTTTGCACAATTGGAACAATTTTCTGTTGTCTCTCAATTTGGAGAGGTTTTTTTTTGTGCTTATCCTGATGGGATACTACATCCCTCTTTTCCCCTTTTTGGGCAGATTTCACCACCCCCTTCACCAATTACAATACATTTTCTCCTAGTGCATCTCATCCATGCAATAAATTCAATAGTTTTTGGTACAGATGATGAGTTACATATAGCAAAAAAGCTCCAGAGGACTGTCATGGGGAATACAACAGAAAAATTCAATGCATCTCCCATGGACAAAAATATGAATGACTGAGAGAAACGGACACATTTTGACTGGGAATGCAAGAAAAATAATAAAATAGAAATAGATATAAAATGCAAAAGGGTATACTCAAAAAAAAAGTCGATTGTAGACGAGAAAATTCAAAAGCACCTTCCGGCTATTGAGGCGAGTTTCTCTTATTCTTCCCTTTTACGAAAAAGCTCTTATATCAGGATGTCTTTCTATGACTGAGATTTTCCAACAACTTCCCAACCACCATCAAATCCAGGACACTCTATGTCAAGCTATATATATATATATATCTTGATAAACCCTCTTATTATCTTGTATAGAATGACTCTGGAGAAAGATGAAAAAAGCTCGTATGTTTGAATCTTGTACAAGGAGTTGTATAAGTCTCACCTCCCCACATCCATCCTCCCCCAACCTCTGCCCAATGGGGTCATGTGATGAAAAACCAACCCCTTTTGCACATAAACATTTTGCCCTTTTCAAACTCACAAAACTCCACACAGTGCATTTGGAAAATTTGCTGAGATCTCACTCTTCTTCCTCCTCCCGGCACATTTGGAAGTTGAGAATTTTTAACCCATACAGAAAAGAGAATGACAGTTCTTGTGGGAAACTTCCCTTCAAACTGCTGTCGCCCTTTTTCAATGGAATTGGCAAACAAACATCACGAAATATTTAAGCCAAATAACCAAAAAAAAACGAGAAACAACAACTTCTTCCTCCTCCAATCTCTTTATATAGTATACCTTTCAGATGATTATACAGGATGTGTTAAAAGTTCTCTTTTCTATTTTTCCAACTCAAAAAACCAGAAACGAAAAATTTCCAAACTCGAAAAAAGAACTTCGAAAGGAAATGTCGAAACGATAGCGACCTCTTGTTTCTCCAAACGATGTTGGTTAATGTCACCAACTGTTACTTTAATACCGATCAGAAAAATTATCGAAAATTCTTTGAAAACTTTTGATCTTCGATATTCGAACCAAATTCTCGAACGTAACCAGTCACAGCTAGTTCCTGTCTATTATGTTTGTCGTTGCCTGGGTAATCGAAAAATAAGCCATGGTGAAAACCAATTTATCTCGTACAACACTCCATTTTGTATTAATCCGAGACACTTTTTCTCTTCCTTTATGCAGTGAGACAAAATTAACTTTATAAATTAACGAATAACCAGTCGAAAACATATCTGGTTACGCTCGTTAATTTGGACTTTGATCAAAGCTTAAGAAACTGAATAGTTTCCTTTTAAAAATGCCTTGAAAACCTACAATATGTATAGGTACTTAGCTTCATAGTAGAGCACTCAATAGATCGTTATAATCGAAATGACGAATTTCTAGACAACCGGAAAGCAACTTAGTAGTTGTCTCAAATCTATCGTAGGTTAATTCGGTATTACAACAACTCGGTGAAACGATTCAGGTGGAATCTTGATGAGATCGCATAACTTTCATCTGATAGCCTTAGCTTGCTACTGGTAAACCGTCCGTCGTCGCGTCGTAATCGAGAATAACCTCTTGAAATAAGAAAGTCAAGGAGATGAACTCCCTCCGGATGCGTCAGGGGGTGCAATCCTTTCAGGACAGGAAAACACACAATTCTTTGCCAAAGCTTTCGACGCTTCAACGCGTCTCCCTGTCAATTCCTGTCAATGGTCAGGGTTCCTCAGTCGCGTTGACCCGTCGAAAGATTTGGCAAAGAATTGTGTGTTTTCTTGTCCTGAAAGGATTGCATCCCCTGATGCATCCGGACTGAGTTCATCTCCTTGACCTTCTTATGCTAATTATCGTCAGTAATCTACCAAAAACTCTTGAAATAAGTTTACGAACCGTTGCTGAAA